>NC_081411.1:203927662-204636743 GCF_030272615.1 Cryptomeria japonica | reverse complement strand
ATGTTATATGAATATACACATATTTACATAGAATATAATATTATACAATAGCATGTGCGTGCTGTTTATAGTAAAGATAGCGCGAACGCGCTATTTAATGGGAAACACACACGTACACACTTCTTACACTATAAATACCCTGTATGCACTTTTTAAACCATAAGTACCCATCTGCGCTTTTGACTTTTTGGCTTGGAAATAGGCTTGGATGACAAAGCTACGGATTGGAAGTTTGATTTCCCTCCATTTCTCTCATTTTTGACGTTTTTTATTTTATCAACTTTGCCATCATCAAGTTTACACTTCATAAAGTGGGTATTTCCTAAAATTGCCACCATATTTTCACCCATATTCTGAGCTTTCTAACCATATAATTTTTTTTCAATTTGAACAACAATAACATATTATTATTGAATTTCTTTTACTAGTGTCTCCATAGTTCTCATAGACATAGGTGCACCATTTTTTGAATAACTTTTGATATACATATCCAAATTTAAAAAAATTTATATATTATTGTAGTGCACTTGATTCTTTACAATTTAAAAAAAATAAATTGTATTTTTGATTTGTTTAGTGCAACTTATGCTTCACGCACAAACAGGTACCAAATTTTCAGGATGTGCTCGATTGGAAAAATCATAAAACACAAAATACTCAACAAAAAATTACAAAAAAATGCACATCTTCTAGTGCTCACTCTAAACTATCTTTCTGCCAAAGGATTTGTCAAAATACTAAATCTACCTATGACTTTTTTGATGTGCACGTCAGACACTATGTTATGTTTTTTAGAAAAAAACAGGGTCAGTTTTTCGTGCATGAAGGATTTGACCCCCTTAATCTTATCCAATTTTGAAATAGTTTAGTAGTTTGGAAACTAGATTAAGAGTACTACAATATTTGTTGTTGTATTATCTTCATATCTTGAGTGGATGACTTTCAAATTTTGCCTCTAAGTTCAGGTTCACCTGATTTCAGAAAAAAAGTGTCCACTTATACCCCCCTTTTTGACACCATCATTGTGCACTTACCCTTAAGAGGATCAAAGAGTGCAACACCTTAGCATACAAGACCATTGATGATACACTTCCTATTTTGAAACTGATTGCACTGGCATGTAAGTTAGATCATATTGATGGTTCTTTGAGTAAATTGGATGCATTGTCCAAATTTATTGATAAGGTTAATGAAGAAACCATTGATAGGGTAAATAAAGAAAAAGGTGAATTCTTTGAGAAGAATATCAAGGACTATACTAAGCATATTGATTCCTTATTTTTGGTACTTAATTCAACAATTTTGGAATATAAGGAATTGTATAAGGAAGCTTGTAAGCTTCACCACCTGACTAAAGACATTGATGAGAAGATCAAGGAAACACAAAAGGAGATAGATAACGTAGAAGATAATATGATAGGTTCTTCAGAACTTACCTCAGTTTTTGAACAAAAAATGGTTGTTTTTGAAGAAAAGATAGACAAATTGGAGCAAGAAAAAGCAAGGATAATGTTGAAGGCCCGAGAACTGAAAAAACAAACTTGGTCCAAAATTGGACAGTCTTATAACTTAGCCGGTTGAGCTATCTAAAGAATTAATTCAAGGAGAACAATCACTAGAGCAACAAATGCATTATCTGACCGACATGATCCAGTAGACATAAACCATTATCTCTAACAATAATAAATTCATGCAGAGCCTAAATCTAATATTGGCAGATATCTTTCAAATTATAAACAACCTGTTACAAGATATGAGGTATAATTTTTGTATTCTTTGATTTATTTTGACATCCTTTGTCATTGATGTCAAAGGGGGAATAGTATGGAGAAAAATGTATGGAAGAAAATGCACAAAAGAAATCACTTGCTTAGGGGGAGCACACTCTTTTTGAGGATCTATTTTGGACTTCATTTTTGGACAACAGATTTTGGATTTTTCTCATCAGTGTTGCCATCAATGTCAAAGGGGGAGATTGTTGGCATTCTACACTCACATGAGAATGGTTGATGTTTTCATTGATGGCAGCCAATCGGTAATAGGATTCTACAGGTTCATCGACAGTGCAGACATCATCTACCAACACTAGTAGGCACAACAAGTTTATTCATCGACATTTAATTTACACCAACAACGAACCATACCAGCACTCAGGTCGCCATAAGACAAGTTTTGTTTATATGAATCATATTGTAATGTAGTTATTTGTAAAGCAGACATGATGTATTGTAAAGACTCATATATGTATGAGATCTTATAGGTAATTTTTTATATAGCATAGAGAGGCATTTATGTAATGGGATTATGTAGAAGATAGCGAAAAGATTGTGTTATAAGGTAGCGAGGTTATGTGAGTGAATAGCATTCACCAGAAGGTTTTTGGTTATGGTTTCTAACAGAGCTTAAACCTGTACTAAATCAAGAATTGTAGATGATGTTTTGAACAGTACATTGTCTTGGATTTAATTATCCATTTTGTAGTCAGTGAGACTCTTTCATTCAGTAGTGAGCTCTAGGATGTTGGCCTTCCTGCATGTGTAGGCCCCTATTGTAAGTAATATTTATTCATATTGGCAAGTGAGTAAATATTGTGGGTCACAAATCCCACCGAGGTTTTTCCCTTATCGGGTTTCCTCACTAAAACATCTTGTGTTATGGTGTGCATTTATGTTGTCTCTATTACTTCTCTTTGTTGCATTATTACTTGTTACTGGTACATTAATTTCAGTTGAAATGTTATAAATAAGTTCAAATATTCTATTAACTGGTTAGACACTGATTCACCTGCCCCCCTCTCAATGTGTTTGGGACTGTCATTGCATCTAATACAGAAAAGATTGAGAAATTGGGCTTTTTCATTTAGATTCTAAATTCCCTTCATGTTATTAGTCATAGGTGTTATCTCAATTACAATAATAGCTCTCAACTTCTTATTGACTTTAAATCTAGAGCCACCTCTATGTTCATAATTTTTTCTTTATGGCCATTCTTCATGGCCTTAACATCGGGCACTAGTTTTTTACTGACATTAAGCAAGTTGTTTGTGTTGTCTGAGGAGGAGGAACTCAAAGTGCTCTATCCAATAGTAAGGTTATTGATCGTGTTTTTCAACTTAGAGATCTCCACAACCATCGGATTGAAGAAACTAGTTTATCCTTCCATAGTCTCCTTCACCATATTCTCTCTAGTCTCATTATCTACTATAGAGCAGCCTATATCTTTACCTATAGGTGTAGCCTTATCCAATTCAACTAGGATTTCAATATGGAAATTGAGGTTCTATTGATCCTCATCAATTCGGGGGGTATTTCCAACTAGTTTTTTCTTATCCATTTTATTTCCTTGAGAATTCTTTGTGTAAGGTTTTTCTTTTCACACCAAAGGAAGAGACCAAGTCAAATTTCCTATTACTGCCATTAGAGTATAGAGGCTTAGGGTCTTTACCCTTATTGGCAGAGCCAAGTGTTGGCATATGGACACTCCAATGAGACATTATGTGTGATTGAAGGTTTTGTCATTGATGGCAACCTTGCAATCCTATGGTACCGGCAAAGCATTACTCAGGCAACCTTGCAATTCTATGGAAACAGCAAGACATTATACTGGCAAAGCATTACTCAAACAAAATAGTGCACCGGTATCAACAAAATCAATCTACACCAGCACCGACATAGAAGGAAATATGTATATCGGCACAGACGCCGACAGGATTTTTTATATGTAATATTTTGTTTATCATTGTAAGCTGACTTGGCAAATTGTAAAATGACTCTTGTATATAAAAGAGATCATTGTAGGCATTTGTAGGATATGGATAGGAAGCATAAATAAATTATAAGGAAGACCTAATGTTTGAATTGTAGGACAAGGGTATATGTAAAGAACAGAGCAAGAACTGGTACTGAATATGGCATTGAAGATGCTATTGTAAAGTAGTAAAAAATATTGGATTTGTGTAAATCCTCATTGTAAGTCAGTGTGACTTCTTATTGAGCAGTGAGCTCTAGGCAGTTGGCCTTCCTGCATGTGCAAGCCCCTATTGTAAGTAATATTCTCTTATTGGCCAGTAAGTGAATATTGTGGGTCACAAATCCCACCGAGGTTTTTCCCACACCGGGTTTCCTCATTAAAAATCTTGTGTTATGGTGTTCTTTTCATGTGGATGTTTTTGATTCTATTATTTGCATTAATTCTTGCATACCGGTATACTATTACTTTATGTTCTGCATATTCAGTTTAAAAAAAACTATATTACCAATCAGATACTGATTCACCCCCCCTCTCAGTATCTGTGGGAGCCCTAACAATTGGTATCAGAGCCTGGTCCTCTATTTTCAGAAGCCTAACAGCTTGAGGAAGATCTTGACACCGGTAGAGATGGAAAATTTGATGAAGCAACTTGAAGGAGCTCTTACTGACTATGATGCAAAGAAGTTGAAAAATATCAAATTAGAAGATGATTTAAAAGCAGCTCAGGACATTATTCAAGCACTTCAAGAAAATCTTACTGTTACAAAAAACAAGAGAAGAGAACTTTGTGAAAAATTGCAAAATGAGAATGATGAAAAGGAATCACTAAATGATATGATAAGCAAGTTGAAACAAGAGATCATGACAACAAAAAATGAAATGCAGGATATGACTATGAGATTTTACAAAGAAATTGAGGATAGAAAGAAGAATGAAGAAGAATTGACCAGAAGACTAAGTGATGCAGCAAATGAGAACACAAGACTTAGCTATGAAAATGACATGTTGAAGACAGATCTGATGCACACTCAGAATGACTCAAATGAACTAATGAGACAAAAAGAAATCTTGGAAAGGGAATTGGAAACTGCAAATCAACACAAAGAAAAATTCAAGAAAAGCTCAGAAGAACTTGGTACCTTATTGAAGAATCAAAAACCCAAAGGTGACACTTCTAGAGTTGGATTTGAAGTTGGAGAAAGCTCCGCAACTGCAAATACCCAGGATCACAGCAAATCGGTAAGACCTTCTAATATATACAAATTCAATGGAAAATGCTTTAACTGTAATAAATATGGTCATAGGGCAAATGAATGTAGATCTAGGAATTATCAGAACATCAATCCTCCTTCTGGTCAATGCACCAAATGCAACAAAATTGATCATAACTCTGAAAATTACAAAATGAATGTAAGATGTTATGTTTGTGGAAGATTTGGTCATTTATCAAATAAATGCAGAACACAAACCGACATAGTTTATGGGAAAGCTATTCAGAAAAATAATGTAACTTGTTATGCATGTAACAAGATTGGTCATATTGCTAGATTCTGTAGAAGTAAAGGTACACCGGTAGATAACAAAAGTACTAGCTTGAAAGGTAAGGAAAAGGTTGAAGAGGTTATGCAAGAATTTTCAAAGCAATGGATTAGAAAAGGTGATCTAAATATTGGGGTTACTCCTCCACCGGTAGAAACAACAAATGCTTCACCAGTAGGACAATATGATGCTCCACCGGTAGGATAGAGAAATGCTCCACCAGCAGGATGTTCTTCATCAAATTGAAGAAAATTATCTTGAGGGTTTAGCAATCAAATGACACATGTGCTATTATTCCCTCGGTTAGAGAAAAGAAGTTGAAAATCCTTCATTACCGGCAAATAAAGTTAAGCTAATACATTGCTGGCAAGCAATTAATGTGGTAGGTAGCAGAAAAGACTTTATAAAATATAAGGTTTTTGGCTCCATTTCATTTCACCGTGAATTCAAACTTTCAGAGAGCGCGAAGATTTCCGAGCTAAGGCATTCCGAGAAAAAAGGTAAATCACTTCAACAATCAATCCATCCAAAGGCAAAAAAAGGTATTTATCATCATGGCATCCTCCTTTGCACCTGACTCCATAGCAAAACCTACAGTAGTTGAAGTTATAAAATGACCTAGGCCCATGTTTCAGCTAGTTCCCAAGGTAGCTAAGAAAGATGACAACACAGGTGCTTTTTCCCAAATTCCAAAGGGTGTTGTTTATGCAAAAGACCCTAGAATGTATATTCATTGCAACATAGAGGAATTAGGTGATGAAGAAATCAAAAACATGTATAGATCTATTATATGTGACAATGCCGGAAATGTAAAACCTGAACATAAAATTGTTGAAACCCTAGGATTCACTGAAATCCTCTGCATTCCTGAATTTTCCAAGGAAGTGGTTAGGATAGTTCTAAGAAGGGTACATGGCTCATTCTTTTGGCTTGACTCAGTGCATAAAATTACAAAGGTAGCTGTGAAAGTAGTAACAGGGTTACCTTCCACCGATACCAGACCCGACAAAACCAAAAAGGTCTCCAATGACCTGGTAATGAAATTAACTAGTGCAACATCTGACAAAAGATCATTGAGGGTTAATGATGTGACCGATACAAATGTGAGATTCATTAGCATGATTCTAGGTTACAAAGCTCAACTCATGCTAATAGGCTTAACTCTGTTTCTAGTTTATTCATAAAAAGTGCTTATGACATGGTGAAGGACAATGTAAATATTGATAGCTGTGAATGGTTAAAAGATGAGTTAATTGACAATTTGGCAAAAATCAAGAAGGATAAGAAAGGAACCTTTAGATTTGGAAATTTACTTGTATGCTTGATGCTACATATAACCAAACAGGCTCCCGGTATAGGCTACAAGGATTTTGGATTCGACATACCGGTAGGAAAACAATTTTCTGACTTATTCAACAACATGGGTGAAAACAGAGATAAGAATATCAATGAGTATTTTCAAGCACTAAAGGTCGGAATGAATTAAAGAATCAGACTATCACAAAAAATTGTCAACAAATACAAGGATGATATATGCTTTGTGATCAAAAAGGATGAGATCTGGATGGAAGCAGTCATCCCAAGAACAATCTGGGTTATAGAGATGGGGTATGAAATAGATGACCACATAGAGGAAACTTATGCCAAAGAACTTCTGGAAGCCCCCAATGAACCAAAGGAAGAAGTATTTGGTAGTGCTGAGACCATCGAAAGAAAAATTCAATCTAAAAAGAGAGTAAAGAAAGTTGAGGCATTTGTGAGGAAAGGAGCCAGGCAAGCAAAAGCCATAAAAGAAGATGTATTAAAGAAAACCGGCATAACAGAAGAAGAGTTGGTAGCCCAACAGCCTGAAACTCATCTATCATCGGTAGATACCTCCTCAGAAGGAGATATGCTAGCAACTTTCAAAAGAGTTGTTAGAAAAAGAGACCCCTCATTGGTATCCACTCCTTCACCTAGAAGGACAAGACACAAGCAACAAGCTATGAGGTCTCCAGTCAAGAAAGCCACACCTAAGAAGAAGCTAACCCCCAAAAAGAAGAAGAAGACAAACACTGACTATGCCCCTCTTGACATACTACTGAATGAGATCATAGAGGAAGGTAAATTGAAAAACATAGGGAAAATCTATGACACCCTATCAGATGATGAGAAAGGACAAGTCGAGGAAAGTGTTATATTACACATGGACATGTATAAAAAGTTTTTGATGCAAGTCCTAAATGAAATTCCTGATGAACTATATAAAAGACTTGAGGCCAGAAGGCAAGGAATAATTGAGTTGGATAAGAAAATAAAAATAGAGAAATTACTTGCAGTATACCCGGTCAACTCACCTAAAGAAATTGATGATTTGATAGCTCAGGCCAACTGGACAGTTTTTTCCACTGCACACTGGCAAATATCACTAATGGCAGGTAGAGTTACTGAAGTTTCAGAGGAAACAGAAGATGGTTGGGATACATTCTTGGTTGAAAAAGAAAAACAAGAAGAATATAGGAATTCTAAGCCCATTCGAGTATATCAAAAGGACAAAGGGAAAGGTAAAGTTGGTGGACCACCAAGTATCAAGATTAGAGACAACTTACCCCCACCTCCTTTAAATACTCCACCGGTAAAAACAACTACAAATGATCAACCGGTAGTTGAGAGCATGGACACAGAGGATAATAATCCTAATCCTGAAGTCCTATATACTATGAATGTTGATACTCAAAAAATCAACATAGTGGTAGATAAGGATACCACAGATAAATTTGATAACAAAGAGCAACTGGCAATAGGAAACAAAGAGCAACCGACAATAGGAATCAAAGAGCAACCGACAGCAGCTTTAGAGAAAAAGATGGAATCTGGAACACAGATAGAGCAACCAAAAGAGCTAAAAGCTCTAGAACAGATGCCACCGGTAAGAAATGATGTAGGAAAAATTGTGCTTAAAGAGATGGAGACACAAACAGACCTACCAGAGGTCAATACTAGCATGGTCACTTCCATCGGCACTCAGTTTATTAGGTCACCATCAAATGTAACAGAGGTATTGCTCGAATCTATCAAGAAAATAACTAATTATAGCTCACAAGCCTATAAAGCGATAGATGATTCAATTCCAGTTTTGAAATCAATAGCTCCCAATTGTAATATAGCCAATAAAGATTCTTTAGGATAGTTGGATACACTTTGTAAATATATTTTTGGAAATTTTGAGCAAACTAAGGTAGAAACTATAAAGGAAAGTGTAGAAAAAGAGAAATAGAAATTCTCTGAGGAAAGAATAAAGAAGTGTAACAGGGAATTTGACACACTTCTACCAGAACTGTGCAATTTATTAAAAGAGTACAAAACTCTGTACAAAGACACCTGTAAAATAAACTTTTTGACCATGGATGTAGACAAAAAGATGAGCAAGGTACAGGAAGAGATCAATAAACTTGCTGATAATTTTGTTAACTCACCTGATAAATTATCAGTTTTTGAGGACAAGATAACAAATTTTGAGGAAGAATTGCTCAAATTAGAAAGTGAGAAAGAGAAAATAATAAACAAGGCAAAATTCTTGAGATCTAAACTAAGTCCAAGATTGGACTATTTAGCATCTCTACGGAAGGAAATCTTAGAGGCACTAACACAGGGTAGCAAAACACCGGCAGAGCACTTGCAGCATCTCACCGGTATAGTATACAGAACTGAGATAGCAATAAAGGAGAGCAAGAAGTTTATGGATGGCATAAACTTAATTTTGGGAGATATTCTTCAGCTAATAACTACCCTACTATAAGGTTGAGGTTATGAATTGGTACAACTACAAAATCTACTAACCTTTGTCATTGATGCCAAAGGGGGAGTAGTAGATGAGAAAATTCAAAACACAGGGATCACATGCTCAGGGGGAGCTCTCACATTTTTGGTAACATTTTTGGTCTACACATTTTTGGATATCTTTTTGAAATTTCTCATGAGTGTTGCCATCAATGCCAAAAGGGGAGATTGTTGGCATATGGACACTCCAATGAGACATTGTGTGTGATTGAAGGTTTTGTCATTGATGGCAACCTTGCAATCCTATGGCACTGGCAAAGCATTACTTAGGAAACCTTGCAATCCTATGGCACCGACAAGACATTATACTAGCAAAGCATTACTCAAACAAAATAGTGCACCGACATCAACAAAATCAATCAACACCAGCACTAGCACAGAAGATGTACACCGACACAGAAGGAAATATGTATACCAGCACAGAGGCCGACAGGATTTTTGATGTGTAATATTTTGTTTATCATTGTAAGCCGACTTGGCAAATTGTAAAATGACTCTTGTATATAAAAGAGATCATTGTAGGCATTTGTAGGATATGGATAGGAAGCATAAATAAATTATAAGGCAGACCTAATGTGCGAATTATAGGACAAGGGTATATGTAAAGAACAAAGCAAGAACCGGTATTGAATCTGGCATTGAAGATGCTATTGTAAAGCAGTATAGAATATTGGATTTGTGTAAATCCTCATTGTAAGTCAGTGTAACTTCTTATTGAGCAGTGAGCTCTAGGCAGTTGGCCTTCCTGCATGTGCAGGCCCCTATTGTAAGTAATATTCTCTTATTGGCCAGTAAGTGAATATTGTGGGTTACAAATCCCACCGAGGTTTTTCCCACACCGGGTTTCCTTGTTAAACATCTTGTGTTATAGTGTTCTTTTCATGTGGATGTTTTTGATTCTGTTATTTGCATTAATTCTTGCATACCGGTATACTGTTACTTTATGTTTTGCATATTCAATTTTAAGAAAACTATATTACTGGTCAAATACTGATTCACCCCCCCCTCTCAGTATCTGTGGGAACCCTAACACCAAGACCATAAGAATTAGGAAGAACTCATTTGTGGGGCCATAATCAAAGTCTCCCTTATTAGACACCTCCTTATCATAATCAAAACCATTTCTGTTAGAAGAGGTCTTATTTTAATGGGTACCCAGGTGGAAATATTCTTCATCAAAATTTTTTATAATTTGAAGATTCATCAATTAGTGCCAATGGACATTTTGGGAACATACTTTTATTTCTAGACACCAAGGGGTGAGGCTTAATCTCAAGGAATTTAGCATGTTCAACAGTTAGGATGACTAAACCCTAATAGAGAATAGGAGAGATCTAATTTTTGAGGTGAGCATTAACACTATTACACAAAGATGAAAGAAAATAAAATAGAATTGAAATGCACCTATCATGCCAAAAATGGTTCAATATGATGAAATGATAGGTAAAAATTCTTTTGTAGCATCTGTGATGAGTAATGTACGTCATAATAACTTCAAAAACATCTTTCCATAATAATTTTAGGTCCTCATGATTGTATCCACCATCACTACTGTGATGAACATTAGCCCTCTCCTTCTTTTGGAAAAAGATATCAAGGGCTTCTTCCGAAGCTTTCCTATCTTAGTAAAATTTACCTCCTTCCATAAGAATCCCTATAACCTTAGCTATGAGGCTCTCATCCACCACAAATTTACCTTTGAACACTCAAAGGGTATCATTATTCTAACATTTGATGAAGATATAAGTATCCCTAGGGTCGTGGCCATGAATTTTCTCAATATAGAGCATAATTTCTCACCAAACACTTCATCCCAAACCTTTGCCTTATTTCTCCATTTTTCAAATGAAGTGGGCTCCAATATATTTCTATTACCACTCATTATGGGCCTACAATTCTATCTATAAATTTCCTACCACAATTAATTTGATCCCGGGAAACAACATAGAATGAACATGAAGATTCTAGACTTAGCTAGAAAATAAGTCCTACCTTTTCCAAGATTACAAGGATAAAGAGATCCCAACCTAGCTTTCCATATATGAGAGAAGTACATGACAATAATTACAAGGAAATCCACCAAAACAATATGATCTATAATCATAATAAATAATATTTTTCAATGGGGATGATATCCTAGGCCTCCACCATTTAATACTATTTATCTTGACTCCAATACTGGTGAGGCCATCAACCATTTTTGGTTACTTCTTGAAACACATGAGTGATAGTGTAATTATACATAGATATTATCATTCCTAAAGTATCATCAACTAGAGTTTTTATAGTCAAACTAGGGGTTTCCAAACCCCATAGATAATTAACACTATTGAGGGAACCACTTTCTAGCCAAATTTTTCTTCTATTTTTTTGGCTTAAAGATAGCTTTACTCCAATGTAAGCTTCCATAGCCTCAATATAGTGGCTTTTTTGGGTTCCCAAAGGTAGTGTCACCACTAAGACAAACCTAACATTGTAATCATGAGCCGCTTCCCCAAGACTAGTAGGCCTAGGGTTCCCCTTAGCCAACCCTCAATATTATTTTTAATCCATCTAAGGGAAGGGAAGACCACACCACCCCCTTCCTACTCTGTTTGAACCCCTAGACAAGGATAGACATATCCCTATTAAGACCCCAATTTTGATCTAATTGCAACTCCAAAGGGGAGATAGAGTTTGGAAATAAAAATTTTATCTAGACAAGCAACCAAAAAAAATTTCTTAATAAAATTTTGGATTCTAATGGCCAAGAGATGAGTCAGGCATTCTGAATTCCTAAAGACAGTTATTTCTCTCTTTCTAGACTTCCGAAGAAATTTGGGGGAGAATTAAAACTATAACAATTGGAGAGAGATATTAGAGGAAGGAACTATTTATTGGAACCAACAATTAACCAAAGTAGTAAGGAACACCTAATCTAAAGACTAGTGATTAAGGAAATGGGACCAAATATCTTTCACATTATTACAATCCATCAAGAGATGAGAGGAATCTTCAAAATCCACTTTAAAATGAAATTAGATTTTGAGAATGGTTGTTCCCATCTTGCAAAGATTATTAATGGTAAGAATCTTGTTCAGCACAAGGAGCGATTAGAAAATATTGATCTTCAGAATCATATGTGACTTCAAGATAAGGGCCCAAAAAGCTCTAGGAGCCAACACTTTTAGCTATAAATTTAAATCATTAGAGACAAAGAAGGAGCCATTAAATGAACCATTCCACACCAAAGCTATTGGAATCAAAGAACACAAAGAGGGGGGGGTGAATCAATGTTCTGTCGGAATGTTCAATTTTAACCTTATTATAACATGCATACACCATCCAGTATACCGATACATATATAATTGAAATAAGTAAAGAAATAAATGAACCAATCACACAAATGAATACCATAACACAAAGAGTTTATATGTGGAAAACCTGAAAGAGGAAAACAATGGTGTCATTTGTGACCCATAATATCAATCTACTGACCATATGAAAACATATTACATAATATGGCGGCTTGCACACACCGAAAGGCTTGTCACCTAGTGCACAATGCTCAACACAAAGGAGTCTTACTGACTATAGTCACTTTGAATAAGAAAACATAAAACGAAACTCATTTAGTGCATCTGCTATGCCTGATTGAGTTTCAGTTCAAGCTCTGACTGTTCTAGTTCTCAATCCCTAAACCCTTACCAAAATAACCTTCGCATCCAAAATCATCTATAGATCATTACACAATATTGATCTCATACATAAATGACCTCATACATATTATCTTCTCATTACTAACAACACCACACAAACATATATCAAAAGTGATCTAACAACTGACCTATATACCCTAAGAGTCCTTCATGACTCATATTGGCTTACATAGATATTACAAAATGATTATACATGTCGTCTCATTACATATATATATAGATAACAAAATGAATTGTTGATTGTCGAATCTCCCAATGATTTCGACCCCCAATACCGGTACCCATAGAGTCCTTCGTACCAGTGAAGATACCTAATAGTATCGATGAAGTGTCTGTCAGTGAAGTACCAAACAAAAGAATGAAGCTGGAACATGTTGCCATCAATGGAAACATATGAATCTAATAAAATGAGTGTCAATTACCAACAATCTCCCCCTTTGGCATTGATGGCAACACTCATGTGAAAAATGATAATGGTTTCCATCTACTAGATTCACCCTAAGTTGCTCCCCCTAAGCTGAATATTCATCTATGATCATGATTAGTACAAATATTCCATATCTCTTGATGTCAAGGATATATTTTTCACCTATACCTCTCCCTTTGACATCAATACCAAAAAATGTGATGAAAAATGAAATTTTGTACAAAGAATGTGTCCCAAAACACCTTACTGAAGCTAAATATACTTGAAAATTTCTCGATAGGATTTCTCCAAAAGCTCTTGATAAGTGTCCCAGCTAGATTTGAATGTGCCAGATAATTATACAAGTCCATTTTGCATATGAGCATGGGACTCTTTCTCCTTAAGCTCTATCGGTGTGGGCTTGCCAACCATATCAATGCATTCCTCTTTATGTACACTCAAGGAGTCCAACCAGGGACTCACCAATCCTCTGAGCCCTTTATCTCTCATTATTTTTTCTCTTTCCCTTTCAACAACTGAAATTTGAGCTTCTAATACCAAATTTTGCCCATCAATAGATGTAGTCAAATAATTGGAACCATCAAAAGAATTGACTATAACTACAGTTTTATCCTGAGACTCTCTAATGCCTTTATCTATATCTATAGTAAGTAATCCGGTGTTGCAACATACTCGGTATATATTTGTACATTTCCTTAAAGAATTATCAATTAACTTCAATTTATCATAAATCTCTTTCTCCTTTGATTCAATCAACTGATCAAAAGTGGCTTTCTTAGCTTGAGTGAATCTTTCCAATGCATGCTAGTTAGATATTTGTTGCAGTGATTGAAAATCCTCAGAAATGTGCCCAGTAATTATTTTGAGCTTGTTGGATGGGCTTGCTCCTTTGTCAAACTAGCACTTTGAGACAGGTTTGTGAAAAAATGGAATTGACTGATCAATTATTCCTTTGTCCACTGATCCTTCCTTTGTCATATTTTGAGTAGCTATCATTACGATCTTATTAGAACTCATCTTAGTTATGCTCTTATGCTCTACTTGGGAGGTGTCAATTGACAACAAAGATGTGATGCCTACTGGTTCCCTGCTAGATTCCTCTCCCTTTTCCTTTGATGGTTTATTACCTTTAATAAAATCCTCTTTTGCACTAGTGGCTTCACCACTTGGTGCAGTATCCATTACTGTCGGTTCCACATTAACTATACCAACCTATACATTCTGATCTAGAGGACTATTATCCTTAATATTTGTAACTTGTGCATTCTGTGTATCTATCGATATATGTCTTGGCAATATGGAAGAATTGATTATGGGGAGATTTACTGTGTTGCATTGATGTCTTGTCATTGATGTCAACACTAGCTATTATGGTTGGATACCGACAGACAAGTTTTGGTTACCAACAAAAGATCTAGTGTTACTGCCAGAAGGGACTATCTGTTGGACATTTCTGACATGTTTGGATCAATGGAGTATGTTTAGTTTTATGTGTTACATGTTCCTGGAGCATTTTTTAGTCAGTTGGTAATGACTTGGTGATTGGATGCTATCATACACTCTAGTAAGCCTATACCGGTAAGGGTTTAAGGTTTTACCAATAGACCTTTTACTAAGAATCTTTGACAAGATGCATAAGTGGTGTTGGTGAGACTTCTAGATGGAATTCAAGATCTAGAAGGTGATCCTTGATCATGCGTCGACTAGTTGGTGACATCGCTTTGGCGGGGTGGACCCAGAATAGGTTTGGTACCTATCTAGGTTATGGACCGGTATCATGTTAACGTGTTCTCTATACGTTATCGGGATGATTTATGTGGTTATTGTTGTTTTGGTCTAAAGACGGAATGGCATATCATTATAATATGGATGTATGTAATGATCTCATTGTAATATCTTTTAGTCGGCCGACCTAATTGGTTTAGGCCTTAGGTTTCGTATAATTGATGTAAGATCTCATTGTAGATAATGGATAAGGCATGAGAATGTAATGTACAAATAATGTAATATCATTCAGGAAGAGGAGATTTGGTTGATCATTGAATATCGAATTGGGTTTATGTAAGAGATCAAAGGCCTCCAGTATTGAGCTTAACTGGGACTGTAATCAGGCATGGTAGATTTTATCTCTGGTAGTTCATTCTACTGGATTGTTGTCTAAAATTATCTTTAGGTGGTTATAACCTCTTTGTAGTCAGTGAGACTCTTTTGTAATAGTAGTATGCTCTGGGTAGTGTGCCTTCATGCATGTGCGGGCCCCTCATTGTATCACATACTTTATGCAGAAGTATCATCTAGCTATGGGTAGGCTTCCCACCGTGGTTTCTCCCGTTATTGGGTTTTCCACGTACAAATCATGGTGTTATGTGGTATGGTTGCATTGTGTTGATTATCTATTTCATTCTTAAGTTGTATTGCTTACCGGTATCTATTTCTACTGGTATTTGTTTATGCTATTCCAGTATTTAATGTTTATGTGCTCCAGTTAAAGGTTGTAAAGTGGATTAACTGATATAATTTGTTGACAACTGATTCAAACCCCTCCCCCTCTTAGTTTTCCACTAGTTATCCTAAAAATGGTATCCTAGCATTGGTCTTCTTTTGCAAAAGCTTAACCACTTGAGGTAGAGGTAGATCCTATGGCAACTAATCCACCGACAACTATTTTTAGAAGAGAAATCCCTAAGCTTGATGGAATAAATTATGGGATATGTAAAATCCGAATGGAAACTCATCTTAGATGTTTTGGCAAGGATATTTGGGAGATCACTAAGAAAAGATATAAACCTTATGATCCGGCATCTGGCAATCCAACTCCAGCAGACTTGGACAAAAATATTGAGAATGATTGCAGAGCTATAGAAGCCCTCCTGTGTGGACTTACTAATTAGCAGATCATGGGATTGAATAATAAATCATCTACAAAGGTTGTTGAACATAGAGTACCACTGAGACGGGGGTGAATCAATGGTTCCTAAATATTTTTTACTATCAAATCAACTTCAGAATACTAGTTAACCACTTCTCTAAGCAACCAAACTAGTAAAGCAAAAAGGAAAACTAAACAGATCAAACACACAAATGCAACTCAAAACATAGGGCATATGATGAAAACCCAATATGGGAAAAACCTCGGTGAGAAATATTGTTGCAAACTACATCTCCAATCAAGCCTCACAAGAAAAACACTAGGTTACAAAGATTTAGGGCACCAGCCCAAGGAGCACCAAACCCTAAACCAAGCTTCAACTTGGTAATGTATATTGAAATCCTATTTGAATATAATTAACACATCTTGTTGCAAATGAATTCTACAACTCTTTGATCAAATAACTCACTGTCGGTTGACAATCTTTTCTCCTCCAATGAATCTCACACTATTGGTTGTGAGATTACTTTCTTTGATTTTGACCTCTGTTATCTTTCTCTCCCTTTCTTACATAGTCTCTCAATCACTCTGTGTCACACTTGGATGATGTCTGCTCTACCAGACCTTACTGGTTGGGCTCTAATGTAAAACTATAGTTATGCCAGTAGAATCCTCTCATTGGTATGCTTGCTCACATACATTGCAACTATTTCTGAGGCTAGCAAATTTTTCTCTTTTACTAACTCTCTCTCTTTTCTCTCTCTTCTCAGTATCATCAACATTGTCTGATTCAAGCTCTACTCTTTTTATCCATGATTTCCTGCCAGGAAGCAATTCAAACTTTGGAGCGGTTAGGGTTTCCTCTTCCTAACACAATCTTCATGAGATCCAATCTAGCCTGTCTTGGATAGATCACTTATCCTTCAAAGATGCATTTGTATGTGGTTTCCAATATCCAATCCATATTTGCTAAAAATAGCAATCTCAAATAAGATCTCCTGCCTTGAAATCCATCGACACATAAAATGCTTGAGCTGTTTCCTTTTCAAGGTCTTCCTGAATTGGATTTTCTTTGCATTGATCCAAGAACTAACTACTCCCTGATCTTCTTCTGTCATTGTTTCTTCCTTGAGCTGCAGTGGTCAGAAAAAATCCCATCATTTGTGGTTGTTTCATTAATGGTGATTATCTGTTTCAATGACCCTATCGACGGGGCTTCACCGACCACAACATGTTTGCCACCTCTTCTCCACATGGCATCACAACAATCAAGACATGGCCCACCAACTCACAGTCAGTCCAATAACCTCATACCAATACATTCCTTTGCTAGTAGAACTTTTTCTTCTTTCAACCAATAGAGCACAGTATACCGGTAACACATCTTCACCTCTAGTGGTTTGTGATAACTTTCACATTCTGCCTCTTCATCATAAATAATAAGGCAACATTCAAACAGATTTGCACCTTACTGGTAGACCTAATGTTCACCAAAAGTGATAACACAAGAACACCTGCAATTGATCTATGAAGTAGCCAATTCAATCTATGAAGAACCTCAGGGCTTGGACAACATGACAAGGATATAAATCCTTCTACTCTTTAGGCTCTACAAAACCTAGGTAGGTATACCTTTGATGCTTAGAATTAAACGTATTACACACCTATGACATCATCAACATAAACAGATAGATCTCATCAGGGCTCCAAAACAAGTAGTTTATTGCAGATGGGCTAGATCTACACATAAAACTCAACTATGCTTGAGCATGAGATAGATGAAACATTTCAAAACATAACATTAACTAAAGATACTCTGATTGGATTTTAAATTGGTTTGAGAACCCCCTTAATTGCAAGATTAGTGCCTTATCCAAGGACAACAGAGTCATACATCAAACTACAAATGGAAGCTTTGATTGCAAATCCATCTTCATTATTAAATATCCATGCATTAATACCTTGGATAAATGCATTACTAAGATCATTCACAAAATCATCAGATCTTGAAACTATATTCCATTATTCATGACTTATTACAGAATTTAAATCCTTCCTTCAAGAATCCTTGCAAACAATCACAACTATCTCCTTGAGATAGCAAATTTCATCCTCCTTGAGGATATGATTTGATAAAATGGAAATACAAATCTAGAGACAATCTTGTGTGAATTTATTTATGCCTTACATATAGAAGAACCTGCAACTAAATACACCTATAGCATGAATCAAACTCTATTCTGTGGAAAAGGACATTGCCCTGTACAATTTTGAAAAGAACTCAGAATTGGAAGCCATGAAAATATGGAGTCATTCTCCAAATTTTTGGAACCCTTACAAATGAGAAGAATTGAGAATAAGAAGAGGAGGGAAAGATCAGATCTGCAATCAAAATTGCCAAGTGTCTATTTTCTCTAACTAAAATTCTTTACCTTCTTCTTTCCCATGGAAACTTCTCTTGAAATATCCCATATTTGTTAACATTAACTGCCTGATCAGATTCCTCACTTCACGAACTTTTTGGAAACATATAATAATTCATATTTTGTCCAAAAATATAGCCTTGGGCGAATTAATCATTCACATGTGCACAATCATTTAAATTTTTGAATTTTTAATATAGTTTGCACTATGTAATAAACTGAATTTAACTTTGATTTGTGGCTCTTTTTGTGCTTTGACACCTTGCCACGTGGCAGCCTTCGATTGGTTCACAGGGTCTACTGGGCACCTCCTCAACTGACACCTCATCACTGCCACATGTCCGCTTGCTTGTCTGTCCACCCGTACACCACGTGTGTGCCACATCACCACCACTAGGATGGGGCCCGCCTGCTAGACCTCTGACTGGACCTGCCACCTGAGCGTCACCTGGCTTTTGCTATTTCGCAAACCTTAACTTTCATGCATCTTCAAGCTCTGAAATCGTGCAGACCATCAGATCAACCCGGACTTGCTTGATCTTTACCATTTCATTTTTGCTTCATTTTCGGTCTAAGCCTTTCGCCATTTCATGGACCTTAACTTTCGTGCATCTCGCCTTCGCGAAGTCACACTGACCATCGCCAAACTTGCTCGCTGGTTAAGTTGGCCTTTCTCTGCAAAATTTCACCCATCTGCCTCAGGAAGTGTGTCTGCATGGGGTCCACCTATCGCCATTTGTCACCTCATCTGATCGCCTTGGGATCCACACCCACGTGCATGGGGTCTGCTTGGGCACCCAATGGGCACCGTCCATCAAAAGCCTTGATGGCTTTGACACTATGGATGTGTGGAGTATTTCTTATAAATACCAAAAAAATTACATTTCCCAGCCAATGTGGGATATTGCCTTTTGCTTGACACTGTGTATTCTGGAGCTTTTTCTGAGACTTTAATGGCGCCTTGCCTGGGGGTTTCAATGCTACAATCACACAGAGGGAAAACACCAAGGTCGTGGCATCAAGAAATATACCTGCTTATGAAATTTGATTAAATTTTAATGCCTCCCAAACTCCTCCATTTCCACACAAAGAAAACCACGCCATAACAGGGAGAGGTTGCTAGCAAAAATGTGGAATGTTAGTTTTACATCTGCTAACTTCATTGGCTTGAAATTTCTTTGGTGCCCTTTAACTTTTCATGGCTGGCCAATGAGCATGTTAGCTGAGCGTGGAGCTTACTCTTAAACCTGTAAACTATATTTTTTCAAATTCTTAATTGCCCCTTTCTCCAAACATGCTCTGCACAGGGTTTTCACTGGATTTTGCTTGGGTTTCAATACATACCAAGTTTCATACACTTGAGCTCACCCACTACACAAAGCTTTATGCCTGCCAATGTACATTCACTGAAGTTGTTATTGTTTGCATTTCTTCAAGACCTCAATGTTGCCACACAAGGAAGAGGATTTAATTTCATCTACTAGTTACTTTTGCTTGAAGTTTCCTGAGCTATTTTGTGACCCACACATAGGGAGAGCTCATGAGGAGGAACTTGACTACTGCATACATTTTGCTATTATTTCAATAGCTGAAGCTTAAACACCAAACCAAGTGAAGGGAGGATGCTAGCAAGGGAGCTCCAATTCAAATATGCTTTAACTAGCAGCCACAGTGAGGATTCAACATGAAGATACACATACTGATTGCATTGCTTTGAAGTTTTCTTTTTAAAAAAAAAGTCTTGTCCAATACCCATCGCCTTCCATTGCATGTATTTGTTTGGAGTTTGAATGCTTTCTCACTTTATGTGCCAACTATGAATTGCATTACTTAAGAAGTTCAAACCTCCCACTCCATTCTCACAATAACAAAATCATGCAGAAGATCTGCAATATATACTTGTTTTCTCTGATGTAAATATCTGTACTTCATAATAATTCAGCCTCCACTCATCAGCAATAACTTTGGAACGTCACACTTATTCTCAACACACCGCATGTATTTCAACATCAATTCTTGCGGCACTTATAATCTAGTGCCATTTGCACTCACCATTTTCTATTCCTTGAGATATTCAAATTGTTTATTTACTGATAGTGAGAAAAAGAGATATGGTCTGAAGTGTGTCTTGTAATGACCATGCATGATTTTTTAATGATATGATAAAAATTGTCACATTCTCTCAAAATGGAGGCGACAAAAATGCACTGCAACTATACCCAACTTGGTTCTGGAAGATACATATTTTTCTTTAAGACTATTTCGCCATAAAATTGATGCATAGGCATGAGCCAGGTCGGGCCCCAAAGTGGGTTCGACTAAAAAAAATTTCATTTTCAAGAAACTGGCCTTCGAAATGCTTCAAATGCCTTAAAATTACCTCTGGAAATGATCAGCATCATTTTCGGATCATTAATCCGTATTTTACGACTTTCAGGCACTTGCGCCACATTTTCGCATTTAATCGCGAAGACGTAATTTTGAAACCTATCAAAACACCTTTTTGGATCTTGAAAATTTACAAGTGTGTACTCTGATATGCAAGCATGAACATTGCCAAGTGATTTCTCAAGACAAGTCTCAAGTTAAGAGATATTAATTGGCGAAAATGACCAACTGGCTTTGTCGACACTGCAGACCTAATGAAGTCAATGTTCTGGCAACACATGACACCTTTCTCAAAAATATCAAATGATCTCTGTAGGCCCTCAAATTTGAAACATAGGTACCTTGAAGTAAATACTAAATCTTTGAATTCTTAGTTTGACCAAAATCCTAATAGGATGCAAATGGCGCGCTCATAAAAACAACTACTTTAACTGATGTAGCACTGAAAGTACGGATCACTGAAAATGATGACTCAATGAACCCTTTTGAAAACCGACCAAACGGATTGGCAGAGGCTTGAAACTTGAAACGTAGCTCATCATTTATACCAACATTATCCCAAAACAAACATTATGTCATAACACTTACTGAGGCAACTCTTACACTTATGTGAAACAGGGCTCCGACTAGCTGTCAAAATAGGGACTAGTCAAACCACACAAACTGCAAATGGATTGATCTTCAAAAACTGAGCAGATGGATTCATTAGGACTTGAAAATTTGCAAGATAACTCAAATTTATGCATAGAATTTAATTCATTTTTAATTTCTCCATGATGATCAATAGGGTAAGAGATGTAAGCACTCAAAGTAGGCTACTCAATAAAATCTGCATTTGTGCCTAAATTGCACTTTCAGCTCACCCCTTGAAATGGGTACCTGATAAACTTATCCAAATTGAATTCTAAAAGTTGCACATCACTGCATAGGCCAAATGAAAGGTGTAGGACATGAATCCTGGGCCTTACCTCTTGCAAATCAACTAGCTCCATTTTACCCTCTCTAACTAGGCCATTCAAACTGACTCATTTAGGTACTTTTCTGACATGCAGAGCAAAATTTTGAAATGGGCCTCTAAACTTGACTCAATTTTAATGAGTCCCAATAGTGGCTCTGACTAGGGATGGTTGATTGCAATATTAACACAAGAATCCAGATATCTATGGTTAAGTAGACCACCCAAAAACGGATCACTTCTCCTCTCAAAAAATAGGGCTTCCTTATTCTACCCAAACAATAGGGCACTTTATTGAAAAACACACAACTAAAGAAAAGCAACTATACAAGATATACAAACAATACTTACAACTGATCATAAGCTGCTCCAAACAACTTTAGCATTTACCTCTATCAAAAATCTGATTCTCATCACTTGATACCATGATCCAAACAAAGGCACCTCTCAATAACAACAAAGCATAACTTTTATAATCCACCTCTTTTGTCTCATCACTATAACAACTGGTGTGCTTACCTTTGGTCTGATTTTGAACTTTATAATCACACACTACTTCAACACAAATAAAAACATGAGACAATTCACCATAGAGGCCTTCCCACAAGATACCATACATTTCACTATCCCAACCAATTCTAGCATTTGCAAAGACATCATCATGCTGAACTTCAAAAGTAAAACATTCATTTTCAACATTGTAATTCTCATCAGCACATACCTTATAATCATTTAAATCAATAGAATGAGGGACACTACTAACCAGCTGATGCAAACAAGGAACATAAATGTTACAACCCAGATGTGATACTTCACTATGCTGATCACACTCTATACTCTCCTTGTTTATCAAACTCAAAACTTTTTCATTCTCAATATCCCATTCATGGAAAAGAATGCATACCTCTGGCTGAAGCAAATCCTCAGCTAAGTCTTCCTCTTTCAGGCTTACATCTACCTGAAACACTTCCATTTGTGGTCTAAAGAAGTCATCACATAACCCATGCCTCTTACCTTCATCATGAAGTAAAATTTTACAACACATGCTACTACTATTCAGAACTTCATCAGCATTACAAACTTGTTCAAAACAAGGGAAAACTTCAGCATTTTCATCAATGAAATCAGCACCATGAACATTTGTATCAAAAGCAAAGAACTCCATATCCAGTTCAAACATACTATCATCGTTTTCATTCTCTTCATGGTACCTCAAATTCTGAAAAAATTCAAACACGGGTTTACTTAAATTTGAAAAATAGAACATTATCAGCACTGTCACATACATTCTTATCTTCAAAAACACTTTAGTTTTCAGATTCATAACTGAGGCACATAACTTGGTCTTCTCTTATATCATCTTCACAAGATGAATAATAAGAATTCTCATAACCATCATCAGCTACATGACTGGCATTCATTTGCTGATCAAAAGAAAGTGAAACGCTTGTGCCAAGATCATTCTCATTCTAAAATTGCTCTTCATTGTTCATTTGCATACCTTCAAGGTGCTGGGAATAGAACTCATAGTCCTCATAATCAACAACACCACTCCATTCTGAAACACATTCATCACTGGGTATACTTGCACTGAACACATCATCAACATCATTCACATTTTCATTTTCAGATTTATCAGACTTAAACAAAATCTGATTTACATCATATTGCACATCTTCACTTGCATAATCAACAACATTTGGTGATAAATCAGTACTTGGCATTTCAACATCAAATACATCAATAGTATGTAAAGATTGATGGTCATCATTACCATAATTTTCATTATTGTTAGCCTTAGGAGATGCATGATTTACTTGATAATTTGCAGTCACATAGTCAGCATAACCGGCATACAAATCAAATGATACATATCCCTTGTATATATCAATCTTCATATCAACATTATCAAAACATTGCACACTAATCATTCCATCATTACTGTGAGAGTCAACCAACATTAATAGCAGAGGATTTTGACTCTCATTAAAATTTGAAGCACATGCATCAACAAAACCATTCGGAACTGCAGAGCTTGATGCACCTAGACATGAAATGATTTGCTCAACTTCACATGGTATTTC
Organism: Cryptomeria japonica; assembly: GCF_030272615.1. Classification (NCBI taxonomy): domain Eukaryota; kingdom Viridiplantae; phylum Streptophyta; class Pinopsida; order Cupressales; family Cupressaceae; genus Cryptomeria; species Cryptomeria japonica. The sequence continues at coordinate 204,612,791 of NC_081411.1, read as the reverse complement.
ACCATTGAAGGTGCTTTGACAAGAAACTACAATAAACACAAATTTATTGGCTATCCCAAATTTCAAATTATTTTCAATGTCTCTAGCTATGTTAAAAGCTTCATACAAAGTCTTAGGTTCTTTGTTTCTCAATAGGAAACCCATCTTCTTACCAAAAGCACCCATATAGATATCCAGACATACTTTATCATCAAACTTATACTTTCTAGAAATTTTAGACAATGTTTGTGAAAAGCTGATATTAAATGTTGGTACCAATTCATCTTCCCTGATTTGTATATAAGTGAACTCTTTCATCATATCATAATCACTCATTTTTTCATCAAATTGATCCATGAAATCTGAAATCAATTCTTCCCATGAGGTAATAGAATTCTCTAGCAAAAAGGAAAACCAATCTTTTGCATCCTCTTTCAATGACTGAACAAACAATTTCATGCATATATCTTCCTAACAAATTTCAAATTCTCCTATCAAATCTGAAACTCTTTTCACATGTTTACATGCTAATTCTGATTTCTTCCCACAAAAAATTGGCAAATACTTTCTAATTTCTGTGGATATGGGATTTGGGTAACCCGGAATACCTTCAAAGTTCAGAGCAGCATAATACATCACACTGAAACTCTTCCTATTACATGGTTGTTCTAGTTTACTAGGCATGGTCATATGTGGAAATACACAAGGCTGAAAAACTTCACTGCTCATTTTTTCCTACTCCCACAAATGATTATACAATCTTGGATAAAAAACTTCAAGCACATATCCTTATTCAAATCTATTCAGTAACATTGCTTGACATAAGGTTTTCCAAATTTGCATAGTACGGAAGATCATGTACACTGAATACTTTAGCATCATAGATATGCAAATTAATTTTGTGATTCCTCTTTCCCTCTAGACTAGTGCTGTTCACTAAATGGGAAAGTAACATTACACATTCAAATTTTCAGAAGAGATGTCTTGCATTTAAAACCTCTGAAAATACCTGGAGATTTGCAGCTGTATAAAACTTTAGATCAGAAGATTTACTTCCACTTTTAGCACGGTCTTTTAAATCAGAGTCGCCACCTCTTGCATAGAGGACATTTTGAATAGCAGGATACCATTCAACACTTATTTAATTCTTTATTTCTCTTTCAATCATGCTGTAATCAACACTCTTCCAGGCTATTTAACAATGGTATGAACCACAGAGTTGCCACCCAATAAGGAATTGGGGAAAAATTTGCATACAACTGAAAGAACTTCTTACAACTTTCAACAATGCATTAACTGTTACTCCTTCATAAAATATGATATGATACACATATCATTCTATAGATCTAGAACAAGGAACATTTATTTCATCATAAAAACACTTTCAAACTCTGTGCATACACAATGGATAGACTTGTTGGATATGAAATTAGGCAATTCTTATTCAGCAATTCCCCAACAGAGTCGCCATTTTTGTTGTTCACCAAAAGTGATAACCCAAGAACACCTACAATTGATCTATGAAGTAGCCAATTCAATCTATGAAGAACCTCAGGCCTTGGACAACATGACAAGGATATAAATCCCTCTACTCTTCAGGCTCTGCAAAACCTAGGCGGATATACCTTTGATGCTTAGAATTAAACTTATTACACACCTATGACAGCATCAACATAAATAGATGGATCTCATCAGGGCTCCAAAACAAGTAGTTTATTGCAGATGGGCTAGATCTACACATAAAACTCAACTATGCTTGAGCACGAGATAGATGAAACATTTCAAAACATAACATACATTAAAGATACTCTGATTGGATTTTAAATTGGTTTGAGAACCCCCTTAATTGCAAGATCAGTGTCTTATCCAAGGACAATGGAGTCATACATCAAACTACAAATGGAAGCTTTGATTGCAAATCCATCTTCATTATTAAATATCCATGCATTAATACCTTGGATAAATGCATTACTAAGATCATTCACAAAATCATCAGATCTTGAAACTATATTCCATTATTCATGACTTATTACAAAATTTAAATCCTTCCTTGAAGAATCTCTACAAACAATCACAACTATCTCCTTGAGATAACAAATTTCATCCTCCTTGAGGATCTGATTTGATAAAATGGAAATACAAATCTAGAGACAATCTTGTGTGAATTTATTTATGCCTTACATACACAAGAACCTGCAACTAAGAACACCTATAGCATGAATCAAACTCTATTCTATGGAAAAGGACATTGCCCTGTACAATTTTGAAAAGAACTTAGAATTGGAAGCCATGAAAATATGGAGCCATTCTCCAAATTTCTAGAACCCTTACAAATGAGAAGAATTGAGAATAAGAAGAGGAGAGAAAGATCAGATCTACAATCAAAATTGCCAAGTGTCTATTTTCTCTAACTGAAATTCTTTACCTTCTTCTTTCCCATGGAACCTACTCTCTAAATATCACATATTTTTTAAAATTAACTACTCCGTCGGATTCCTCACTCTGAGAGCTTTCCGAAAACATATAATACTTCATATTTTGGCCAGAAATATAGCCCTAGGTGAATTAATCATTCACATGTGCACAATCATTTAAATTTTTGAATTTTTAATATAGTTTGCACTATGTAATAAATTGAATTTAACTTTGATTTTTGGCTCTTTTTGTGCTTTGACGCCTTGCCATGTGGCAGCCTCTAATTGGTTCATAGGGTCTACTAGGTGCCACCTCAACTGACACCTCATCACCGCCATGTGTCCGCTTGCTTGTTTGTCCACCCATACGCCACGTCTGTTCCACATCACTGCCACTGGGACGGGGCCCGCCTGCTGGACCTTTGACTGGACCTACCACCTGAGTGCCACCTAGCTTTCGCCATTTCACAGACCTTAACTTTCGTGCATCTTGAAGCTCTGAAATCGCACAGACCGCCAGATCAACCCAAACTTGCTCGATCTTTACCACTTCATTTTCTCTTCATTTTCGGTCTGAGTCTTTTGCCATTTCGTGGACCTTAACTTTCATGCATCTCGCCCTGATGAAGTCATGCTGACCGTCGATTCTCTCCAAACCTTTTCACTAGTTAAGTCAGCCTTTCTCTGCAAAATTTAGCTCATCTGCCTTGGGAAGCATGCCTGCATGGGGTCCACCTGTCGCCCTCTTTCACCTCCTTCGATCACCTTGGGATCTGCACCCACATGCATGGGGTCCACTTGGGCAGCCAACAAGAACCATCCGTCAAAAGCCTTGATGGCTTTGACACTATGGATGTGTGGAGTATTTCTTATAAATACCAAAAAATTACATTTCCCAGCCAATGTGGGATATTGCCTTTTGCTTGGCACTGTGTATTCTGGAGCTTTTTCTGAGACTTTAATGGCGCCTTGCCTGGGGGTTTCAATGCTACGAGCACACAGAGGGAAAACACCAAGGTCTTGTTATCAAGAAATATACCTACTGATGAAATTTGATTAAATTTTAATGCCTCCCAAACTCCTCCATTTCCACACAAAGAAAACCACGCCATAACAGGGAGAGGTTGCTAGCAAAAATGTGTAATGTTAGTTTTACATCTGCTAACTTTATTGGCTTGAAATTTCTTTGGTGCCCTTTAACTTTTCATGGCTGGCCAAGGAGCATGTTAGTTGAGCATGGAGCTTAATCTTACACCTGTAAACTGTATTTTTTGAAACTCTTAATTGCCCCTTTCTCCAAACATGCTCTGCGCAGAGTTTTCACTAGGTTTTGCTTGGGTTTCAATACATACCAAGTTTCATACACTTCATCTCACCCACCACACAGAGCTTTATACCTACCAATGTACATTTGCTGAAGTTGTTGTTGTTTGCATTTCTTCAAGACTTCAACTCTGCCATACAAGGAAGAGGATCTAATTTCGTCTACTAATTACTTTTGCTTGAAGTTTCCTGAGCTATTTTGTAACCCACGCAGAGGGAGAGCTCATGAGGAGGAACTTGACTGCTGCATACATTTTGCTATTATTTCAATAGCTGAAGCTTAAACACCAAACCAAGTGAAGGGAGGATGCTAGCAAGGGAGATCCAATTCAAATATGCTTTAACCAACAACCACAGTGAGGATTCAACATGAAGATACACATACTGATTGCATTGCTTTGAAGTTTTGTTTTTAAAAAAAAAGTCTTGTGCAATACCCATCGCCTTCCATTGCATGTATTTGTTTGGAGTTTGAATGCTTTCTCACTTTATGTGCTAGCTGTGAATTGCATTACTTAAGAAGTTCAAACCTCCCACTCCATTCTCACAATAACAAAATCATGCTAAAGATCCACAATATATACTTGGTTTCTCTGATGTAAATATCTGTACTTTATAATAATTGAGCCTCCATTCATCAGCAATAACTTTGGAACATCACACTTATTCTCAGCACACCACATGTATTTCAATATCAATTCTTGTTGCACTTATACTCTAGTGCCATTTGCACTCACCATTTTCTATTCCTTAAGATATTCAAATTATTTATTTACTGATAGTGAGAAAAAGACATGGTCTGAAGTGTGTTTTGTAATGATCATGCGTGATTTTTTAATGATATGATAAAAATTGTCACATTCTCTCAAAATGGAGGTGACAAAAATGCACTGCAACTATACCCAACTTGGTTCTGGAAGATACATATTTTTCTTTAAGACTATTTCGCCATAAAATTGATGCACAGGCATGAGCCAAGTCGGGCCCCAAAGTGGGTCCGACTAAAAAAAATTCACTTGCAAGCAACTGGCCTTCAAAATGCTTCAGACACCTTAAACTTACCTCTAGAAATGATCGACATCATTTTCGGATCATTAATCCGTATTTTACGACTTTCAGGCACTTGCGCCACATTTTCGCATTTAATCGCGAAGACGTAATTTTCAAACCTGTCAAAACACCTTTTTGGATCTTGAAAATTTACAAGCGTGTACTCTGATATACAAGCATGAACACTACCAAGCTGTTTCTCAAGATGAGTCTCGAGTGAAGAGATATTAATTGGCAAAAATGACCAACTGGCTTTGTCAACACTAGGGACCTGATGAAGTCAATGTTCTGGCAACACATGACGCCTTTCTCAAAAATATCAAATGATCTCCTTAGGCCCTCAAATTTGAAACATAGGTACCTTGAAGTACATACTAAATCTTTGAATTCTTAGTTCGACCAAAATCCTGATAGGATGCAAATGGCGCTCTCATAAAAACAACTACTTTAACTGATGTAGCACTGAAAGTACGGATCACTGAAAACGATGACTCGATGAACCCTTTTGAAAACTGATCAAATGGATTGGCATAGGCTTGAAACTTCAAATGTAGCTCATCATTTATACCAACATTATCCTGGAACAAACATTATGTCATAACACTTACTGAGGCAACTTTTACACTTATGTGAAACAGGGCTCCAACTAGCTATCAAAACAGGGACTAGTCAAACCACACAAACTACAAACGGATTGATCTTCAAAATTTGAGCAGATGGATTCATTAGGACTTGAAAATGTGCAAGATAACTCATATTTATGCATAGAATTGAATCCATTTTGAATTTATCCATGATGATCAACAGGGTAAGAGATGTAAGCACTCAAAGTAGGCTACTCAATAAAATCTGCATTTGTGCCTAAAATGCACTTTCAGCTCACCCCTTGAAATGGGTACCTGATAAACTTATCCAAATTGAATTCTGAAAGTTGCACATCACTGCATAGGCCAAATAAAAGGTATAGGACATGAATCCCGAGCCTTACCTCTTGCAAATCAACTGGCTCCACTTTACCCTCTCTAACTAGGCCATTCAAACTGACTCATTTAGGTACTTTTCTGACATGTAGAGCAAAATTTTGAAATGGGCCTCTAAACTTGACTCAATTTTAATGAGTCCCAACAAGACCTTCATTCTTTCTGCTCATACTCATGTGAATATCCATCATGCCAGTTGACATCAATGACAACTTAATGCGAAAATGCCAACAATCTCCCCCTTTGACATCGATGTCAACTTCTCACAAGACATGCTATAATGGTACATTTCTCTCCCTTTAACATAATGACAAAGGGTATTATGCACTCCCCCTTTGGTCCATGCCAAACTTCCCCTCTGACCGCTATCAGCTCCCCATGAACCACGTAAAGCCTTCCTAGACATATGACACAACTCCCAACTTGTGTCGAAGGTGCTCAAAAGTGCTTACCAGTAATGGTTTGGTGAAAATGTCTGCTACTTGTTCGCCAGTAGTAACATAATCCATCCTTACCTCCTATCCTTCAACCTTCTCTCTGAGAAAGTGATACTTGATAGCAATGTGCTTTGTTCTAGAATGCATGACTAGATTCTTTGCTATGTTGATTGCACTCGAATTGTCACACCTGATGAGAATAGGATCAGTGATGTCCACCTGTATGTCTTTGAGTGTCTGCTTCATCCAAAGCACCTGAGAGTAGCATTTAGTAGCAACAATGTATTCAGCTTTAGTAGTAGATAGAGAGACTGAGTCCTGCTTCTTGCTATGCCATTAGACTAACTGGTGACCTAGAAAGAATGCACCACCACTTGTGCTCTTTTGATCATTAATGCAGCCTACCCAATCAATAACAATGCATGCTTCTAAGATAAAATCCCCTTGTTTGGATACCACAAACCATAGCTGAGCATCCCTTGTAGGTACCTAAAAATTCTGCTAACAACATTCATATGTGACTGCTTTGGTGCAGCTTGGAATTTGGCCACCATGCATATTGCCTAAACTATATCCAATCTTGGAGCAATTAGATAATGTAGACTACCTATCATGGATATGTACAGAGTCTGATCCACCACCGGTGACTCATCATTCTTGCTCAATTTGTTGTTGGTCACCATGGGGGTACTTACCGGTTTACAATCTTCTAGTTGGAATTTTTTCAGCATCTCCTTTGCATACTTGAATTGTGAGATAAAGATTCCTTTATCTTGTTGTAGTATCTGCAAACCAAGGAAGTGAGTCAATTTTCCATGCATTGATATCTCAAATTCTGACTGCATTAGATTAGAAAATTCCTTCTAGAGGGTGTCCTTGTTGCCTCCAGAGATAATATCATCTACATACACAACCACAATTATCGTGTTGTTCCCATCTTTATTTATGCACAAATTGCTATCAGCACTTCCCTTTTTGAATCCCTTCTCCTTTAGGTACTGATCTAATATTGAATACCATCCTCTAGGAGCTTGCTTTAGACCATACAAGGCCTTCTTCAACATGCACACAAATGTCTCATCATTATGTAGCTGAAATCCTTCTGGTTGCTCCATGTATACTTCTTCTTTCAAATTTCCATTTAGAAAGCTAGATTTTACATCCATTTGGTATACTTTATAGCCCTTGCAGGTAGAGTAGGCTAGAAACATTCTAATTGCTTCTAATCTAGCTACCGATGCAAATGTTTCTTCAAAGTCAATCCCCTCTACTTGAGAGTATCCTTTGCACACTAGTCTAGCTTTATGCCTAACAATCTTACCTTCTTCATTTATCTTGTTCCGCTAGATCCATTTAGTGCCAATCATGTTCTTATCTTCCGATCTAGGGACTAATTCCCAAGTCTTGTTCTTCTCAATCTGTTGTAGTTCTTCTTCCATGGCATCCATCCATTCTTGTCTTTTGTTGGCCTCATTGAATGTTTTAGATTCCACTTCAGTCATGAGGCATATGTTGACTTGTTCATCATTCCGAGGAAGTCTTCTTCTAGTATGCACACCATCACTCTTATTTCCCATAATTTTCTCTTCTAGGTGATTTACTTGTACATACCAGTTGGGGGCTTCTTGGATGCTACCTCTAGTTCAGTATTTGACTGAACTTCATCATCCTCATCACTAGAGTTATCATACGGATTAATTTGTGGTTGACATCCTTTGCGCATATCTTCATCAACTTTTACATGCACACTCTCAATGACTCTTCTTAGTCTTTTATTGTAGCATTTGTAGGCCTTGTTGTTAGATGAGTAACCAAGGAAGATTCCTTCATCACTCCTGGAGTCAAAACTTCCTAGACCATCCATATCTTTCTTGATAAATAACTTGCTTCCAAATACTTTGAAGTATTTGACTAATGGCTTCCAGTCATACCACAACTCATAAGGTGTCATTTTGTTGTTTGTTCTTAATTGAACCTAGTTTAAGGTATATGTAGTTGTATGAAAAACTTCTTTCCAATATGTGTTTGATAGATTGACCTCATTTAACATGGTTCTGGCCATCTCCTTGACTATCATGTTCTTCCTTTCTACGACACCATTTTTCTATGGTGTCTTAGGAGCAGAGTATTGCCTTCTAATTCCATGTTTTTCACAATAATCTTCAAATTCATTTGATCTAAAATCTCCACCCCTGTCTGATCTTAGGCACTTTAACATGTACCCACTTTCTTTTTCAACCATCTTTCGAAAGATCTTGAATCTTTCAAATGCTTGTGATTTATCTTGCAGAAAGGTGACCCATGTCATTCTTGAGTAGTCATCAATGAAGAGCATAAAATATCTTTCACCTGCAAGTTCTCTTGTCCTAGTTGGACCACACAGATCTGTATGCACAATTTCAAGTGGTCTTGAGGTGTTGTGTTCTTTTATCCTGAAGCCCACTTTAGTTTCCTTACCTTTTACACATTCATCACAAAATATGTTTACCAGTTTGATGTTAGGTGGAATATTCCTCACACATCCCTTTTTGCTTACTACAACTAGGTTATCAAAATTTATGTGTCCTAATCTTCGGTGTCATAGCCAACTTTCATCTACTTGTCCTAGCATACATTGGGACTCATAGCATTCCTTCAGATTATAAACATTTCCATCTGTTCTCTTTCCTTCTACTACAACTTTAGTGGTACTATCTTTCTTTATCTGGGAACTGGTTGAGTCAAAGGTGAATTTATAACCTTTGTCACACATCTGACTCATGCTCAGCAGGTTGTGCTTTAGGCCTTCCATATAATATACATCATTTGCCTTTAGTTTTCCATCAATGCTTAGAGTTCCTTTTCCCTTAATTTTGATGGAAGAATTGTCTCCAAACCTTACTAATCCACCATTCCAGTCTTCAAGTTTAATGAATTTCTTTTTGTCACCAGTCATGTAGTTTGAACAACCATTATCTACCACCCATAGATTTTTCCTTTCAGCATGTAAGGCAGTCTTTACTATGAGACTTGATTCTACATTTTCCTTTTCTTTCTCAACCCAAACTGGTTTGGTGTCCTTCTTGTCAGCTACTATATTGAGCTCAAATTTAGTTACCACCTCTTGATCCAGAGTTGTCTTCTTCTGATTGATCTTCTGGATTTTACAAAACTTTGCTATGTGTCCAAACCCTTGATAGTTATAGCATTTTATATTTTCATTTAAGGGAACATCCTTAAAATTATTGTAGGGTACTCATTTATTCTTTCTACAATAATAACTCTTATGTCCATATTCATTGCACTAATAATAGATACCATTCATATCCTAGAGTGTATTAAATGGATTTCTACTTTCATAACTCTTGGAGGGATGATTGATTAGTCTACAGTCAGCTATTCTATGTCCAAATTTGTTACACCAATAACAATAACCATGAAAGTTTGGAACATACCAGTTAAGTTGTCTTGGTCCTGAATGGAGCTACCTCATTGGGGGTCTTCCCTTCATGTTGTTGAGTTTGGTGAATCCTTCACAGTCAATTCTTGCATTTATCCTTGGATCTTCATGATGGTATAAGAAGTGTGACCTCCAATTCATTGTTGTATATTGATTTGAGTGGTGGTTTCTAACAGCATCCGCATATGTATTTTTGTTGGTATCCTTGCCTATAGTGAATGTCTTCTTTTCTTCATCTTTAATTGAAGAGGTGAACATTATTTATTTGTCAGGTTTATCTTTGTGGGTTGAACTTTGACCTTCTTCAAAGCCTAAGCCACCGATGTCTTTGGATTGCTTCTATTTGCTCAACATCTTATCTAAGGCCTCGATGTTGCCTTCATACTTGCTCCTTATTTTTATTTCTTCCTTACTTTCTTCAAGCTTCTTTCTGAGCTTTACTATTTCAACTTCCAACTCTTGATGCCCCTTTTCCTTCTTTGTCATATCAAAGGTTGTAGCTTCACATATCCTTTTAGTTTCTTCTAGCTGCAATTTCAAGTCAGATATAACTTGACTGGACTCATCCAGGGATTGCTTCAAGAGATCTTGTTCATCTACTACAACAAGCTTAACCCTCTTGATTTCTCTTCTTGTTTTACTCAATTCTTCAAGAGCACTGATAAGCTCACCCTCCAAGTCCACTTCAGCTTCAATATCCTCCTCTTCCTCATTTTCATCAACCGGTTCTCCAAGTTCCATGAAGAGATTAACTTTTTTGTCATTCTCATGGTAATCATCTTCGGTTGCATTTTCTTCATCTCTTGTGTCATCCCCAATAGTACATAGGCTATTCTGATTTCGGTAGCCTCTCCTTCCTTGCTAGTAGGTGTTTCTTTCTCTATCTTCGCCAACATATTTTCTTAACTCTCTTGACTCATCTCCACTAGTTTCTTTGTGGGGGCATTTTGCGGCAAAGTATCTGATCTTACCAAAATTGAAACATTTAAGTGGTAGCTTTCCTTTATATTGGCTAAATCCTCTCTTGAGCTTCCTGATAAATTTTTCTACTTCAACATTAAAGTCATCACTGGATTCTTTATGAGAAGTTGCTTCTTTGCCCTTTTTGGTGATGTTGAATGTTGCTTCTTTTCTTAAGGAAGTATCACCGGTTGTTCTCATCTCATAGGTTGTTAGTGAACCAAATAACTCATCCATTGTAAAATTCTTCAGATCCTTAGCTTCTTCTATGGTAGGCACCTTAGTATCATACTTGGGTGTGAGAAATCTGAGAACCTTCTTGGCAAGAGTCTCATCTGCAATCTCTTCACTGAGTACTCTGATGGTATTCATAGTTTCATCAAGTCTGTGAAGATAATCTACAACCTTTTCATCATCTTTCTTCTTGATACTTTCAAGTTGGCCTCTTAGTGCTTACAACTTGGCCTCTTTGACTTTTTAATCTCCTTCAAATAACCTCTGCAATTTATCCCAAGTCTCCTTGGCTGATACATAATGCATGACTTTTACAAACTCATTATCAGACAGACCACTCAAGATAGCATGTTTGGCCTTAGCATTGTTCTCTTACTCCTTTTTGGCGTCAAAATTAGTGGGAGGAACACTAGGGACAACATATCCATTATTGACAGACATCCACACATTAAAACCCAGGGAGGAAATATAGGTCTCCATTTTGTTGCTCCAGAAGGCATAGTTAGATCCATCAAACATGGGGGCTTTGAAGGAAGCATACTCATTTATTTCGATTATGCTCAAAGTCTAGAATCTACAAAAGGTTTAAAGATAATTGGGAACCTATGCTCTGATACCAATTGTTGAAAAAAGAGTACCACTTATAGGGGGATGAACCAGTGGTTCCTAAATATTTTTGACTTTCAAATCAACTTCAGAATACTAGTTAACCACGTAATCTCTAAGCAACCAAACTAGTAAAGAACAAAGGAAAACTAAAGAGATAAAACACACAAATGCAACTCACAACACCAGGTATATGAGGAAAACCCAATATGGGACAAACCTTAGTGACAAATGCTACTGGAAACTATTGCGCCAATCCAGCCTCACAAGAAAAACACTAGGTTATAAAGATTTAGGGCACCAACCCAAGGAGCACCAACCCCTGCACCAAGCTTCAACTTGGTGATGTATATTGAAATGCTATTTGAATACAATTAACGCTTCTTGTTGCAAATGAGTTATGCAACTCTTTGATTAAATAACTCACTGCCGGTTGACACTCTTTTCTCCTCCACTGAATCTCACACTATCGATTGTGAGATTACTTTCTCTTATTCTCAACCTCTATTATATTTCTCTCCCTTTCTCACACAATCTCTCGATCACTCTGTATCACACTTCGATGATGCCTGTTCTGCCAGACCTTACCGGTTGCACTCAAATGCAAAACTATAGTTATGCCGGTAGAATCCTCTCACCACTATGCTTGCTCACATACACTGAAACTATTTATGAGGCTAGAAAATTCTTCTCTTTTACTAACTCTCTCTCTTTTCTTTTTCTCTTCTTAGCAGCATCAACATTCTCTGAGTCAAGCTCTACTCTTTTTATCCATGATTTTCTACCAGAAAGAAATTCAAACTTTGGAGTGGTTAGGGTTTCCTCTTTATGACACAATCTTCATGAGATCCAATCCAGCTTGTCTTGGATCGATCACTTATCCTTCAAAGATGCATTTGTACGCGATTTCCATTATCCAATCCATATTTGCTAAAAATAGCAATCTCAAATAAGATCTCCTTCCTCGAAATCCTTCGACATGTAAAATGCTTGAGCTGTTTCCTTTTCAAGGCCTTCCTGAATCAGATTTTCTTTGCATTGATCCAAGCGCCAACTTCTCCCTAATCTTCCTCTATCATTGTTTCTTCCTCAAGTTGCAACGATCAGATACAATACCATGATTTGTGGTTGTTTCATTAATGGCTATTATTTATTTCAATGACCCTATTGATAGGGATTCACCGACCATAGCATGTTTACCACCTCTAATCCACATGGAATCACAATGATCAAGACATGGCCCACCAACTCATAGTCGGTCCAACAAGCTCATACCGGTACATTCCTTTTCTGGTAGAACTTTCTTCTTCTATCAACCAGTAGAGAACACTATACCAATAACACATTTTCACCTCTAGTGGTTTGTGACAAATTTAACATTGTGCCTCTTCATCAATAACAAGCAACCAACATTCAGAGTGATTTGTACCTTACCGGTAGGCTCTCATTCTTTCTACTCACACTCATGTGAATATCCATCATGTCAGTTAACATCAATGAAATTATCTACTTTTGAGCTTGAATAATTTGGACCTTCTGGAGATGCAAAGTTTGAACCTGCTTTTCATGCATCATCATCATCTACCAGCAAGAGTGATTGGAAAGCCCTATATGCAAAAGAATTGGAAGGTATGAGGAAAGAGGATGAATAATTTGAGAAACTTGAAGCCTTATTTGGTAGAAGAGTATCTAAAGGACCGATAGGAAATAAGTATGAAGGAAAAGCACCTTTAAAGTGTTTTGCATGTAATAAGATTGGTCATTTTGCATCTAGATGTCCTGAAAGGAATGCAAGATTTGAAGAAAGAGTTAAGAAATCATTCAAGCCTAATCAACACAGATATAGATTCAAGAGAAACAAACAATGCTACATAGAGGATGAGGAAGGAGTAAGTGATGACTCTGAGGATGAGCTGATAGAAGACTCAACAAGTGGATCCTGCAATGGAAAGTAATGGGTTTTCTATGCCTTAAAGGAAGATGAACCGGAATTGGCTATCAAGAATGAAGAAAAGGCCCTGGTAGCAAAAGTTGAAGAAAAGGATGAATGGATAATTGATAGTGGATGCTCACATCATATGACTGGAGATAAAAGAAAATTTCTATCCCTGCATGAATACAATGGTAGTCAAGTAAGATTTGGAGATGACAAAGCATGTATGATCAAAGGTAGAGGTACTATTTCTCTGGATGGTAAGCATAATACTGATAATGTCTATTATGTACAAGGTTTAAAGCATAATCTTTTAAGTGTTGGTTATTTGGTGGACAAGGGATTCCAACTTCAATTCAAAGATAGAAAATGGAAAATCATTAACACAACTAGTTTGGAGATTGCAATCGGTACTCAGACTGGAGGTAATATCTTTCACCTGAATTTTGGTAATAAGACATGTTTGATTGCTCACATTGATGAGAGTTGGCTATGGCATAAGAGGTTTTGTCATGTTAATTTTGATTGTATTGTTAAGATCAGTTCAACAAAGGTAGTTAGATATATACCTAAGATTATAAAGCCTCATAATCTGATATGTAAGGAATGTCAATTGGGAAAGCAACTTAAAACTTATTTGAAGAGCATACATGATAAATCTAATGATGTGCTTGATTTAATTCATACTGACTTATGTGGTCCAACAAGGACCAGAAGCTTTCAAGGTGATAGGTACTTCATGCTAATAATTGATGATTATTATAGAATGACGTGGGTGACTTTTCCAAGGGAGAAGTCTAAAGCTTTTGAGAAATTCAAGATATTTAAAGCAAAGGTAGAAACTGAGACTGGACTGAAAATCAAATGTCTAAGATCAGATCAAGGTGGTGAATTCACTTCTCATGAATTTAACAGTTATTGTGAGACAAATAGAATAAGGAGACAGTTATCTACACCTCAGACTCCTTAGCAGAATGGAGTAGTGTGTGAGGCCCTACCGCGACTCATCCTAGCATTTCTATTATTTTCATGATGAGACTATTATGGATGCTTTATTTTTATGCATTATGGATTTATAACCTATATGATTCCATGATTTATATAACATTGATGTATATTGATGCTTCATTTTTATGCATTATGGATATGAAACTTTATATGATGCTAGAATAGAATTACTTTGAGATGATGTATGTCATTATTGGATTTGCAAGACTTCATCATGATGATAGAAATAGGATGCATGTATTATGAATGGATCAAATTTTGAGGATTATGATAATTGCTTATGTGGATTAGTTGGGATATATGAGATATTGATTTATTACTGTCAATTGTATGAGTGTTTGATGTGTATTCAAATTCATGTGTTTAATAATATATGTGGTTATTTGGAATTACTAATGTGTAAATTGAGATGCATAAGAAAATTATCCATGTGACCATGGAAATATTATGGAGAACCAAACCTAGACCTATGTATGTTTGTAAAGCCAGGGGTTGTCTATTTGGAGAGACAACACCCCATTTGTATCATATTTTATTTGTGAAAGTAAATGATGAATTTGTGTTAAATTGATTTAATTAATTTGTGTAAATCCAACAAGAGACAAATTCCATGTGTGATTTTTATAATGTATTTTATTGTGTCACTTGACACATGTGCTGATTAGTGTCATTGATTTTGACTTGTCTCTTGGAAGGAGTTTGTTTCTACCAAAGCCCATTTCAAACATTTGAGTGTGGTCCCAAATTTTCCTTGGGTAGGGAGTCTTGGGAGTGGTCAACTCAGGTTTGACCCGTAGGTTAACTTTAGTTGGGTTTCTAAGGGGTCAAATGGACTCCTAGGGTTAGGGGTATTTTTAAACATGTGACTACTCCCATGTGACTGTTTAGTCACCTCAAAAAGTGGTTTTTCCAAGGTGAGCGAAAATTCAACTTAGAAGGTTCCTCCTAGGATAGACAACCTTCCTTTTTGGTGTCAGATTCTCTTCCCCATCCTCTCTTACCTTTTCTCTTTCCAGTTTTAGCAACATGTAAGAGGTTGGGAAGACCAACCCATGGGAACTCTCACTCTATCCAAGGGGTTGGGAAGAGTGAGAGAATCCTTCTTAGGCAAGGATTAGGGACTTAGTGAGTTAATCACCCACTCTCCATTGTTGGAGATCATGCAATTTTGAAGAATAGTTATAGGATAGAATTTTGGCTAAGTGTTGGTGAAAAGATTGTGTGGATTTGGGCTGCTCATCCCCAACTAGATCTATCAAAACCTTTGGGCAGATTAAGGTTGGTTCTTACTCTCTTTTTGTTCATGTTGTATATGCATGTTTGAAGAAATGCTTGTATGAAAGAGTTGTTTATATGTATTTTACTTTGTGAAAGAAAATGTGATTTTTCCCTTTGTTTTCTTTTTATGCTTTTTCTTGTATTGGGAGTGTCCAAGGCCTTCTACTCTTGGGAGAGTAGGATGGTCTTGGGGTGGAAGAAGTTTGACAACCTTGGGTGAGAGACTCTTCTTTAAGGAGAGTGATCTCAAGGGTGTTCTTTTGTGACCCTTGTTGCATAGCCTTGTTTATGCATTTGGGGGTCATAAGGAGAGATGATATGGCTTATATGCTTTTGGGGGGCATAAGGATGTGGGGATGGACTTGTGTTGTATTTGGTTGCCATGAGGTGTCTTGAGATGTCCCATGCTTGCAGTCTCCCCAATGGTATTTGGTCCACTTCCACCCTTGGAAAATCATCACAAGTTGTGGTGAAGTGTAGCCTTGGTTGAGAAAATTGTTTGTTGTGTGTTTATCCCTTTCTTGTTGTGGTTGTATGTGTGTAACCCATCTAGTGCTTGGTTCTCCAAGCTTGGGGGTGGCTTCTAGTAAGCCTAGGCTAGGAGGTGAGCACTCCATGGTCAATCCTTATATTTTATTGCAGGTTGCTTGGGATGGGAAGGAAAAAGAAAGAAAGATAGAAGTTGTTGGTTTTTACTTGAGTTGCAGAAAAGATTAGGAAAAGAGATGATGTATTTATGTTGTAGCTGTGTAAAGGAAAGCTAAATGTTGTATTTATTTTTTTTTAAAAAGATATGTATTCATTTTTATTTCGAGTGCTCATTTAATGGAATGAGAGACTAGTTGTAATATTGACTATTTTGTATTCTAGATGCTCTTGAAAGAAATATGTATTTTCCCTATTAATTTATTTTTGCAAAGAAAATGTCATTTATGCATTAAGTTCCTATAGTTGTTGAGTTAGTAAAATTATTGCTTTCTTGTTATTGAGAAAATAAAAGTTCATTTTATTCGTTCATGCAAAATGAAATTTTGGAAATGGGAAAAGCAAGCATTTAGGCCTATTTGAGATAGATACAAATACAATAAATGGTTAAATAGGTTTAATATGTTTACCTCTAAATTGATTTTAATGTTTCCTAGGCTAAAGTAGTTGTTGTTAGAATTTACTACATTCTGTTATTTCATTTACTTGCAGAAAATAAATCTGATTTATTACATTCTGTCATTTATTTATTATAGAAAATATATTTAAAAAAAAATAAAAATAGATACTTCTAAAGTTAGCATCTAGACTTAGAAAGAAATACATTGGAGCTTGTTGTTAGTGTTTATTTTAAATAAAAATTTACAGGATGCTTTATACAAAAAAAGATAAGGCAGAATTTAAAGCTCACATAATAGTATATTAGAAATGAATATTGCACCTCATATCATGTTGTAAATGAAACTATTAATTTCTGCATGTTATAAAGAGGGGTTTTTTTTTTTTAAATATAGAAAGCTCAAGTGTGTGAAATATATATATATATATATATATATATATATATATATATATACATATGAAAAACTGCATATTCCATTTAGACTTATCCTTGGCCTGTGGAACTTATTTGTTTTGATTAAATTTTTATCCACAGAAAAGAAAAAAAAAAACATACATATATATATATATATATAGACACACACACACATATATATATATATGTATATATATATATGTATACATATATATGTATATGTATATGTATTTATGTATTTTGCATATTGAAATTAATACAGAAAAAAAAACAAAAAAACGTAGACCTTAAATTTATATTTATAGTATTTCGCATTAATATAAAGTTTGTTCCTTTAAAAAAATAAAATTAATTTAATAAAAAAAAAAAAAAATTCTTTTACAAATCTCGGTGTGCCTTGGACCCTGTGGAAACCCCGTAGGGCACCCCCCCCCCCACGCTATGGGTGGCAACCCCTAGCGGCGGCCGCAGCCACCTGTATGGGCCACAACCCACAGTCGGTGAGGCTTTGGCCCCCCCTGTGGGCAGCGCCCGACAGCGGCGATGCAGCCGGGTCTGCAGGCCACATGTCGCAACCTACAAGCATGGCTACGGTCGTCTCTGCGAGGAGCCCTCGGGGAAGACCACTCCACCGCCCTCTACTCATACCCCCCTCCAATGCGGTCGTGTAGAAATAGAAAATGCCGCCACTGTGGAATGGAGCGGCCACTGGAAATGGCCACTACCTCCTCTCTCTTCGGCCTTGCAATGAAATCAATAGTTTCGGCCTAACCCTAACCCAAAAATTCGGGTTAGGGCAAGGTTTGATGTTAACAAAAAAAAATAATAAGATGATAAAAAAAAAGGGGTAAAGATTAGGGTTGCTTTACTAAAAATATATATGCAACCCTAACCCAATTTCGGGTTAGGGTTAGCCTAGGAACCTCTTAGTTTCTTTTTAAAAGAAATAGAAAAAAAAAGGGGGGGGGAAATACCCATTCGGATTTGAATAGGGTTTTCCCCATCCCTTCAACTTAATAATGTGTGTTGGTTTTTTTTTTTTAAAAAGGAACCCTATATCCTTTATATAAATATATATATATATATATACATTCTTACACACTTACATATATATATAAATATATATATGTATTAGACATATATTTATCTATATATATATATATATATATATATATCTATATATATCTATATATATATATATGTATAATTTTATATATATATGGACGTATAATAACTAATCTTAGATTAATTAACTTACTTTCAATTTTCATATGTATGTATAAACATTTAAATATGATGCCTTAAATTTTAAACTCTTTTGGAGATTAACCTTTAGGGATTTATAATGACGTTTGTAAGTCATGATGGCCCTTTAATCGAGTTTGTTAGGCACATTTTAATTAATGTTAATTTTGCATATTAGGTTAAATAATCTAAGTGTTAGGACTCAATAATTTATTTCCTAGCAATTAAAAGGCTATTGGAGATTAATTATAGCTCTTGTCAATTTAATTTTGAACCTTGTTTAAATAAGATAATTATTTATTCATTGAAGGGATAATATTAACTCTCTTGGAGGAACAACATCCCGCCTTTAAATTTAGAATATTTTGCCACCAAATTGATTTACTTATTAGATCAGTTCAAAACATAGTTAAGACTAAACTTGTTAGTTCGGATCTTTTAACAAATTTAGTGTTATTAGGCTATGTTTCTAAAAAAAAAATTATTCCATTTGTGCCCAAAAGTTTGGGCATGACATAGTAGAAAGGAAGAATATAACCATTTTGGATGCAACAAGAACCATGATGATGGAAGCCAAATTTCCTCACGTCTATTGGAGAGAAGCAATGAGTACAATAGTCTACACATTCAACAAAGTTCATCTCAAAGGTGAAACCGGTAAGACTCCTTATGAATTATGGTTCGGACATACACCTACTATTAAATATTTGAGAATTTTTGGAAGTAAATGTTATATCAAAAGGGATTATTCAATTGGGAAGTTTGATCCTAGATGTGATGAAGTTAATATTTCTTGGATATTCAAATCAAAGCAATGCATATAAATGTTATTACAAAAGATTGCAGAAAATTGTGGAGAGCGCAATTGTGAAAGTGGATGATCAATACGGAAATCAATATATATCATATGAAAGGGAACCGGTAGTGGAAATGATCATAACTGAACCGACAATGCCTCAATCGGTACAGGACACTGAGATGGTTACACTGGTATAATCATAAAATTCAACTGTGACTGATGATCAGATCAGTGAACCTGAAGTTCAGAAGACTCCAAGGTATGTAAGATTAAATCATTCTGAAGATCAAATTATTAGAGATATGAACAAGGGAGTTATGACAAGAAGGAGAGTAGAAAATGAAGAGGTATTTCTTATTTCTCAAGTTGAACTAGCATCTATTATTGAAACTTGTAAAGATAAACATTGGTTAAAGACTATGGAAGATTAATTAGATCAGATAGAGAAAAATGAGACTTGGAGTTTAGTCTCCCAGCCTAAAAATAAGAATGTTATTGGAACTAAATGGGTTTCTAGAAATAACTAAATGAGGATGGTCATTGTAAGAAACAAGACTATACTGGTTTGTAAAGGATATTCTCAAATGGAAGGAAATGATTATGGTGAGACATTTGCACTTGTAGATAGAATTGAAGTTGTTAGACTATTTCTTGCCTATGCAGCATATAAGAACTATAAGATCTATCAAATAGATGTTAAATGTGCATTTTTGAATGGTGAGCTTGAGGAATAAGTATACATTGAGCAGCCTAATGGATTTTCACTTCCAGATGACACAAATATGGTGTGTAGGTTAAAGAAAGCATTATATGGATTGAAACAAGCTCCTAGAGCTTGATATGCAAGGTTGGATAAATATATTTTGAAGCTTGGTTTTACTAAAGGCATTGCTGATAGTAATTTATATTACAAGATCACTGATGATGATATTTTGATTAGTGAAGTATTTGTTGATGATATCATTTTTTGAGGAGAAGATAAATTATGCATGAAATTTTTTAACAATATGAAGAATGAATTTGAAATGTCCATGATTGGTGAAATAAGATTTTTCTTAGGTTTGTAGATTACTCAAACTAACAAAGGCATTTTTATCTGTCAAACTAAGTATCTAAGGGAATTATTGAAGAATTTTGGTGTGTATAATTCCATATCAGTAAGTACTCCTATGGTTACAAGTGTGAAATTATCTATCAAAGACACATCTGCACCAGTAAAGTCGATAAGGTATAAGTCTATGATTGGTTGCTTGTTATATCTAACTCAGACTAGACCAGATATTATGAATGCAGTGAGTATTTTTTCAAGATATCCAAGTAATCCTAAAGAAAATCATGAATGTGTAGTAAACAGGATATTCTTGTATTTGCAAGGAACAATAGAATATGGCTTATGGTAATCTAGAGATGATAACTTCACTTTATGTGCATATACAGATTTAGATTGGGCAGGAGATACTGATGATACGAATAACACTTTTGGTGGAGCTTTCTTTCTTGGAAAGAAACTAGTTTGATGGATCAACAAAAAATAGTCACGCATTTCTTTATCTACTATAGAAGCTAAATATGTTGCAGCAACAACTAATTGTACACAAGTCTTGTGGATTAAGCAAATGTTGAAGGATATCAAGATAAATTGTAGTGAACCAGTAGTTATCTACTGTGATAACTCTACATATATTCATATGTCTAAGAATTCGATATTTCACTCTAAGACTAAGCACATATCAATAAAATATAACTTCCTGAAGGACAAAGTGGAAGAAAAGGAAGTCAAATTGGTTTATGTGAACACTGAAGACAAGATAGCAAATATATTCACTAAATAGTTGTCTAAAGAATCATTTCAATATTTGAGAGATAGGTTAGGGGTATCTACCCCTCTGGTAGAAACTTAGCTAATTGTGTAGTGCATCATTCCAGTATGGATCACCAGCTTTATCCTTAGCTCTAGATTGATGTAGTGGTGCTACTACTCAAGGGGAGTAGTTAGCTTTGAGATTCACAGAATTCTTGATAGCTATGTCATATCTTTGGCATTGATGTCAAAGGGGGAGAGTTATATGTGAAAAATACTTTTTATAGGAGAGATTCAGATTGGACTACACTCCTCAAGGGGAGTCAGTTTTTCATAAGAAATGTTTAAAAATGTTTGCCATTTCTTGGCACTTAGATGTTTTCTTTTTAACATCTAGTATTGCCATCAATGCCAAAGGGGGAAATTTTTGGCAATATGGAAGAATTGATTATGGGGAGATTGATTATGTGTTTCATTGATGTTTTATCATTGATGTCAACACTAGCTATTATGGTTGGATACCGACAAATAGGATTTGGTTACCGACAAAAGATCTAGTGTTATCAGTAGAAGGGACTATCTGTTAGACACTTTCGACATGTTTGGATCAATGGAGTATTTTTGGTCTTATGTGTTACATGTTCCTAAAGCATGTTTTGGTTAGTAGGTATTGACTTGGTGATCAGATGCTATCATACACTCTAGTACACCTATACCGGTAAGGGTTTAAGGTTTTACCGACAATCTTTTACTGAGAATATTTGACAGGATGCATAAGTGGTGTTGGTGTGGATTCTAGATGGAATTCATAATGTAGAAGGTGATCCTTGATCGTGCCTTGATTGGTTGGTGACATTACTTTGGCATGGTGGACCCAGAATAGGTCTAGTACCTATCTAGGTTATGGACCGATATCATGTTAATGTGTTCTTTATATGTTATCGGGATGATTTATGGATTGGTTATTATTTTTTTGGTCTAAAGCCGACATAGAATATCATTATAATATGGATGTATGCAATGATCTTATTGTAATATCTTTTAGGTGGCCAACCTAATTGGTTTAGGCCTTAGGATTTGTATAAATTGATGTTAGATCTCATTGTAGATCATGGATAAGGAATGGGAATGTAATGTGCAAATAATGTAATATCATTCAAGCAGAGGAGATTTGGTCAATCATTGAAGATCAAATTGGCTTTATGTAAGAGGTCAAAGGCCTCCGATATTGAGCTTAACGAGGACTATAATTAGGCATTGTAGATGCTATATTTGGTAGTTCATTCTACTAGATTGTTGTCCAATTATCTTGAGGTGGTTATAACCTCTCTATAGTTAGTGAGACTCTTTTGTAATGAGCAGTATGCTCTAGGAAGTGTGCCTTCCTGCATGTGCAAGCCCCTCATTGTATCACATACTTTATGCATAAGTATCATATGACTATGGGTAGGCTTCCCACCATGGTTTCTACCTTTATTGGGTTTTCCACATACAAATCATGGTGTTATGTGGTATGGTTGCATTGTGTTGATCATTTTTTTCTTTCTTAAGTTGTATTTCTTACCGGTATTTGTTTCTTCTATTCTGGTATTTAATGTTTAAGTGGTCTGGTTAAAGGTTGTAAAGTGGATTAGGTGATATAATCTATTGGCAGTTGATTCAACCCCCCCTCTTAGTTGTCTACCGGTTATCCTAACAATATGTACATTATCTACTTCTATCAGTATCTCCTCTTTGTCCTTTACATTTGATTCTATCGAGGGCTCTACATCCAATGTCTTAGTAGCTTTCAAAATTATGGGTGAGGCACCTAGTACACCTTTGCCTTTCCCTTCAGTCGAGATGTCAATAGTCTCAGTCTTAGTTTTTTGTGAAGAGAAGAAACCAATATTATCAACAAAGAATTATGCCCATGCCTTGTGAGTTTCATTGATTATTTCATTGACCCTGCCTGCCATAAGACTAATTATCTTGTTCTTGCTGCGGAAAATTGTTCTGTCTGCAACTTCAAGGGTCATATCCAGCTCATTTGGAGTAATTGAACCACAAGTAGTTAATAAGTATTTAATTTTAATGTGATTTTCCTCCTCCATTGCGGATAATTTCCTAGTAACTAGATTATCATACAGTTGTGTCGGTATTTTGTTCTTAATTTCTAATAAAGCCTTCTTAAATATATCCAGGTATAACAAAATTTCCTCCTCAATTTATTTCTGCTCATCATCATCTAAGCGCTCATAATAGTACTGTATATTTTTCAACATACCATCCTTGGTGATTTCATCTATGAGTTATGTACAAGTCTTGGGAGGGATTATAGATACATTACTGCTTACAATAGCAAGGTCTATGTCATCCATCTTCTCTCTTCTACCAGTACTGGATGGTGTAGAAGGTGTAAGATATGTTTCCTTTTGAGCTCTTTTCTTTGCAGGTTGGTCAGCCAATACCTTGATTGTGGCCTTTCTTACTAGTTTCTTCCTTGCTTCCTCCTTAGACTCCTCGCTATTTTTCCTCAATACCCTCTTAAATGCTAGGGGAGTGTCATCTTTAGTTCTAGAGTCTGATGGGATAGGCTCAATGAAGATTCCAAGCTCTTTCCTCTTCTTTCCTTTTTCCAATACAACATCCATTAAGGCCTTAATGTCTTGGGATACTTGTTCAAAAAATTTGTTGGCCTTACCTTGCTATTTTTCCCTCTTCTTCCGATTGAATTAAGTTTGAACCTCTTGCTTCTTTTGATATGCAGTACCAAAATACTTTTCAGCCTCATCAATTGGAGAATTAATCAACATTTTATCATAAGCATCGAGAATGACAACATCAACCTCATACCCCATCTCCTCTATCTATATCTTTCAGGGCTTAACTGCTTCCATTAAGGTTTCATCCTTTTTGACCATAAAGAAAATTTTGGTTAAGTATTTGTCAACAATGTGTTTAGGGACCCTCTCTTTGGATTTCACTACTTTCTGGAATGCCTTGAAATAATCCCAAACCTTATCATGTTGCAAGCTACCCAAGCTAGGAATAGATTGCTTCAATTGTCTACCTACTAGGATGTCAAATGCCCACTATCTCTTACCAAAACAAAGAGTTTCATTAAGAAAAAATAGCATTAAGGAGACAATGATATTCCCATATTGGAGTATCCTCTTTTTATCTCCTTTAATATTTCCAAGGTTAATGATCAACTCATCATTCATCCATCCACAAAGATCTATTTTCTCATTTTCCCTCATAATCTTATATGCGCCATATATGAAAGAGCTAGAAACAGAATTGAGATGATTGGATTGAGTTACCTTTTACCCAATGATCATGCTACCAAATCTGATGTCTCGATTAGTGATAGTGTCGACCCTCATCGATCGTCGATCTGAAGTTGCACCAATGAGTTTGTTAACTTGATCATTTGAAATATTTTTCTCCAAACACTAACCAATCTATGACAAACTGGTGATGGCCCAACATGGCCTCCTTCATGATCTTATATGTCCTTTCCAGCCAAATAAACTTTCCATGAACTCTTCTTAGTACATATCGAATAATCTCATCTTTGAATTTAGGGATATCAAGAATCCCAGTAAACCCTAGATCCTCAATGTTCTTATATTTGGGTTTGATCTTTTTGGAGTCATCCATCAACTCATTCATGTACATATTCTTGATGTCACTGGTATCCAAATCCTCAATGTGGGAGTGAATATATTCTCTGATGTCTTCCACATAAACAACTCCTTCCAAAACACATGAAAATGTGCCAACCAAATCATCCAAGTTGGCAATATGCGGGAATTGCTTGAAAACTGGCCTGGGATGATCCTTAACCTCGACAATAGTTGGATTTGCAATGAAAGTAGGTACAAATGATGATCCATCTTCCATGATGAAATATTATTATGATAAATACCTGAGAAATGGTTGTTGGTGAATAAGCCTAGAGAATTCTTCTAAGAGTTGGTAGAATCACTGATGAAGATTTTTAATCGCATTGAATTGCCTTAGACTTGCTATGTATCACTCTCAATCGCTCTAAATGAAAGGTGATAAAAAATAAAGTGGATTCAACCTTTTAACCTTCGATAAATCATAATCCATCATTGATATAAATGTCTTCTGGTGAAACATGTCGGATCTTGGTCGGATATCTCCCTATTGGATAAACCTTTTCCAATGTTTGGAACATCTTCTAGATCTCCTTCTCGGGTCTTATGTAATATTTTAATGAAATAACCTACCCCTAAGGTATCTGCCTCAGTTATCAGATGAGATTCCTGCCGATATAGGAGCAATCTCCTCTACCGGTTGGGTAACCAGAGCAATTCCATCTACTGATTGATCATCTGACTTCATGACCCATTTCTTGGTATGATATTGTTAGATTTCATTGATCTTCTTTTTCCTTTTATCATTTGATCCATCATTGCTAAATAGTGGATTTTTGCTTCTACAAAACTTAGCTGTGTCCAGTCTTGTTGCATGCATAACATGTAACATTGTTTTATTGAATTGGTTTTCTATAACCAACATAATTGCTTGACTTGCATTGATTAGCCATATGTCTGAAATTTGGACACATGCATGACATTTACCAATCATTCTATAATCTTTTGTCTTGTGGCCATACTTATTGCATTTGGAACATTGACCGGTAGTAGAGTTATAGTTATGATTTTCTCTATTACTATATTGCCTAGACATATGACCAAATTTATTACAAACAAAGCATTTACCATTAAATTTGTAAGCATTGAGCTTCCTTGCCAGTGTCTTTTGGTTTTGGTTGTTCTGATCTTCATTTATAGTACCAGAGCTTTGACCTTGTTCAAATCGAAGTCCACTGGAATCTCCATTATATCTTTGGTTTTTCAATAATTCATCAAGTTGTGTTGAACTAACCTTGAATTTGTTCTTGTACTCACTTGCAATAGTCAATTTATCTCTTAGGATTATCATATGTCTTTCAATTTCTTGTTTACTTATTTGGGATTGTACTAATTTTGTTCTTAACATATAATTTTCATGAGCCAACCAGATGCATTCTTTAGATCTGTCTTTCAGAGATCTTCTGAGGTTTTCTTCATTCATCTTCCCATCTTCAATCTCCTTTGACATCCTTATTGTTAGGGCTTGCATTTTATTCCTCATGACCATATTTTCTCGCCTCAGCTTTTGAAATTTTCATTAAGGGTATATTTTTCTTCATCATCCTAATTTTGTAGTTCTTTCCTCCTAGCTTGAACAGATGACAACTTCTCATGTAGGATAAGAATGAATCCCTTTGCAAATTTTAATTCCTCTTGTAACCTCAAGTTCTTCATCCTTCTAGCATCATAAATCTTCAATTGCTAGCTCAAGTTTCTTCTCCATACTCATATCCATGAATTTTGGATTCAGGATCTTCCTCAAGCTATTAGACTTCCTTCGAGGCACAAGGATCTGATACCAATTTTTGAAATCCAAGAACACTAAGAGGGGGTGTGAATCAGTGTTTTGTCAAAATGTTCAATTTGAACCTTATTATAACATGCATTCACCAACCAGTATATCGATACATATATAAATGAAAGAAGTAAAGCAATCAATGAACCAATCACACAAATGAATACAATAACACATAGAGTTTATACATGCAAAACCTCAAAGAATGAAAACCATGGTGGGATTTGTGACCCACAATATCAATCCACTACTCGTATGAAAAGATATTACATAATATGGGGGCATGCACATGTAGGAAGGCTTACTTCCTAGAAGAACACTACTCAACACAAAGGAGTCTCACCGACTACAGTCACTTTGAATAAGAAAACATAAAACTGAACTCATTTAGTGCATCTATCTTATCAACTAGCCCATGATTCAAAGGTTGTACAGTCTGCATAAGGTAGAAAGATGAAAGGCCTACTTGATGGAAATCAATTTGAGAGAATTGATAAATGTATTTTAAGAAAACTGCTAGTAACAAATCACCTTAGCTCGCTCATAATTTTAAATAAATGAGCGAGCTAGCCCCGGGGTTTAGATTATTCCCAATCTACACGGAGATGTTGGTAACATTGCTGGGATAAAATTATCAATGAAATTTAAAAAAGTGAAAAAAAAATGTGTCGAGGCAAATAGAGGGTTACTCCAATTCAGCTCTAGAAATTGGACAATTTTTTACTCTTTTTATGGTCCGATCTCTATTATCAACAATATCTTATTCATAAATTGAAACAATAATTTACTATGCTTGATTAAGTTTCGATTCAAGCTCTAACTATTCCTATTCTCAAACCCTAAATGCTTATCTGAATAACCTTTGCATTCAAAATAATCTAAAAATCATTACACAATATTGATCTTATACATAAATGACATCATACACATGATCTTCACATTACTAACCACACCACACACACATATATGAAAAGTGATGTAACAACTAACCTATATACTCTTATAGTCCTTCACGACTCGTGTCATCTTACATAGATATTACAAAATGATTATACATGTCAGCTCATTACATATGTACATAAATAACAAAATGAATTGTCGATTGTCGGATGTCCCAATGATGTCAACCTCCAATAGCAGTACCCATAGAGTCGTTCCTACTGGTGAAGATACATGTTGGTGTCGATGAAGTGTTTGTTGGTGAGGTACCAAACCAAAGAATGAAGTCAGAACATGTTTCCATAAATGAAAACATATGAAACCAATCAAATGAGTGTCAACTAACAACAAAAGCATCCTTGTTGGGGATATTTGGTATTTGGATAACAAAAACTAGTTTTACAAATGGGTGAGAGACAGATCCAATGAGACAAGATTAAACCACATGTTATTCTGAATATAATCCATAATGCAATAACAAACCCAATTAAAGCAGAAGTCCTTAAGATGAGGGCTTCAATCAAGTTTGAAAAGGGTTGAATTACCCCCCCACCAATCATCCCCAAAAATAATCCTCACCCCATTTTTGAAGAACCATAAGAGACCTTTTAGAATTACAGATTTGGTCTTAGAGATGTTATTCCAAATTTCTGAAGAAGTAGCCAATTGTCTCTCATCATCTAAAAAAAATCCAATAGTTCTCATAAGCATCAAAATGTTTGATGTTAACTATAGAAATCTATTCATTTTTTTCCTTCAGAGATCTTCAACTTTTTTTAGCCATATTGGCTTCATTAAATTGTTCTCTTTCTTATGGTCAAACCTCCAAGATTTTTAGGTAGTAAAACCTAGTCCCAAGCAACAAGATGCAATCTTCTTTTTGATTTCCTATGTAGTCCACAAATAAATATTTTGAATAAGTTCCATTAGGCTAAAAATTTATTTGGAACATGAAAGACACTCATAGCATAGACAAGAATGTTTTGTAGTGATGATTTTATCATTTGAAGTCTCCTAGCTTGGCTAAGGAGAATACCTCTCCGACCTGCCAGTTTAGCTTGAAACCTGTCAATATGTCTAGACCAAAAATAATCAGGAGTAGGCCCATTATAGAGAGAGAGCCCTAAAGAGGTGGATGGGAATGATGCAATCTAAAAACCAATAATCTAAGCAATTCTAACTCATCTCTATTCTAAAGTATTTAGAACAAAAATTGTACTCTTGGAAAGGCTAATTTTCTTGCTAGACACATTTGCATACTATAACAGAGGCTTCTTAAGATTCCTCACTTACAAAATCGATCTTTCAACAAGAAAAATAGTGTCATCAATAAAGTGTTTATAAGATAAAACCTATGGGGAAGAGGATACATTCAATCTATTGAGGTTAGCAATACACACCTCCTTCTAAATGAGTCTACTTAGGGCTTTCCCAATCAAAATAAAAAGGAAAGAGAAAGAGGATCCCCTCACCCTATACCTCTTGAATCTGAAAAAAACTAGAAGGGGAACCATTAATTATTACATATAATATAGGATTAGTCACTAGATGAGAAATTCATTGCAAAAAATCACTCCTAAAACCAAAATCATGCAAAATGTTGAAAAGAAATTGCCAATTAACACAAACATAGGATTTAAGGGGATGTAATTTCAAAAGGAAACTAGGATTTTTGTTAATCAACAAGGAGTGGATGTTATCATGTACAATCAAAATAGAGTCTACTATTTGGTTCCCTAGGATAAAACCATTTTGCTAGAGGAGATTAGCCGAGGAAGGGGGTGGTGGGCAAGGTCCTTGATGTCACAACTTGCACCATTTAATTTTCTTCAATATCAAATTGGGTGTGTCTTAAATATGTCTCCAATAAGGATTTGGTTAAGTTTGGGTGTTTTTTACCATAAAGTAGTGACTTATGTTCGGTCATGTTCCATCAGAAGCCATCAAGCTCTCTTCTCTCATGCTAATTTTTCATGCTAAAAATATTCTACAAATCTAAGTTAAAGAAAACTAGAACTATCCTAAGGGAGATTCTAGATCTTGTACCAAGGGTTAAACAAGACATGATTGAGACTCATTCATGGAATTCCCTATTGAAAACTAAAGAAAACTTAAATTTCTTATGAATTCAAATTTTAAGTTACGTGCTGAAAATAAATCTATTTTACTTGCAGGAAATGAAATCTATTTTACACTTCCAGAATTCAAAATCTATTCTAACATTGAAACAAACTAAATTCCACGATTAAGTCTAATAGAATATTTATTCTTAAGTTGATTCTAAATTCCATCATTACTAATAATTACTACAAAAAAAAAATGCATTACTGAGTGAATCTAAAAAGAACTATTAAACTAAGATTTCTAACAATTCATTCATTTATCAAAATACTACTGTATGAAAATGAACAACTATAATTTATGTAATCAATTCTCATCTACCTACAAATTATCATGATTTAATGAAATGGAGTGTAATAAACTCAATGCACAAAATAGGAATAGATCACCTCCCTTCGGTCGAGCAGGCCCTTCTCTTCCTATGGTGGGATTTGAAACACAAATATTCTTAGATCAATTTTGAACTTTCATTGAAATGAACTTCCAGAAGGAAGTAAAACAAGTTTGTAGATTACAAAAATGTGAGACTCAAAAATTGCTGGCTAAATTATAGACTATCTAACTCTTTTCTTTCTAAAAGCAATTGGATATTTATAAATATCCTTATTTGAATTCAAATGCAAAGTTACTATCTTGAAACGGAGTAATGACTAAGGACTCAATTGAAGAAAACTTAACACTAGACTTAATCACTTCAGATATAAGTTGAATTCAAATAGACATCCTATGAACAGACTTAGAGGAGATCAAGGATATCACTCCATCTAAGGTGATCAAGAGATCATTCGCATGTTGGTTGAACTACAATTCACAAATCCTTCTCTACTAGTTAGTTTCAAAACACATTTAGGAACATAGAACAAAACACAATGGTAACTATCCTGAATGTTCAACTATTCATCTGTAATAATAAACAAAATGTAAAATATTTAATTAGAAGATATTATTTCTAATATACCTTCTAATTAGTAGAATATAAAAGTATAAAGGAGTAAATATGCATGCATAATATCTGTCGTTGGGCACATTAGTTCACAAAGTATTAAAATATTTAAGCAAAAAGTATAATTAAAAGTAAGATAACTTTAATCCACCATTTCCTCCCCCTCCTATGAGAAACAATGTCCTCATGTTTGATCTGGAATACCCTTGTTCCACCTTTCAATCCATAGGACTAATTCTAGACAGTTGAAGTTGTGCTGGTAGTATGCTCTAGGAGACATGTATCCATTCCATTTCTCCATTGTATTAGTCCATTCTCTCAAATATTTTTGTAGACACTTAAAAATAATTATTTTAATTATTTTTAAATTCCTGACATAATTAATTTATTAATTACGCCAAATTTTAATTCTCCTTAATATTAATTAATTATGATTAATATTATCACTATAGTCTGTAATTGATTTATTTAATAAATCAATCCCCTTTTATTCCTCTAAAACTCCTCAATACCAAATCCTCTCAAAATCCTCCTCTTAACTAATTAATTTCAATTAATTAGTTGACCTAAGTGATTCCTACAAATCACCTTTTCCTAATCCATCATTAACCTAATAAATTCTTTTATAAACTTCCTAAGCTCACTTAACATTATTCTCCGAATTTTTAAATTCCTCCACTCATTCTCTCTTCTAGTCAAATCCTCCTACAAATATTATCTACCTTAATCCCACCTAATCTTTCCTCTAATTCCTCTCCTAATGAGTTGCTAGTGGCTAATCATCATGATTAGCCACAAAGTCAACTCCTTGTCCCTTCCATTCAACCACTCTCCTTAAATACCATTTTCCTAAGTGAATGTGAGATTTTTAAAATCTCACATTCCTCTAGGCATCTCATCTTCCAAGGAATTTTTAATTCCTCCTTATTCCTCCAATCCCCATGAACCTCCCTTTTTGAAGAATTTTTAATTCTTCCTCTCCATCCCTCAAGAAATGTCCCATCCCTTGCTCTTCTCAAGGCACATTAGGAAGTCTTCCCAATGTACCTTGAAGAGTGTGGAGAGAAGAAATGTCTTTAAGGCATATCTCTTGGTCTCCACACCTCATCTTGGGCCTTGTGTGGGCTCACAATGAATCCTAACCCTCCATCTTGGGTTAATCCTAACCCTTCATTCTTCTCCTCTCACCCTATAAATTGAGGACTCCATCCCCTCACATATCATCTCCAATTTTAGTAAGTTCATGCTATTAGTTTGTGCCTAAAAAACCCTATTTGCATCCTCATCATGCCAAAATTACCCTTCATCCATACTTAGTCATATCATCCATCTCATCTTTCAAAGTCCATTTTATCCATTTGTGCACAATGTTGGAGAGCCAACCACATCAAGCAATCTAGGAGCAAATTGACATCACGTTGGAGGTATTTGGGTGCACTTCAACTTCATCCAAGCTCCATCCAAGGAAGATGGTAAAGGTTTGCAAGGTAAAATGTATTAATCTTCTTGTTTTCTATGTGATTTGGATTATGCTTTATGTTTATGTGGGGGTTTTCCCAAGTTGGTCAAGGAGGTCATATCGGTCGGTGGAAGACATGGGTGGAGGGTTTGGCAAAGGAGGAGCTCCTTGGATAGTGAGTTTACCTTGGCATGTCATTACATTGCAATCATTTTGGGAGTAGGTGGTGGAGGGTGTAGCACCTTGAATGATTATCCTAGCAGGATTAGGTATGCTTTGGGAAGGGGGAGGATTAACTCCTTGGATACTTATGATATT
This sequence comes from Cryptomeria japonica, assembly GCF_030272615.1. NCBI lineage: Eukaryota > Viridiplantae > Streptophyta > Pinopsida > Cupressales > Cupressaceae > Cryptomeria > Cryptomeria japonica. Next base: position 204,580,561 of record NC_081411.1, on the reverse strand, counting down.
TACATGATTATCTGCGGGCTCAATGTGACCTACTAAAGATTCAAAGCCGGTTATGTGATTAGTGTCGTCATAATTCATTATGTTAGATGATGAGCCTTTTCCCTTACCATGTTTCGGGAAAGCTTCCTGGTACATTTTGAGTTTGTCATTGTTATTACCAGGTTTTGTATTTGCTACCTCAATTTCACCCCTATTAATGAACTTGCTAAAATTGGAGGTGATATGTGAGGGGATGGAGTCCTCAATTTATAGGGAGAGAGGAGAAGAGATGAAGGGCTAGGATTAACCCAAGATGGAGGGTCAGGATTCATTGTTAGCTCACACAAGGCCTAAGAGAAGGTGTGGAGACCAAGAGATATGCCTTAAAGGCATTTCTTGTCTCCACACTCCTCAAGGTACATTGGGAAGACTTCCCAATGTGACTTGAGAAGAGCAAGGGATGGGACATTTCTTGAGGGATGGACAGGAAGAATTAAAAATTCTTCAAAAAGCGAGGTTCATGGGGATTGGAGGAATAAGGAGGAATTAAAATTTCCTTGCAAGATGAGATGCCTAGAGGAATGTGAGATTTTAAAAATCCCACATTCACCTAGGAAAAGGGCATTTAAGGAGAGTGGTTGGATGGAAGGGACAAGGAGTTGACTTTGTGGCTAATCATGATGATTAGCCACTAGCAACTCATTAGGAGAGGGATTAGAGGAAAGATTGGGTGGGATTAGGGTAGATAAGATTTGTAGGAGGATTTGACTAGGAGAGAGAATGAGTGGAAGGATTTAAAAATTAGGAGAATAATGTTAAGTGAGCTTAGGGAGTTTCTAGAAGAATTTATTAGGTTAAAGATGGATTAGGAAAAGGTGATTTGTAAGAACCATTTAGGTTAACTAATTAATTGAAATTAATTAGTTAAGAGGAGGATTTTGAGAAGATTTCATATTGGAGATTTTTAGAAGAATAAAAAGGGGGTTGATTTATTAAATAAATCAATCACAAACTATAATGACAATATTAATTATAATTAATTAATATTGAGGAGAATTGAAATTTGGCATAATTAATAAATTAATTATGTTAGGAATTTAAAAATAATTAAAATAATTATTTTTAAGTGTCTACATTCTGTCCCTCTTTTACATAGCAGCAAATTTGGTGATGGGCAGAAGATAGAAGAATAAGAAGAGATAGATGCCCCAGTGTAAAGCATGGGAGGTGTATGCCCCTTGAGAATTTTGTCAAAAAAGTTGACGAAAAAAATTCTAGAAAAAATAAAGAAGACAAAATATGAGTGGAGGAGATAAGTGAGAAAGAAATAGGAAGTAGATGTAGAAAGACAAGAAGATAGAATAGAAGATGCAAGGCCTCGGAGGAAATGGGCCCTCACGGGGAACCATATAAGCCAAAAAGGGCCCAATGAGGAGTCCTTGTTACACACAAGCCTTGGAGCCACTTAGAGCGTTGAAGAAGAGAAGGAGAGGTGGATCACATTCCTACTCATGATCATCAGGCCGAGAGGATCCGACAGTTTGATAGACCTACTAGTTATGGACCATTGGTATGTAGGACCATTCCCTCTTATGGAATTTTTAGGGTAGAGGTAGAATTAGGGCTAAATTTAGGGCATAGACCTACCAAGGTGCACACGCTACTCACTGTTTCAGCGTGCACACCCCTTGGTTGATGTAAGTGTTGAGAAACACTAATACAAGGCTGTGGGTATGTGCAAGGAAACCCCAAACACACCGATACCTCTTGTACATGAGAGGGTAATTGTTGATAAACACTAGTACCAGGTCATTGTTTTATACAAGAGAGATCCCAAAATATGCCATGTTATGAAAATATTCCCCAATATGCACCTATTGTAAACATACCTGGATATTGAAAATCTGGGCAGTCATAAATGGATGCAGTCTTAGGGCAAAAAGATGTAATTAAAACAAAATCCAAGAAATCAAACAAGTCATTTACTCATGAGCAACTGATACCTCTTGCCAAGAGTAGGATTAGGATGGAGGATTAAATTGCCAGGTGAGGTAAGGATTCATCCCTAGGTCAAAGGGGGTGGACTTTTTCGGATTGCACAAGTGATCATATGGCCTTGAAGATTAACTTGTGGACTTAGGATTGTTATGAAGAATTCATGAAGCTCACACAGAGGCACAAAAGCTCAGTTGATGGGATATTCCTTATTCATGATTTAGGTGAAGAATCATCATCATACGTGTGATTTATTTGAAGGTAGAAGGGAAGGGATGTTGCAATGGGTGGACTGGATGGGAGGTTGATTTCAGTACCGACCTTATAGACAATGGATCTAGTTTTATTTACCTTGGTGCCTCCATGGAGGTTTTCACCAAGGTATTTGTCCATAGAGCCACAAAGTGGTTTTCACAGATGGACGAATTGGTTTGTTATTTGTTTTTGTTTCAATTTTGTTTTTTTTCAAGATCTTTTTCACTGATGGACGAACTGGTTGTTTTTTTTTGTTTTTTTTTCAAGGTCTAAATAAGGCTTGTCCTAAAGATGATTTCCCACTCCCCAACATAGATATGATTGTGGACCTTACACTAGGGTATGTGATGCTATCACTTATGGATGGATTCTCTGGATATAATAAAATCATGATTGCAGATGAAGATCAACATAAAACTGCATTCACAACACCATGGGGAACTTTCTGTTAACAGGTCATGTCCTTTGGCCTCAAAAATGCTGGCGCCACATATCAATGTGCCATGACGATAATTTTTCATGACCTCTTGCATAAAATTATGGAGGACTATGTGTATGATCTGCTAGGCAAATCCAAGACAAGACAAGAACACATCCCTATCTTAAACCAGATCTTTGAAAGATTGGAAAAATACAAATTGCGCCTAAATCCTAAGAAGTGTGTTTTTGGAGTTACATGAAGAAAACTATTAGGTTTCATCATTTCCCACAAAGGTATCGAGGTCGATCTTGCAAAAGTAAAATCCATCATGGAAATACCTCCACCAAAAACTCTCAGACAGCTACGCAGCCTCCAAGGAAAACTCCAATCTGTTAGATGTTTTATTTCACAACTGGTAGATAAGTACCATCCATTTGCACACCTATTGCACAAAGACACAAAATTCAAATGGGACTACTTGTGTCAAAAGGCCTTTGAAAAACTAAAAGAATATCTGGCATCACCTCCAGTTCTTATGCCTCCTACTTCCTCGAAAACCTCTTATTTTGTACATATGTGCTACCACAGTGGAATTGGGGGTATTGCTGGCACAAACATATGATCAAGGGAAGGAACATGCCATCTACTACATTAGTCAAATACTAGTAGGGTTTGAACTCAATTATACCCCCATTGAAAGAGAATGTATGGTATTGGTGTTTAGGACACAAAAACTCCGACACTATATGCTGAACAACAAAACAAAACTGATTGCTAAGATTGACCTACTTAAATATCTCTTGTCAAAAGCTACCCTCACTGGCAGAACCACTAAATGGATCATGCTCTTAAGTGATTTTGACATTGAATATGTAGACAGAAAAGAAATCAAGGGACAAGTCATCGTAGACCAGTTGGTTGACGCTCCACTTCTAGGTGACCATCCTATTCTCACAAAATTATCGGATGAATTCATTATGACTGTCACCACATCCTCAACATGGCAATTGTACTTTGATGGCTCGGGCACCCAAAATGGATCAGGGGTAGGAATACTACTAATCATACCTCAAGGAGATGACATCCCAAAGTCATACAAGATAGTTTTTTCATGTACCAACAACATCACAGAATATGAGTCACTCATTATAGGGTTATGCTTGGTTGTCTAGTGGAAGATAAGGGAATTACATGTCTATGGTGATTCCCAACTTGTCATAAAACAATTCAATGATGAATACCAAACACAAAGGATGAAAAAATCCTCCCCTATCATAGCATGGTTGAAGATATTAAGCAACACTTCATAACAATCAAGTTTGATCAAGTCCTACGAACAAACAATAGAGCTGCAAATGCAATGGCAACCATTGGCTCCCTCCTTCAGATGCCTACACATAGTCAGAAGCACAAAGTCAAATGTATCCTAATAGATAGTGGATCCGGCCTAATTTTGTGTACATACAAGTTAATAAAACAATTCAGATTTTCTAAGGACCTGGTAGACACATCAAGAGGGATCACAATAAAAGCATATGATTATGTGGAAAAAGTTTCAAAAGGCATGATCACCTTACCTCTTGAAGTGGTCCCTATCACAATTGAAACCCCTTGCCAAGTAATAGATCTTGATCTCCCCAATAGCATCCTCCTCGTTCAGCCATGAATTCACTTCTTGCAAGTTGTACCCTCCACTTATCACCAATACATCAAATTCCATTTCAATGGAAGAGAGATCACTATCAAATTTGATCCACAACCTTTTCAATATTACAAGCTCTTAGAGGGGAAATATCCATATCATTCCCCACTAAATAGACCCTCACCAACTCCTCCATCTGACACATCAAATGTTTCCTCCACCTCATCCCAACCAGACACACAAATCAAGATCTTGGATAATGGTTGTGGAGAATACAAATCAGAGGATGTTTTATTAATAGGCAACCTCCCCCTATCTCCTAAATCATTTGGTAAACCAAAAGAGCTCAAAAAATATCAAAAACTAGTCATACAATGCAAATATACCACCTTCTAGCAATGGGGCCTACTTTATGAGGAGAGCCTCGACACATATGTCTCTTCATGGTTGTACCAGGAAGAAGATGAAGATCCAACAAAAATATCTAAAAAAATGTATCCAAAAGCATCAGCTATAGTTGAAAAAATAGGTTACAAAGGAAGAAAAGAACCCATAAATCCTATCTCCTACAAGTACATAAGAGGCTTGGGGTATACCTAGTGGCTAAGATTAATATCGCTGGTTCCCCTTCAAGTCCTTCCTTGGATATCGAAAGCCCTGACGAAGAGGAGTTCCATGACATGCCTTATGAATACGAATACGATATCTTCTGTAGCACTCACGTCAATGCCATCACCCCCGTAACCTATCCCACTTCACATAAGCTACATCTTGTCCATCATGAAGTCATAAACTAGGACCCATGAGACAAACCCACTTTAGATATCTGCGCCGATGACAATGCTCTCATTACTCTCCTGACTATGCGAAATCTGGAAGACTGTAATAGAGTAGATGGTATTCAACTACACAGAAAAGGATACTTTGGTAGTCAAGTCAATGCCCTTAGTCACAAAAAAGATAATCAAATCAAAAAACATGATTCCCTAGGTGAAAATCTTTCTAAGGTACCTTTGGATGAGCAAAAAGTAAAAGCAAAGGGCGTATCTGAAAGTGAAAACCTGGAAAAGGCACTTGATGATGAGGGACTTGACCTCCCTACCATTGGTCACCTTCCACAGGAGAGATAAAATTTGTTGTTAGAAGAAACAAACAGTATCAACATGGGCACCGAAGACATTCAAAAAAATGTGCTCATTTCCAAGTCCCTCACAGAAAAAGAGAAACAAGACTTCATAAATTTCCTTACAGAGGTAAAAATTAATTTTGCATGGTCCTATGTCGATATGCTAGGTTTAGATCCTGACTTGGTTGTTGATAATCTCGCTATCCACCCAGATGCAAAACCTATGAAACAGAAGTTGCGCAAAATGCATCCGCATATTGCACTCCTAGTCAAGGCAGAACTCCAAAAATTGTTGGATGTAGAATTTATCAAACCAATAGACTATGTTGAATGGGTCTCCAACATTATACCTGTCAGGAAGCTCATCAGGCGCATCTGTATCTGTACTGATTTCTGAGATCTAAATAAGGCTTGTCCTAAAGATGACAAGCCTTATTTAGATCCCTAACATAGATATGATTATGGACCTTACAGCAGGGCATGAGATGCTATCACTTATGGATGGATTCTCTGGATATAATAAAATTAGGATTGAAGATGACGATCAACATAAAAATGTATTCACAACACCATGGGGGACTTTCTGTTACCGGGTCATGCCCTTTGGCCTCAAAAATGCTAGAGCCACATATTAGCATGCCATGATGATAATTTTTCATGACCTCTTGCATAAAATTATGGAGGACTATGTGGATGATTTGCTAGGAAAATCCAAGACAAGATAGGAACACATCCCTATCTTAAAGCAGATGTTTGAAAGATTGGAAAAATACAAATTGCACCTAAATCCTAAGAAGTGTTTTTTTGGGATTACATCAGCAAAACTATTAGGTTTCATCATTTCTCGCAGAGGCATCAAGGTTGATCCTGCAAAGGTAAAATCCATCATGCAAATGCCTCCACCGAAAACTCTCAAATACTTGCGCAGCCTCCAGGGAAAACTCCAATCTGTTAGACATTTTATTTCACAATTGGTAGATAAGTAAAATCCATTTTCACACCTATTGCGCAAAGACACAAAATTCAAATGGGACTTCTTGTGTCAAAAACCATTTGAAAAACTAAAATTCTATATGGCATTACCTCTAGTGCTTATGCCTCCTACTCTTGGAAAACCTCTTATTTTGTACATATGTGCTACCGTAGTGGCATTGGGGGCATTGTTGGCACAAATAGATGATCAAGGGAAGGAACATGCCATCTATAACATCAATTAAACACTAGTAGGGTATGAACTTAATTATACCCCCATTGAAAGAGCATGCCTGGAATTGATGTTGAGCACACAAAAACTCTGACACTATATGCTGAACAACAAAACAAAATTGATTGCTAAGATTGACCCACTTAAATATCTCTTGTCAAAAGCTACCCTCACTGGAAGAACCGCTAAATGGTTAATGCTCTTAAGTGAGTTTGACATTGAATATGTAGATAGAAGAGAAATCAAGGGACAAGTCATCGCAGACCAGTTGGTTGATGCTTCACTTCCAAGTGACCATCCTATTCTCACAGAATTACTGAATGAATTCATTATGACTGTCACCACATCCTCCACATGGCAATTGTACTTTGATGGATCTTGCCCCTAAAATGGATCATAGGAATACTACTGATCACACCACAAGGAGATGACATCCCAAAGTCATACAAGATATCTTTTGCATGTACCAACAACATCACAGAATATGAGGCACTCATTACAGGGTTACGCTTGGTTGTCCAGTGGAAGATAAGGGAATTGCATGTCTATGGTGAACCACAACTTGTCATAAAAAAAGTCAATGATGAATACCATACAAAGGATGAAAAACTCCTCCCCTATCATAGCATGGTTGAAGATCTTAAGCAACACTTCACAACAATAAAGTTTGATCAATTCCCATGAACAAAAAATAGAGCTGCAAATGCAATGGCCACCATTCACTCCCTCCTTCAGATGCCAGCACATAGTCAGAAGTGTGAGTTCTTGGTTGAGAAACTATTCATACTGGCATATGATCTACCAGAGTTTGAAATGGTGTGTGTCCTCATTGGTCCTAAGTCCCCTGGTACCAAGAAACCTTCGCTTTCCTAAAAGACAACATCATTCCCCCACATCTCACCAAAACCCAACAACAAACCTTCATTTGCCAATGTGCTCGTTACACCATCCCTGGAGACACCCTATTTAGAAGGCATTTTGATGGTTCCCTCCTAAGGTGTTTAGATAAACAAGAGGCAAAATGGGCATTACATGAAGTACATGAAGGCATCTGTGGGCACACTCAAGTGGGCTCACCTTGGCTAAGAAGCTTTTGAGAATAGGATATTATTAGCCTAAGATGAAAGTAGATGCATATAACTATGTGAAGAAATTCATCCCTTGCCAACAACATGGCGACAACATTTATACGCCATCACAGGAATTGCAGCCATTCATTACACCCTAGCCCTTCTCACAGTGGGGGCTCGACCTCATTGGGAAAATCCACCCCTCATCCTCAAATGGGCATAAATTCATTATCACCACCACCGAGTACTTCATCAAGTGGGTAGAGGCTATCACTGTTACTTTTACCATTGGAAAGAAGATATCCAAATTCATCCTGAACTACTTGATCTGTCGATATGGCATTCCAAAAGTTATCATTACATATAATGGCAGACAATTTAAAAACTAGGATGTCAAAGAACTCTGCCAAAAATTCAACATCAAACATCGCTTCTCCACCCCATATTACCCCCAAGGCAATGGTCAAGCTGAGGCTTCTAATAAAACCCTAATCAAAATCCTCAAAAAGATAGTCAATGAAGCTAGCCGTGATTAGCACCTCCAACTCCATCCTTCTTTGTGGGCCTACCGCACCTCCATCTACACACCTATAGGAGCCACCCCTTATTCCCTTGTCTTTTGCCCCAAAGCTATACTCCCCCTTTAGATCGAGATCCCCTCTTTAAGGGTATCACTGCAAAATATCCTACCAGAGGAAGAATATAGAATTTAACACCTACAAGAGCTAGAATTGTTAGATGAAAGGCACCTCAAGGCTTTGAACCATCTCCGGGTATATCAGAACTGTTTGCGCATGAGTTATCACAAGAAGGTCAGAACCTGAGAATTCCAAATTGGTGATCTTGTCCTCATGGAGAATCAAAAAAACCTTCAAGAGAGAGAAAATAAAGGCTAATTTGAGCCTAATTGGCTTGGACCATATGTAATCAAAATGAAATATGGATTAGGAGCCTATCAGTTAGCTACTCCTGAAGGTGATCCTTTGGATGATACAATAAATATCATGCACCTCAAAAGATTTTATGCCTAGTCCTCAGAGGGTCTTAAATTGTTAAAATAATATCAAAAAAAAAAAAAAATCATGAAAAATACATAAAAATAAGAAAAAGATCTTGAAAAAAAAAAAAAAACAAACCAATTCGTCCATCAATGAAATCCACTTTTTGGCGCTATGGACAAGTACCTTGGTGAAAACCTCCATGCAGGCGCCAAGGTAAATAAAACCTGATCCATTGTCTATTAGGTCAGTACTGTAATCACCCTCCCATCCAGTCTACCCATCGCAACATCCCTTCCCTTCTACCTTTGAATAAATCATGTGTATGATGATGAGTCTTCGCCTAAATCATGAATATGGAATATCCCATCAACTGAGCTTGTGTTCCTCTATGTGACCTTCATGAAGTCTTTAGAACAATCCTAAGTGCACAAGTTAATCTTCAAGGCCATATAATCACTTTCCCAATCCAAAAGAGTCCACCCACTTTTCCCTAAGGATGAATCCTTCCCTATCCTGGCAACTTAATCCTCCATCCTAATCCTACTCCTGGCAAGAGGTATCAGTTGGTCATGAGTGAATGACTTGTTTAATTTCTTGGATTTTATTTTAATTACATCTTTTTGCCCTATGACTGCATCCATTTATGACTGCCCAGATTTTCAATATCCAGGTATGTTTACAATAGGTGCATACTGGGGCATATTTTCATAGCATCGCATATTTTGGGATCTCTCTTGTATAAACTAGCAACCTGTTACTAGTGTTTATCAACACTTACCCTCTCGTGTACAAGAGGTATCGGTGTGTTTGAGGGTTTCCTTGCACATACCCACAACTTTGTATTAGTGTTTCTCAACACTTACATAGCTATTTGTCAGTGGTGCAAGTCACCCGGGGCAATATCAAACTAGGTTGGCTCTCCAACATTTTGTGCACAACTTTCACCATCATTCTCTAAAGCCCTAAGCTAAAATGGAGTCTTCAATTTACCCCATTCCCCATCTATTCCATATTCTTCTATTTTCTATCCAAAGATCATTGTGTTATTATGGGCATATTTCATCTTTCCATTATTCATTCACTTTATCCATGTAGGTTACATTATTCATATATATTTCATTCTCATTTCATCACACTACTCATTTACATTGACATTTAACACGTAGGTTACACTTAGATTTAATCACATGCATCATTTATAAATAAATGACATTAACTCATCCACGTATATTACATTACATTACTCATTCATTTAAAATCACATCAATATATAATGACATTACATTTATTCCTCATATAGATGGCATCATAAATCATTTGCATCTACACATGCATCATACACGTGTATATGCAGCATATATACACATCAAAAACCATGATCACTCATCCTACATCCAAAACATGTCAGCAACATATCATAGGCATACATATATAAACATCCACACTGCATCACAAATAGGTCAGCACAACATATCCATAATTGCATCCATACATCACATCACAAGAAAAATAAATAGAATCCATCACAATAAAAATTACACACATCACCCATCATCACAAAATCATATATATATATATAAAGAGATGAATATGTCTCTCATAATACAATAATCGCCCCAAAGGGTCAAAATATGATACACAAGATAAAAAGGGAGCTAGCTCTCCCCTCTTGTCTCCCCACCCCCCTCCATTGTACCTCCTCCACCTGAGCCTCCTACCTTTCCTCCTCTTGGTGGCCTAAAACCCACCGATCAACTTGTTTGTTGGCTCTATTTCGGTCATTGACTCTGTATCCTATGAGATCGCGCACTCTCAATGTACGAGGCCGCTCACTGTGCTATAGGTACTGCTCCATGATATAATCCCCTGTAATACTCTGCCTCTTGAGCCTCCCTCTCCACCCTATCTCGTTGCTGCATAATATCAGAATATATCTACCCAAGCCTTGTAGGAACCAACACCTGGCAGGCTGCATCCCTCTCCCCTCGCAGTCATATCACATCCACCTTTTCCCTCTGTACTCTGGCCTGGAGTCCCTCTAGCTTGGCATCCTACCAATGAATAACATCCTAAAGACCCGCTATAGTTGTCCCTATTCGTGCCTCCTCTAGCATCCTCTTCGACTCCTCCCTCTCCTGTCTCAGGGCATCCACCTCTATCCTCATTGTATGGAGGCTCTCCATCAAGTCTTCTATCTCTCATGTCAACTGATCCACCTCTGCCTCCAAACTCTCCTTACCAGCTCTCTCTGTCTGTAGTTCATACTCAAGAGAATGGAGTCTCCCTTGGGCAGTATCTCACTCTTGCTGCACTCTGTCAAAGTCAGCCTGTGATACCCCTCCCATCTCCTCCACTGTACCTTAGGAGCATCCATAGGTACAACATCCTCTCCCCTTCCACCCATGGCCTCTCCTACTGGTGCATCCTCTCCCTCTCCCTCACCCTCCTCGGGATCCCTCCTCCATACCACCCTGACTCTCCTTTGCTGACCACTAGCACCACACCTTGCACCAATCACAAGTCTTCCCCCTGTACCATCATCCTCACCACCAACTTCCTTGTCTACGGCTGGCTATAGCTCATCATCCTCCAAAATACCAGGAATGGTAAGACGTATTGGCAAGTGCACCTCCCACCAGCTCCTATATCCTCTTGTCCTCTCAAAATCCTCACCTGTCCCCATCCGCTCATCCCAGACCAAATGAGACGCTATCTGAAAACCGGTCCTGCCCTCCAAGGGACTCACTGTTGGGCCCCAATATCTTACCTCCCGTCTAATCTAAGGATAAACTGGGATATCCCCCACTATATCTTGAACCTGTCCAAGCTGTCGAGCCACTCTTAATGGTGCATAATACTCCATAATATACACCAACCTACAAAACATCCACATCTCTACATCAGCCCAGTGCAACTGGCAGTCACCCCTCCATCTCTCACAACCCAAAAATGGCCACCATGTAAACTGCATAACCTAATCCAAGATCCAATGCCAAAACCATATAGACCCTATCTACGTATAATGCAATAGCTCCCTATATATATCCACATATGGTTGTCAAGCCTGCCTATCCTGTACACCTAGTGGTTGAGTAACCGCAATGTGCTCCCAAGCCTAGATGTCAAGAAGTGTCACTCCTGCAAATAAACTAGCATACTCCCTATACACCACCAAATGCATATCATGGTACAACTAAGCTAGCATCGCTGCTCCCAACTAATATTGCTGGCCGTCATGAACCATAAAATAAAGGCACCTGCTCCATCCAATAGGAAATCCATGACCACCTAGATCAGGTATGATCCACCCGCTCAAAAATCCACAAATCACCAGTACCAACCAAGGAATCTGTCGAATACTTATCACCCTACCCAAATGCATCCTACTTCTGTCCAACATTGGTGGGGTCTCATACTCACAAACCTCCTAGAGATAAAAATCCACTACATCCAAGTGGTACTTTGGGATAACTCCACGAACAGGGATCTTCAAGATCCTCCATACATCCAAAAGGGTCACTGTCGCCTTGCCAGTTAGAAGATGGAAGGTGTCATATCAACTGTCCCACCTCTCAACTAAAGATGTCATCATTGTAGTATGAGCCCATATCCTCTGCCACCTACTGACATAGTGCAATCCTAGAGCAACTAGCACCTCTAACTCATCACGACCCAACTCCCAAAATAAACTCATCGTAGCAGGCCAATGCTCCCTCGAAGCCAACGGCCCCATCTCTGCTTGCATCCACCAAACAAATTCATTATTTCCATGTCCACACGTCCTCTTTTACCCTCCAGAACTAGCCATACCCTCATCTTATACCAAAAATTCTAAAAATAAACCTAACCCTCCCCTTCCAAAGAGCATGCGCTAATTTATCTAGCGCTCGTGCCAAAACCGTGGTGCTCATGCCATTTTGTAGGCACTCGCACTAATAGATAAAACTTATCCTCCCTGGGCCTCCTTGTAACCTCCGTCAACACGAGTGTCCACGTAAACCCTTGAGCACCCATGCTAATGCATGAGCGCTCATGCCAAAACGTGGGCACCCACACTAAACATCACCCAAAAACCTAGTTCACCTAACCCCTCCCAAAGAGCACCCGCGTCAAAGCTCCTGCGTTGAAACACGGGAACCTGCACTAAACATCACCCAAAAACCTAGTTCACCTAATCCCTCCCAGCGAGCGCCCATTCTATCTGTTAGCACTCATGCTAACCAACGGGTGCGCACGCTGAAACAATGATCAACATGTGTGCCTTGCTAGTTCTATACCCTAAATTTAGCCCTAATTCTACCCCTACCCTAAAAATTTGAAAAGAGGGAATGGTCCTACATACCGGTGGTCCCTAGCTAGTGGGTCTGTTGAACTGTCAGATCCTCTCGCCGTGATGATCATGGGTAGGATTGCTATCCATCTCTTTTTCTCTTCTTCTACACTCTGAGTGGCTCCAAGGCTTGTGTGTAACAATGAGTCCTCATTGGGCCCTTTGTGGCTTATATGGGCCCCCGTGAGGGCCCATTTCCTCTGTGGTTTCGCATCTTCTATGGGTAAGTTCACAATAATGGTTCCCACTTTCACCCACGAAGGAAAAATGAGATGGAAGGAAAAAAAATTTGGAGGGGTTTCGAGTGAAGTGGGGGTGTTCGAATGAACTACCCTTTGGGGTTCGGGCGAGCCCCCCACTTCACTCGAACCCCCTTTTTTGAGTGAAGCACCTTTAATTCTTGTTTATGTCATTTTTAAATTATATTGGGGGGGTTCGCTTGAACCCCCCTAAAAAGGGGGGGTTCACTCAAACCCCCCTTCATTTGAACCCCCTTTTTTACACTTCTTTGAAGCTTTCTACATTTTTTTGCAGATTTTTGGCCTTCAAACCTACGGTTGAAGGCTCAAATAGAATGATCTTGACAACTCAAAATATAGTATGGTAGTTTGTGAAGCAAGCTTTCCAATGACTATAATTTTATTACATCTTGATTTAATTATGAACTTATTTTTTTAATTTTACCAAACATAGGTTTTTCACTGAACATGAACTTCTATGTTCAACGCATTGGGAAAAATAGGAAACTATTTCAAAAAAATTCTGAAAAATATCTATGCCCCAGGTATTGATGTCTTCTTTCTAACAAAAAAATAAAATTGAATTTTGATATATATATATATATATAACAAGTTGTGTGTTCAAGCGCAAACCTATGTCTGAATTATGACTAGTCGGACTTCAAAACTTAATAAAATGAAAAATATTCAACATATCACTATCAAACCAACTGCAAGCCCTGGATATTGATGTTACAAACCAAAATTTGAAAGAATTGAGTTTTTATCATTTATAGAAAAAAGGTTATGCATTTCGGGAGGCACATCATATTAAAAAAATGAATTTTGTTGTAAAAAACTACTTTTCTAGGGAGTTGGAATTTTTTTTTAAAAATCCTATAAAAAAAAACTAAAAAAAATATATATAGAATCTACAGACAAAATGCTACAAATCACTAATTTACATCATCTTCAAATTCTTAATAGTTTAAAAGTTATAGTTCTCATAAGTTGAAGATTATTTTAAAATTGTTCATCTCAGTGTCAAAAGTGGCAAAAAAGTGGGAACCATTATTGTGAGCTCACCCCTATTCTATTTTCTAGTCTTTCTACATCTACTTCCTATTTCTTTCTCACTTATCTCCTCCACTCAAATTCTTTCTTCTTTTTTTTTTGAAATTTTTTCGTCAATTTTTTCGACAAAATTCTCGAGGGGGCATACACCTCCCATGCTTTATGCTAGGGCATCTATCTCTTCTTCTTCTATCTTCTACCCATCGCTAAATTTGTCGCTGCGTAAAAGAGGGGCAAAATGTGGACACTTAAAAATAGTTATTTTAATTATTTTTAAATTCCTGACATAATTAATTTATTAATTATGCCAAATTTTAATTATCCTCAATAGTCATTAATTATAATTAATATTGTCACTATAGTCTATAATTGATTTATTTAATAAATCAATCCCCTTTTATTCTTCTAAAAATCCTCAATATTAAATCTTCTCAAAATCCTCCTCTTAACTAATTAATTTTAATTAATTAGTTGACCTAAGTGATTCCTACAAATCACATTTTCTTAATCCATCATTAACCTAATAAATTCTTCTAGAAACTCCCTAAGCTCACTTAACATTATTCTCCTAATTTTAAAATCCCTCCACTCATTCTTTGTCCTAGTCAAATCCTCCTACAAATCTTATCTACCCTAATCCCACCTAATCGTTCCTCTAATCCATCTCTTAATGAGTTTCTAGTCGCTAATCATTATGATTAGCCACAAAGTCAACTCATTGTCCCTTCCATCCAACCACTCTCCTTAAATGCCCTTTTCCTAGGTGAATGTGAGATTTTCAAAATCTCACATTCCTCTAGGCATCTCATCTTCGAAGGAATTTTTAATTCCTCCTTATTCCTCCAATCCCCATGAACCTCTATTTTTGAAGAATTTTTAATTCTTCTTCTCCATCCCTCAAGAAATGTCCCATCCCTTGCTCTTCTCAATGTACCTTGAGGAGTGTGGAGACAAGAAATGGCTTTAAGGCATATCTCTTAGTCTCCACACCTCCTCTTGGGCCTTGTGTGGGCTTGAAATGAATCCCGACCCTCCATCTTGGGTTAATCCTAGCCCTTCATTTCTTCTCCTCTCTCCCTATAAATTGAGGACTCCATACCCTCACATATAATCTCCAATTTTAGCAAGTTCATGCTATTAGTTTGTGCCTAGAAAACCCTATTTGCATACTCATCATGCCAAAATTACCCTTCATCCATACTTAGCCATGTCATCCATCTCATCTTTCAAAATCCATTTTATCCATTTGTGCACGATGTTGGAGAGCCAACCACATCAAGCAATCTAGGAGAAAATCGACATCACATTGGAGGCATTTGGGCGCACTTCAACTTCATCCAGGCTTCATCTGAGGAAGAAGGTAAAGGTTTGCAAGGTAAAAAGTATTAATGTTCATGTTTTCTATGTGATTTGGTTTATGCTTTATGTTTTTATTTTCTTAGTGTTTGATTTGTGCACTAACCATCCAAATCTACCTTCCACTCTTTTCCCCTCTTCAATTCTCTTGCAAAGTTACTCGATGCATTCAACCATGGTTCTGCATGATTATTGTGTGAGGTGAAAAATGATCATAACAAACTTTTGCAAAACCACAAAGATGAAACCACAAATAATCGTAGTCCTACAATAAAACATTCACCATACACCAATGAAGAAACTTAAGAACATGAAAATTAACAAATTGAAATAATAATACCATTCACATGCCAAGTAGGGTTTGATTCCCATTGTATCCTATCTCCATTGATCTAGTTTGATATATTTTCTCTTAGATTTTGTATGTGCACAAGAACTCAACAAAGAACAAATTGTGGTTGTAAAGTCGCTTGATCGTAAGAAGGCTTGATAGACACATTAATTCGCTAATTTATTAGGATTGAAAGGATGAAATTATCCTCTGATATAGATGACACTTTAGAAAATAAAAGGATAAATTTAAGAGGTGAAAAGATACAGGGTCAGCTAGGATTAAAGGGTACGTAAAAGAAATAATTAAATATGAAAGGGTTAGGCAGACGAAAAAATTAAGAGATAAATAACATGTGTCACGAAGAGAAAAAGCTACTAAATTAATTAAATAAAAAAAGATTTATTTAATTAATAAAGGAAGTGGGACCAACAAAATATTTATTTAATTTAGGTAAATGATAATTTAAATAAATAAAACTATAGATTTAAA
Organism: Cryptomeria japonica; assembly: GCF_030272615.1. Taxonomy (NCBI): domain Eukaryota; kingdom Viridiplantae; phylum Streptophyta; class Pinopsida; order Cupressales; family Cupressaceae; genus Cryptomeria; species Cryptomeria japonica. The sequence continues at coordinate 204,564,067 of NC_081411.1, read as the reverse complement.
TAAGGAAAGGTTAGAAGAGGACTAACGAATTAACTGAATAAATAAAAATCTATTTAATTAATAGAAGGATTAGGATAAAATAATTACAATTATCAATGGAGTCCTAAACCTCATCCCTACCCTATTTATTTCCTAATATTCAATGATCCTAATTACTGATCTTACTCTATTTAAGCTCCAGGTAATATTAGTAGGAGAAATAGGTTCTCTCATGCAAAGTTTCATTGGTATAGTGTTATACCTTACTCAAGATTCTTGTAGAGCTTTATAAGGTAGTTAATTTTACACTTCTTTGAATGACTGGATACTTGCAGTGAAATTTATTTGATAGGCTAGTCTTACTTGATTAAGCTGATAAATGGAGATGAATTTAGATCTAAATGTTGATGATCTAGGAGTTTCATCTTTGATGGGAAGTCACATCCTATTTTTTTGTTCCCTATATTAGTTCAACCTATCCTTTCATTCAACTTGATTTTACAACAAAGAAACAAAATCCCTTATTTGAACTTCACCAACAAAGATGTTCAAAAAAGACTAGTAATAATGCCCTAGGAGGAAACCATGCAAATAAAACTCATACATTTTATTTTGCTAGAGAAGATGATTCTTATAACAGTCCACAAGGAAGTCATCATCGTCAGCATATTTTGTTTTCCTTCCTAGTACCATTTCATTTATATTCCATTGGAGAAATCTCTCTTGGAGAAATAAAGCATATAACTCGGAATGTTTTCGCATCACCAACAGAGCTAAAGATATCTCATTTACTTGCTCTAATATTTGAATGGTTTTATCTTTTTGATCTTTTACCTCTTCAAGTTATTTTGACAACTCAACATTTTCTTGTTTACATTTTTCAACATCTAGAGAAAGATTCCATGGGATAGAAAAGAAAGTTTAAGTGTCATTGTTGATATTTTTAATTGAAATTGAGGTTGGAATACTAATTCACAACTCAGGGATTTTATCGACACTAAGCAACACTTCATGAAATAGAAGCTACATTTAATTTTCAACCCAGGGGTGTGAACTTGGAATGAGTCAAAAATATATATGCACTATTGTTTCCTTATAAGATATTTTATTAGTTGTGTATAGAGAATAAACTCAAAACAATAAACTCAATTGAAAACACAATAATTCTGGAAATAATTTTATTAGTTGTAGGAAGACTCGTTATTTGCAATATCAATGGCTATAGACAAACTATTCCAAAACTAATGGAATTAAATATGTTGAAACAAGACTTATCTTAAATGATTTATCACTAACAATAAATCATAATGAACAACAATTAGACTACTGCAAAACTAAACTATAATGAAGTCATAGTTCCTCAAGTGGCTCTTGCTTGATTTGCTACAATGTTTGTCATTAGCATTCCATCTTCAATAAAAAAGCTTCATTACTCAAATCATCTTCTTATTAAAAATAAAAACATTACATTGACATATATCATACTTGTTGATTGAATGTAAACACCATTAACAAGACTAAACTCTAACTGGACATACTCTCAACACTATTCTTAACACTAGCTCTCTCACAACTCAATAAGATCTCATATGTATGCTTGAGGCTTGAGAGTTGGAATAAATACAAACCCAAAAATTTATTAAAATTTTTATTTCTCCAATGATAGCAAGGAGATGACTTATTCTACCCATGACTGATAATAAAGGCTAAACTAACAAGAGTTGAGAGAGTTCTAACCCTCTTCAAACTCTACAACTATAAAATACAGTCTTGACTAAACATGTGTACAAAACATGTTATAATTATTTATTAATCACAAAATACTTTTCCCATAATTTTCTCCACTATTACTCAGCTTCAATAACTCAAAATACATGAATTCATCAAGAGGTAGAAGAGTCCAAGTTGAACTATAATGCAATCCTTAAGTACTGCCTGGAAATGCGCTAGTACGTCTTAGTCAACATCTGGTGAAAGTTTATCCTTAACTATTATGAATAATCTCAATTTTTTTGGTATTTTTTATAGCTCCTTTTAATATTTTCAAATAATTTTGAAAATCTGAATTTCGTTAAGAAACGAGTGAGATATGCCCATTTTACTGAAACTAGTCTTTTGACTTTTTCTGAACATCTAGTCAACTGCTACATCTGTCAATTACTAACTTGTTCCCCCATATTTATAGTTATATGAATGAATCAAAGCACTCAAAAAAAAATTTAAACATCCTAAAATACTTTACATTCAATAATAACCATTTATTTTAATATTGTACCATTATTTAGCATTAACTAGCTAGACATATATATACATATCAAACACCATTAATCCTATTTAATACTTCATAAAAAAAAGGTAATGTTTGGAAATGAATTGAAAGGAAATTATAAACATGAGGTAAAGTATCATAAAACATGAAATAATATGGTTAATTTATGGGCTCATCAACCGTGACCATGAGTCTAGGTCCTTAGGCTTCTTCATTGCAGTTCATGCTTTCAATCTCCTTATTTTTTCATCATTTTCTTCATCTATTTCTTTCATTCATTTTCTGCAATTTTCTTCTCTCGCATCATCTTCTTTTTTCATTTTCTTATTTTGTAGATTTTTTTCTTTATTTCCTCATCCTTTTGTTTAAGACTCTCCTCTAAAACCAACATTTTCTTTTTAGTTTCAGAGAGCTCTATTTTAATTTTGGAAAATATCATCATCTTCAACAATTCTTCTTTTGGCAAGAGACACTACACTGGGCATCATATGCTGTCATTTATGGAGACTAATGCTAATGTACCCATCCACAATTCATGATTTGTTCATATCAAAATATTGACAAAGATTTGGTTAAGTCTAGTGACCTAGTACAGGGCATCCGACACAGGTTAGTATTCTGGTCGGTACTTCACTTCAGTTGAATATTTTAAGTCATGGATCTTAGAGAAGCATTGTGGATATGTTATCCACCGTATTCTATCTTCGTGGCCTCCAATTTTGATCTTTGAATGAGCTAGAAGATCTAGTATATAGGTTTTTGGATAGAACAATGTTCATTAGCAGTCTTGTGTAAATAATCATTCTGTGGGTTGATTTTTTTTCTCTATATTGAGATTATGGTGTGTTGTTAGATAATTTTGGTAGTGACTTAATAATTACTTTTGGTCCACATAATTTTCTTGGTTCAGATTCAACTGATTTGGAGAACAAGTTTCATTTGTGTGTTATGCGTTTTTGGGCTAACATGTAGAAGACCTAATTTTATGTTGTGGGTATATAAGAGTGATTGATATTGTCATTTTTTGGTATCGATGGGTGTGTGAAACATGATTGTGAGTGATTGTGTGAAGTTTCACATGCACAAGTGAAATATTTTTACTCCGGAATATTGAAGAACAACTGAACAGAGCAGTGTAATATTATGTGGTTTGTGCTTAACTGGAACTATACCCTAGCATTTATAGATGTTATTTTTCAGTTCAGACATTCCAATTATCTTTGTAATCACTTTGTAAGGAAGTGAGCCTTCTGAGGTTGTAGCCATTATTGTAATATGAGAAGTGATCTCAAGGAATGTTCCTGAATGTATGTAAATTCCCCTTATGTAATATTTCTATACTTATAACATAGTATATTAATATTGTGGGTCTCAATCCCACCATAGTTTTTCCCTTAACCGAGTTTTCCACATCTAAATCTGGTGTTATGGTGTTTTGGATATCTACTTTATGCATTTGCATCTCTCTTTTGTTTATTTTCATTAGATGGTTGAATAATCATATTAATAATGTTAAATATTGCAGAACATTGATTCATCCCCCCTCTTAGTGTTCCTTGATTACAACCATTGGTATCAGAGCCTAGTTCCTTGGAAAAAGCCTACCAGTTTGAGGAGGATCCAGGAAATTGAATCAATGGTATTTGGTAGTCTTCAATGTAGTACCTATTTATGGTGAAAGTGGATTAACAACAATGATGAGAGACTAAATGAATTCAACCACAAAACCCTAGCCTAACAACAACAAAGATCCACCATAACATATGAAGATTACCTAAGACAATGCAAATCAAATGAAATCACAAAGATTATACCATCACATGTCCAATAGGGTTTGGATCTCTATTCTTCCTATCTCCATTGATCTTACTTGATATATTTGCACTCATATTTTATGTGCACAAGAGCTCAACAAAGAATGGAAATGTGGTTGCAAGTAGGATCACATATGAAAGTGCAAAGTGTAATGAAGTCGAGTGCGTAATTGAGTTAGCCAGGATGCATAGATTGATTAGGGTTTGATAATGAAGGAAGCATCTCCTTATATAGAAGACACTATATGAAATGGATGGATAAGATTGAGAGGTGTAAAAGAGGTCGGCTAGGATTAGAGGGTAGGTAAAGAAAATAATAAAATAATGAAAGGGGTAGGTAGTGTATGAATTAAGAGATGAATGACATGTGTCATAGGTAGAAAAGGTTAATGAATTAATTAAATAAATAAAGATTCATTTAATTAATAGAGTAAGTGGGATCAATTAAATAAATAAGATATTTATTTAATTTAAGAAAAGGATAATTTAAATAAATAAATGTATTTATTTAAATGAGAAATAAGGCTAGAAGAGGATAAATGAATTAATTAAATAAATAAAGATTTATTCAATTAATAGGAGAATTAGGTTTAAATTAATTAAATAAATAAAGATATTTATTTAATTAAACATGACAATTTTAGGTGTCTACATTTTGCCCCTGTTTGAGACAATGCAGCTTGTCGCGTTGTTTCAAAGAAGATAAGATGAACTGATACAAAGTTGCCCCAAGATGGGAAGGATATACCCCCTCAAGAGATTGGATGAAAATGTCTGAAAAGATCGCATACAATCTCTCAATAAGAAAGAATGGCTAGAAAGGATTGACCGGATAGGATAGAGTGACAGAGTCACAGGATAAAGAAGACTCACTCGGGAGACGAAGGATGGGGCTAGGGCAGTCTATAAAATAGACCATGAGGGGAATACATCCTCATTTTCATCCACACATCCAAGACATCAAAGTGCAGAGTGAGAATCGAGTAGCATCAGTCAGCAGCGATGGCATTGGTTCAAATATTCGATCATGTTCGCCGATTTCAGAGGCCACTAGATGCAAGAGAGCCAGTGAGTACCACAAAAGCTCTTTGTACTTTATCACAATAAATGTTGTCATTAATGCATGATAGGTAGTGCAATAAATGCACTCTAGGATAATGTCAAAAAATGTCAAAATGTTGAGGTGCGTTTGTGTTGGTGCCAGGCACGTCTAGGTTGGCTAGGCACGTCTGCATTTGTGTCAAGCACATCTATGAATTCAGCAATGTCTATGTTAGATGGGAATGCATCTATGTTGTGCAAACATGTTTGTGCAATGTAGGTATGTTTGTGTAGGACAGGCGCGTCTGTGTAGAGCATAGGAACGTCTATGTATTTCAGGCATGTCAGTGTAGAGTAGGCATTTTTGTGCAGTCAGTAAGTGCGTTTAGGTCATGAAGGCCTATTTGTGTCTTCAAGGTCAAATCGACAGTTCTGTGATGAACATACACTGTCGATTGGATAAGCTGCTGAGAGGATACACTCAAGAAGGTCCTCTAGGGAAGACTAGGATAGCAGATAGGGCTAGGATTGACAATTCTGTGATAGAACATACGTTGCCAATTAGGAAACTACTCAAGAGGATACAGTCAAGTAGAGGCCCTAGGATAGGATATATCAAGGCACTTTGTGATGAACAGGAAGTACCAAGACATAGTACTTTGTGATGAACATGGAGTACTAATAGGAGCAACACTTTGTGATGAATAGGGAGTGCAAATATGAGCAGCACTTTGTGATGAACAAGGAGTGTAAAACTCATAGTACTTTGTTATGAATAGGGAGTACCACTAGGATAGATAGCAACACTTTGTGATGAATAGTGAGTGTCACTAGGATAGAAGCAACACTTTGTGATGAACAGTGAGTGTCACTTTGACTGACATGATTGCCTTGCTTGACTGCAGGAGTATTTGCGTATGCCAGAGTCACGAGAGAGATTCCCGTCGACATAGAGATTATGACCAGAGCTGACATTCGATGACCGAGCTACTATTGAGGCTATGGGTCTGAGATATATCCTGTATGTGCTTGAGTTTTAGGCGAACATGGGGTTGCTAACTATGCTGGCTGAGAGATGGCACTCAGAGACTTGTAGTTTTCATTTACCAATGGGTGAGATGACAGTCACCTTGGAGGATGTATATAGGATACTACAGATACCAATCGATGGGGAGCTCATACCTTATGATCGAGATTGAGATAGGGAGGTATTGAGGCGAGTGTTCCGGGATCCAGGACTAGAGATGAGGGCTGGACACGTGGCATGGGATACCATGATAGCGACAGGACTAGCACTACCAGTAGTGATAGGAGGAGTGATCAGTGGGTTCCTTTGTCTAGATAGGGTGACATGAGGGTTGGTTGTGGGCTGGGGGAGCACCTAGGAGACACTGGTTACATAGCACACTAGATATGCTTGGGGAACGTGTGTGCTGGCACACTTGTACTATGACCTGCATCAGTTTGTGTATCATGGATCTGTAGGATTAGGCTACGGAGTTACATTGTTGTAGGTGTGGGCATATGAGCATCTATCGGCTACTCGATTGATACACTTCAGGGACAGGGTTCATGGATGCAGCTTTGTTCATCTGTATGATATGATTACCTCACAGCCACGGATTGGCAGGTTGGAGCATTGGCGTCGAGTACTAGATGAGATCGACACTATGATATGGAGGTCATATCATGAGTGTGAGCAGTGTGAGGAGGATGCAATGGATCAACCGTATACTTTCCGGTGTAGATATCTAATTGGGCGGATGCCCTATGTATTGGAGAGATAGCCGATTGATAGGGTGTGTAGGCAGTTTGGCCATATTCAGTGGATGCCATGGGGTTCCGATATGTATGGTCAGACAGTAAGGGATTAGGCACAATTTGGGCCATTGCTATCATATGATCAAGTAGTGATGCAACTGGTAGAGATGGTGTCGATGCCATGGGATATGTGGCCAGAGATTGAGGATGCAGGCATGGATGTAGAGTACACAACATATTGGGCTGAGAATCTCTTTCCACGACTGACAGACCTAGGGGAGCCTATAGATGGAGATGGTGGTGGAGATGGAGATGATGATGGAGATGGTGGGGGGAGAGGCTGACGGAGGAGATGAGGTGTTGTTGGAGAGAGGAGGGTGGCTCCGCAGAGAGAGGGTGGGGAGGAGAGATAGGCTCGAGTAGTGAGGGGTCACGATGGGTTTCCACTATAGGTGCCAGTAGCATAGGGTCCTAGACAGGTGCTGGGATAGGTACAGAGGTAGGTACAAGTATAGGTACAGGTACCAGTATAGGGGGAGCCACAGGCAGAAGCATAGGGGGCTGAGGAGGAGGAGGATGAGCTTCTTGAGCTGAGGGAGATCTACCAGGGATAGGTAGATGAGATTCAAGACCTGGAGAGGGAGATAGCTAGGCTAAGGAGGTGACTGAGGGAGACAGAGCATGAGTAGGATCAGGCTATCCAGCGCTATATTGAGGGCTGGGAGGCAGGCGACAGAGGACATAGGGGCTGGATATGCCTATGTTCTGCAGGAAGGGGAGGAGATAGGTTATTGGCGAGACCTATATTACAGGGCAGTGCCACTAGAGCAGTGGGCGAGGAGCTTCTGTAGACCATAATAGACAGCGATGATCACTTGAGGGAGCCAGAGGAGACAGGCGTCCAGCGGTGGGGTTATGGGTCCTCCACCACCACCAGATAGAGGGGATAGGAGAGATGATCCTAGGGAGGGTCCTTCTAGGGCTTAGACTCCATCGAGGCTAGGTTTCTCCGAGGGAGGGAGTTCATAGAGGGCTCCCTATGTATCAGTTTTGTACTATTTTGTATGATGATGTAGACACCTTTGGGTGATTGTAGCCATATGATTTTGACATCATTGTATCATGACACTCTTGATTATATATATATATGAGATGATTCATCTTTGCGGTAGCTATATGCATGTGTACCTATGTGATGAGATGTTTCATGATGTATGTTGCTATGTGATGGTTATGATATGGATGCAAATATGTACATGATGAAATGCCATATTTTTATTCTTTTATGTTTTATATGTTAAGTATGAAATGCAAATGATTATTTACATAATGAAAATGAAAAATGTGCTAATATGTGTTATGTGGAGGATGTGATGCAATTGTGATATCTATATGTATGTATGAAATGCTTAATATGTGATAATGCAGGTGAAACTACATGAGATGCAAATATTTTTGGCATGTCATTATACTCTGTCATGTGATAGCAGGCTACACGGACTCAAGAAGGATGATGGAAGTCAATCAAGAAAGGGGGATGGAAGATAGAAGATATGAAAGTGAAAAGAGCTTCTTGTGCATTATCATCATTGAGCTTTATTATGGCAAGTAGGTTATGACAATCGAGGCATATGTTTGACCCAGAAAGTCATTGTACCTATTTGCATGGAGATAAGATAGTTGCAAACAAGGAATGCCCCAGTTCACACTAGACTCACAATGTCCTCATATCCTTGGACAAGTCAATAGCATTACTATGAGACAATCCACCGACAACAAAGAAAAAAATAGGTGATGATACCCCATCCTCGCCTTTCTAGTCAAAGACATCCTTGAGATAGAATCTCTAGTCAGAGACATCCTGGAAAAGCTAAAAGACATGTCACCAAAAGATAAAATCAAAAGAAAACCAAGACTCGACACCAACATCCACTGTAGTCCTCAAGTTTAGTGTCTCTTGTCACTTGTATAAGTCTATTTGATTGTGGTCACAATGTTTACTTTCACAAAAAGGATAGATAGCATTGAACCATAATGTTGTCTGAGTCTATTGAAAGATTTGATTTGTTGAATCCCATTGTTGCTACTATGTCTCATCTGAAACTGACTGAATCCATGAAACCGATACTTTATTATGGAGAAGATGGAACTTTATTGCGGATCTGTGATGCAAATGCCGCCTTATTGTGGATTGTGCGTGATAGAATAAAGAAAAGTGGAAGAAACTGTACTCCTCGAAACATGTGATGTTCTCAGTTCCACACCCATTACTAGATGTAGGATTTGCCTTAGCCATAGATAGGAGCTGATTTATTATTAATGGAAAGGGTGAAAAGGGGGTTTATTATGAATGGCGAACCAATCTTGGGTAGATCAATAACAAGCCATGATGGAAGTGTGTAAGTTTATTGTAGATGAATAGGTTGTGAGTGTGTGAAAAGTGAAGGGATGAGATGGAATCCTAGAGGAGGGAGGAGCAACATCTCTACACATGGCACTGGTGACCCAATTTTCACCATGGTACTTGCCCAAGGCGCCACGAAAGTGGTTTTCACTGTTGGACGAAATTATTTCTCCTTACTTTTTTTTCGATATTTTTTTTTTTTTGTTGTCACTAGGCGCTTGTTTGCCAGGTTTTCACCAAGTAACAATTATTATGTTTTATGATTTTTTTTCATATTTTTTATAATTTTTTGATTTTTTTTGTATTTTTTTTATTTTTTTTATTTTTTTGTATTTTTTGAATTAGGATACTCTGAAGAGCTACGTGTAAAACTTGTGAAGGTGCATGTTGTTGATAGGATCATCCAAAGGTTCACCCTTTGTGGTTGAGAGTTGATATGCACCAGATCCATATGCTACTATGATGATATAAGGACCAAGCCAGTTTGGTTCGAATTTTCCCTTCTTCTCTCTGTCTTGTTGATTTTTAGGATTTTCTTTGAGAACCAAGTCACCTACCTCAAATGTGTGAGGCTTCACTTTATGATTGTAACTACTACTCATTCATTGTTGATAAGACTTGAGATGATTAAAAGAAGTTTGTCTTCGTTCATCCAATAGTTCAAGTTCTTGCAAGCGAGAGACCCTGTAGTCTTCATCATTGATAATGTTTTGTAAAGAGACTCGTAAAGAGGGTAACTCAACCTCAATAGGCAAGATAGCTTCAACACCATAGACAAGTGAATAGGGTGTAGCTCTTGTAGGTGTGCGGATACTTGTGCGGTAGGCCCAAAGTGCGGGATTAAGTTGGATATGCCAATTACGACTAGTATCGTCTACTATCTTTTTTAAGATTTTAAGGATTGTTTTATTAGACGCCTTAGCTTGATCATTACCTTGGGGATAATATGGAGTGGAGAAATGATGGGAAATATGGAAGCAGTCATAGAGTTCACGAACATCCTGATTTTTTAAGGGACACCCGTTATCCGTGATGATGGAAACAGGAATACCGTATCGACAAATGATATAGTTGAGAATGAATGTAGCAATTTGTTTTCCAGTGACTTGTGTGAGATGCATGGCTTCAATCCATTTTGTGAAATATTCTATGGCAATGATTATGAATTTATGACCATTGGAAGAGGGAGGGTGAATCTTGCCTATGAGATTGAGTCCCCACTGACAAATGGGCCAAGGAGTCGCAATTGGTTGAAGTTCTTGTGCTGGCGCATGAATGAGGTCTCCATGAAGTTGACACTGCTTACATTTCTTAACAAACTAATATGAATCTTTTTCCATATTGGGCCAGTAATATCCAGTCCTGATGAGTTTCTTTGCTAAAGTAGGACCACTAGAATGTGGACCACATATCCCTTCATGTACTTCACATAATGCAGTTTGAGCTTCGTCGCTTTCTAAACATCTAAGGAGAGTGCCATCTAGACCTCGACGATATAGGATATATTCTAAAATGACATATCGAGAATATTGGCAAATGAAAGTGCGACGTTGGTTATTGGATAGATCGAGAGGTAGGATATTGTCGTGAAGGTATGCGAAAATGGAACCATATATCTGGGACTCAGGACCAACAACACATATCATCTCAGTAGGAGTGATTTCATATGAGGGAACCAAAAGGTTATCCACCAAGAACTCATAGCGGGTCTCATTCGGAGGTAGATCAATCAGTGAAGCAATTGTAGCCATGGCATCTGTAGCTCGATTCTGCTCTCTTGGTATCTGCTCAAAGTCTAATTTCATGAAATGTTGTTTTAGGTCATCCACCATTCTTTTGTAAGGCATTAATTTCTCATCCTTTGTTTGGTAGTCATCAGTTGCTTGATGAATTACAAGCTGAGAATCCCCCAAAACACGAAGTTCCTGGATCTTCCACTGAACTGCAATTCGTAATCGAGTTGTTAATGCTTCATATTCCACTATGTTATTAGCGCAGGGAAATGATAATCGATATGATTTTGGTATGGAATCCCATTGAGGAGTTATGAAGAGGATGCCAGCTCCTGCCCTATGTTGTGTGTATGAGCCGTCAAAGTATAGTTGCCATGGCTTTGCATGTGACACTGTTAAGATGGATTCATCTGGAAATTCTGAAATTAGAGGAACATCATCTATCATGGGAGCATCTGCTAACTGATCTATGATAGCTTGTCCTTTTATTGGTTTTTTGTCCACATACTTGATGTCGAATTCACTCAGGATCATCACCCATTTTGCTACTCGCCCAGTAAGTGTTGCTTTATTGAGAAGGTATTTCAATGGATCATTCCTTGCAACCAACTTAGTCTTACGAGTTAGCATGTAATGTCATAGTTTTTGCAAAGCAAAGACCACAGCGAGACATGCACACTCAACTGGTGTGTAATTTAGCTCATATTGCACCAATGTGTGACTGATATAGTATACTGCCTTTTCTTTACCCTTAGCAACCTGTTGTGCTTAGATTGCCCCCAGTGCTGTTGAAGTAGTTGATATGTATAGTAATAGAGGTTGATCTGGAACTAGTGGCATCAAAACTGGCAGATTTAGAAGATAATCTTTGAGTATTCGGAAAGCCTGTTGATAGTTATCATCCCATTTGAATTTGATGTTTTTATGTAGCAAGTGTTGAAAAGGATTACACTTATTTGCAAGTTGTGCTATGAATCTTTGTATGGACTGGAGTCTCCCTTGCAAAGATCAAAGTTGACTAATATTTCATGGTGGTTGCATCTCTAGGATGGCCTTGACTTTTGCTAGATCAGCTTCGATTCCTCTTTTTGATACAATGAATCATAGGAGCTACTCAAAGGTTACTCCAAAGACACATTTCTTGGGGTTTAATCTTGCTTTATACTTTTCCAGCCGATCAAAGACGACTAAAAGTATGTCCAAATGTGTATTTCTATCTATTGATTTACCCAAGAGGTTGTCAACATAATCTTCCACAATTACGTGCATGAGATCATGAAAGATAGTAGTCATGGCTCTTTGATATGTAGCGCCTGCATTTTTTAGCCCAAAGGGCATAACATTCCAACAGAAAGTTCCCAAAGGATAAGTGAATGTTGTTTTGTGCTGGTCCTCAGATGCGATTTTTATTTGATTGTAACCAGAGAATCCATCCATCAAAGATAACATCACATGACCTACTGTGAGGTCAACAATCAAGTCAATATTTGGTAATGGAAAATCATCCTTAGGACAAGCTTTGTTGATGTCTCTGAAATCTGTACATATTCTGATACTACAATCTAGTTTACTAACAGGCACTAAGTTGGAGATCCATTCAGGATAATCAATTGGGTGTATGAATCTAACATCCAATAATTTCTCAAGCTCTACTTTGACTAATAATGGGACTTGTGGGTGCATCTTTCTTAATATTTGTTTCACTGGTTTTGCCCCTGGTTTAACTGTCAAATGGTGCATTACCAAATATGGATCCAATCCAGGCATATCAGCGTATGATCATGCAAAGTTGATTTGTCGTACCATGAAGAAACTTATGAATCTTGACCTTTCTGACTCTATCAAAGATTGAGCCAAGAATATGTTGTGTGGAACTTCTTCTGTACCAATGTTTGTTTTGATAGTCTCCTCTACCAACATGGATGAATTTTCCTCATATGATGTTGGGAGAATGTCAAGCCTTCCATCTTTGGGTGCCACAAAGAGGTTTTCGCCCTCAGATACGTCCTTTCTTTTTACTTTTTTGGGGTCAGACAACACCATAGTGTGGTTTTTGCCATAAGACCCTTGTTTTGTTTTTATTTTTATATGTTTGTGATTGGAAGGTCTGACACCCTCACCAAAATATGCCACGCTATTGAGTTCTATAGTGTGTCCCACTTTATGGTCCCTAGGGGGAAGATCATCTCGTATGCCAAGATAGTCAATAAAGGCTTCATCATTTTGGAATGTGTCAAACTGTGCAGGTCCTTCATGGTCCCAATCAATGAGTTGGTGGTGAACAAGGGGGAGGCCTTTTATTTCTTCGAAGTTAGCGGGGCTAAGAGTAAAGATGTAGTTATATTCAGGTATGTCGAGGTAGTTATCGAGGTCATCATTGGCACTCTCCTCATCAATCTTAATTGTGAATGAATCCAAATTATCATCACTAGTAGCGCATTCTGGGACAGGTGTTCTCATTCTATGTGATTTCAACCTAGGACCTAGAGGCAAGGACTGTACGACATCCTTCGGGGTTGTTTCTTGACCAACTTTGAATTTTTCATAAAATTCCTCTTCTTTTGTGGCTTCATCTGGCTCTCTGAATGTCTTAGTGAGCTCTTAGTCACTAGAGGATTTGTCTGAACCCCATTCCCATTCGTTGGAGTCCGTGGAATAGCGATTCTCTTGTTGCATTTTGGTAGCTTTGATTTGTAATGCTTCTTTTGTCCTTTGAGTGTGGACCTTGGAAGTCATGAAACCAAGTCCCTTTGAGCATTCCTTTTTGAATGTCAATTTAAGTTGTAAAGGTTCAATGATGCCTTCCTTTCTTAAGCCAAGAGGGCTTTTGCCATCATACCCAAATTTTTGTAGAATCTTGAACCCTTGGCCATACTTCTCACATGGTATGCTGATGTGATCTTGTGTATCATTTTCAAGGTCTTTGTAAAGAATTTTGTATAGGTCTTCCTCTTCCAATTCACCCCATCTTTGAAAGATAGTAGGGTCCCATTTGAGTATAATGATAGATACATGTTTATTAGGATGTGGTCTTCCATATTCTTTTGGTGAACTCATGACTTGTTGTAAGTACATGGTTTGATTCAAAGTGTATTCACCCATGCCCTTATCCTGGAACTTCCCTTTAAGCTCACCTTGTTTTGATGTCAAAGGTTTTAATGACTCAGGATCAATGGATGCAGAAGAAGGAACAACTTCGTGATTACTAGGAATGATGGTCTCAGTTTTTGGTCTCAAGTTATTGCAGTATATGAATGGATTAGGATCCCCATTAACTGTTATTTCAACTCCATTGTGAGGAAACTTAATGCATTGGTGATATGTAGATGGGACTGCCCTCATTTCATGAATCCAAGGATGTCCTAGTAATATATTATATGTGAGATCTAGGTCTAGGACTTGACAAACCACATCTTTTGTAACTGGCCCAACTCTGAGAGGTAAGGTGACTATGCCTTTGGAGGAATGTTATTCATCATCATATGCCTTGATGGTAATTTTGTTTGTAGAATTCACAACTTTATCAGAATATCCCAATTGTTTAATAGTGCTCAATGTACAAATGTTCGGACCTTCTCCTCCATCTATTAGGACTCGTTTTATTTGATGTTTGTGTATGAAGGCTTCAATGTGTAAAGGTGTGTTATGTGGCTGACTTATAGAGGTGTCATTGGCTTTTGTGAATGTAAGGGAGCGTGAAATAGAAAGGTATCCCACCTTGGCTTGAAACTGATCCATGTTCAGATCAGTAGGGACAGCAGTGTCTCTCAAGATTTTGTCAAGAATAGCTTTATGTGTGGGGGATATGCGTAAGAGCTCAAGGATTGAGATAAGTGTGGGTGTCTTCCCTAACTATTCTACAAGGTCATACTCAAGCTTGGTTGATGAGGAAGTGGTGTTTTTGGCTAGAGCACCTTGCAAAGTGAATTTACCTCGATGGGTTGTAACATGACATTCAGAGGTAGGTTCGAAAGAAGATCTAATGCCTTTCAAGACAATCTTGGGTCTTTGGGTAGAATTCTTAGGCATTTTGTCCTTGATGATAATGGTAGAGACATAATTATCCATTGAAATGTGATTGATAGTTGAATCATAGTTATAAGATGCTTTGGTATAGTTGGTTTGGTCATCTGTGGCTACAACTTTTCCCTTGTTGTGCTTTGGGAATGGTTCTTTAAACATCTCATGTTCTTGATTGGATGAGTGTCCTTCAATCTCAATGTCACCTCTATCAATGAGATCTTGTATGATGTTTGTCGATGACAATTTCCTATCTTATGACCCTTGCTCTTATGAAATTCACAATATTCATCATCATTCCACCAATTTGGTTTGACCTTTGGCTCATATGGAGGAAAATATGGAATTGTGATTACTTTGTTTGCCACTAGCTTTTTGAAAACAGACTCAAGTAGTTCTCCCAATGGAGTGTATTTCCTTCATCATTTTGAAGTTGTTTGAGTATTCACTTCATTGTTTGTAGAGCTTGATCCTAAAAAAATGATTTTGGGTCGCACTATATTGGCATCAACAACACCATCATTGACCGTGTTCTTGTTTTTGTTCTAAAATCTTGGCTTATTTTTTCCTTTAAAGTCATCTTTGTTTTCCTTGAATATGTTAATGACTCCTTGTTCAATTAGGACCTTTTATGTCGCTAAGCCTTTTTCAATGACATCCTTGAAGGTGGACAAACAAGCTTTCCTTCGATCATAGCCAATGTCCTTGTTAACATTTTGATGAACATTTCTACCATTTGTTTTTGTGGAATTTCACAAGAGCATCTACTAGCTAGATTCCTCCATCTTTGTAAAAATGATGCAAAAGACTATCCATCCCTTTACTTGGTGTTGCACAAGGTAGTGACTGATATATTTGTCTCTATATTGTAGGAGAAATGTTGGATAAATGCCTCAGCTAAGTCACCCCATGACTTAATTCTAGGTGGAAGTTAGGAAAACCATTCCATAGCTTGATCACCTAAGCTTTGTGGGAGTAATCTCATCAAATATATCCTTCTGCTGCTACCTCAATGAAAGTTGTGAAAAATTGTCTTATATGTGTCTTAGGATCCCGTTTTCCTCTATTCTTATCAAACTTGGGTGTCACAAAGTGTGTAGGAAATGGAGGCATTGGAATGCTTTTGTTAGATGGATAGGGACATATGTCTCTCATTATGTATGTTGGCTTTGGTTTATTTACGTCCTCCATTTTCTTTTGTAAGTCCTTGATTTGCTATTCCAAATTATTCTTAGGCGGAGATCGACTTCTTGGACCATACCGCATGCTTGAGGCACAAATTGGAGGAGGAGCATGTTGCATATATGGATGATATTGATCATACACATGTTAATATGGAGGAGGTCTATAGTGATGCTACGTATATGGACCACTTGGTATAGAGTCATGTTGAGGAATTGAATATCTACTTTGTCCATGTATAACATACTCTATAGGCATGTCGTGAGTTTGTTCTAGTGTGTTGCCCCCAAATTTGACATGAGGTTTCCTTGTGTCCAAATTTTGAGCATGCCTTTGAATATCCAATTGCTTTGGTGGTTGATCCTTAGCATTGGTATGTGATTGAGCATATTTTTCTACATAAGACCTCCATAATGGTCTGCGAAGGTGAGTATCATATGCTTGACCATGTGTATGTGGGACCTCTGGTTTTTGAAACAAAGATGATGGTGATTCAGGCACCATATGTGGTCCTCTATTGCCTCCACTATTAGGTCTCCTTTGATCCATGTTGGAGTGAGGTTGTTGCAAAGGTCGATTTTCCATTATTTGAGACATGTCAAAATCATGAGGGATCTTGGCTCCACTTTGTCTATCTCTCCTCATTATTTCCTCAACCAATCGATTGAAATGGGGATTCATAATGGTGTCTTCCACTTCTACTGAATGTATGGAGAAGTTGTCCATATTGTCATTGTGTGTATAATTGTTGTTTGTAGTGTCCATGTTCTCAACATTTGGAATGTTTCTATAAGCATCCATGTCAGGTAATGTAGTATGATCAAAATTGAAAAATATATCATTGTCATATTCATAAGAACTCATGTTTATGGACTCTTGAGCTTCTTTAGTTTCTCTCCTAGATTTTTGGGAACGGGTTTCAACCATGAACTAGGTATTTATTAAGATGTGTGAGACTAGATGAAAATGGAAAGAGTATGGAAGACCAAGAGTTGAATTGAATGTAAATGAATCTAAGGTTTACTTGCAATGTCCAAAGTGTAAGACCAAGTATGTATGTAGTAGAGTAGGTGTGGCTTCCAAAGAGATGATAGTTTCTCTTGATGAGGTAAGTTGACCTTGACTCTAAGTAAAACTGAATGAGACCCAAAGGTGATAAACCTTGATGAGGGACCACTTAGCAAAATATTGTTGTATGTAGTGTGTTGACCAAGTATGATGAGGACAAACAAGTGACCTTTAGACTCAAGTTTAGACAAATGTGTATGTAATGCAAGATGTAAAGCAATGATGGACTTTGTGAGACCCAAAGGTAGGTTGAATGCTAGATGGAAACCTGAAGAGATAATTTATGAAGCTCAATAAGTCTGAAACTAATTGTTCTTGTTTGCTGAATTATGAAAGTTTTCAATTCTGAGCACAGACGTGCCTGTATACTTCACAGACACACTTAAAGGACACATACACTATTCTGACAGACACAGACGCATTTTTGAGATGTTGTAAATGCAAAGTTGCTCAAAAATATAGACGCATTTCTACCCTTCACAGACGTGGTTATATGACACAGACGTGGTTCTATCAGACACAAATGCGTTTCAGCAAAATTTCTGCAATTTTTCCAATCTGTGAAGTTGCTTGTTGTGATCAAATCTGAATGTTTGATTGTTTTTCATGACAAGAGGACACAATGTTGTTGAAGACTCAATGTGTCCAAGTATTTTGACTCCAAAATGACTCAAAGACAAGTGTGTTGTTTGATGTAAAATTGTTTTGCATACACTTGAAGACACAAAAGACACAATGTTTGTTGTTTGGTCTTGAATGTTTGATTTTTCAAAATAAGTCAAGAACAATTCTTATGGCTGGCCAGGACAATAGTTGTTGATCCCACATGGAGTTTCCCTCAAGGCTATGCTATTCAGAGTGGATACTTAGATGCTTGACCTCACTGGCTCCACCCTCAGCACTCACTTCGTGGGGCAGCCAAGCATCAGTCCCCACGAAAACTCCTCGTGGTGAACTTTGTATCTCTACTAAAAACCATATGTGTGTGGGCCAATACCAAAGGTCTGACCTCTTGCCTCAACAACTAGAAGGATTTTGTCTTCTAAAAAAAAAGGTGCTAGTAAGGGCATCTGCTGGTGTGGCCATACATGCAGCACTTTCAGCTCTGTAAATACAGAAGGCTTCCAGCTGGTAGGGGTTATGCCCTACAAATGATCAAATAAATTTGATCAAATGGGTTTATGGGGAGACATAGTGTCAGTATGAACTAATCAGCACACGTTATTCATAGTTTTCACCTTGAATACAGTTATTTATAGTGGTTTGGAAGAAGATGGTTTTTCTTTTGCTACCACTTGGGTCGTTCTCTCCTCACTAGTAGTCCTAATGACCACACGGGGAGACAATCCCTCTAAAGATTAAACAAAAAGAGCCTATTGCTCAAGACACAAAAGACAATGGTTCAATTTTAGTGCACCAATGGAAGTATTTGCTAGTCTATGAAAACAAGGTACACAATAAAGATCAAAAAACCCTTGCCAAGATCCTGCAACAAAGATATATTAGTAGTTTGGATTGTTTGAAATAATCACCCCTTCCTACAAGCACACAAGTTAGGTAAATTTTAAACCCAAAAGACTTTGTAAAATAGGGGCCTTCAACAAAATGATTTTTCTTTCAAGACAAGCTGCACCAATTTCGTTAGCTAGATCTAAAAATGTTAGCTCAAAGTAAACTAGATCTGAAAACCCGAATGACTAAAAACTGAATCAATGAAACCCAGAATAAAACAAGTGCACACAGACGCGGTTATGAGAAACACAAACGCAGCTTCTAGATGCAGACGCACTTATATGAGACATAGACGCGGCTCCAGAATGCAGATGTGACTTATGGACACAGATGCACCTGAAAACCCCATAGACACGACTTCCGAAATTTGTAAAAAAAAATAAAAATTCCGAGGATGCAGGTATGATCCTAGATGTCTCAGGCATGACAGAAAACCAAAAACATGATCCGAAAGTACATAGACGCGAAAATATCAAAATGTTGTCGAAAAATGTCAGATGTGCAACTTCACAAACACAAAATCTGCAACAAGGATGTTAAATGCAAAAAAGGACAAGAGTCCCATCAGGCGTGCCAAAATGTTTATGGTGAAAGTGGATTAACAACAATGACAAAAGACTAAATGAATTCAACAACAAAACCCTAGCCTAACAACAACAAATATCCACCATAACATATGAAGATTACCTAGGACAATGCAAATCAAATGAAATCACAAAGATTATACCATCACATGTCCAATAGGGTTTGAATCTCCATTCTTCCTATCTCCATTGATCTTGCTTGATATATTTGCTCTCAGATTTTATGTGCACAAGAGCTCAACAAAGAACGGAAATGTGGTTGCAAGTAGGATAACATATGAAAGTGCAAAGTGTAGTGAAGTCAAGTGTGTAATTGAGTTAGCGAGGATGCATAGATTGATTAGGGTTTGATAATGAAGGAAGCATCTTCTTATATAGAAGACACTATATGAAATGGATGGATAAGATTGAGAGGTGTAAAAGAGGTCGGGTTGGATTAGAGGGTAGGTAAAGAAAATAATAAAATAATGAAAGGGGTAGGTAGTGTATGAACTAAAAGATGAATGACATGTGTCATAGGTAGAAAAGGTTAATGAATTAATTAAATAAATAAAGATTCATTTAATTAATAGAGTAAGTGGGATCAATTAAATAAATAAGATATTTATTTAATTTAAGAAAAGGATAATTTAAATAAATAATTGTATTTATTTAAATGAGAAATAAGGCTAGAAGAGAATAAATGAATTAATTAAATAAATAAAGATTTATTCAATTAATAGAAGAATTAGGTTTAAAGTAATTAAATAAATAAAGATATTTATTTAATTAGACATGAAAATTTTAGGTGTCTACAGTACCCCTTGCCCAATCGTTCAGATCTCATGTGTACTTTGTCTAAGTTTGACTTTTCAGTAGCTTTGTAGACCCCCCTTGGTCATGATGTTTTGTGCAGCTAGTATGCTATCATGATGATGTATGCTTTAATGTGTGTGTGTTCTAGATTATGATGACTATGCATTAATTTATTGACGATGATTAAATGTTGATTTCAATTATGCATTAATGATTATGGACTGATTCGTTTCCTTTATGCATGTTGTGCGCCATGTGAATGTATCATGTATGTGCATGTATGGGGTACGGGGAGATGGTTTCTCGTCACTCACTATGGTGAGACATGAAAAGTCACGATTTTCCTTCATCAGTGTGTTTACCGTGTTTTTATGTATATATGCATGTGCGTATCGGTGATGCAAGAAATTGTAGGTTTGAGTACCGTGTGATGAGTACGAGGTATAGACTCCACCTGTTTTCACAATTTTGAGTGTACCTTATTGATTCGATGGATGTGGGAGAAGATAAGTTCTTAAGCCCTTTGTGTTACCCCTATTCATTCTCAATATGAGTGGTCTTGGTCATCTGTAAGTTCTCTTTTTAACTAGTTTGTGAGTCATGTGCTTAGTTAGGTTACTTAAGTTCCTATTATGCAATGGGTGAAATGATTTGATTAATCTTAAGTATTTAATTAGATTAAATGTGTTATTATGCATTGGTAAATAAAAGAGATTAAATTAGATCAATTACGACCCCTTTTTGTGATTTGTCGTAAAATCAATTTGTTCAATTTATTATATAAGCAAGTTTGATCATGTATTGTTTTCATGTGAGAAAATGTGTAGGCAAATTTGAAAATAATTGTAATAGAAATAAGAAAATAAAAATCTTTTTCCTCTACCCATATTTCTTATTGAGGTTGGATTCTTGTTAGTTACCTCTATTTTGAAATTTAAATTATTATGAGGAAATCCCCATGTGTGTGGGTATGTGCTTTCATTCTCTATTTGGAAACTCTTCTATTTTTTATTTTTATTTTCGTTAAAAGGGAAGTAGTGTTTAATTTTTGGTATTGAATCCTTTGGTGATTGGTTTCAATCAATTTCTTGGTTGTGAGGAAAAATAATTGAGTTAAAAATCAGATTTGTGAGTTTTCCTGTGTAAAGGGTTTGATTTCAAAAATTATTAGATACATTCATTTAGTTTTGATTAAGAAATTAGGATGATTTTAATTCAGATGTAGTTTTTTCCCCCAAATCTAATTCCTTGCTTGTCAAAAAAATAAACTCCAAAATCAGTTTTGTGAATTTCTTTCCATGTGTTGAAAACCTAAGATTTCACTTTGATTCTCTCATGTTTGTATTTAAATTGTAAAATCAGTTTATTCTTTGTCAAATTAGTGGTCTAAATTTGTTAAATATTACGCCTGGGTGGGGTTATGCTGGCAAAATTTTGCCAATTTGAGCATTCTATATATACGAGTAAAAACATATTAGTTTTGATTTTATTTTCCAGAACTTCATTTCCTTACTCAAAAAAATTTCCGAGTTATTGTATTTTGACAAGGAAATTTGGTTTGCTTTAAAAAAAATTTAAAACAAAAAATAATAAAAAAATTATTAAACAAAACTGTAATGGCAGAGCGACAAGGAGACCGGCAAGTGAGAATTCCAAATTTCAAACCTAGGATTGGCGGATTTCCTGGGGAAGGCAGATTTCCTAGGAAGGCAGTCTCTCTGGGGTCAAAACTAGCAATCAGGCAAGTGGACAAGCATCTCAAGGTACAGAAGAGGACAAGGATACAGTCAAATTGGTGGAGGACAAAGATTCCAAAACTGGGGACCCACATGATAGAGGTAAAGGAAAAAAAAGGTCTTCGCTTTTTGGAGTGAAGCCGCTGGCTAAATCAGGGCTTCCGGAAGATACAAATATCTCTGATCTAGCTTCAGGCTTGGTTGCTATTTCTATTCTGGACAAATTGGTAGATCTAACTGTCGATGGTTTAACTATGACTTTAGTTGGTCGATTTGCTGGCTTTAGGCCTAACATTGATGTTGTTAGGAATTTCATAAGGAGGAAATGGGTTTTAAAAGGTCAAGTGGATATGGTAGCGCTACCCATGGGGGTTTCTTCCTTTGCTTTTAACTCTGAAGAAGATATGAATAAGGCTCTATGTGAAGGTCCATGGATGTTCGACAAGTCAACTTTGGCCCTTCAGAAATGGGTCCCTAACCTATCCCTTGATGAATCCTTCTTTGTATTGGTGCCTGTCTGGACACACGTCCCGGGTCTTCCGCTGGAATTTTGGAATGAGGAAGTCTTTAAGGATATTGTGAACTCTTTTGGAGAACTGCTTTTGATTGACCCAATGATGGCTATGAAATCGAGGTTATTCTTTTCTCGTATCTGTGTAAATGTTAATCAAATGACGGATATGCCCCAATCAATTGAGATTATTTCTAAACTAGGGAAATGGACCCAAGCTATTGAATATGAATCGCTCTCGTTTGCCTATTTCCATTACAAAAAATTGGGGCATTGGGAAAAATCATGTCTGCTTAAGAAGAGTAAGGAAAACAAGACTGACAGCAATGTTAAGTATAAAAAGAAATGGCAAACGATTGAGAAAAAAGGAGACCCATCAGTTGAGTGTGATCCAAATAAGGAAGTAATGGAACTAGAAAATGAGGTTAAGAAGGGTGAGAATAGTAATAATAAAAATTAGGATTGTGTCTACTCTAATAACCAAACAGAGAGTACTAAAGAAGGGGAGAAAGGAAGAGAGTTAAAGAACAAAAATGATCCAGAGGACTAGGAGGTTGGTTCTGTCAGTCAAGAGAAAGAAGAGGTAAGTCCCAAAGAAGCTATGCCTATTTCTTCTTTCTCAAAATCAATTGAGGAAAATTTCAACGAAGCTTAAGAGTTTAACCCTTATGATATTAAGTCCTTATTTCTTCTAACCAATGGAATCCCAAAGCCTCTCCAGTGTAAAACCCCATCACATAGTGTGGTAATGGATATTATGGAAGAAAATCTTAGGATTCTCGGTGCGAAAGAGGGTAAATCGAATAAGGAGGAACCCAATGGAGGTATCTCAACTAGAAGCAAGAATAAGAAAAAGGTAGATGGTGGAAGTCAAAACAAAAAGTAGGGAAGACCATCTCTAAAACATCAGAGGGAACAAAAAAGCTGGAAGAACCATGTTGATGGAACACACCGTGTTGATGGAACAAAGTGTTCCATCAAGTCAGCTCTATCTCCGGTTAAAGTATGAAGATAATCTCCTAGAATATCAGAGGGCTGAATGCCCCTCATAAGCGGGATGTGTTACAAAACATCATAAGAGATCATAAACCGGATGTGGTCATTATTCAAGAAACCAAGATGTGTAAGGATAAAGTGGAAAAGATTAGAATTTTTAAAAATAATGGAGTTATAGGATCTAGCTCGGAGGGAGCTTCTAGAGGAACTCCAATTTTTTGGAACAAAAAAAACATTAAAGGTAAGGAAATCATCACTTCTTTTAATAGGAACTCTATGTAGCTTGAGAATATCAAGGATAACTATGTATGGGTGTTAACTAATGTCTATGTGCCTAATACCAAAACTGGGAGAGCTAAATATTGGAGAAGCCTTGCTGAAGACAGACTTAAGTTTGCTGATCAAAGTTGGATAATAATGGGAGATTTCAATACTCTTCTAAAAGAGGAAGAGAAGATGGGAGGTCTCCCCTTGCAGCTTCATGGTAAACAAGACCTTATGGAGTTCATTAATGATCAAGCTCTTATGGATGTGGATCTTCAAGGGATTAACTATACCTGGACCAATAGAAGAACCAAAGTTGACCTAATTCAAGTTAAGTTAGATAGAACCTTAATTTCTCCTGAATGGCTAGCCAAGTATAGTTGTTCTCTTGCATCTATTATCAAAATTGGTTCAGATCATTATCCAATCTCTTTTACTGCCAACTCTTTTTCGGCTAAGAGAAACTTCCCTTTTAGATTTGAAAAAGTGTGGTTATCCCATCCTTCCTTGGAAGCTTGTGTTGTTGAATGCTAGAATTATGATATTGAGGGTATGACTCTCTTTAGAATAGCTAAAACACTCAATATTATAAAGGCTAAAATTAAAATATGGAGCGAATAGATTTTTGGGGATATCTTCAAGAGTAAAATTCAAATTAAAACTGAAATAAAAGATGTTCAGGATAGAATCCAAGAGAATGGGTTGTTTGATGAACTGAGGTCTATGGAAAATGGTCTTTTGTCTAAATACCACACCATTGTTTTTAATGAAGAGATGTTCTAGAGACAAAGATCTAGAGCCTTGTACTTGAAGGAAGGTGATAAAATGCCCATTTTTTTCACTTAACCTCTCTTAAGCATAGGGTGGCTAACAGGATATCCAAATTATCCTATAATAAAGGGATTTTAACAGAGGACAATGATATTAGAAAGGAAGCTCTGGAGTATTTTGGTACCCTTTTGGGAGAAGTGGATAACCTAGATACCAGTAATCAAAACATCATGTTGCAAGCTATTCCTTCCACCCTGATTGTGGAAGACAATAACTATTTATCCCAATTTCCCTCTAATCAGGAAATCAAAAAGGCGGTTTTTTCCTTTCAGGGAGATAAGTCTCTTGGATTGGATGGTTTTCCAATTTTCTTCTTCCAATTATTTTGGCATATTGTGGAGACTGACATTTGTAAAGGTGTTAAAGAATTCCTTGGCTCTAGAAGGCTTTTAAAAGAACTCAATGCTACCTTCATTGTCCTAATTCTAAAGATCCGAGGATTTGACTCTCACAATAAGTTTAGACCTATTAGTCTCTATAACCCTGTTTACATGATCTTATCCAAGGTTCTTACTTCTAGACTAGTGGAAATTTTTCCAAGAATTATCTCTGTCCAACAGAATGGTTTTGTCCCAGGTAGACAGATTTTGGACTCCATTATATTTGTTCATGAAAATATCCATTCTCGGAAAGTGGTTAATAACTAGGGTTTCTTTCTAAAGTTAGATATGGCTAAAGCTTATGATAGAGTGAACTGGCAATTTCTCTTAAGGATTATGAAAGCATTTGGTTTTGGTGAAAAAGTTATTCAACTTTGCTCTCAACTTATTGAAACTTCCTCTTCTGCTGTTATTGTCAGTGGATCCCCTTCAAGTTTCTTCAAAAGTTCTAGAGGTCTTAGATAGGGGGGTCCCATTTCCCCTATCTTGTTTACTATTTTAGCTGAAATTCTAGGTAGATTTATTTTTAAAAATGTGGAAGAAGGTAATCTTAGAGGTCTGAAACCATCTTCATCCGATTTCCCTTGTACTCATGAACAATTTGTTGATGATTCTATCACTATGGGGGAAGCTACCATTAGGGAAGCTAAAAATATGAAGAATGTGTTGAATATTTATGAATTTTCCTCTGGTCAAAAAGTTAATTGGGATAAGAGCTCTTTGTTCTTCATAAATACCCCTATTCAAAGACAATTAAGGATTGAAAGAATTCTTGGCTATAAAATAGTTGAGCTTCCCTCTTCTTATCTATTTTACAATCCCCAGAAAGTTCACAGAAGCAATGGAAAGAATCCAAAAAAAGTTTCTTTGGTCGGGGGTGGAAGTCAAAAAAATAATTCCCCTTATTGCCTAGAATAAAATCTATTCTCCTAAGGCTTCAAGGGGGCTGGGCTTAAGGAATATAAGTTCTATCAGTAAGGCTTTACTAGCTAAACAAATTTGGAGAATGAAAGGGGAGGAAAGAGAATGAAATTTAATCTAGAAAAATAAATATCTTCATATGCAACCTTCTGAGGAATAATTTTTAGATGAATCTTTTATTGTTGAAGGTTCTGCTATATGGAATGCAATCCAATCGGCTAAAATTTGGGCCACTGCTGGTCGAATGTGGAATCTGGGGGATGGTAGGAGTATAAGATTTTGGGAAGATAGGTGGATAATGGATAAACCTCTGGAGGAATTTCCAATCCTTAATGACTAGAAAGATTAGTTCAAAAGAAGGTTTGGGGAGTTGGTCAGAGACTACTGGAGAAATGGGAAATGGATTGATTTTAGCCAGCAGTGTCCAGAGCTAAAATTCCTACAGATTGCTCTCTGCTAAAGTTCCTAGAGACAACAAAGAAGACAAATTGATATGGAGGGAAACCCCGGATGGGAAATATTCTATGTCCTTGGCTATGGCTATCCAAAATGAAGTTGTGGAAGAAATTCCTATTTGGGATAAAGTCTGAAACAAGAAGTTAGTTCCTAAGGTTAATATCTTTTTTTGGATTTTAATCCAAAACAAGGTTTTAACTCTGGACAACCTTCAAAAGAGAGGTTTTATTTTTCCTAATAGATGTTCTCTTTGTTGCAGGGAAGAAGAGATTGCTTGCCATACTCTTAATCAATGTATATTTAGTCAAGAAATATAGACTATCATCTTAAGCAGGTGGAAATTGAGCTAGGTTTTTCCCAATTTCCTAGGGGAATCTTGGTAGCAATGGCATTGCCCTAATTCCAATCCAAAGATTGTTGAGACTTGGAAACTTACTCTCCTAAATGTTATCTGGAGTATATGGAAAGAGTGCAACAATATGACTTTTAGGGATAAAAGTGGATAAAATTTGTAGGAGCATATTTGAATGTATCTATGGTACTGATAATGGACCAGCTGCTAAAGATGACTTCAATGATAGGTGGAACCTCTCTACTACCATACCTAGTAAGGAGAAGGGAAGAGAAGGTATAGTTGGATAAGGGGAACCCAGGTAATGCTGGATATGGGGGCATTGTCAGGAATTTTGCTGGAAGTTGCATAGTGGTGGTGGCTGGTCCTTTGGGGAGTCAAACTAGTCATTTTGCCGAAGCCTCAGCCTCTCTAAATACCCTAATTATAGCTAAGAACCTTAATCATGATAAAGTATGGCTTGAGGGAGATTCAATTAATAATATTAAGTGTTTGAAGGGGGAGTCTGAGCCATCATGGTCAATTGAAAACATTATTTTGAAAGCTAGGGAAATCATCGTCAGTTTTAAAGATATAACTATTCAACATGCGTTTAGAGAGAAAAATATGGTGGTAGACTATCTGGCAAACCTAGGAGTTAATTTTGATTCTCAAATGATGTGGCATGGGGAAGATATTAATATAAATATTAAAGAGCTCCTCAGAAAGGATAGATTTATGGGGAGAGAAGGACCATATAATCATGATAGGGTATATGAATAATTTATGTTGTGATGGAAAGGTAATGATTACCTAGCAAAGCAGCAAAATCCCAACCAATTTTAATATTACTTCGCACACTTTGTGGGTCATCCTTTTCAAAATTTTGAGTATCTATGGGAAAGAAGTGTTGAGTATGTAGAGAAACAGAGTTGAAAGTCCAAATTTGAAAATGGGAGGAGATTTAAGGAGGGAGGAACCAGACAATACATCAAGATGGAAGGCGATGCCGAAAGTGTGGGTGAAGCTAGAAAAAGGGTCCCTCACAAGCTTTATGGAGAAGCTAGTGGATTACGACAAAGGTAGGGTAAATCTTGTTGTTTCCAAAAATTTTGAAAATTGGTGTAATGGGTCCTTTAACATCTATGGGGTAAATTTCAAATTGGATGTGGGACTTATAGCTACTATGACTGGTATGCCCCACTCTAGGCTCAATTTTTTTAGAGACCTTAAAGTTTCCAATAATGTGGTTGATCTTTTCCCGCGTAAGGAAAAAGAGGGCTAAAATTGCCAAAGCCACAGGGGGTTACTATGAAGCCTCCAATATCAAGAAAATCTGGGGCTGGGTTTTGAATGCCATAATGGAATATATAACTGTTGAGGGCCACTTTTCCAAGGCCCACACTTATCACTTTGTTCTATTAAACCATTTCAGACATGACAAAAGGGTATCTTTACCCTACTATCTATTTAGGTCCCTTTCAAGGTCACTCAACAAACACAGTAAGAATCCCTCAAATCTGGTTCTTTATTGTGGGCTTTTTTTGCTTGTTTATGAGCACTATAAAACCCTCGCCATGCTAGAAAACAAGAGGCTATCCACTTCTCTAGGGAAAGCCAAGAGAAAACTGGAAGGAGGTGAATCCAATAAGGAGAAGGCGACCTCTAGCAAAAAAAGTAAGAGTGCCTCTAGGATGGAAACCCATGAAGAAAAGAATGATATAGAGGAAACTAAAAAAGATGGCAGTGAAATGGATATGGATGATTTTGATGGTGAAGACAACTGGAAAGATGAGGAAGTGGGTGTAGAGGATGAAGGTGGTGAGAATGAGTCTGATAATGACAGCCCAATCCATAGTGCTAGCCCTAGCAATTACAATAGCAAACCTATGGTGGATGTGGAAGACAAGATAATGAGGATAAAGATGTGAATTTTGAGAGGGAGGAGAACAAGGAACCTGAGCAAGATTTGACTAAGGACAGTTTAAGTGAGGATAAGGAAAGTGTTGGTAAATGGCTTTTCCTGGATAACCTTAAAAAAATCACTGAGGCTAGATTGGATTTTGATAGATGGACATATGAAATTTTGAAGAACTTGGAGAAAAATGGGAAACAAATGGATGAGAAAAAGAAGGATTATGACAAGGATCAGATAAAATGGAAGAAGGATATGGAGGAGAAGTTTAAATCACTGGAAGAAGGGTATGTCGCAATAAAAAATTGGCTGGGCATTATCCCAAATATCTCGTCAGCTGTTACTAAAAACCTTGAGGATATTGCTAAGGTCTTCGATAATTCTAGCTCTCTTAAACAAGTGGTGGACCTTGACATGGATGAAGATACTATTGAGATTGGTAGTGTGGAAGCTACTCTAGGTGTTGCTGCAAAGAGGACCAAGGCAAGAGTCAAGAAAGTTACAGTTGCTTCTGGTAAGGATATCCCTAATCTTAGGGAAAGTATCAAAGACCTGTATGGGATTAGCAATACCCTGGCTAATGCCCTAAAAAATATCAATTAGTTTCTTATCTCAAGATTGGCTAGTTTTTGTTGGCTTTTTGGGGCTTTAGCCGATTTTCTATAGTTTTTTGTTGGCTTTTCATTGGTTTGTTCCTTTTGGTTTCTTAACTCTTTATCTTTTAAGTTCCTTTTGTAAAGGGTTCTGGGGTCCCTTCAAAACCTGTTTTTACCCTAATCAAAAACTATGTTTTCTATTTTTTACGGGGGCATTTTGGTTCTGGCTGGGAAGGGAGTCCAAGGTTTTCCATGCTGGGAACCATGTTCCCCCCTCACCCACTTTACTTTAAATTAAAGTTCGCCTTTTTTTAATTAAATCTTTCTTTTTATTAAAGTTTTAAAGTTTTTATTATTTAATATTATTTAATAATATATATATATATATATTAATATATTTAATATTATTTTAAATTTTTTATCTTAGATTAAGATAATTTCATTATTAATTTTTAATTTTTTTTTTATATTAAAAATATATTAATAAAATAGATATATAATATTAGAGGGCATATATATATATTGGACATATATATATAATATTAAATATTTATATTTATTAATATTAATTCGCAAATTGGAAAATTCGTGAAAATGACTTAATATGGAAAGTTGTATATTTATATATGTATAATATATTAATATATTGGAATTGAGAAATATATGAGAATGTTTTGTTTAAGTAATTAACGAAAGATTTAATTACATAATTTCGATTATGGATCATTTATCTATATGTATGAATGATTTCTTGATAGATAATTAATGTCTTGTTTTTGTCAAAATTAGTGATATTGGTATTACATGAATCAATTCGTACTAAGTGATTTTATCAAAATTAGAGATTTAGTAGCTTGGTCAAATGAGTTTAAAGATAATAAACATTACCTAAATCTTTTATAACGCGAGGATTGTTTTTCTACTTTACATATGTGCTTGGCTTATAGTTGCATTCTTGTGTAATTATTTGTTTAATTGTTATATGTAATTCTTGGGTGTTGTTTATCTGTTATAGTTTCCTCTTGTAATTCAATTGAATCCTATTGTTTACTCAACCTAGGTACTAGGTTTGTATGACCAAGTGAGCTATTATTGTGTCTGAACTCAAGTGTTTTGGTATCGTGAGTCGTACCTTAGAGTTCAGTAGGATTGTGGTGCCATAAGAGAGAGTGGCTTTCAAGTAGGGGTCACGCCCAAAGTGGTTAGCAGGACAACCCATCAGAAGTTGAGTAATAAGTGATAACTTAATTTAAAAATGGGGGGTTGGGTTTTACAAATAGTAATCAAGATTTATTGTGCCCCACTCATGGTTGAGTACTTGTACAGACTAAGGATGCAGTGGGAAGGCCTGGAATGGAAAACCATCTACCTTGTCTTCACAAAAGGATAGCTTGGGTCCACATAGAATTTGGATGGGGCCAGGAGTTTGGGAGAGGCTACCAGGATAACCCATGATGGGGGTCGGGGCCTATGGAGGCTTGCCACGATAACCATGCCAAACTATGCACTGACACTCTTCTCTTATGTACACAGTTGTATAAACTTGTAGATGTCACCTAGTATTCTTTGTGAAGTCTTATCTGGTGTGTATTTGTATGTTTCATGAGACGATCCGATGTCATCTTAGACCATGTGTTCTTTCCTTATGTTCTCTAGTGTGCAATCTTGTATTGATTTTTCTTGGAGCACTATTGTGGGAGTCATATGTTTGTGTTTATACCTCACGTGAGTACCTGATATTCCTATTAGACCATGGGTTTCTTATGATGGTATGCAAGGAATTAGTTTTGGTAGGTGCTCCAGATGTTCTTTTGTATTTACTCCACTCCATGTATTAGATGGATCCTCTTTCTTCTTCTTAGATCATTCATGTATCTCTTGGACCCTATGTGGTCATATGTATCATTTGTTTTTGTACGCCTTGATGGCAGAATGTAGTTGATGTGAACCTTATGTATTTTTTCATCTTTTATTTATTAGAATGGTCTTGACTTGAAGTGGACCGAGAGATGTAGCCCATTAGGGGTGAACTCTGATATCAATTGGTGTTGTATGGTGTATGTGTTAATTTGGTTCCTTTTTATTTTGGATTTATGAATGGCATTATGGTTAAAATGTATAATGTAGTCTAGATGATATTAATCTTAAATGCATGTATGAAGTCATCATTTAGATGCAGTATTAAGGATTATGATGAATGTAGCTAATGTTGGTTGCATATATTCAATCATGCTAGTTTGATCTCTTATGAGATTTAATTTCTATGTTCATGTGGTGATCATTCTACCATGAGTAGGTTTAATCAATCTCATTATTAGTTGGATTAATAAACCTTAATATTCATTAGATTAATCGAGTAATCTTCATTGGAAACCCTTTAGGAGTTTAACTTGAGTCTTTCGCTTGTGTAAATTTTATTGCAATGATTAACTTAATTCATCTTTAAGTTTATTAATGTTAAAAAAAAAGTGATTTTCTCTCTTTTCTTGTATTTAGTCATTTCTTTAGGGTTTCTTGGTGGGGCATTACCTTCAACATCATCTTATTATGGCACTTGAGGATCTTGATCAATCCCAAGCCGAGGTCCGGTAAATGAAATAAAATATTAAGGATGCTGAGAAATTCATTCTATCATTGAAAGATTAGTTAAACAAGTCAAGAGAAAAGAGAAAGGAACTTCTTGATAAGATAAAGGAGAACTAAAGCCAAAGCATTGATGCCCAAGCCCTGAATGAAAAGACGCAAGACTGTTAGAAATTTGTTAGAGATAATGTAGTTCAGAAGGATGAGATGGAATCTATGTTAATGTGAGGATCGAGTTAATACTCAGAGGAGGAGTGAATTAGTGATAACAATAAATTGTAATCTTTCACCAATCTGAAAAAAAATTCTCAAAAATAGTTCATAATTAGTACTGGTAGCTTATCAAACAGTCTCCAAAATAGATTTACCAAACTAATACTGGTAGCTTCTTAAGTGTTCATCATTAAGAAAATATAGTAAAGACATCAAATGAATAACTCAATAATCCATCCACAATATGAACACAAGGATTTTTCACATGGAAACCCAAATGGGAAAAACCACGGTGGGAATTGTTACCCACAAAATAATTTCACTCTTTTGGAATGCACCCTATTAAAGGCCTAGCTCAGTTAGAAGCTTTACAATAATTCTCAGTTAAGAGAAGACCCTGTTAGGAGTCACCCAGTGAAGGGATTTTAACATCACCCCTATTAGTAGATATACCCTATTAGGAGTAACCTTGCTAAAGGATTTAAACCCAAATTAATGAGCCACTCGATGAAGGGATTTACAAGATCATGCCTGTTAGGACCTACCCGGTTAAGGGATTTTAATGTTGCTACAACTGTTAGGAAACAATAGGTAAATGATCTAATCAATGCACTTTCTACTTGCTAGTACAGATCCATTTAAGTTGCAATCTTCTTCACACATGCAAAAATTTCAATCTGGTTTGACACACTCTTCTTCTTTGATCAGCGACACACTAAACCTTCTCAAACTCGACGTAAATACACTTTATAATTAACTCAATTGCAAAACCCTAACTCATCAACAAGATAGAATAAATTTACATCATAGATCATATTAGATCATTATAAATCATTACAGATCATCATACAGATCATTACAAATCATTAGAGATCATCATATAGATCACTATAACAAAATTCAAGAAAATTATAGCCATCGATTGATCATAACACACCACCGCACATCGATCTAATAAGATATCAAATCCTTAACACATTTTACTAAGCACTTCATTGTTTCCAAAGACATTTTCTTTTTGTACATTCTTAAATTGAATCTTATCATCACACATTGTTTTTGACATGTCATCAATAACTTATCAACATGATAAGATTCACCACCAAGC
Organism: Cryptomeria japonica; assembly: GCF_030272615.1. Lineage (NCBI taxonomy): Eukaryota > Viridiplantae > Streptophyta > Pinopsida > Cupressales > Cupressaceae > Cryptomeria > Cryptomeria japonica. Next base: position 204,531,064 of record NC_081411.1, on the reverse strand, counting down.
TATAAAACATCACCGGTCAAAAGATCTTGTTACTGGTTCTCAAATCCTGGCTCAATATACAATAGCCAATTACAAACATGACTTCCAGTTCTCCAAACATGATGTGGTTCTAGTCATAGAATTATTATAATATCACAAAAAAACATTCCAAACCACAAAGCCTAACTCAATATGGATCTCTACCACAATCATCTCGTTTGGTATTCCTACTTACTAGTGCACTGTCAACTTAGCAAACATTCCATTACCAGTTAAGCTAGATAACTTAGATAACCTAGATGATATACCAAACATAAAAAAACATGGTTTCCATCAATGACAACACAAATAACTGATCATAGAGTATCATATCACAAAGTCCATCAATATATCATCACTAACAGTCCTTTATGGGTACATCATCATCTCTATCAGTTATGCCAATATGTTAACAATCTATTGTGATGAAATTGATAAAGGAGATTGGGGAGATGAAGAAGAATGAGGAAAATCTTTCTCAGTTATTAAAAGACAAATCTAATGAATTTTGTAGTCTTGATTGTGAGAATGGCCAACTGAAGCTTTACATACAAGAATCCAAACAACATGAGGAAGATATTAGAAGATAGATCCTTCTTCTCAGATATGATCTTGAAATTGCAAATGAGTATAAAGAAAAGTTCAAAATCAGCTCAACCAAGCTTAATGAGATTCTTGAAATTGAGAAGGATGCTAAAAACACAAGAGGTCTTGGATTTGAGAAAGGTAAAAGCCCTAGATCTGGTCAAAGCAATCCTACATCTCAACATCAAAAGAATAATTCTAGAAGGCCTCGGGTAAGCCAACCTAATGCTCATAAGTTCAATGGTAACTATTTTTTTTGTAACAAATTTGGTGATATGGCTAGTTAATATAGAAATAGGATGAACAATAATGGTCCATCTTTCTCCGATCAATGTTTTAAATACAATAAATATGGTCATAAGTCAAATGAATGTAGGAGTATGATGAATAAATTTCCAAATAGGAGAAATGTAATGTATTATGCATGTGGTAGGTTTGTAAATGTTCCTAATCAATGTTGACCAAGAGAAAATTAGATGAAATTCAGGTCTATGCAAAGAAATATTATGTGTTACAATTGCATCAAATCCAGTCACATTGCAAGGTACAACAGAACTAGAAATGTGAATAGGAAGGGTCTGGTAGACAAGAACAAGAATGTGAAGGCAGATGATAAGGGGAATTTTTTTTTTGAAGAGATCAGAGATCAAATGAAGAGGATATGGGTTACGAAGAGTGGCTCAGATGCTAAAAATGGGTCCATACTTGATTTCAGTGCTAGAACATCATCCGGTAACTAGGCTAAGGCAATCAGCCTTGGGGGAGTTTTCAAGAAAATCCTACAAACCCCCTGATAATTATCTATGCCTAAATCTGATAGGTTGCATAAGTTGATTATAGATGTTTTGAAATGATTTCTAGAAGAGTTTGAGCTCCAATGAAGGTCTACAAATGAGTTTGGTGAAGTATTCTAGAAAAGTTGAGTATCTAGAAGACTAGGGAAAAGTGCATTTATTACACTAAAAAGTTAGGTTTGTGAATGATATAAGGCAATTCTATTCTTTCATTTGTCACTTTACATCTGAAGAGAATAAGAGAAGAGAGATCTACAAGAAAAATATCCAAGAGATAGAAGACGCAAGAAGATTTCCTATTTGAAACCCTTATCTAATGAAAAAGGTATATATCACTATGAAAATTTTGAAGTTTGAATTTTCTAAAATGGCTATATCTGGAATTGTAAACCCTATAGTTATTGATGTAACTAATAAAGTTCAACCCAACTTCAAGAAACATCCATCTATTTGAGTTGAAGATGATCCAAAAAGTATATTTTCATCAGTTCCCTATGGTGTCTTGCATATCAAAGATTTTAGGGTTTACACTCCTTGCCCCATAAAGGAGTTAGGAATATCTCATTTTTGAATCTTTACAATAACCAACTACTAGATGAGAATTTCCAACCCAGATCTGAATATAAAGTATTGGAAGAGAAATAGTTTCTACAATTTCTCATATTTTCATCATTTGATGAAAAGGAGTGGGTCTGGTACGTGCTGAGAACAACACATGAGGAGTTCATATGGTTGAACAATATTTTCAAGACTCAAAAGAGTGCTATTAGGGTTGTTATTGGTCAATGCTCAATCAGTGACTTACCCTCATTGAGGACAGTGAAGAATCAGATGGTTACTAATGCAAATGGATTGTATTTTGATAAAAGGGTAAGGACTACAACTGATATTCTTGAATATGATTTTAAGTTTTCCTCTATGGTGATAGGATATAATATCTACAACTATCTATGTTGCATATGAGATGCTCCAGAATGATAAGAAATATGATCTATGTGAATTTCTCTAGAGTGAGTTGATGAAGAAAATGCAAAAGATGAAACAAGACAAGAAGCATCCATTCAATTATGGAAACTTAATTCTGTGTCTATACTTTTTCTTCATGAATGAAGTACCAAGAATAGGTCAAGTGCAGTGGGCATACGATAGACTGGTAGCCATCTAGATCAAAAAATTTCTTCACATCATTGGAGATGGTAAGACTCAGAAAGCCACTCTCTAAGGTTATTTTAAGAAATTCCAAAAACCAATGAAGGAAAGGGATGTTGACAACAATGCTGCAAACTAAGAGGAGAGTGAATCAGTTTGCACAAAACCTACTGCAACTTAAACCACACATTAGATCTGATAATTAATAGTTTAAAGCATGAAACAATAAGACATCAATAACACACATAACACCAAGATTTTGATGCCCATTTAAGGGAAAAAAAATGATGGTAACCTACCCACAATGAGATAATACCCTATTACGAGTAAGTGAAACATTACAATGGGGTATTCACATGCATTCAAGCACACTGCCTAGAGCTCACTTCTCAAATAGAAGAAACCCAAAAGGGCTACAACCATTAGGGAAGGATCACTTCCTTACATGAAGTCTCACTTAATTAAAAAAACATTCGAACAATAATCTGGATTACATGAACTGTGAAAATAGAACCTCCATATGCTTGGGTACAGTTCTAGTTAATCTCATTGTCAAATCTTCTCTACATCACACTTATTTTCATAACTTGCCTGCTATTGAATCATTGACAGAATATTTGCACATAACATGATATCTCTCAATGATTATTACATTCATTTATAAAAGTTATCAGCCCATAAAATATAGGTCGACCAAACCCTTAATACAAATTACAAAATAATAAACTCACATGCTACAACAATATATGCAAACTAAAACAATGTCGGCTAAGACATAGTCTAGACCTAAATCAATACTGCAAATATGAAATAGCTCCAAGAATTATGCCTCGGTCATATGCAACATGCTACAACCAATGAGAATGTTGCATAACACGAAGAACATCACCGAACAATGAAAATATTCAATAACGCGCATAATAATCAATGTGAACCACTAATACACATAGAAAACAATCTCAAAACATTCACAAGCAATGTGAATTTCTCCAGAACAATTTCACCAATGCGGGTTACTTGAATCATCATCTCTTTATTGGAGCTCAAGAAAACTGACATAACTATCTATTAGAGAACTTTGTTTTCAACACTGCAAATTTGAGCTCAGTTTATAAAACAAATAATAAAGTAATTTTCATTTAGAGATGAAAGATTCATCTTGGGTGACAACTGATTACACACACATTTCCTTTTTAACTTCATAGTAATTCTGCATGATCTGGTAGCTCTCACTTTGTGCTTTGTTCCTCAATTCACTGAGTTGGTGGTGATCTTAGCATGTGTGTTTTATCACTGTAATAATTAATTTTTAAAATTTAAAATGACATATGACATCAGCCAAATTTATCTCTTATTTCTCCATTTAGTACTTACAACTTATAATATTATTGTTAATAATGAACTGCGAGAGATTTTACACAAACAAAATTTATCACTTCTACTTTATATCTACAAATTGAGAAAATAATATTTGAAATAAAATACTTGTAACAAATGTATACCATTTTACTATTTAATGCATATTTCTCGGGAGATTTCACAAAGAACTGATTAATGCTTTTCAATCAGGAGCTATCATGAAGGAGTGACAATTTTACCCAGGAGACAAAGTGGCATATTGATCAGGAGCCATCTAGAGCATATGTATCAACTCATCTAGTAATAAAATAGCAGACTGATCAAGAGTTACTCAAAGCTCTACCTACATGGACTAAATAAACATTAAATAATATGATACAATCTTTCTTGCAAATGATATTTCTACATCATGAATAATAAGGAGCCATAGGAACATTGATCTGGCAAAAGACTTATTTGTGAACTATTGAGAGCCATCAAGGTCATCAGGAGCAAACTATAGTTGATCTGGCAAAAGCTACCATTTATGATTTTTAACTTTTCCATTAGGTATGAATCATCATTTATGGTTTTAATTCATCTCCATTTTATGTTTTATTTTTTGGAGGTAAACTATCATTGCTGGTTTTCAATTTACCTCCTTTATTCTATCTTCTCGCTAGAATCATTCAGGACTAGATTTTATCGCATAAGTGGTGTATTCCATGATGAAATGTTCAATTTTGGATTGCAACTCAGAAAGTAATTCTTCTTTAGATGCTAGTTTATGATATAATTTCAGGCATTGACCATTAACTAACATAGTTCTTCTTTCTCCATCAATAGGTACTAGCTAAACTGCACTATTATCAAAAACTTGATCAATCTCATATGGTCGCAACCATCTTGTATGAAATTTTTCTTTAAATTATTGGAACCATCAATCAAACAATAGTGCCCAATCTCCTTTCTTAAATTGTCTGGAAACAATATTTTTGTTATCCCACATCTTCCTTTGATTTTGAATCATCTCTGTATGCTGCAAAGCTTCCATACTCATTTCATCTAATTTGTTCAACTGCAAAACCCTAGTCTTTTCTGCTTCAGACAAATTAATTCCTACTTCAAATGTTGTTCTCAATGTTTGTCATTAAAACTCTATTGGTGTAATAGGGGTCTTGCCATACACTAATTCATATGGAGAGAATCCTATAGTATTTTTCCTTGTTGTATTGTAAGCCCATACTGCCTCATCCAATCTATATGTTAGATCTGCTTCCCTTAAAAAAAAGTTTTTGTTACAATTCATGATTGATGACTTCCACTTGTTTATTTTCCTATGGGTGATATGGTGAATACTTCCAGTGTGTCACCATGTAATCATGCATGAATGCCTCCACCATGGAAGATATGAACTGCAGTCCTTGATCACATACTATCTGTCCCGGTGCACTAAACCTTTGAAGAATGTGTTTGTATAGAAAATCAGCTACTTTATCTTCCCTTACTACCGATAATGATTTCACCTCAACCCATTTGGTAACATAATCTATACAGACTAGAATGTAGTGTATCCCCTAGAAGGAGGATCAACAAGTCCCACAAAGTCAATTCCCCATTTTTCGAATGGTTCAAGGACTATCTACATTTGAAGTGACATCTTCATTATTGTTTTAGGTCTCCCCATGTGATTACATTCATCATAATGTTTCACATAAAATGAAACATCTTTAGTCTTGGAAGGCCAAAAGTAGCCTGCTCGCAAGATATTATGAACTATTATGATCACTAAATAATGCCCTCCTTCTGGTTCATTATGAAATGCATGTATAATGTCATCAACATCAATTTCTTGTACATATCTACAAAGAACATGATTAGGCCACATTTTAAATAAAAGACCATCAATCCATTGAAATCTAGACCTTTCACAAATTAATATTTTCTTTTCCTTAGGATTGAAAAGATTCAGAAACTTTCTTGTTACAAGATCATTTACAATATTAGAAAACCATGGTGATTGCAATTAAATAGAAAGAAAGTGTTCATCTAGAAATGGATCATTTAATGGTTCATTATTCCCCTAGAAAACCATACTTGAGAGAAAATCAGCAACAATATTATCTTTACCTAGTTCATACACAATGGTTGAATCAAATTCCTACAAAATTAGCAACCATCTTATTATTTGACCACCTACAATAGCTTTGTTCATTAAATACCAGATGACTACATGATTAGTGTGGATAAACACTTTGTAACCAGTGATATAGTGTCTAAAATTATTAATTGCATACACAACAACTAAGAACACTTTTTTAGTTGTGGTATAATTTCACTCTATTGGACTCAAGTTTTTGTTGACATAAGAAATATCATGCATTGCTCCATTCTCATCTTTTTGCTCCAAGACTACTCCAATGGCCAAATTGGATGCATCAATATGTATGTGAAGTGGTTCTCCCCAAGCAGGTCCTTTGATAACAAGAGTAATTAATGCATACTTAATAGCTTTAAAGGATCTATGGAAATCATTTTTCCATAAAAAATTTGTATCCCTTTTTAGCAATGTAAATAATGGTTCAACAATTTTACTAAATCCTTCAGTGAATCTTTTGTAATAACTTGCATGTCCAAGAAAACTTATAACATCAGTTGAGTTTTTGGAGTTTCAATTTGTTGAATGACTTCTACCTTCTTTGAATAAACTTTAATGCCCTCCTTAGAAATATGATGTCCCAAAACAATCCCTTTTATCATCATAAGAGCACATTTTTCATGATTCAATGATAATTTGTGATCTTTGTACCTTTGTAATATTGTCAACAATGCACTAAACTGAGAGGGCAGGTGAATCAATTTGCACAAAAACTTACTGCAACTTAAACCACAAATAAGATCTAATAATTAATAGTTAAAGCATGAAATAACACCACATCAATAACACACATAAAACCAAGATTTTTGACATGGAAAACCTGATTAAGAGAAAAAACACAATGGGAACCTACCTACAATGAGATAATACCATGTTAGGAGTAAACAAAAATATTACAATGGGGAATGGACATGCATTCGGGCACACTGCCTAGAGCTCATTTCTCAAAAAATAAATCCATAAAGGGTACAACCTTTAGGGAAGGCTCACTTTCTTACAGGAAGTCTTAGTGACTTACAAAATAATTCAGACAAAAATCCAAGTTACATGAACTATGAAAATAACATCTCCATGTGCCTAGGTAAAGTTCTGGTTAAGCTCACTATCAAATCTTCTTTGCAATACACTTCCTTGCACACTTCACACAACTTTCTTGCTACTGAATGATTGATACAATATTCACACATAGCATCATATCTCTCAAGGATCATTACATTCATTTATACAAGCTATCAACCCAGAAAGGATAGGTCATCCTAACCCTTAAAACAAATAACAAATTAATAACCTCACATGCTAAAATAATACATGTGGACCAAAACAATATCAGCTAAGACATAGTCTAGACCTAGATCAATAACACAAACATGCAACACCTCCAAAATTTGTGCCTTGATCATCTGTAATAGGCTACAGTCACCAAGAATGTCGCATAACATGAAGAACATCACCAAACAAAGAAAATATTCAATAATGCACACAATAATCAATATGGGCCACCAATAAACATATAACACGATCTAGAGATATTCATAAGAAATATGAATTGCACCACAATAATGCTATAACTTAGATCATTAGAATCATTACCATCTCTCTATCAGATCTCAAGAATACCATCATAACTGAATGTCAACCTGATAGATTTTCTTGTGGATTTCCAAATCATGAACCAGTCGAACCGAGGACACACATCAACATCAAGAATACATCCCACGTATCCACAACCAAATATATTATAATTATGAAGCAATACAAAGCACAAACCAAAATACTGAATAACATGAACAGCTGAATAAAATCCTTAATATTGGATCTCATAACTCAATCAAAACAACATGTGGACCTCTATAAATGGGAATGAACTATCTATAGACAATATGCCAAAAACATTTTAATCTGCATCAACTCACAATCTAAACCAACTCATTCAACCAAACTGTAACACTAAAATATAGAGAAGGATATGTTGACATCAATGGAAACACATCAACCAATGTCCAACAATCTCCCCCTTTCATATTGATGACAACATATGAATGTGAAAAAAAATCAATGCAAAGAAAGAAATAAACTCACAACAATCTCCCTCAAAATCACAAGGATCAACTCCCCCTTACACAAACAGCTTAAATCATAAATCTGAAAATGCTTTAGGGTTTTTCACATTCTCTTCTTCCCCTTTGACATCAATGACAAAGGCTCAAGAATCACAATTCTCTCCCCCTTGAATTAGCTTCACAAATTTGTACATCTAAACCAACATTGACTACTCCCCTTGAGTAGCAGCCTCACTCATCAATCTGGATCACAAAATATCTCTCTGAAGTTCACTAGACTGATGGAAATCCATGCATCTTAATTCTCATTAGGAGGGGAAATCACCCCTAACTTCTCTCTGAGATACTCAAAATTATCTTTAGGCAAAGGCTTTGTAAAAATATCTACAATCTATTCATTTGTAGATACATACTCCAGTCTAACTTCTTTCACATTCACCTTCTCTCTCAAGAAATGAAACTTGATTGATATATGCTTTGTTTTCAAACGCAACACCAGATTATTTGAAATATTGATAGCACTTGAATTATCACAGTATTTAGCAATGGGCTCATCATAAATAACTCTTTTATCCTTCAACATCTCCTTCATCAAAATTACCTGAGTATAATTTCTAGCAGTAGCAATGTATTTAGCTTCTATAGTAGATAAAGAAATAGAATTTTGCTTCTTACTTGCCCAAGAGACCAACTTCTTACCCAAAAAGAATGCACCACCTGTAGTACTCTTTTGGTCATCAACATCACTTACCCAGTCAACCTCTATAAAAGAACTCAAGGTAAATTCATCATTCTTAGGATACCACAAATCAAAATCAACTGTCGCTTTCAAATATCAGAATATCCTTTTTATATAAGTAACATGATATTCTTTAGGATCATCTTGAAATCAAGCAACATGGCACATAGTATTTATTATATCAGGTCTATTATAAGACAAATACAACAATCCACCAATATTATATCTATATGTGATCTGATTAGCTTTTGAAGAATCATCATCCTTTTTCAACTTATAGCCAATCACCATAGGCGTACCAACTGGTTTAGAGTCCTCAAAACCAAATTTATTCAACAATTCCTTCACATACATGGACTGAGATATGAAAATACCTTTATCAAACTGATTAATTTGCAATCCTAAAAATAATTTAATTTCACCAATCATAGACATCTCAAACTCATTCTGCATGTCTTCAACTAATTTCTTACATAGGCAATCATTTCCTCCAAAGATAATGTCATCGACAAGCAAAATGTTATTCTGATTAATCTTGAAATAAAAATTAGTGTGAGTAGTACCATTATTGAATCTAAGATTCAACCAATACTTACCCAATTTGGCATACCAGGCTTTAGGGGCTATGATGTAGGAGCATCCCTGATTCATAGAAATCTTGCATGAACGAAAATATTTCCTTTTTGTTTTTCTTTTAGTTTCAACATTTCTTTCTATGTGTCCTAGATTTAGCTCACTAGATCCTGTGGAGTTGGATTTTACCTTGAAAACTTGATCATCTTCCTTATTCCCAAATAGAGGAGCATTTGGATTATTTTTTGGCAAGTTATCGCTACCGATTGACAGTTTCATGTTACCGACTGCCTAGACCCATTTGCATTTGTGATCTACCAAATCCCTTCTATAGCTTGTGGAGCCTTGAGCATTGATTCTGATGTTCCCTGGCATGTGGCCAACCTTTTCCCATAATTTCACTTCACCCTTTATATGTTCCGGAGGAATCTCTTAGTAGAGGCCGACCTTATTGGTTTTGAATGTTAGGTCTTGTTATTCAGGTTTTGATCCTTTTTTGGGCTGAATAGATCCCCTTGGATCATATAAATCATTTTAATGGAGCATTATAATGTAACCAAGAAGTTAGACTGAGCATAGATTATAGATCTTAAGATTTGAGGTCCCAGTTTTGACATGTTCTGTATTTTGAGCATGTTTAGCATGCCTGTGAGCCAGTTTCTATAACCCAGTTGTAATTAGTTTTCATTTTATAATTCAATTTGTTTGCATTACCTCCATCATGTCTTTGTGTTTAATCTTGCTGACTGGTCTGGATGGATCTCTTTTAGGTTCCTCCTAGCTGGTGACTGCTTCACGATTGCTTCAATCCATAAAATGTTTTCTTCAGTTGGTAGACCATGTCCTTTTCATCTATCAGTTGAAATCCATCTGGTTTCTCAATATAGACTTCTTCTTCAAACTCACCATTAAGAAAGGATGATTTGACATCCATCTAATAAATCTTGACATCTTTGTGAGCAACATAGGCAAGAAATAATCTAACAACTTCAATTCTAGTTACCCGAGAAAAATTCGCCTCATAATCAATTCCTTCCATCTATGAATAACCTTTAAAAAAAAGTCTAGCTTTATTTTGAACAACTTCACCCTATTCATTCAACTTATTCTGGAATACCCATTTATTTTCATTTACATTTTTATCATTTAGTCTAGGAAGAAGAATCCATGTATCATTTTTTTCAATTTGATTCAATTCTTCTCACATATCTTTAATCCAATTTTCATCTTTACATGATGCATCAACATTTTTAGATTCAATCTTAGAAATCAAATAAATTTCTTTAGCAAGTCTTCTCCTAGTCATCACACCTTTATTCTTATCACCAATAATCTAATTTTTTGAATGATTCAACCTTACATACTTGGGATTTTTAGGAAATCTTTGAATTTTAGGCACTTGAACTCTTTCTTCTTTATTAGCATATGCACCTTCATTCTTTGTCTTTTTTGGATCAATCTGGACTTGACTTAGGGTTTGCACTTGTTTTCCTTTATCTAAACTGGAATCCTAATCATTAAAATCATATCCACAAGATCTAATATGTCTTACATTACCGTCACATTAGCATTTTAAACAATCTTCTTGAATTTTTTACTATAACACCAGTAGGCCTTACTTATAGTAGAATAACTAAGAAAGATTCCTTCATCACATCTAGCATCAAACTTTCCAATATCTTCATCTCATTTGATATAACATTTATTACAAAAAATTTATGAAATTTCTAGTAGTAGGAGCATGACCAAGCCATAACTCATAAGGAGTCTTACCAGTATCACCTTTGACATTAATTGAGTTAAGAATGTATACTACAATTCTCACAACCTCTCTCCAATACACACATGAAACATTTCCTTCAATCATCATGGTTCTAGCAGCCTCTTCAACTATTGTATTTATTCTATCCACAACACTATTCTTTTATGGTGTCCTAGGAGCATATAGTTGTCTCTTAATTCCATGATCTTCACAATATGCATTAAACACACTAGAAGTGAATTCTCCACCTTTTTTAGATCTCAGACACTTCATCTTTGATCCAGTCTCCTTTTCAAGTCTAGCTTTGAAAATTTTGAACTTATCCAATGCTTCAAGATTCTCCCTTAAGAAGGTAACCTACATCATTCTTAAATAATCATAAATCAACAACATGCAATACCTGTCACCCTGCAAGCTTCTTACTCTAGAAGAACCACATGGATTGGTATGTGTTGACGTTAAAGTTGAAATCTAAAGAAACCACCTAAAACTTGTTAATCCGTCATATAATATAAAAGAAAGCTATTGTAAATATTTAACTTCAACCAATGCAACAACATGAAATAAAAGTAAATAAAAGAGATTATAGCTTCATGATTTATGTCTCATTGTTTCCTAACTCCATTGTCCCTGGTTGCAGATGATTTTCTCTCAAACAAGCACTAGTAGCTTCCAAGATGGCATATGAAGAATGGACTGATAGTTAAATGATACTCTGAGATGAATATGCAAATTATTTAAGCTAACATGATATTAAGCTATGATAAAAAAATTAAAATTTCTTATTGCTTCAAACTCAAACTCACATATGCAATATTTAAACTCCTAGAATGACTATAAGATTAGCTATTAATTTCAAAATGGCTTAGGCGACCTCTTTTTATAGATTTTGAGTGCATGAGCTTAGGTGGCAGAGATCAACGGTCATGATTGAAACTTGCAAATTGGATGGCTATGAGCAAGAGGTTGAAGGTTGAGAGAAAGGAGGAAGGAGAAGACAAGTGTCACTCATCTCATCTTGACTAAGTTGAAGACTTGACAGGATATAGGATAGCTGGAGAAGATGTAGGAATGAGAGGAGAAGTGGACTCAAGTCCTCCTAAGATATAGGGATGTTGGAGAGAATATAGAAGAAGGTTAGGAAATATGTGTACATACACAATATTTCATTTATTTTGGAAGTTGAAGATAAGTGGCTAATAAATGATTTTATTTTATTGAATTAATTTAGCCACGTGATGGATAAGTTGGCAAAGTGGAGATGAAGTGGATATGGAAAGATGAGTTGGAAAAGGGATTAAATAATTAAAAAAAATATTTAATCAATCAGACTATAGGATAGTGGATAGAAGAATAATTAAACATTGGATATTTAATTAATTGATTAGAAGAAAAGGATATAATGAATTAATTAATAAAATGTTTCAATTAAATTAATTAATAGAACAATATGAAATGAATTAAATAAAGTAATCTTTTCAAATTAACTATTTAATAGAAGAATAATTATTAAATAAATATAAAATATTTATTTAATTGCTCATAGCCAATTTTATGTGTATACAAGTATGCATAAGATCCAACAATCCATTAGAATTATACTATTTTCTCTTATAAGTAACTCTTTCCTACCTCCCTAATTGGCATTCCTTACATACCAGACTGGAAGGCTTTATTAGCTTTGTTAGATCTCTCACTAATTTAGTAGAACTTATCTTCACCATGCAATCAAAATTTACTTGACACATTCTTCTATGGCATAACTAACTTTCATCAACCCAAGTAATCAAATAAATTTTACTACCAGCATTCAAGTGAAAGATGTTACCTTTAGTCTTTGTGTTAGACAATTCAGATAATCGGAAGACAATTGAGAACGGGGGTTGAATCAGTTGTCACAGATTAAAGGAACCATTATCAATTTAAACGTTAATAACGGAACCCAAAACATCAATACCGGAATAGCAGATAAACAGATTAAGCATAAACAATAATCACATAATAAAAGCCATCCACACAACATCAAGATTTGTACATAGAAAACCCAGTAAAAGGAAATACTACGGTGGGAAACCTACCCACAGTAAGATAATACTTATGCAGCAAGTATGCAAATTACAATTGACGAGCCTGCACTTGTAGGAAGGCCAACAACCTAGAGCACACTGCTCATCACAAAAAGGAGTCTCATTGACTACATATAAATCCCAACTACAATCTGGAGAAGTGTTGAACTGCAAAAAATAGCATCTCTTATGACTAAATATAGTTCTGGTTAAGCTCAATACCGGAGGACTAAATCCTCTTACACACACCCAATTCGATCTCCAATGATCTACCAACTCCCCTACCTAAATGATATTATGTTGTTCACACATTACATTCCTTGACCATGACCTTTTACATAACCTAGATATATATGATATACAATGAGATCTTACATATATATATACAAACCCTCGACCACAAACAATTAGGTCGGCCACCAAACAATAAACTGAATACATAATTACAAAACATGTCAACCTTAGGCCAAACAAATAATATCAACACATAAGACATCCCAGAAATACATCAATAGGTCCTATTGACATTTTACATTAAAGTCAGTCCAAAACCTAGATCAACTGGGGACAACTATAGGTCCACACACTTCAGCAATGATATCCAACCACCAAGTCTTAAACATGATCATCAATAGCATCCTAAAACTCCATCAGAAGCTGCACCAACACCACTTATGCAATTCATCAAAGATCTACAACAAAAGCTCTGCTGGTGAAAACCTCGTTGGAACGAGAAACCAATCTTCTAACCAAGCAGGATATTATCCAATATCCTGACCAAAACCAATTGATCAAATATGAGTATGAGTATCATGAACAAGCCAATTCCATCACTACATTATATCATAGCCAACTAGATCATGTCAGATCCAAGTTAACCAGAAACCACTGAACCTACCAAGACCAGAAGGGTGTTGATAAAGCATCCAAACACCTAGTGTTGGCAACACTGACAAAAAATCAATGCAGTTGACACATAATCAATTCCACCAAATGGTCAACACTTTGTACTTGATGCAATCTCAATTCTAGAGCTATGCAAGATCCCACATTTTCCATTCTTGAATCACAAGTTATATCCCTTATCAACCATCTCACCAACACTCAAAATCTTATCCTTTAAACCTTCAGCATACAACACATCATCAATATGTTGCTTAACATCAAGAGAAATAGAACCTCTACAATGGATTGCACAAGATTTTTTATCACCAAAACTTACTATACCACCATCATACTTTTCCAAATTTATAACTTTACACTTATCACCTGTCATATGATGAGAGAAACCATTGTCAATTACCCATTCATCTTTCTCCTCAACTTTAGAAACTAAAACTTTCTCCTCATCAATACAACTTGTAGAATATGTAGTTACAAGATCATCTTCCTTTATTGCAATGAACACAAATTTATCTCTTGAATTCCCCTTATCTGACTTGTTATTTGTCACACCTTCATCAGTAACATAATTACACTTCTTTTGATACTTTATCTTATATGGCTTAAATGGCTTCTTAGAATTTTTATCTCTCTGGACACCTTGATGCAAAATGTCCTATCTTCTTACATGAAAATCATTTAAAAGGTAACTTTCCTTCATACTTACCAACACATTTAGGAAATATTCTGGCAATAATTGCTTCAAGCCCCTCAACCCCTCTTTCATCTATTTCTCATATCTAGATACTCTTGTAGAACTTTCTCCCAAATCATAGCTTTGCTTCCCAAATACTTTAGCTTTGAATGAAAATTTAGTCTTAGGAAGAGAGTCTCCAAATTCACTCGGCATGTGTCTTGTTACATTTGTCGTAGTATGGATCTCATCAATAGCAACAACTTTATGTTTATAAGAAAGAGACAAGGATATCAACACTTTAGCAACAATCTCAAATTCTTGTAATATTCCACCAGCACATTCAATTCCATACACAAGATTATTCACTTTTTGCATAAAAGAAGTAATGTTCTCATCTTTACTCATCTTCAATTTCTCATATTCACCCTTCAAGCTCTACAAATTAGGAATATTCACATGAGTATCACCTTCATGCAGGGTCTCCAATTTTATCAACATCTCATGAGAAATATCTAAGTCCATCACATTAATCATTTTAGAATCTGACATGGCACTCAATAATGCTTCCTTACCTCTAATATTGAATTTTATTTCCTTTATCTCATCTAGAGTAGTAGTACCATTATAAGGAACATTATATACATTCTTAGTAATTTTGCAGTAGTCTTCGCCAATGCATCTCAAGTTATATTTCCTTTGGCTTTTCCAAAGAGTTTAGTTTGTTCAATCAAATCTCAGGCTATCCTTCTTGAAAGAAAAGGTTTTCATCCCAGATCTCCTAAAGAGGTCAAGCTTCTTCTGGAGGATCTACCTCTAATACCAATTGTTGGCAACAATGTAGAAAACTTAGAGGGGGGGGTGAATCAATTTTCACAAAAGCTTACTACAACTTAAACCACAAATCAAATCTAATAATTAACATTAAATTCATGATACATCACTAAATCAGTAATACACATAACACCAAGATTTTTGATGTAGAAAACCTGGTTAGGGGAAAAAACACAGTGGGAACCTACCGACAATAAGATAATTGTTATGATAAACCAGTGAACAAATGAGGGGGGGGCGAGGGGGGCTGAATTAGTTGTTAATAGGGTATGTGAATTAAAGCACTTAAAACCTTTTACTAGAATAATTGATAAAACATTAAAGTATAATTGAAAACTAGAGAATAAATACCATTAAACCATAACACATAACACCATGATTTGTACATAGAAAACCCCATAAAGGGAAAAACCATGGTGGGAAATCCTACCCATAGTCAGATGATACTTATACGTAAAGTATATGATTACAATAGGGGCCTGGACATGCCGGAAGGCACACTGCCTAGAGTGCACTACTCATCACAATGGAGTCTCACTGACTACACAAGAGGCCAACCACCTCAAAATATTTGGACAACAATCCAAAAAGAAGAACTGCCTGTGATAGCATCAAACATGCTAGATTATAGTTCTGGTTAAGCTCAATATTAGAAGTCTAAAACCTCTTACATAAACCCAACTCGATTACCTATTATTGACCAAATCCTATGCACAAATGATTATTACATTATCCGCTCCTTTTCCATGATCTACAATGAGATCTTACATATATTTATACCAACTCGTGACCTAACCAATTAGGTCAGCCACCCAAATGATAATTTAATAGATCCATTACATAATCCAAAAATAAAATCATAAAACATGTTGGCATAAGGCCAAAAGAACATCATCCAATCAATAAAACATCTCGAAAGTGCATTGGAGGATTCACCAACAAGTTTCATGAAATAGGTCCATAACCTAGATAGCACCAGACCTAAATTAGATCCACACACACCAAAGAAATGACACCAATTAGTTGAGGCATGAACACAACCACCAGGAACAAACATAATCGCCATCAGCATCTTGAATTCCTTCTAGAAGCTTCACCAACACCACTTATGCATTGCATCAATGATCTTCAATAAAACTCTATTGGTGAAACCCTTACTTGACCTACAAAGAAGGCTTGCTAGAACATAATATAGCATCTGATCATCAAGTCAATACCAACTGACTGAAACATACTTCAAAAGCATATGAACTATCTATACAAACTTATTCCATCATTCAAATCATATTAGTGACAATCAACTGATAATATTCCCAATCCAATCCTTCTACCAGAAGCCAGTAAACAAACATAACAACTAGTGTTGACATCAATGACAAAACATCAATGCAACACATAACTAATTCCTTCATATTTCCAACAATCTCCCCCTTTGGCATTGATGGCAGCACAAGATGTGAAGAAACATCCAATTGCTAAGAAATGCCAAACAAGTCTCCTCCTATGGAAAATAGCTAACAATCTCCCATAAAATGATATAGCAATGAAGCTCTGAACCAAATCTAAATCAAAAGACCAAATACCACAAAAATCCCCCTAAGGAGTGCAATCAATTTGAAAAATAGATAGCAATATTTTTTCACATATATTCCTAGCTTTTTGGCATCAATGTCAAAGATATGGCTAGATATCAAACAGAATATGAAAAATCTAAATTTGAAGGCTAACTACTCCCCTTGAGTATTAGCATTATTTCATCAATCCAGAGAAAAACATAGTTTTGATAATGCATACTAGACTAATGCACTTCTGCATCATTTAATGTTGGCATTATGTGAAACGGTATGAGGACATAATGATATTGTATGTTGTCATTGATGTCAATATGTGATATAAAGTGAACCAGCATATGTGTGAACCGGTATATGTGCCAAAGTGAAGCAATATATTTGTTCAAGGTGAACCGAAATGTAATTATGGGAACCGGCACATGGAAGCATTGTATGACTACCCGTTGGTAGGTAGTTTCCACTTTAGGATTTCTAGTTGGAGTACCTCAAGCCTGTGTGACTCAATCGGTGATCTTTGTGCGATGAGTTGATAGTATAACAGAGAATAGATTGTGTTTCCATGTAAGCCCTATGCGCATGAAGGATCTTGCATGAAGAAGACTATCCTTATCTACCTTGGGAATGTGCGAAGTTTGTTAAACGGTGATATCGTGTGATGGGTTATCAGCCGCCATGAAATAAGTGGGTAATGAACAATGGAGAATGTATTGAGATCGATTCACGATTGTTTCATTCAATGTAGTATGATTCAACTATCAAGATTGAACTGCTCAAATTGCTTAACCTAATAGGTTTAGGGTTTAGGGTTTTTTCTACCGACCTATCTATTTCCTATAAGGTTGATGTTGTGTTTCTTTCTAAAGTTGTTGGCAAAAGTTGTATGTGTGTATCCAAGGGAAGTGATATGTGATTCTTTCTAGACCAAAGAAGAGAAGAGATACCTGCAAAGTGAATGTGCAGAAGGTGAAGAGGAGCCAAAATGGATCTGCATTAGCGTTGAGTGCTGTTACCAGATCATTGTAATTCCTGTTGATCTTTAACCACTTCAACAGTTGTGAAATCCCTTAACAGGGTAGCCTTAACCGGCTTGATACAAATCCTTTAACAAGGTAACTCGAAGTTATTGAGTTCTGGGAAGCTATAGAGCTCTGGAGATCCTTTAGCTATTGAGTTCTTGAAATCCTCTAACAAAGTAACCCTAATCAGGTTTAACCCTTAACTAGGTATTGTAGCCATTCCTTAACCGGGCGATCCCTAATAGGATCGGTTCCTAACATAACCTATTGTAATGTCTTTAACCAAACAAGGCTCCTAATAGAGTGGACTTCTAAAGAGTTTGAAAGAAGCTTGTGGGTATTCATCCCCACCATGGTTTTTCCCAGTTGGGTTTCCACGTGAAAATATGTATGTCATGTGTGATACTTTTACCTTGTGATGCTTTGTTATTACCTGTTAAAGCACATGATGGTTCTATTTTTTATGCCTGTCAATAAAACATGTTAAACTAGCTATTGTGAAGATATGGTTATAGATTACCTGTTCATTCATAACGGTGAAATGGTAGTGTAGTTCTGAGTTGAGTGGACAACACAGTGAGTAATCATTTTATGATTGTTTTAAGTTGTTCTAAGTTTTACCAGTTGCACTCTGTTTCAAACTGGTGTCACTGTTTGATAGTCATTTGGAGTAATTGCTATTGAACCGGTTGAGAAACTATTATTTTACCTATACTGTTTCACCCCCTCCTCTCAGTACCAGTTTGGTAGTATTTGCTCATCATTGAGTTATCAATTGGTATCAGAGCGTCCTCCTAGTCCTGTGTGTTTTAAGCTTAACCGCTTGAGGTAAAGATCCCAGTCAAATGATGGAGAGGGAAGGTACAAAGTTTAACAGGGAAAATTTCGGTATATGGAAAGATAGGATGAAGATATTCATTAGAAGCATGGGTGCTCAACACTAGAGTTATGTTGAGAATGTCTATGTTGTCCCTACCGGTACTCTCACCGATGACCAAAAGAGAGAGATACAAGAAAATGGGCAAGTCATGGAAGTCCTTATTAGTAGTCTATCTGACATTGAGTTTATTGATGTTCAGGACAAGGTAAATCCCAAAGAGGTATGGGATGCTCTTGAAAATATCTATGGTGGTGATGAACATGTAAAACAGGCTAAGGAAGAAAGCCTGAGAGGCAAGTTTCAAGATATGCGGTTGGTTGAAGGTGAGACCATTCAAAAGTATGGAATAAGAATCAAAATAGTTGTTGGAGAAATCAAGAGTGCAGGTGGTAAAATAGAAGATTCCACTGTGGTAAGCAAAGTCCTGAGACCCCTATTGCCGGTCTATGCAATAAGGGTTGCTACTATTCAGGAGATGAGATCAATAGACAAGACTAAGGTATCCTTGGACTCCATCATAGCCAAGTTGACAGCTTATGAGCTAAATAGTTTTGATGGTAGTGTTCAAAAGACTGAATCAGCATTTAAAGCCTCTGCTATACCATCCAGAAAAGGAAAAGAAGCTAGCACTAGTGGTGAACCTAGACAGAGCAGAGAAATGAATGATGAGGAGATTCTAATGGCATTTGAAGCTCTCCTTTCCAGGAAGCTTCCTAAAGGAACCGATAAATACAAAGGTAAGCTACCTTTGAAATGCTTTTCTTGCAACCGGATAGGACATATTGCTATAAACTATCCTAATGGCGATAACAAGGACAAACCAGAAAGGTTTGGGAAATTTAAAGGAGGAAACCAAAGAAACTATTTTGTGGCACTTGATGAAGGTGTCACAGATGAGGAATCAGAAGATGAAGAGAATAAAGACATTGTGTTTGTTGTTGTAAAGGAAGATGTGGTAGACAAGAAGGCTCTTGTCTCCCGGTTTGATAATTCCAATGAGTGGATCATTGATAGTGGTTGTTTTCACCATATCACAGGTGACCGGAGAAAGTTTCTATCCTTGGAGGAGTATGATGGTGGTGTGGTTCACTTTGGTAATGATGCACCATGCATGGTCAAAGGCAGAGGGTCCATCTCTCTAAATGGAAAAAGCAGTGCTAACAATGTGTACTAGGTTGATGGTCTCAAACACAACCTTCTAAGTGTTGCCCAGCTGAATGACAATGGCCTCACTCTAGAATTCAAGAATGGAGTCTACAGAATCAAAGGAAATGATGGTGAATTGGTGGCCACCGGCATGCAGACCAAAGGTAACCTATTTCATCTGAATGCAAATATAAGTACATGACTTATGGCTAAGTTTGATGATAGCTGGATATTGTTAGGGATCCCACAGATACTGAGAGGGGGGGTGAATTAGTATCTAACTAGTTAATGGAATTTCTTAGCTTAAAACATGTAGAACATAATATAACAGTGTACCGGTATGCAAGAAATAATGCAATAAACATAATCAAGAACATCCACATGAAAAGAACACCATAACACAAGATTTTAATGAGGAAACCCAGTGTGGGAAAAACCTCGGTGGGATTTGTGACCCACAATATTCACTCACTGGCCAATAAGAGAATATTACTTACAATAGGGCCCTGCACATGCAGGAAGGCCAACTGCCTAGAGCTCACTGCTCAATGGGAAGTCTCACTGACTTACAATAATGATTATACAAATCCAATATCTTGTACTTCTTTATAATAGCATCTTCAATGCTAGATTCAGTATTGGTTCCTACTCTATTGTTTACATATACCCCTTGACCTATATTTCGCACAATAGGTCTGCCTAATATTTTTCTTTGTTGCTTCTACATATCTCATTCCAAATGTCTACAATGATCTCTTTTATATATAAGAGTCATTTTATAATTTTCCCAGTCGGCTTACACATTTTTTACAATAATAAACAAAATATAGTATAACAAAATCATGTCGGCCTCTATGCCGGTGCCGGTGTCCTGAGTGCCGGTGTAGAGTGTGATCTGCTGATGCTGGTATAATGCTTTTGCTGGTGCCATAGGATTGCAAGGTTGCCATCAATGACAAAACCTTCAATCACATACAATGTCTCATTGGAGTGTGCATATGCCAACAATCTCCCCCTTTGGCATTGATGGCAACACTCATGAGAAATTTCAAAAATGATCCAAAAATGTGAAGTCCAAAAATGTTACCAAAAATGTGTGTGCTCCCCCTGAGCATATGGTTCCTGTCCTGTGATTTGAATTTTCTCATCCCACTACTCCCCCTTTAGCATCAATGAGAAAGGTTGTCAAGATGTCAGTAGAGTTTGTAATTTCAACATTGTAACTGGGTGGTTACAATTTGAAAAAGATCTCCCAAAATCAAGTTTATACTGTCCATAAACTTTTTGCTATCCTTTATTGTTGTCTCTATTCTCTTCACTGTACCGGTGAGATGCTGCAAATGCTCTGCTGGTGTTTTACTTCCCTATATTAGTGCCTTAGATACTTCCTTCCACAGAGATGCTAGATAGTCCAATGTTGGACTTAGTTTTGATCTCAAATGTTTTTCCTTATTTATTACCCTTTCTTTCTCTCTTTCCAATTTAGGTAGTTCTTCCTCAAAATTTGTTATCTTCTCCTCAAAAATTGATAGTGTATCAGGTGAGTTGACAAAACTATCTGCAAGTTTATTGATCTCATCCTATACCTTGCTCATTTTCTTGTCTATATCTACAGTCAAAAAGTTTGTTTTATAGGTATCTTTGTACAAATTTTTGTACTCTTTCAACAAATTACATAATTCCGGTAGAAGTGTGTCAAAATCTCTTCTTTATTTGCTCATCAAAGAATTTCTGTTTTTCAACTTCTACTTTATCCTTCACTGACTCTTCTTTTATTTTCTCAGTTTTTTCTAAGATATATTTACACAGAGTATCCAGTTGTCCTAAAGAATATTTATTGTCTATATTACAGTTGGGAGCAATTACCTTCAAAATTGGTATGGAATCATTAATTGCTTTGTAAGCTTGTGAGATGCAGTCAGTTATTTTCTTGATTGAATCTAATAGTACCTCAGTCACATTGGTTGATTTGAAGCTTGATGATGAATCAACAATTTGAGTACTGGTGGAAGTAACCAAGCTTGTATTGACCTCTAGTAGGTTTGTTTGTGTCTGCATTTCTTTAAGCAATGGTTTTTCACTAGTTGTCGGTGGTACTATTTCCTTATGTACCTGTTCCTATTTTGGAGCCTTTTTCTCTATTTGTTCCTCTATTTGCTGTGTTGTCTCAGTCTATGTCTGAGTCTCTAACTTTTACTCTTTATTTTTTGTCAGTTTCTCCTATGAGTTATCAATTTCCTCATTCACCAGAGGCTCACTAGCCATATCAGTCTTATCTATTGTATCTTTGTCTACCACTATATTGATCTTCTGAGTATCAATATCCATAGTATATAGGACTTTAGGATTAGGATTATTATCCTCTACATCCATACTCTCAGTTGTCGGTTGATCATCTGTAGTTGTTGTTTTTACCGGTGGAGTATTTAAAGGAGGTGGGGGTAAGTTGTCTCTAACCTTGATACTAGGTGGTCCACCAACTTTTCCTTTCCCCTTGTCTCTAACTTTCTGATAAACTTTTATGGGTTTGGGGTTCCTGTACTCTTCTTGTTTTTCTTTCTCAACTAGGAATATATCCCATCCATCTTCAGTTTCTTCAGTCACCTCATTTACTCTTCCAACCATTAAAGCAATGTGCCTGTGTGCAGTAGAAAATACTATCATGTTGGCTTGAGCAATTAGGTCATCAATTTCTTGGGGAGAGTTTACTGGATATACATCAAGTAGCTTTTCAATCTTTATTTTCTTATCTAGTTCTATCACTGCTTGTCTTCTTGCTTCTAGTCTTTTGAATAGTTCATCTGGAACTTCATTGACTACTTCCATTAAAAACTTCTTATACATATCCATGTGTAATATAACACTATTTTCAACTTGCTCTTTTTCATCAGCTGTTAAAGTGTCATATATTTTCTCTATGTTCTTCAATTTACCTTCCTCTATGATTTCATTTAGTAGTATATCAAGAGGGGCCAAGTCTTTGTTTGTCCTCTTCTTCTTCTTGGGTGTCAGTTTCTTCTTTGGTGTGGCCTTTCTTACTCGAGATCTCACTGCTTGTTGCTTTTTCCTTGTCCTGCTGGGTGAGGGTGTGGTTGCCGGTGAGGGATCTCTTTTTCTTACAACTCTTTTGAAAGTTGCAGGCATGTCACTTCCTGAAGAAGTACCTACTAATGATAGGTGAGTTTCAGGTTGTGGAGCTGCTAACTCATCCTCTGTTATACCAGTTTTCTTCAATACATCTTCTTTGATGTCTTTTGCTTGTCTAGAACCTTTCCTTACAATTGCCTCAACCTTTTTCTCTCTCTTCTTAGATTGTATTTGACTTTCTATGGTTTCAGCACTACCAAATACTTCTTCTTTAGGTTCTCTGGGGGCTTCCAGAAGTGCTTTAGCATATGTTTCAACTATGTGATCATCTATTTCATAGCCCATCTCGGTTACCCAAACTATCCTTGGGATGACCGCTTCCATCTAGATTTCATCTTTCTTGATTACAAAGCATATTTCATCTTTGTATTTGTCTACAATCTTCTATGATAACCTTATTCTTTTCTTCATTTTGGTCTTTAATGCTTGGAAAATGTCATGAATACTGTTTTCCTTATTCTCACCCATATTATTGAATAGTTCTATTAATTGTTTGCCTACCGGTATATCATATCCAAGTTCTTTGTAAGCTATACCGGGAACCTATTATGTTATGTGTAGCATCAGACATACTAATAGATTTCCAAACCTAAAAGTTCCTTTCTTGTCCTTCTTGATCTTTCCAAGGTTGTCAATTAATTCATCTTTTAACCATTCACATATATCAATTTTTGCATTGTCTGTGACCATGTCATAAGCACTCTTAATGCATAAGCCTGAAACTGAATTAAGTCTATTTGCATGAGTAGCTTTATATCTTAATATCATCCTGATGAATCTCACATTGATATCTATTACATCATTAACTCTTAGGGACCTCTTGTCAAATGTTGCACCAGTTAGGTTTATAACTAGGTCATTGGAAACCTTCTTGGTTTTATCTGGTCTTTTACCGGTGGCTAGTAACCCTGTGATAGCTTTCACAGCTTCCTTGGTGATCTTGAGGACTGCATCTAACCAGAAAAATTCACCATGTACCCTGCTTAAGACTATCCTAATCACATCCTTGGGGAATTCAGGAATGCTAAGGATCTCTATAAATCCTAGGGTCTCAATGATCTTGTGTTCATTTTTGACATTGTCGGTATTATCACATATCACAGTTTTAAATATGGTTTTAATTTCTTCATCTCCTAACTCTTTAATGTTGCAGTGGATGTACATTCTGGGGTCTTCAGCATAAACAACTCCCTTAGGAATTTGAGAAAAATCCCCTAAGGTATCATCTTTCTTTGCTATGTCGAGAACTAATTGAAATATGGGCCTAGGTCTTTTTATTACTTCAACAATAGTAGGGTTTGCTATATATTCAATTGCAGAGGTGGATGCCATGATTAAATACCTTTTACTGCCTTTAGGATGGATGATTTCTTGGAGTGTTCTTGCTTCTTGCTCGAAATGCCTTAGCTCAGAATCTTGGCGCTCTTAGTAAATTTGAAATCTCAGTGAAATGAAATGGACCCAACACCTTAATTTTATAGTGTCTATTCGCCATCTACCACATTAATTGCATGTCAGTTAAGTATTCACTTAACATTATTTTCCGGTAATAAGTAATTTTCAACTTCTTATCTCTAACCGAGGGAATAATAATACATGTGTCATTAGATTGCCAAACCCTCAAAGAAACTTTCTTCAATTAGATGAAGAACTTCTTGCCGATGGAGCACTGCTCTGTCCTTCCAGTGAAGTATCACTCTGTCCTGCCGGTGAAGCATTGGTTGGTTCTACCAGTGGAGGAGTATTCCCAATATTTAGATCAACTTTTCTAATCCATTGTTTTGAGAATTATTTCTTAACCTCTTCAACCTTTTCTTTACCTTTCAAGCTAGAACTTTTGTTGTCTACCGGTGTTCCTTTACTTCTACAGAATTTAGCAATATGCCCAATCTTGTTACATGCATAACAAGTTACATTATTTTTCTGAATAGCTTTTCCGTAACCTATGCCGGTTTGTGTTCTGCACTGATTAGATAAATGTCCAAATCTTCCACAAACATAACATCTTACATTCATTATGTAGTTTTTAGAGTTGTGACTTACTTTGTTGCATTTAGAACATTGACTGGTGGGTGTGTTGATATTCTGATAATTTCTAGATCTACATTCATTTTCTCTATGACCATACTTATTACAGTTAAAGCATTTTCCATTGAATTTATAGGCATTAGGTTATCTTACCAGTTTGTTGTGATCCTGAGTATTTGTAGTACCAGAGCTTTCACCAACTTCAAAGCCAATTCTAGAAGTGTCACCTTTAGGTTTTTGATTCTTCAGCAAGGTGCCAAGTTCTTCTAAGCTTTTCTTGAGTTTTTCTTTATGCTGATTTGTTGTATCTAGTTCTCTTTCTAAGACTTCCTTTTGTCTCATTAGTTCATTTGAGTCATTCTGAGTATGCATCAGATCTATCTTCAACATGTCATTTTCATAGCTAAGTCTTGTGTTCTCATTTGCTGCATCACTTAGTCTTCTGGTCAATTCTTCTTCATTCTTCTTCCTATCCTCAATCTCTTTGCAAAATCTCATAGTCATATCCTGCATTTCATTTTTTGTTGTCATGATCTCTTGTTTCAACTTGCTTATCATATCATTAAGTGATTCCTTTTCATCATTCTCATTTTGCAATTTTTCACAAAGTTCTCTTCTCTTATTTCTTGCAACAGAAATTTTTTCTTGAAGTGCCTGAATGATGTCTTGAGATTCCCTTAAATCATCTTCTAGTTTGATATTTTTCAATTTTTCTGCATCATAGTGTGTGGGGGGAAAAGCGAGACTAGGCTAACATGTCCTAATCCTACCTTTTGTCACACATTACGGAATACGAAAGAGCCTAGAGGTATCGCACAATTGGCTACTTCTTTTTGGTGAAAGAGAGAGCCACGGGCTACCTATTAGGGTTTCTATTCCTTTGTTGTAATTGAAAGGTAAGATTATGCAAGTTCAATTCCTAACCCCAAAATGCAAGTATGAACTAATAACAAGATTGCAGAATTGAACTTAAACAATGGAAAGCTGCAAACATAAGGACAAGAAAAGAATGCAGATGCGTACCCAGAGACAAAATCTGAGTGAAAATGTTCGGGATGGGGGTGCGGGCGCCACTGTCCTGATTCTGCACCTGAAACTGCCACTTTGCAACCTGGAAAACTGTCCGAACTGCTAAAAATTGTTGTCTGTCAGGAGGACCAGGGCACCCAGTGCCCCTGTCCCAGGGACCAGGGCACCTAGTACCCCTATCCTGGCAGGACCAGGGCGCCCCACACCCCTGTCCTAGTCTTCTGCTCCAAAACTTGGTCTATGGTTCCGTCTCCGTCTGCTTCTTTCGGATCTGCAACTTGCGACGTCGTGTGAATCCCGAAATCTGCACTTATATCTGAAAAAGGTGTTTGGGTGGCTATATAGGGTTTTGCCTTAGTCAAACCCTTGCTTTGGTGATTTCCACCTCCATGAATAGCCAAGTTTTATTGTAAAAGTAATGTGTGTGCAGACCTTGTGTGTATGCAAGATCTAAAATGCAAGTGAGCAAACTAGAGCAACCTAGAAAGTAAACCCTAATTGCTTATGAATGACAATGTAAATGCTCCAAATCAAGATGCCAAGTGATCTAAAGAATGAATGTAAGTGACATAATGAGGCTTATGCAAAGACATGAAAACAACATGAAATCATACCCAACCCCAAGGGAGGAGTACAAGCCAATCTTCAGTCGGTGATCCCTTATTGCTCTTCAATGCCTTCAAAGCCCTAAGTGAATGAATGGATTTGATGAATGCTTGGAGGATGAATGTTGAGAGTGGTTGAAGTCTTCAAAGATCTGCTCTTTCGCTACATATGAGGTTCCTGCCCACAAAATTTGGATCCTTTCTAATGAAGAAAGAGAGCTCTTATGTATGAAACCCTAGGTCTTAATTCCAACTTTTGGCTGACCTAGAGATTGAATATCCCACCAATTTCTTGGGGTTAAGCTTTATTTTATGATTGGATCGTGTTCCTAAAATTTCGAGAAAAATGTCCAGGACCGTGTGCACTCCAGGCGCCATGGTCTCGGCAACTTTTCACCAAATTTTCAGGGCCATCAGATATGATGATTTTAGAGAGAATCCCAAAGTTATAGGTGATTTTGAGATGTTTTGACTCCCAAAATCAAGCCCCCAAGCTCAGAATAGGGCCTAATTAGGGTTTTTGATTAGATGATGTATTGGAGGAATAAAATGAAAGGGGCACGCTTTAATGAAAGGGCCTGACTTTATGATGTGGAAGATGATGAAATAGAACCTTTAGACCTAATTAATTTGATTAATTAAGTGCTAAAGGGGAAATGCAATGCAAAATGCAACTGCGCCAAGGCGGGTGCTAAACTAGGTGTGAAATTGTACTACTTTAGCAAGTGCGTACAATTTATGATGTTACACATAGTTTGTAAGAGCTCCTTCAAGTTGCTTCATTAGATTTTCCATCTTTACTAGTGTCAAGATCTTCCTCAAGCTATTAGGCTTATGAAAATAGAAGACTTGGCTCTGATACCAATTGTTAGGGATCCAATAGATACTGAGAGGGGGGGTGAATCAGTATCTAACTAGTTAATGGAATTTCTTAACTTAAAACATGCAGAACATAATATAACAGTGTATCGGTATGCAAGAAATAATGCAATAAATAGAATCAAGAACATCCACATGAAAAGCACACCCTAACATAAGATTTTAATGAGGAAACCCGGTGTGGGAAAAACCTTGGTGGGATTTGTGACCCACAATATTCACTCACTGGACAATAAGAGAATATTACTTACAATAGGGGCCTGCACGTGCTGGAAGGCCAACTGCCTAGAGCTCACTGCTCAATGGGAAGTCTCACTGACTTACAATAAGGGTTATACAAATCCAATATCTTGTACCACTTTATAATAGCATCTTCAATGCCCGATTCAGTACCAGTTCCTACTATGTTCTTTACATACACCCCTTGAACTATATTTCACGCAATAGGTCTACCTAATATTTTTCTTTTTTGCTTCTACATATCTCAGTCCAAATGTCTACAATGATCTCTTTTATATATAAGAGTCATTTTACAATTTGCCAAGTCGGCTTACACATTTTTACAATAATAAACAAAATATAGTATAACAAAATCCTGTCGGCCTCTGTGCCAGTATACTTCCTTTCTTCTATGCTAGTGTCAGTGTAGAGTGTGATCTGCTGATGCCGGTATAATGCTTTTGCTAGTGCCATAGGATTGCAAGGTTGCCATCAATGACAAAACCTTCAATCACATACAATGTCTCATTGGAGTGTACATATGCCAACAGATATGGCATATGAGACTCTGCCATGTAAACTTTGATAACATTGTGAAGGCTAGTAAGATCAAGGTAGTTAGAGGGTTGCCGATGCTAAGAAAATTGGACAATACCTTGTACAGAGAGTGTCAATTGGGGAAAATGTCTTCCTCAACCTTTAAAGGGAAATCTTTCACTGCTGACAACTTGCTTGATCTTGTGCATACTGGTTTGTGCGGTTCTATGAAAACTAGAAGTGTGCAGGGTGATAGGTACTTCATGATTCTCATTGATGACTGCTCAAGAATGATGTGGGTCACATTCTTGAAAGACAAGTCTGAAGCCTTTGTGAAATTAAAAGCTTTCAAAGCATTAGTGGAGAAGGAAAGCGGTAAAAGGATCAAGTGTCTCAGAACTGATCAAGGAGGGGAATTCACTTCCGGTGAATTCAATAAGTATTGTGAAGAATTTGGCATCAAGAGGCAACTATCTGCCCCCCTGACTCCATAGCAAAATGGCCTAGCAGAGAGGAATAACTGGACTGTGGTTCAAGTAGATAGAACCATGTTGATTCAAGGAAAGGTAGCTCACACCTTTTGGAGAGAAGCGGTGAGCATTGTAGGCTACACAATGAACCGGGTACTCATCAAGAAAGGTAAGGACAAAACTCCTTATGAGTATTGGACCGGTAAGACACCCGTGGTTAGCTACTTTAGGGTATTTGGTAGCAAATGTTACATCAAGAGGAGTGAACATCAAGGAAAATTTGAAGCTAAATGTGATGAGGGAATATTCCTAGGACATTCCACCAAGAGTAAAGCTCTCAAGTGTTACAACAATAGGACTCAAAGAACTATGGAAAGTATCAATGTAAGAGTTGATGAATCCTCTAAGAAAACTAAGGAAACTGGCAGTGAGCAAGCTATAAATGAACCAATCGCAACCTTCTAGGAACCGGTTGTCAGTCAACAAAGTACCAGTAATAATGTTCCTGAACTAGTGAATGCTGATACTGATGAAGATGAGGATGAAGAGGAAAAGCAAGAAGAACTAGTCAAGACCATTCCTCAGTATGTCAAGCTGAATCATGATCCTAAGCAGATCATAGGAGATAAGGATGCAGGAATCCTCACAAGAAGAAAGATCAAAGAAAACTCATGTATGATCTCTGAATTTGAGCCTAAATCATTCAAAGAGGCTCATAAAGATGAAGATTGGATCAAGGCAATGGAAGAGGAACTTGACCAGATAGAAAAAAAAATGGTACATGGTCCTTGGTACCCAGACCAAAGCATAAAAATGTCATTGGCACCAAATGGGTGTTCAAAAAAAAGCTGAATGAGGATGGCACAATGATTAGGAATAAAGCCAGATTGGTGTGCAAAGGATATGCTCAAGAAGAAGTAGAAGACTATGGAGAAACCTTTGCTCTTGTAGCCAGATTGGAAGGAGTTCATATGCTTCTTGCATATGCATCTTTTAAAGGATGCAACGTATATCAAATGGATGTAAAATCTGCATTCCTAAATGGTGTACTTGAAGAGGAGGTGTATATAGAGCAACCAGATGGGTTTTCCCTATCTGAAGACAGTGATATGGTGTGCAGGCTACATAAAGCCTTATATGGCCTAAAGCAGGCACCTAGAGCATGGTATGAAAATATACATTCCCATCTTGTGATGATTGGATTTGAGAGAACAAGTGAAGATAGTAATATCTACTTGAAGTTGGAAGGAGATCTAATCTTTATCTATGAGGTTTTTGTTGATGACATTATCTTTGGTGGAGATGACAAGATGAGTCATGAGTTTGCTGATGAGATGAAGAAAGAGTTTGAGATGTCACTCATAGGGGAGATTAAGTTATTCATTGGACTACAGATCCAACAGATGAAAGATGGAATCTTTATCACTCAGTCCAAATATGTCAAAGAGGTGTTGAAGATATTTGGCATGGAAGATAGCAAACCAGTTGGTACATCGATGGTGACCAGTTGCAAATTGTTGAAAGAGGATGATTCCATACTAGTTGATGAGAAGGAATACCGATCAATGATTGGTAAGTTGCATTATGTAGTGAATAGCGAACCGGATATTGCACATGCAGTTGGCATTACTGCAAGGTTCCAGAAAAGTCCAAGAGAATCCCACTTGATTGCAGTCAAGTGGATTCTTAGGTATTTGAAGGGAACAGTTGACTATGGATTGTGGTACCCATACAACAATGATTTCAATCTGAAAGTATTCACTAATGCTGATTGGGCAGGTAATGTGGATGATCAGAAAAGCACAACCGGTGGTGCATTCTTTCTTGGTGGTAGACTGGTCTCATGGATGAGTAAAAAATAGAGTTGTATCTCTCAGTCTACAGCGGAAGCAGAGTATGTTGTAGCTGTCATGAACTGCACTCAGACAATTTGGATGAAGCATGTACTAGAAGGCTTCAAAAACCCTGCATCTAGACCGGTAAGTATATTCTGTGATAACACAAGTGCTATCAATATTTCAAAGAATCTAGTTTTACATTCTAGAACCAAGCACTTTGAGCTCAAGTATCATTTCTTAAGGGAAAAGGTTTAGAACAAAGAGATTGCACTGGAGCATGTGTCCAGTAAGGAGCAGTTAGCAGACATATTCACCAAGCCTCTTCCAAAGATTACATTTACACACTTAAGAGGTGAATTATGGGTACTGCCCCTTCAAGAGGTGAACTAAAGATATATTCTCCACATCAGTCATGTATTGCATAGTCAAATGCTTCTTTAGGATTGATGTGTTGAAGGATGCTACTCCTCAGGGGGAGCATCACAATGGAACCGAGAAGCTTGTGCCTCTACTTTGGCATTGTTGTTAAAGGGGGAGAAGAAGTGAAGTAGAAAAGATATCTGCAGCAAATGGGGGAGAAGATGTGAAGTGGAGAGGTATCTTTGTATATTGCCATCAATGACAAAGGGGGAGATTGTTGGCATTATGTGAACTAGTATGAGGACATAATGATATTGTATGGTGTCATTGATGTCAATATGTGATATGAAGTGAACCGGCATATGTGTGAACCGGTATATATGCCAAAGTGAAGTGGTATATTTGTTCAAGGTGAAGTGACATGTAATTATGGGAACCGGCACATGGAAGCATTGTATGACTACCGGTTGGTGGGTAGTTTCCACTTCAGGATTTCTAGTTGGAGTACCTCAAGCCTGTGTGACTCAATCGGTGATCTTTGTGTGATGAGTTAACAGTATAATGGAGAATAGATTGTGTTGCCACATAAACCCTATGTGCGTGAAGGATCTTGCATGAAGAAGACTATCCTTATCTACCTTGGGAATGTGTGAAGTTTGTTAAACAGTGATACCGTGTGATGGGTTATCAGCCGCCATGAAATTGATGGATAATGGATGATGGAGAAAGTCTTGAGATCGATTCAAGATTGTTGCATTCAATGTAGTATGATTCAATGGTTAGGATTGAACTACTCAAATTGCTTAACCTAACAGGAATAGGGTTTAGGGTTTTTGCTACTAACCTATCTGTTTCCTATAAGGTCGATGTTGTGTTTCTTTCTAAAGTTGTTGGCAAAAGTTGTATGTGTGTATCCAAGGGAAGTGATACGTTATTCTTGCCAGACCAAAGGAGAGAAGAGATACCTACAAAGTGAATGTGCAGAAGGTGAAGAGGAGCCAAAATGGATCTGCATTATCATTGAGTGTTGTTACCAGATCATTGTAATTCCTGTTGATCTTTAACCACTTCAACAATTGTGAAATCCCTTAACAGGGTAGCCTTAACCGGCTTGATACAAATCCTTTAACAAGGTAACTCGAAGTTATTGAGTTCTGGGAAGCTATAGAGCTCTAGAGATCCTTTAGCTATTGAGTTCTTGAAATCCTCTAACAAGGTAACCCTAACTGGGTTTAACCCTTAATCGGTTATTGTAGCCATCCCTTAATCGGGTGATCCCTAATAGGATCGGTTCCTAACAAAACCTATTGTAATGTCTTTAACTAGACAATTCTCCTAATAGAGCGGACTTCTAAAGAGTTCAAAATAATCTTGTGGGTATTCATCCCCACCGTGGTTTTTCCCAGTTGGGTTTCCACATGAAAATATGTGTGTCACATGTGATAGT
Organism: Cryptomeria japonica; assembly: GCF_030272615.1. Taxonomy (NCBI): domain Eukaryota; kingdom Viridiplantae; phylum Streptophyta; class Pinopsida; order Cupressales; family Cupressaceae; genus Cryptomeria; species Cryptomeria japonica. The sequence continues at coordinate 204,498,240 of NC_081411.1, read as the reverse complement.
TTTACCCTATGATGCTTTGTTATTAATTGTTAAAGCACATGATGGTTCTATGCTTTATCCCTATCAATAAAATATGTTGAACTAGCTATTGTGAAGATATGATGATAGATTACCTATTCATTCATAAGGGTGAAATGGTAGTGTAGTTCTGAGTTGAGTGGATAGCGCAGTGAGTAACTGATATATGATTGTTTTAAGTTGTTTTGAGTTTTACCGGTTGCACTCTATTTCAAACCGGTGTCACTGTTTGACAGTCATTTGGAGTAATTGTTGTTGAACCATTTGAGAAACTGTTATTTTACCTATACTAATTCACCCCCCCTCTCAGTACCGGTTTGGTACTATTTGCTTATCATTGAGTCATCATTTAAGTCTCTATCAAAGGGATAGAAACCCCCAATCTATCTCTAAAATACTCAAATGATTTTAGGGAAAAGGGTTTGGTGAAGATGTCTACTATCTATTATTTAGTGTTCACGCAAACCAATCTGACTTCTTTTGCTTCTACCTTTTCCTTCAAAAAGTTATTCTTGATTGATATGTGCTTAGTCTTGGAGTGAAATACCAAATTCTTACATATATCAATATCTACAGAGTTCACATTGAATAAAAACCAGATCATTACAAATCACTTGATATCCTTCAACATATGCTTCATCCATAGAACTTGAGTGCAATTGGTTACGGTTGCAACATATTCAACTTTAGCAGTAGATAAAGAAATGCATGACTACTTCTTTCTGATCCATGAAACCAACTTTTTCCCACGAAAGAATGCTCCATCAAATGTTCTCTTCCTTTTATCAACATCAGTTACCCAGTATGCATCTTTATATGCATGTAAAGTAAAGTCATCATCTTTAGGGTACCATAAACCATATTCAGTTGTTCCTTGCAAATACCAAGATATCCTTTTTATTGCACTTTCATGATTTTATCTTGGATTACTTTAAAATCTTTATACAATACTAACTACATTCATTATATCTTCTCTAGTATGAGTTAAATATAGAAAAACACCAATCATGGATTTATATCTTGTATAATTTATTGGAGGGGATACATCTGCAATTGACAATTTTTCACTTGTAACCATAGGAGTACTAACCGGTTTGGAATTTTCCATACCAAATTTATTCAATAATTCTCTTAGATACTTAGTTTGATAGATAAAGATTCCTTTGTCACTCCGAGTAATCTACAAACCTAGAAAAAATCTTATTTCTCTAGTCATAGACATTTCAAATTCACTCTGTATATTATCAGAGAATTCGACACATAACAATTATTCACCTCCAAAAATGATATCATCATTAGCGATCTTATAATATAGGTTACTATTTGCATTACCTTTTATAAAATCAAGCTTCAAAAGATACTTATCCAACCTTGCATACCAAGCTCTAGGACCCTGTTTTAATCCACATAGGGCTTTTCTTAATCTACAAACCATATTTTTGTCATTTGTGAGTAAAAATCCATCAAGTTGCTAAATAAAGACTTCCTCTTCAAAGACTTCCTCTTCAAGATCTCCATTAAAAAATGCACACTTAACATCCATTTGATAGACCTTGTAGTTCATATAGGTTGCATAAGCAAGAAATAGTCTAACAACTTCAATTCTAGCTACTGGTGCAAGAGTTTCACCATAATAAATTCCTTCCTTCTAAGAAAAACCTTTGCAGACCAATCTAACCTTGTTTCTTACAACATGTCCATCCTCATTCAGTTTGTTTCTAAAAACCCATTTAGTTCCAATAAAATTCTTATTTTTAGGCCGGTGAACCAAAGTCCAAGTATTATTCTTTTCAATCTGATATAATTCATCTTCCATAGCTTTCATCCAACATTCATCTTTACAAGCTTCAATTAATGATGTTAGTTCAATATGATAAATGAAACATATGTCTTGATTTACCAAACTTCTCCTTGTCATAGATCCCTTGTTTTTGTCTCCAATGATCTTATTTTCAGAATAATATAGCATTACATACCTTGGTGTTTTCTGATTTTCGAGATCTCTGTGCTGCTCTTCAGTTACAATTGAGTTTTCTGATGATGCCAGCATAAATGGTTCTATATTTTGTTCCAGTATAGGCATTACTGGATCATTTATGATCATTTCTACTGCTAGTTCTTTGTCATAAGATTTAGCTTGGTCTTTATGTTGCTCATCCACTTTCACATTAGAGCTCTCTACAATTATCTGTAATCTTTTGTTATAACATCTATATGCTTTTCTTTTAGTTGAATAACCAAGAAATATTCCTTCATCACATCTAGGGTCAAAGTTTCCAATGGAATCATCTCTTTTGATATAACACTTCCAAATATTTTGAAAACTTAGGAGTACGGGAATGACCAAACCATAATTTATGAGGTGTCTTACCATTATCTCCTTTGATATGAACTCTATTGAATGTATAAACCAATGTACTTATTGCTTCTCTCTAGTAGATATGAGGCAAATCAGCTTCCATCATCATGGTTTTGGCTGCATAAAAAATCGTTATGTTCTTTCTTTCCACAATGCAATTCTGTTGAGGTGTCCAGGGTGCAGATAATTGTCTCCTAATGCCATTTTTCTCACAATAACTATTGAATTCATCAGATGTGAATTCACCACCTTGATCTGATCACAGACACTTGATTTTCATTCTTGTCTCTATCTCAACTGTAGCTTTAAAGATCTTGAACTTCTCAAAGGATTCATATTTCTCCCTTAGAAATGCAACCCACATCATTCAAGAATAGTCATCAATTGTTAACATGAAATATCTATCTCCTTGAAAGCTTCTTGTATTAGCAAGACCACATAGGTCAGTGTGAATCAAATCAAGGATGTCATTAGATTTTTCAGGTATTCTCTTAAAAGAAGTTCTGATTTTCTTACCCATTTGAAACTCATTACATACCAAATTATGAGGATTCACAATTCTTAGGTAAATCTCTAACTGCCTTAGTTGAACTAATCTTTACAATGAAATCAAAATTTACATGCAAAAACCTCGTATGCCATAGCTAACTTTAATCAATATGTGCAATCAAACATGTCTTTTTACCAAAGTTCAAATGAAAGACGTTACCTTTTGTTTGTGTACCGATCGCAATCTCCAATCCTAATTTGCTAATGATTTTGCACTTTCCATCCTTGAATTGTAATTGAAATCCTCTATCTACCAAATGTCCTACACTCAAAAGATTATGCTTCAGACCTTCAACATAATAGATATTATCAGTGTTATGCTTACCATCCAATGAAATGGTTCCTCTTCCTTTGATTATGCATGCTTTGTTATTACCAAATCTAACTTGACCACCATCAAATTCTTGCAAGGTTAGAAACTTTCTTTTTCCTCATGTCATATGATGAGAACATCCATTGTCTATTACCCATTCATCTTTGTCTTCAACTTTTTCTGCAAGACCCTTTTCCTCATTTTTGATAACTGGTTCTGGATCATCTTCCTTCATAGCATAAAATACCTAGTCTTTTCTATTGTCGGATCCACTAGCTGAATCTATGACCGGTTCTTCTTTTGAGTCATGATTTACTTCTTCCTCATCAACATAGTAGCATGATTTGTTTCTATTTCTCTTGTAGTTATGCTTGATCTAATTTTCAAGGTTAGGCTTAAAATATCTTCTTACTCTTTCTTCCAATTTTGAATTCCTTTCAGGGAATATAGATGCAAAATGACCTATCTTATTATATGGAAAATATTTGAAAGGAGATTTTCCTTCATACTTACTTCCTATCGGACCTTTACATATCCTTATAGAAAAGATGGCTTCAATTTTCTCAAGATCTTCATCTTCTTTCCTAATCTCTTCCAATTCCTTTTCATACAAAAATTTCCAATCTTGCTTGCCAGTTGATGATGTAGATGCCTTAAATGTAGTATCAATCTTTGTAGCTCCTGGAGGACCAAATTATTCAAGCTCAAAGGTAGATATCTTCCCAAGAAGAGTATCTCTATTGATTGAATAATTCGGCAAGGTTCTTAGCTCATTAATTGCAGTTACCATTTCTCTTATATGATAGTGGAAAACCCCTTAATACTTTTTAAACAATCTCTTACTCACTCAGAGATCCACCACAACATTGAGTTCCTAATACAATTTCATTTACCCTTTCCATGAATGCAAAAATTCTTTCATCTTCCTCCATATTCAAGATTCCATATCTTACTTGGTAACATTCAAGTTTTGTAATTTTAACAGTGAGATCACCTTCAGTCAGAGTCTCCAACTTGTACCATATAGCTTTCACCGATGATTCATCTGATAGTCCCATGATCTGGTGATCTGATAGGGTTCTTTGTTGGCAATTGTCACTCAATTAGTTGGTTTCACTATGTTGTCATTGATGACAACATTGCAGCTATTCGAGCTTCATATTTTGGGTAAGTTGTTTACCGACAGGTACTTCACTGGCACTAGCATCGACAAGTTGGAAGGATTTCTTTGGTTATCAGAAATGCAGGATGACATGGTTTAGAATCAGGTTACCAGTATTGGAGGCCAACATCTTTTGGATCTGACATCGACAATTGTTTTTTATATTCATATATTTATGTTATCTAGCCGACTTGTATATTGATATTGTAATTATCTTTGTGAGCTGATATAAGGCATGATCAATTGTAAGGGGTATATAGGTCAGTTGGTTAAATTATTTTGAGAGAAGAGATGTAATGATGGATAGGAGAATATGACAATGTGATAGAATACAAAATATATCAGAGAGATCATGCATGTAAGGATATTATTGTAAAGGGTTATTTCAGTAAAGAGTTTAGGGTTTTAGAACGGAACAGAAAGAGCTTAACCAGAACTATATTCTAGCATAGAAGATGTTATCTTAGCAGTTCACTCATTTCTCTAGATTGTAGTCTATATTTGTATGTAGTCAATGAGGCTCCTTTTGTGATTGAGCAGTGTGCTCTAGACTGTAAGCCTTCCTGCAAGTGCAAGCCTCTTATATTTTGTAATATCTCTTCATATGGCTAGTGAATTGATATTGTGGGTCATAAATCCCACTATGCTTTTTCCTCTGTGAGGTTTTCCACGTATAATTCTATGTGTTATGGTTCACATTTATGTGATTGTCTTATCGGTTGGTGTATGCATGTTTTAATAAGGTTAAAATTGTTCATACTAGTAGAACACTGATTCACCCTCCCTCTCAATGTTCTTGGATTGCAAGAATTGGTATCAGAGCCTTGTGCCTCAGAGGAACTTTAACAGCTTGAGGGAGATCTTGAATCCAGAATCCATGGATTTAGGTCTTGAAAAGTAACTTGAGATTGCACTTGAAGATTATAATGCCAAAAGGATGAAGAACTTAAAGGTACAAAATGAATTGAATTCAGCTAAGGAATTCATTCTTGCTCTATAGGAGAGGGTATCATCGGTTAAAGCTAGAACGAAGGAACTTTTACAAAATCAGGATGATGAAACAAAGATGCACTTAAGGAACAATGTCAAAAGCTAAGTTAGAAGAACACGGTAATGAAAAATCAAATGCAAGCTATAACCATGAGAATGTCTAAAGAGATTAAGGGCTGGAAGAAAAAGGAAGAAAATCTTTCTATATCTTTGAAGAACAAATTTGAAGAATGTGGTAGGTTGGGTCATGAGAATGATATGTTGAAAAATGATTTAGTACAATTCTAGAGTAATGAACAAGATCTTGAGAGACAAATGATAATTTTGAGAGATGAGCTAACTATTGCAAGTGAGTATAAAGAAAAATTCAAGATTAGTTCAGCACAACTAGATGAATTATTGAAGAGACAAAGGCAAAATGGAGATTCCAGTGGACTCGGATTTGACCAAGCATAGAGTAGTGATACTGCTAATGAAGATCAAAACCATAAGGCACCATTAAGGAAGTTCAATGCTTATAAGTTTAATGCTAGATGTTTTGTTTGCAATAAATTTGGCCACATGGCTAGGCAATGTAGAAACAGACCAAATCAGAACCCTGATTTTGCTCCCAGTCAATGTTCTAAGTGTAATAAGTATGGTCATAAGACATAAGATTGCAAAATGAATGTTAAATATTATGCATGTGGAAAATTTGGACATATGGCTAATCAGTGCAGGTCAAGCAACTATACTAGTTTTAGCAAAGCAATTCAAAGGAACAATGTTACATGTTATGCATGTAATGAGGTTGGATATATTGCTAAATTTTGTAGAAGCAAAAATCCATTGATTGGTAATAGAGGATCAAATGAGAAAGGGAAAGAGAAGGTTAATGAAATCCATCAAGATCATACCCAGAGATGGATTAGGAAGACTGAATAACAATCAAAAAATGGGAATGCACTGGTTACTTATCTAGCAGAAGAGGTTGCTCCTGCACTAACAACAATCTCATTCGGTAACTAAGGCAGATACTTAAGGGGTAGGAAAAATTCATCAAGATGTTGCATATGCCCTAGAAAGATTTTCTAGATGATGTTCTAGACATTGGAGATGTTTATCCAACATGGAGATGTTCAATAGAGATCCGGTATCTTTCACTGAAAGACATTGATATCAATGATGGATTAGGGTTTTTGGAGGATTAAAGGTTGAGTCCACTTCATTTTTTATCACCTTGCATTCAGAGTGATTAAGAGCGATTAAGAGCGATCAAAGGTGATTTAGTGAGATCAGATACCTTCTGAGTGATTGAAAGAGTTTGTTAGGGTTTCACTAACAATGATTAACATGTAGTTATCTTTAATCATGGAAGTGGGATCATCATTTGTTTCTATATTTGTTACAAACATGACTATGAGGTCAAGGACATCCCAGTCCAATTTCAAGCGATCTCTGCATGTGGCTACCCCGGATGACTCGGTTAGAGATTTTTTCTGTATTCTAGAAGGAGTTGTGTATGTTGAAGATGTTAGGGCATACATAGACTATCACATTGAGGATTTGGGGACATCTAATATAAAGGGCATGTACATGAGCAAGCTAATGGGAAATTTTGGAAAGGTCAAACCTGAATATCAACACATTGAAGACTTAGGGCTTATCGGCATTCTGGACATTCTAAATTCGAAGATGAAATAGTTATGTATGTTTTGAGCAAAGTACATGGAGAGTTTATTTGGCTAGATAGACCATACAAGATCACTGAGGAAGCCATTAGGGCACTCATCAGTTTGCCACAGGTTGGGAAACATCTAGATAAGAAGGTATCTAATGATTATGTAAATAAAATCACTAGCGCAATAGCAGACAGGCGATCCATGAGAATCAACACTATTACCGACACAAACATCAGATTTAGTAGCATGGTCATCAGTTATAAGGTAACTCAGTCAAACTGACTAAATTTTATTTCTAGCTCTTGCATTTTTCGTAGCTTATAGGATGATAAGAGAAAATGAGAAATTGGATATATGTGGTTGGATGTTAGATGAATTATTGATAAACCTAGGAAAGATTAAAGGAGAAAAGAAATGGACTTTCCGGTATGGAAACTTAATTGTTTGTTTAATGTTATTTTTCATCAATGAGACTTCCCGTTTTGGGAAGAGGCAATGGGACTTTGATATCCTAGTAGGTAGGCAACTAAAAAAATCAATTGCTCAATTGGGAAGTCAAAGAGATGACAAAGTATGTAGATATTTTAAAGCATTCCAAAAGTCTATGAAATCTAGAGAAAGGGTTCCTAAGGACATTGTTGCGAAATACTTAACTTACATATGCTTCAAGGTGAAGAAAGATGAAAGACTCATGGAAGCAGTTAAGCCTGAAAGATTTCGATTGAGGAAATGGGCTATGAAGTTGATGGAAATATTTTAGATGCCTATGAAAAGATGTTTATTGATACACCTATTGATGAAGTTGGGAAGCCCTATCATACTACTAAACAAAAGACACAAGAGGTTGAAATAGAGTTTAACCGGAAGAAAATAGAGAACTAGGAAGGAAGGGCAAGTAAGTTTGTTTAGAAGGTTTCATAGGACATCAAAGCATTGATTGATGCTATCTCAGAGAAAGGTAGGAAGAGGAAGGAACCAGAAGTGTTCATTGAGCCTATTACAGTAGAGTTTGAATCTAAGGATGACACACACCTAATATTCAAAAGGGTTATAAGGAAGAAAACAAAAGAAACCAAGGTAGAGGGTAAAAAGCAACTGGTTAGGAAAGTTACATTCAAGTTACTAATATAGAAGCAAGCACTAAAATTAACACCATCAGCTACTGGAAGAAGGAAGAAGAAGGCTGACATTGATCTGGCAACTAAATTAGGTAATGTAGCTATCATTCCACCAAAAACTTATGCATAATTAGTTGATGAGATTACTAAGGACGGTATGTTATAGAATATATAGTTTAATAATGAAAAGTTAGAGAATGATGAACAAAGAGAGGTAGAGGAAGCAGTTTTGTTATTTTTGGATATTTATAAGAAAGCCTTAATAGAGATTGAAAACCAAATACTGACATAATTGTATGATATGCTAGATGCTAGGAGGCTATCAGTAGTGAAAGAAGACAAGCACATAAAAATTGAAGACTTTTTATCTATTTATGTTTATATTGTCCAAGGGGTTGAGCTTAGTTGGTTAAAGCATTGAGTTCTCAATGTGGAGAACCATGTTCAACTCCCATGAGGGACACCTTTGTGTAGAATTCTAAGTTGCGACTCTTGGTCTTCCATTGTTGTTTAAAGTGGATTTCTAAGTTGTGACCCTTGGTCTTCCAATTGTTGTTTCTAGTTTGGTGCTCAAAAGGAGCTAGTATTTGTAATAAGTTTTCTCAAAAGGAGCTCATATTTGTAATAAGTTTGTAACGTGGATGCTCGAATGATCAAATATGAGCTTTGTGATTCTATGATACTTAATACAAATTTATGTTTCTATTACTCTAGAGGAGATGAATAAGACACTTGAGGTTGTAGATAGAAAAGTCTTTAACAACAAACATAAAATAACCAATCTCATGCAAGGAAGGTTAAATGAGATAGTAAACGAGACCCACAAGGAATGGGTTAAGTTGTTTGAAGAGAATCGAGGTTTCTTTACTTCACGAGAATCAAATATAGACATTGTAGACACCCCAGTTGAAGGGAAAGGAAAGGGTATTATGCATACTTCATCCTCAATTTTGAAAAACATTAAGATAGTGGAAATTAAGCCCCCGGTAGATACAAATGTATGGGCAAATGTTGAGATACTAGCAAATATAGAGAGTATAAAGGTTGATAATTTACATGATACTAATGTTGAGGATAATAGTTTTCTAGATACAAATGTACAGGATGCGATTACAGTTCCTAGGGAGGAACCAACAATTACTGAGACTGCACCAAGTGGTGAAGCCACCGGTGCAAGTGAGGAAACTATAAAGGATAAACATCAGAGGAGAAGAAAGGGGAATCCATCAGGGAACCAATAGTGAGTCCATCATTGTTGTCAATTGACACCTCTTAGTTTGTAAAGAAAAACATAACCTAGATGAGTTCTACTAAACTCATGATGATGGCTACATAGAAATTAATGAAGGAGGGATGTATGGATAAAGGGATTATTGATCAGTCTATCACTATTTTGCATAGACTAGTCCCAGATTGTAAATTTGATAGAGAAGCGAGCACATCTCAAATGACTAAGACAATTACAGAGCATATTTAAAATTATTTTCAATCCTTGCCACAGATTTCAAACTAGCAAGCATTGGAGAGATTCACACAAGCTAAAAGAGCTACATTTGATCAAATGACTGAGTCTAAGAGAAAGGGAATTGGTGATAAATTGAAATTGAGAGATAATTCTTTGAAGTTGTGTACACATATTTATAGAGTATCTTGTAACATAGATTCTCTTACATTTAATTTAGATAAGAAGATTAAGGAATTGCAGGAGAAAATTGCAAGTATAGCTAATTCTTTTGATGGATTGAATTCATTGACTACATCCATTGACGATCAAATTTTGGTTTTGGAAGCTCAAATTTCTACTATTGAGAAATAAAAAGACAATATCATAAGGAGAAATAGAAGTCTGGGATGTTTGGTGAGTCCCCGATTGAATTATCTCAGTGTACATAAGGAGTGTATAGATATGGTTGGGAAGCTCTACACTGACAAAGCTAAATGAGAAAGAGTCATTTTCCCATATGCTAAATGGACTTGAATCTATTTATAACACTTTAAGATATGGTGGGATACTTATCTTGAGCTTATGGAGAAGGAATACCAAAAAAAATTTAAATATATTAAGCTCTAGTAAGATATTTTTGGGATATTCAATGTACAATATCTGTCATTCTTTGTCTCGATTTTGGATCTTTGGCATTCTTTTTGTAAATTTTGATGGCATTGATATCAAAGGGGGAGTTATATAGATGTGAAAAAGAAAAGAGGGAGTTGTATACATTAGGGGGAGTATGCAGTATTTTGAATATTCAGCTCAAGGGGAGTAGGAAGGATGAAATCTGCAAATGAAATCATGATCATTTTTCACATGAGTGTTGCCATCAATGTCAAAGGGATAGATTATTGGAAATTGACACTCAATTGGTTGGTTTCACTATGTTGTCATTGATGGCAATATGGCAACTATTCTAGCTTCATATTTTCGGTCAATTGTGTACCAACAGGCACTTCACTGGCACCAGCACTGACAACTTGGGAGGATTTATTTGGTTACCGGCAATGCAGCGTGACATGGTTTAGAATCAGGTTATTGGTATTAGAGGCCGACATCTTTTGGATCTGACATCAATAATTTTTTTAAATATTCATGTATTTATGTTATCTAGCTGACATGTATATTGATATTGTAATTATCTTTGTAAGACGACATAAGGCATGATAAATTGTAAGGGGTATATAGGTCAGTTGGTTAAATAATTTTTAGAGAGGAGATGTAATGATGGATATGAGAATATAAAAATGTGATATAATGAGAAATATATCAGAGAGATCATGTAGGTGAGGATATTATTGTAAAATGTTATTCTAGTAAAGGGTTTAGGGTTTCAGACCAGAACAGATAGAGCTTAACCAGAGCTGTATTCTAGCATAGAAGATGTTATCTTAGCAATTCACTCATTTCTCTGGATTGTAGTCTGGATTTGTATGTAGTCATTGATGCTCCTTTTGTGATTGAGCAGTGTGCTCTAGGCTATAAGCCTTCCTACAAGTGCAGGCCCCATTTTTATTGTAATATCTCTTCATATGGCCAGTGAGTTGATATTGTGTCATGAATCTCACCGTGTTTTTTCCTCTTTGAGGTTTTTCACATATAATTTTGTGTGCTATGGTTCTCATTTATGTGATTGGCTTAATTGTTTCTTTACTTATTTCAATTCTATATGTACCGCTATACAGGTTGGTGTATGCATGTTTTAATAAGGTTAAAATTGATCATATCGGTAGAACACTGATTCAACCCCCATCTCAGTGTTGTTGGAGTCCAATAGGCTTAAGAGGGCTTCTCTATCTCTACAATCATTTTCAATGTTTTTTCCAAGTCTATCGGTGAAGGATTTCTAGATGTCGTATCATGAGGAGTGTAACCTTTTTGAGTTATTTCCTAAATTTCCTTTCTAATGCATCTTAAATGAGTCTCCATTTGAATCTTCCATACTCCATAGTTTGTTCCATCAAGCCTAGGGCTATCCTTCTGGTAAATAGTAGTTAAACTATTAGTTGCCATAGGATCTTCCTCAAGTGGTTAAGCTTCTACAAAAAGATGACCAAGCTCTAATCCCAATTGTTAGGATAACTAGTGAACAACTCAGAGGGGGGGTGAATTAGTTGTTAATATATTATGTGAATTAAAGCACTTAAAATTTTTTACTAGAATAAATGGTAAAGAATGAAATAATAATTGTCAACCAGAGAATCAATACCATGCAAACATAACACATAACACCATGATTTGTACATGGAAAGCCTGGTAAAGGGAAAAACTACAGTGGGAAACCCTACCCACAGTCAGATGATACAAAGTATATAATTACAATAGGGGCCTACACATGCAGGAAGGCACGTTACATAGAGTGCACTGCTCATCAAAATGGAGTCTCACTAACTACAGAAGAGGACAACCACCTCAAAATATTTGGACAACAATCCAGAAAGAAGGATTGCCTGTGATAGCATCAAACATGCCAAATTACAGTTCCTGTTAGGCTCAATTCAAAAGGTCTAAAACCTCTTACATAAACCCAACTCGATCACCTATGATCTACCAAATCCCATCCACAAATGATTATTACATTATTTGCTCCTTTCCCATGATCTACAATGAGATATTACATTTATTTATACAAACCCAAGACCTAACCAATAAGGTTGGCCACCCAAATGATCATTCAATAGATCCATTACATAATCCTGAAATAAAATCATAAAACATGTTAGCCTAAGGCCAAACAAACATCATCCAATCAGTAAAACATCCCAAAAGCACATCGGAGGATCCACCAACATGTTTCATAAAATTATTCCATAACCTAGATAGCACCGAACCTAAATTAGATCCACACACACCAAAGAATTGACACCAAGAGTCCACGAATGAACATAATCACCATCAACATCCTAAATCCCTTATAGAATCAACACCAATACCACTTATGCATTACATCAATGATCTACAATAATTCTCTACCGATGAAACCCTTATCGGACCTACAAAGAAGGCTTACTAGAACATAAGATAGAATCCAATCATCAAGTAAATATTAACTAGCTGAAACATACTTCAAAAGCATATGAACCATCCATACAAATGTATTCCATCATCCAGATCATACCAGTGACAATAAACTATTAATATTCCCAATCCAATCCTTCTAGTGGAAGTCGGTAAACAACCATAACAAATAGTATTGACATAAAAGACAAAACATCAATGCAACACATAATTAATTCCTTCATATTACCAACATTAATAACCTATTAGGAGTAAATGAAAATATTACAATGGGGAATGCACATGAATTCATGCACACTACGTAGTGGTCACTGCTCAAACAAGAAACCTAGAAAGGCTACAACCTTTACATGAGGCTCACTTCCTTATAGGAAGTCTCACTAACTTACAATATCATTTACACAATAATTCGGATTACATGAACTATAAAAATAGAATCTCCATAGGTTTGGGTATAGTTCCGATTAAGATCACTATCAAATCTTCTCTACAGTACACTTCCTTGGACACTTCACACAAACTTTCCTACTATTTAATGATTCATACAATATTCACACTGTTAGGTCCTAGAGACAACTGAGAGGAGGGGGGTGGGTGGGTGAATCAATTGTCAAATAAATTTAAACCAAAAACAACTTAATCAACTTTCTACTTAATACTGGTAAACCAATCTTTTATACTGATGGACAATTTTATCAGATAATTGCAATATCGATAAGGATTAATGCATGAAACAAAAAGACAAAGTCATCCACAACACATAACACCAATATTTGTACGCAAAAAACTTGTAAGGGGAAAATCACGGTGGGAAACCTTACCCACAATCAGATGATACTTCTACAGATAGTAAGTGTATACAAATGGGGTCTGCACAGGCAAAAAGGCCAAGCGCCTAGAGCTCACTGCTCAATTACAAAATAGGAGTCACACTGACTACATTTGGATGGATAAATCTAATAAGGATGTACTGCTCAAAATAGCATCTTCATATCCTAGATTCAGTACCGGTGTAGTTCTGACATGCTTTCACAAAACCTTCCTTCAGCTTCAAATGATGTCTGTCTGTATAGCTCTTCTTATTCTCACATATACCTTCACACAATTCTTTTTCGCATTCCACATTTTATCTTACATTTATACCATACCCTAAGACCAATTTTCGTAGGTCAAATCTAAAGGATAATACAATAAAATCATTTTACAAACAATACAATATCTGATGCAATAACCGATTCAACATGTTGGCTTGATGCATTTACAATAATAATTAATCATCTCCATAGCGTTTCATGCTGATCTGGAAAAGATAAACTTGCCGGTGTATAACCTGGACCTATTTGCCGATAACAACAAATATACAAATATGAATATGCCAATTAACAAACCTTCAAGACAAAGTGTCCAAATGATGTCTTCGACATAACCATGTTATTTCCATTCCATTCCAAGTGTCAGTGATCATTATATCCTATCAGTGTCCCATATACCGATGACTATTCATAAGTCATTTGCTTGCAGGTGAATGTTGTTGATTCTCCAAAATGCAAGAGTTGATCAATGTTGGTAGGTGTTGACATCAATGACAAAACCATACCAAAATACCAACAATCTCCCCCTTTGGCATTGATGGCAACACAAGATGGAAAAACCATCAAAGTGCCAAAACAGAAATGCCAAATACCAAAAGCCAACAATCTCCCAATAACCAGAAATCAAAATATAGATACAGAGAGTAACAATCTCTCCCAAAGTATCAATCTCTTCCCCTGAGAGTAACATTTGTTTCTTTGTGTTTTTCCATGCCAATCTCTCCCCCTTTGACATCAAATTCCAAAGTTATTACCAAGCCAAGTTAATATACAAAATACCAATCAATTTAGTATACCAACTACTCCCCCTGAGAAGTAGCTTCCTCATCAAAGGTCGGAATAAAATATTTCTCTGTTAATTCTGTCGGTTGATGATAATCATCAATGTCCTAAGTCTCTACCGGTGAGGGTATCACCCCAAGCTAATCTCTAAGATATTCAAAAGTCTCTTGAGGAAGAGGTTTAGTGAAGATATCTGCAATTTTCTCTTTAGTATTGACATAAACCAGTTTTATTTCCTTTGCTTCAACATTTTCCCTTAGAAAATTCAGTTTGATGGAAACATGTTTTGTTTTAGAATGTAGTACCAGATTCTTAGACATATCAATTGCTGCAATGTTATCACAATAGATAGTTATAGGTTCCTTGCATTTTACCTTTATGTCTTTCAACATTTGTTTAAGCCATAGTACCTGTGTACAATTAGTAGTTGCTGCAACATATTCTAATTCTGTTGTTGATAAAGATGTACAACTTTGTTTCTTACTCGACCAAGAAAGTAGTTTGCTTCCAAGAAAGAATGCTCTGTTGGTGGTTCTTTTTCTATCAACCACATCTCCTTCCCAGTTTGCATCTGTGTATGCACATAATTCAAAGTTTTCATCTATAGGATACCATAATCCAAGATTTATAGTGCCTTGTAAGTACCAGAAAATCCTTTTTACTGTTAATTCATGATTTTCTCTAGGATTACTCTGAAATCTTGAAATAATACATACTAAATTCATAATATTAGGTCTGGTTTGTGTCAAATACAGTAAACCTCCTATCATAGATTTGTATCTAGTTGGATTAATAGGTGTAGATTCATCCCTTAGTGATAGTTTGTCATTTGTAGTCATAGGTGTGCTTACTGGTTTAGAGTTCTCCATCCCAAATTTCTTTAGTAACTCCTTTAAGTATTTGGATTGACTTAAAAATATACCTTTGTCAATCTGTGAAATCTGCAATCCTAAAAAGAATCTTATTTCACCGATCATAGACATTTCAAATTCTTGTTGCATTTTAATAGAAAAGTCTTTACATAATCCATCTTCTCCTCCAAAGATTATATCATCAACAAAAACTTCTATAACCAAGCTGCTATCATTAGTCACTTTATAATATAAATTGTTGTCACCATTACCTTTAAAAAAACCAATCTTCAAAAGATACTTATCCAATCTTGCATACCAAGCTCTTGGAGCTTGTTTCAATCCATACAAAGCTTTCCTTAACCTAAAAACCATATCTTTGTTATATGTCAAATAAAATCCATCAGGTTGTTCAATGTAAACTTCTTCTTCAAGATATCCATTCAGAAATGCACATTTAATATCCATTTGATATACTTTGTAGTTCTTGTGTGCTGCAAAAGCCAAAAATAATCTGACTGCCTCAATTCTAGCTATCGGTGCAAAGGTTTCATTATAATCAATTCCTTCTTTCTGCGAATATCCTTTACACACTAGTCTTGCTTTATTTCTGATTACCTTGTCATCTTCATTAAGTTTCTTTCTAAATACCCATTTGGTTCCAATCACGTTTTTATCTTTAGGCTGGGGAACTAATGTCCAAGTGTTATTCTTCTCAATTTGTTCTAATTCTTCTTCCATAGCTTGAGTCCAATATTTATCTTCACATGCCTCATTAACTGATGATGGTTCAATTTGAGAAATAAGAAATACCTCTTGATTTGCCAATCTTCCTCTTGTCATAACTCCTTTATACTTGTTTCCAATTATCTGATCTTCAGAATGATTCAATCTTATATATCGGGGTGTCTCTGTTTGTTGTTGTTCCTTAGTTATAGTGGAATTTTCAGATGATATTGGTGTAACTAGATCTTCATTCTGTACTGGTGGGTTCAGTGTAGGTTCATTTGTTAGAATTTTTGTCGCTGGTTCAAAATCCATATACCTTGAAGTTCCTCTGAATTGTTCATCAATCTTCACATTTGTACTTTCAACAAGTTTCTGCAATCTTTTGTTAAAACATCTATATGCCTTACTCTTAGATGAATGACCAAGAAATATTCCTTCATCACTTCTAGGATCAAATTTCCCAATGTACTCATCTCTTTTAATATAGCATTTGCTTCAAAATATTCTGAAATATTTAAGAGTATGAGTAATACCAAACCATAGTTCATGAGGGGTCTTACCAGTTTCACCTTTGATGTGAACTTTGTTGAATGTATAGACTATTATACTTACTGCCTCTCTCCAATATACATGTGGTAGGTTTGTTTCTGATAACATACTTCTAGTTGCATCCAAGATAGTTTTGTTTTTCCTTTCAACAACTCCATTCTCCTGTGGTGTCTGAGGTGCTGATAGTTGTCTTCTGATTCCATTTACTTCACAGAATGCATTAAACTCCTTAGATGTAAATTCTCATCCTTGATCTGATCTTAGACATTTGATTTTCTTACTAGTTTCATTTTCTACCATACCTTTGAATAGTTTGAACTTTCCAAGTGCTTCTAATTTTTCTTTGAGAAAAGTAACCCAACACATTCTAGAATAGTCATCAATGATTAGCATGAAATATGTATCACCTTGTAAGCTTTTAGTTCTAGCCAGACCACATAAATCAGTATGAATTAAATCAACAGCATTATTGGATTTTTCTAGAATACTTTTGAAACTAGCTAGATAACTTGTTTTCCAAATTGACATTCCTTACATATTGTATTGTGAGGTTTGACAATTTTAGGTAAATCTCTAACTACCTTAGTAGTACTAATCTTCACCATAAAATCAAAATTTACATGACAGAGTCTCTTATGCCATTGCCAACTTTCATCAATATGTGCAATCAAGCATGTCTTTTCACTGTTATTCAAATGAAAGATATTACCTCTAGTTTGATTACCGGTTGCAATTTCCAAACCAGTTTTATTCATGATTTTGCATTTTCCATTTTTGAATTGTAACTGAAATCATTTCTCAACTAATTGACCAACACTCAAAAGATTATGCTTTAAACCTTCAACATAGTAAACATTGTCAGTATTATGCTTACCATCAAGAGATATTGTACCCTTACCTTTGATCAAACAAGCTTTATCATCCACAAATCTTACTAAGCCTCCATTGTACTCCTGAAAAGATAGGAATTTAGTCTTATCACCAGTCATATGATGTGAGCATCTTGAATCAATGATCCATTCATCCTTAACTTCAACTTTAGCTGCCAAGGCCTGTTCTACTGGTTGAGCAGTAGGTACCGGTTGATCTTCTATTATAGCAACAAAAACCCATCCATTGTCTGTCGGATCCTTATCAGAATCATCAGTCACTCCTTCATCAGCAAGATAACAAGATTTGTCTTTATTCTTCTTAAATTTGTATCTTTGATATTCAGGGTTAGGCTTATATGTTCTTCTAGCTTCTTCTCTTAGTCTACCATGTCTATCAGGGCATCTTGAAGCCATATGACCAATCTTATTATAGTTAAAACATTTAAAGGGTGCTTTACCTTCATACTTACTTCCAACTGGACCTTTAGGCATTTTCCTTGCAAATAGTGCTTGAAGTTCTTCAAGTTCTTCATTTTCTTTCCTGCTTTCTTTAAGTTCTCTTGCATAAAAGGCTTTCCAATTAGATTTGTCAAATGATGATGTAGATGATGTTGATGCTTTAAAGGCTAAATTTGTCTTTATAGTAGCAACAAGACCATATTCCTTAATTTCAAAGGCTAAAAGTTTTCCAATCAATGTATCTCTAGTTAATGATGTATTAGGCATTGTTCTTAATTGATTTATAGCAATAACCTTCATTTTATATGCTGATGGTAATCCTCTTAAAACTTTTGAAATAATTTCATCCTCACTTAAGGTTCCTCCAAAATATTTAATACCCAAAACAATTTCATTAGTTCTTTCCATAAAAGTAGAAATCCTTTCATCTTCTTCCATTTTTCAGATTTTCATACCTGACCCGAAAGCTTTCAAGTTTTGCAATTTTGACCATGGAATCTCCTTCATTCAGTGTTTCCAGATGATCCCAAATAGCTTTAGCAGATGATTTGTCTAATAATCCCATGATTTGTTGATTTGTTAATGTGCTCAAAAGTGCTTCTCTTGCTTTGCAATAATTTTCTTCATCTTTAGTTAGGTTAGGTGGATTGGGCTGACTCTAAGTAGGAGCAATATAGCCATTCTTTGTAACATCCTAGATGTCCTTTCCAATCCAATTTAAATGTGTCTCCATTCTGATCTTCCATATGCCATAGTTGGTTCCATCAAGTTTAGGACTATCCTTCCTGAAATAGTTATTAGACATTGGATCTCCTCAAGCTATTAAACTTCTACAAAAGAGGATTAAGCTCTGATACCAATTGTTAGGTCCCAGAGACAACTGAGAGGGGTGGGGGGGTGAATCAATTGTCAAATAAATTTAAGCCAAAAACAACTTAATCAACTTTCTGCTTAATACTGGTAAACCAGTCTTTTATACCGGTGGACAATTTTATCAGATAATTGCAATACCGGTAAGGATTAATGCATGAATCAAAAAGACAAAGTCATCCACAACACATAACACCAATATTTGTACGTGGAAACCCTGTAAGGGGAAAAACTACAGTGGGAAACCTTACCCACAATCAGATGATACTACTACAAATAGTAAGTGTATACAAATGGGGTCTGCACATGCAGAAAGGCCAAGCACCTAGAGATCACTGCTCAATTACAAAATAGGAGTCACACTGACTACAATTGAATGGTTAAAGCCAACAAGAATGTACTACTCAAAATAGCATCTTCATATGCTAGATTCAGTACCGGTGTAGTTCTGATATGCTTTCACAAAACCTTCCTTCACCTTCAAAGGATGTCTGTCTGTATAGCTCTTCTTATTCTCACATATACCTTCACACAATTCTTTTTCGCATTCCACATTTGATCTTACAAATATGATCTTACATTTATACCATACCCTAAGACCAATTTTAGTAGGTCGGCTCTAAAGGATAATACAATTAAATCATTTTAAAACAATACAATATCCAATGCAATAACTAATTCAACATGTCAGCTTGATGCATTTACAACAATAATAAATCATCTCCATAGTGTGTTGTGCTGATTTGGAAAAGATAAACCTGCCGGTGTATAACCTGGACCTATTTGTCGGTAATAGCAAATATGCAAATATGAATATGCCAATTAACAAACCTTCAAGAAAAAGTGTCCAAACAATGTCTTCGACATAACCATGTGATTTCCATTCCATTCCAAGTGTCGGTGATCATTATATCCTACCGGTGTAATATATACCGATGATTGTTCATAAGTCATTTGCTTGCCAGTGAATGTTGTTGATTCTCCAAAATGCCAGAGTTGATAAATGTTAGTAGGTGTTGACATCAATGACAAAACCATACCAAATTACCAACACGCACATAGGATAATATCTCTCAATTATGATTACATTCATTTATCGAAGTTATCAACCCATAAATTATAGGTCTGCCAAACCCTTAATACAAATAAAAAAATAATAACCTCACATGCTACAAAAATACATGCAGACCAAAACAATGTCGACTCAGACATAGTCTAGACCTAAATCAATACCCCAAACATGAAACACCTCCAACAATTATGCCTCAATCATCCACAACATGCTATAGTCAACAAGAATGTCACATAACACAAACAACATCACTGGACAATGAAATATTCAATAACGTGCACAATAATAAATGCGGACCACCGATATGTAAAGAAAACAATCTAGAGATATTCACAAGCAACGTGAATTGCAAAACATTAGTAATAACTTTAGTCACTATAATTATCATCATCTGTCTACCGGAGCTCAAGAACACCATTATAACTGATTATCAACCTGATATATTCGCTTGTGGATTTCCAAATCATGAACCACTCGGACTAAGGACACACATCAATTTCTTGAATACATCCCATAAATCCACAACCAAAGATAATATGATTTTAGAGAAATATGTACCACAAATTAGAATACTGAATAAAATGACCAATTGAATAATGTCCTTAATACGAGATCTCATAAATTGATCAAAACAACATGCGAACCTCTACAAATGGGAATGAACCATCTAGAGACAATATACTAGAAACCCTATAATTTTCATCAGATCACATGCTAAACCAACTCATTCAACCAAACTACAACACTGAAATAGAGAGAAAGATATGTTAACATTAATGACAACACATCAACCAATTTAGAACATGTAATAATTTAACCAAACTTACAAGTTCTTCATCAAATGTTTTCCCATGCATTGTGAAATCATCCATGTACACCTCAACACATGAAGTAGTCAGATCTGTAAGGATGGCTTATACAAATCTTTGAAAAGAGGTTGGTGCATTGCAATGTCCAAATGGTATGACCTTGTATGCATAAGTTCCCCAAGGACATGCGAATGTTTTATTGTCATAATCCTCAAGAGCTACTTGTATCTAATTGTATCCAATAAAACAATGAAATAATTACTACTAGCTAGGTTATCCAACACTTGATCAATGAATGGTAGAGGAAAATAATCCTTCGCTTTATTTAATTCTCTATAATCTACACAAACACACTACTTACTATTTTTTCTTAGGTACTATAACCAATGGTGAAATCCACTCACTATTTAAAATTGGATTAATGAACCCTACTTGCTACATTTTTTTATATTTCTTGTTTTAAAAAGTCCCTCAAAGATTGATTGATTCTTCTTTGTCCTTGTCTTACAATTTTAACATTTGCAATATAAATATGATGTGTACAAATAGAAGGGTTTATTCCTGTCATGTCCTTATACTCCAAAACAAATGCTTCAGTATGTTTCTCTAAAGTGAGTTTTAATTCCTCTTCTTGTGTTGGAAGCAAAGATGAATTAATAAAGAGAGGTTTGTCAGATGCAATTGAAGTTTCCTTTTGTATGTATTTTCCCTTCAGATGGATCTCCTATAAGTTTAATAAGAGAAAAAGGATACAATTTATTATGATTTTTAATTTCCTCATTTCTTTCTAGTCTAACATTATCTTGCGAGGAACATTATCCAATGTTTTGGTCTAGAGTATTACTAACACCAATTACTTCTCCCTATTTCACATACTCCTTATATTCCTCAACATTTTCAAATAATGTAACTATAGTTAATTCAATCACTCTATCCCCTTCTTAATTTATTTCCCCATCAATCTAATACTGGGTGTCATAATGAAATGTTGAATTTTCTTAAGGGTAAATGGTCAATTAGTTCTACTTCTAACCATTCAAAATAGTCATACTTATAGATCTATAGTTTATTAATGTTGTTCTAGTTGCTAGCCAAGGTATTCCTAATATGATTGGGTATCATATATCTCTCTTCCTAGCTCTGAATATAAAATATTGAACTGGGTAATCCAGAATATCAATATTAAAATCGTTACATTTTCGAGATTACTTTTAGGTTTAGTAGTATAATTATCTACGAACTAGAGTATAATTGTTGTAAGTTCAATTCTTGTCATTTTCAACAACTATGTACTATATGCAGTGGTAAGGTTTATGGTTTCCCCTATATCAAACAACACATTAGGTATCTCAACTCCTCCTATGCTCAAAGTAATCATAGGACTCCAAGGGTCACTATATTTCTTAGGAAGCAATATTGATGACAGTACATCAATAAGCTTGGTCCCTACTTGAATTGTGGGAGGAAACTTTCATTTCCTTCTAGGTGTTTTTATATAAAGTGACTTAACAAGTTGGTTAATTTATGGAATTTTCTTAATAGTTTGTAACAAAGGGACCTCTATGTTGATCTTTTTTAACTCAAAAAGAAGTGGAGAGTCTTCCATGCTAATAAAATTAGGTTAGGAGGAATCAAGAGCTATGTGAGTCATTTTCAAATGTTCTGGATATGGGGCTTCATCAGTTATTTCCTTTGTTTTGTCAGAATTATTTTTCTCCTCCTCATATTCTTCACTCCTCTCCCCCTTCTTTTCCATAGCACCAAGATTTGAGGGAATTTTTGGGTCTCTTAGTTGAATATCATCAACTTCTATTGCATTCAAGGTAGGAGGATTAGAGTCAACATTGAATGTTTCTTGTGGATGGTTGTTCTTTGAATTTGGGACTAGTTGAGCTAGTATTTAAGGTTGATTCACTTTCTCATTAACAAGATTTGGTCTAGTGATACAAGGTGGAGGTTGTGTCCAAGGTCATTTTGGGCCTTGATTTAGCCATGGTTGAAATTGACATTCATTCTGTTGCCATGGCTATGGATTAGGCTGTCATTATGGTTGTTATTGTGGTTGGTTCTTCTACCTTTCTGGTTTATTTAATTGTAGAATAATCCACTCTAGAGGTCCCCATGATGTAGGAGGTGGTTGCATTTGATAAGGAGGGATCAACTCATTAGCATTTTGCCACTGATTTGAATTCTAACTATTCCTAGGACCAAATTGTCCTAGATAGGCACTAAACCTTGGATTTTGAGATCTTTGTCCAACATAATTAAGCTCTTCCTCCACAGTAGGAGGCTTCTTCAAATGGTTCTTAATTTTAAGTAAAATATTACAAGAACTTGTTGCATGATTTGTTTCACAAATCTGACAAAGATCAATCTGGTTCAATGGAGACTCCCTCAAAAGATGCTTTCCCCTACACTTTGAGAAATAGATGTCTAAAGGTTCAATTTTGTTCTTATCTTCCTAAGTATTAATATGGAGGAGTAAACCAATTTTAAAATTTTCCATCTCCTCCATTACTTGAGATATATCAGGAGTTGAAGTCTTGTTTCTTTAGAAATCCCTAGTTCTAGAATAATTCCTACATATAGTAATAATAATATCTAAAGGAATCTAATTAATATCACATTTTTCCATTAAATTCAAAGCTTTCCTTGATTCATCATCAATTCCTACTAAAAAATATATTTGGCTAATATCATCATTGACTCCCTCAACACATCTTTTGTAAACAAACAAAAGCCTATTAGCATAATCCTCCAAACTCTCATTCTCTAGTTGCTTCTTTCGAAACAACTCATCATTCCTATCTCTCACATGATAGTAATATTGGTATTTGTCTACAAACACTATTTCCATTTCCTGGCACGCTGAGATCAAACTAGATCATAAAGCCATGAACCATTGTATTGTTGGTCTTTCGATGTTGAAGGAAATAATTTCAAATTACGATTATCAAATGTGTAGTCATATGTCTGGCAAAGGGATTTTAACTCGAAAATAAATCAATCATGATATTTACAAGTTTTTCCTCAAAAAGTGGGTAAAACTAATGGCAATATGTTTTTCTTTTGGGGCTCATTACCTCTCACATTTAAATTAATAGGATAAGAAAATCTTTTACTAGGTGGGGGATTCTCTGTTGCACAATATCCAATGTCTTCTTGTTGTTGTTTTTCAAATTATTCATCTTGTTTTTAAAAATAATTTTGTTGCTCTTCTTATAGTTGGTCAAGATTATAATGCCTTGGAAGGAATCTTCCAAAAGTATCTCTATCTCTTCTTATCAACTGCTTAACTCTTTCCATATCAATACTAGGACCTGAAATTTGGTAGCCAAATCTTCTAGTTCCCAGCAACGACATGAAAAATGGTGGGCAAGGTCATTGATCTCACAACTTGCAAATTTTAATTTTCTTCAATATCAAATAGGATGTGTCTTAAAGTTGTATGCAATAAGGATTTGGTTATGGTTGGGGGTGTTTGCATCGTAAAGTAGTGACTTAGGTTCAGTCATGCTCCATCTAGAGCTATTAGGATCTTTTCTCTAAGGCTGAATTTTTCTGCCAAAAATATTCTACAAATCTATGTTAAAGAAAACTAGAACTATCCTAAGGGATATTTTGGCTCTTGTATCAAGATTTACATAGGACATAATTGAGACTCATTCATGGAATTACCTATTGAAAACTAAAGAAAAACTTAATCTCCTATGAATTCAAATCTTAATTTATGTGTTGAAAAGTAAATCTATTTTACACTCATAGAATTCAAAATCTATTCTAACAAACATTGAAACAAACTAAATTCCATAAGTCTAAAAGAATCTCTATTATAAACTTTATTCTAAATTCTATCATTACTAACAATTGCTACAAAAGAAAAATGCATTACTGGGTAAATTTAAATAGAACTATTAAACTGAGATTTGTAACAATGAATTCATTCATCAAAATAGTATTCTATGAAAAATGAGCAACTAAAATTTTGGCAACAAATTCTCATCTACCTACATCTTATCATGATTGAACATAATGAAATGTAATAAAATTGATGAACAAAATTTAAATTAAAATGAAACCAAACAAACATCTATTTGTATTTTGGTATGGTTTTGTCATTGATGTCAACACCTACTAAAACACTAGCACTTTGGAGATCCAACAACATTCATCGGCAAGCAAGTAACTATTGCACAGTTACTGGTATATGGTACACCGACAATATATAACGATCACCGACACTTGGAATGGCATGGAAGACACATGGTTATGTCGAAGACATCGTCTAGACATCTTGTCCTGGAGTTTTGTTCATTAGTATATTCACAGTTGCATATTTGTTGTTACTGACAAATAGGTCTAGGGTTACACCAGTAGGTTTATCTTTTCCAGATCAACATGGCATGCTATGGAGATGATTAATTATTGTTATAAATGCATTAAGCTGATATGTTCAATTGGTTATTGCATCGGATATTATATTATTTGTAAAATGTTTTATTGTAATATCTTGTAGAGCCGACCTACTAAAATTGGTCGTAGGTTATGGTATAAAAGTAAGATCTTATTTGTAAGATCAAGTGTGGAATGTGAAAAAGAATTATGTGAAGGTATATGCGAGATTAAGCAGAGCTATACATGAAGACATCATTTGAAGGTGAAGCTAGGTTTTTGTGAAAGCATACCAGCATTACACCAGTATTGAATCCAGCATATGAAGATGCTATTTTGTGTAGTACATTCTTATTGGATTTAACCATCCAACTGTAGTCAGTGTAACAACTATTTTGTGATTAAGTAGTGAGCTCTAGGCTGTTGGCCTTTTTGCATGTGCAGACCCCATTTATGTACACTTACTATCTGCATTAGTATCATTTTATTGTGGGTAAGGTTTCCCACCATGGTTTTCCCCCTTACAGGGTTTCCACATAAAAATATTGGTGCTATGTGTTGTGGATATCTTTGTGTTTATGTTTCATGCATTAATCTTTACCGGTATAACAATTAACTATTAAAATTGTGTACCGACATACTTAACTGGTTTACCAGTATTAAGCATTAAGTTGGTTAAGTTGTTTTTGGTTTAAATTTATTAGACAATTGATTCACCCCCCCCCCTCTCAATTATCTCTGGGACCTAACAATTGGTATCAGAGCCTAGTCCTCTTTTGCAGAAGTTTAACAACTTGAGGAGATCCAATGTCTACTAACTATTTCAGGAAGGACAGTCCTAAACTTGATGGAACCAACTATGGCATATGGAAGATTAGAATGGAGACACATCTAAATTGCATTGGAAAGAACATCTGGGATGTTACACAAAATAGTTATACTGCTGCTATACCAGGTCAGCCCAGTCCAGCTAACTTGACAAAAGATGAGGAAAATGATTGCAAAGCAAGAGAAGCACTTTTGAGCGCATTATCAGATCAACAAATCATGGGACTATCAGATAGGTCTACTACTAAAGCTATTTGGGATAATTTGGAAACACTGAATGAAGGAGATTCCACAGTCAAAATTGCAAAACTTGAAAGCTTCTGAGTCAGGTATGAACATCTGAAAATGGAAGAAGATGAAAGGATTTTTGCTTTTATGGAAAGAGTAAATGAAATTGTTTTGGGTATTAAATGTTGTGGAGTAACCTTAAGTGAGGATGAAATTGTTTCAAAATTTTTAAGAGGATTGCCACTGGCATACAAAATGAAGGTTACTGCTATAAATGAGTTGAGAATAATGCCTAATACATCAGTTACTAGGGATACATTGATTGGGAAACTTTCAGCTTTTGAAATTGAAGAATTTGGTCATGTTGCTACTATAAAGACAAATTTGGCCTTTAAAGCATCAACATCATCTGCTCCATCATTTGACAAATCTGACTGGAAAGCCTTTTATGCAAGAGAACTTGAAGAAAGTAGGAAAGAGAATGAAGAACTTGAAGAACTTGAAGTACTATTTGCAATGAAAATGCCTAAAGGTCCAGTTGGAAGTAAGTATGAAGGTAAAGCACCCTTTAAATGTTTTAATTGCAATAAGATTGGTCATATGGCTTCAAGATGCCCTGATAGACATGATAGATTAAGAGAAGAAGCTAGAAGAACATACAAGCCTAACCTTGAATATCAGAGATACAGATTTAAGAAGAATAAAGACAAATCTTGTTACATTGCTGATGAAGGTGTGACTGATGATTCTAATGAGGATCCGACAGACAATTGATGGGTTTTTGTTTCTATAAGAGAAGAACAACCGACACCTACTACTCAACCAGTAGTACAAGCTCTGGTAGCTAAAGTTGAAGTAAAAGATGAATGGATCATTGATTTAGGATGCTCACATCATATGACAGGAGACAAAGGTAAATTCTTGAACTTTCAAGAATACAATGGAGGTTTAGTAATATTTGGAGATGACAAAGCTTGTTCAATCAAAGTTAAGGGTTCATTATCTCTTGATGGTAAGCATAACACTGACAATGTTTACTATGTTGAAGGATTAAAGCATAATCTTTTGAGTGTTGGTCAATTAGTTGAGAAAGGATTTCAGTTATAATTAAAAAATGGGAAATGCAAAATCATGAATAGAACTGGTTTGGAAATTGCAACCGGTAATCAGACTAGAGGTAATATCTTTCATTTAAATAACAATGAAAAGACATGCTTAATTGCACATATAGATGAAAGTTGGTTATGGCATAAGAGACTCTATCATGTAAAATTTGATTGCATGGTAAAGATCGGTACTAAGGCAGTTAGAGATCTACTTAAAATTGTCAAACCCAGAATACAGTATGTAAGGAATGTCAATCTCAAAAACAAGTTAGAGCTAGTTTCAAAAGTATTCTAGAAAAATAAAATAATGCTCTTGATTTAATTCACACAGATTTATGTGGTCCAGCTAGAACTAAAAGCTTACAAGTTGATAGATATTTCATGGTAATCATTGATGACTATTCTAGAATGTGTTGGGTTACTTTTCTTAGAGAAAAATCAGAAGCACTTGGAAAGTTCAAACTATTCAAAGCAATGGTTGAAAATGAAACCGGTAAGAAAATCAAATGTTTAAGATCAGATCAAGGAGGAGAATTTACATCTAGGGACATTAATGCATTCTGTGAAGTGAATAGAATCAGAAGATAGCTATCAGCATCTCAGACACCACAACAGAATGGAGTTGTTGAAAGGAAAAACAGAACTATCTTGGATGCAGCAAGAAGTATGTTATCAGAAGCAAACTTACCACATGTGTATTGGAGAGAAGCAGTCAGCACAATGGTCTATACATTTAACAAAGTTCACATCAAAGGTGAAACTAGTAAGACCCCTCATGAACTATGGTTTGGTAATACTCCTACTCTTAGGTATTTCAAAATTTTTGGAAGTAAATGTTATATCAGAAGAGATGAGTATATTGGCAAATTTGATCCTAGAAGTGATGAAGGAATATTTCTTGGTTATTCATCTAAGAGCAAAGCATATAGATGTTTTAACAAGAGATTGTAGAAAATTGTTGAGAGTACAAATGTAAAGATTGATGAACAATTAAGAGAAACTTCAAGGTATATAGACTCTGAATTGGCAACAAAAATTTTGAAAAATGAACCTACTCTAAATCCACTGGTACAGAATGAAGATCCAGTTACCCCAGTACCATCTGAGGATTCCACAGTAATTGACGAATAACAACAAACCAAGACACCACAGTATGTAAGACTGAATCATTCTGAAGATTAGATAATTGGAAACAAGTTTAAAGGAGTTATGACAAGAGGAAGATTGGAAAATGAAGAGGTATGTCTTATTTCTCAAATTGAACCTTCATCTGTTAATGAGGCATGTGAAGATAAATTTCAGATTAAAACTATGGAAGTAGAATTAGAACAAATTGAGAAAAACAACACTTGGACATTAGTTCCCCAACCTAAAGATAAAAATGTAATTGGAACCAAATGGGTATTTAGAAACAAACTTAATGAAGATGGTAAGGTTGTCAGAAATAAAGCAAGACTAGTGTGTAAGGGATATTCTCATAAAGAAGGAGTTGATTACAATGAAACCTTTGCACCAGTAGCTAGAATAGAGGTAGTCAGATTATTTTTGGCTTTTACAACACACAAGAACTACAAAGTTTATCAAATGGATATTAAATGTGCATTTTTTAATGGAGATCTTCAAGAGGAAGTATACATTGAACAACCTGATGGATTTTCTTTAACAGATGACAATGATATGGTATGTAGGTTAAGGAAAGCTCTGTATGGACTAAAACAAGCTCCAAGAGCTTGGTATGCAAGATTGGATAAGTATCTTTTAAAGATTGGTTTTACTAAAGGAAATGTAGATAGCAATTTATATTACAAAATAACTAATGATGACATATTGATTATAGAAGTATTTGTTGATGATATAATCGTTGGAGGAGAAGATGGATTATGTAAGGAATTTTCTATTAAAATGCAACAAGAATTTGAAATGTCTATCATTGGAGAAATAAAATTCTTTTTAGGATTGTAGATTTCACAAACTGATAAAGGTATATTCTTGAGTCAATCCAAATATTTGAAAGAGTTACTAAAGAAATTTGGGATGGAGAACTCTAAACCGGTAATCACACCTATGACTAGAAATGACAAACTATCACAAAGGGATGAATCTACACCTGTTAATCCAATGAGATACAAATCTATGATAGGAGGTTTATTGTATTTGACACAAACCAGACCTGATATTATGAATGCAGTATGTATTATTTCAAGATTTCAATGTAATCCTAGAGAAAATCATGAATTAGTAGTAAAATGGATTTTCCGGTACTTACAAGGCACTATAAATCTTGGATATGTGCATACATAGATGCAAATTGGGCAAGAGATATGGATGATAGGAAAAGCACCACCGACAGAGCATTATTTCTTGGAAACATATTAGTTTCTTGGTTGAGTAGACAAACAAAGTTGTACATCTTTATCAACAGCAGAATCAGAATATGTTGTAGTAGCAACTAACTGTACATAGGTACTATAGCTTAAGCAAATGCTGAAAGACATAAAGGTAAAATGAAACCTATTACTATCTATTGTGATAACACTGCAGCAATTGATATATCTAAGAATCCAGTATTACATTCTAAAACCAAACATGTTTCTATCAAACTAAATTTTCTAAGGGAAAAAGTTGAAACTAAGCAGATAAAACTGGTTTATGTGAATACTAAAGAACAGATTGTAGATATTTTCACTAAACCTTTGCCTAAGGAGAATTTTTAATATCTTAGAGATTAGCTTGGAGTCATACCACCACTGGTAGAGACTTAGATAGTTGATGATTGTCATCAACCAACAGAACTAACAGTGAAATATTTTACTCCGGTCTTTGATGAGGAAGCTACTTCTCAAGGGGAGTAGTTGGTATATTGAATTGATTAGTATTTTGAATATGACTTTGGCATTTGATGTCAAAGGGGGAGAGGTATGTATGGAAAAACACATTATCTTTTGGAGAGATTGGTATGGAGACTTTGGAAAACACATGTTGCTCCCAAGGGGAGAGATTGTTGTTTAGGAGAGATTATTACTCTTTGATTTCTGGTTATAATCTTATTGGAGATTGTTGGTTTTTGATACTTGGCATTTCTATTTTGGCACTTTGATGGTTTTTCCATCTTGTGTTTCCATCAATGCCAAAGGGGGAGATTGTTGGTATTTTGGTATGGTTTTGTCATTGATGTCAACACCTACTAAAACACTGGCACTTTGGAGATCCAACAACATTCATTGGGAAGCAAGTAACTATTGCACAGTTACTGGTATATGGTACACCAACAAGATATAATGATCACTGACACTTGGAATGGCATTTAAGACACATGGTTATGTCAAAGACATCGTCTGGACATCTTGTACTAGAGTTTTGTTCATTGGTATATTCATAGTTGCATATTTGTTGTTACCGTCAAATAGGTCTAGGGTTACACTGGTAGGTTTATCTTTTCCAGGTCAACATGGCACACTATGGAGATGATTATTTATTGTTATAAATGCATTAAGCGGACATGTTCAATTAGTTATTACATCGGATATTATATTGTTTGTAAAATGTTTTATTGCAATATCTTGTAGAGCCGACCTACTAAAATTGGTCTTAGGTTATGGTATAAAAGTAAGATCTTATTTGTAAGATCAAGTGTGGAATGCGAAAAAGAATTATGTGAAGGTATATGCGAGATTAAGTAGAGCTATACAAAAAGACATCATTTGAAGGTGAAGCTAGGTTTTTGTGAAAGCATATCAGCATTACACCAGTATTGAATCCAGCATATGAATATGCTATTTTATGCAATACATTCTTATTGGATTTAACCATCCAACTGTAGTCAGTGTAACAACTATTTTGTGATTGAGTAGTCAGCTCTAGGCTGTTGACCTTTCTGCATGTGCAGACCCCATTTATGTACACTTACTATCTGTAGCAGTATCATTTTATTGTGGGTAAGGTTTCCCACCATGGTTTTTCCCCCTTACAGGGTTTCCACGTAAAAATATTGGTGTTATGTGTTGTGGATATCTTTGTGTTTATGTTTCATGCATTAATCTTTATCGGTATAGCAATTAACTGTTAAAACTGTCTACTGGCATACTTAACTGGTTTACTGGTATTAATCATTAAGTTGGTTAAGTTGTTTTTGGTTTAAATTTCTTAGACAACTGATTCACCCCCCCCTCTTAGTTGTCTCCGGGACCTAACAATATCCCCTCCCTTCAGTTGAGCGGGCCCCGCTCTTCCTCTGGTGGTAGCCAAAACACAAAGATTCTTAGATCAACTTCAGACTTTCATTAAAATGAACTTCCAAAAGGAAGTAAAACATGTTTGCAGATTTAAAAAAATGCATGACTCTAAATTGTTGGCCAAGTTATGGACTATCTAACTTTTTGCTTTCTAAAAGAAATGGGATATTTATACATATCCTTAATTGAATTCAAATGCAAAGTATCATCTAAAGATTGAACTAAGAAAACCTTAGCAGTACACCGATGTAGATCATCGTCACCAAAACCATCTTGGGGATATTTCTTTCTCCCAACTCACCTATCCAATAGGTAAAACTTTTCAATGAATTCACAAATCTACTCACAAGGCTCTTAATCCACTCACAAGGCTATAACAACCCAAATACATTCAAGCTGCTCAATTACTTAACCAACTTCTCACACAAATTCTTCCATACATATTAAAACATATTTCACCTCAAAATATGCTCCACAACTCTCAAATACCTTCAAATTTCTTACTAATCACTCAACTAGGTCTCACCCCTAAATAGGACTTCCACTTTTCCTCTAATGCCAACTCACAACTTCCAATATCACCTCAAACCATGTACTTCATGGAGCCCTTGAAGAATCTTCTTCATTGACCAAATCACCTTTCTACATTGGCCTATCCACTCTCAGGGATTCAACAACATTTGTTGCAGATTTACCTTCTTCAGGACAACCTAACTCCATGGAGGGACAATCATGTCTTGTTTTGGATAGTCATTCTTCATAAGACACTCATTCCCTTCATTACTCTTAGACATTAATGCAGATGGCAATGGACCTCCTTACACCTCCTACCAACACCAAAATTCAACTCCAAACTCATCACAACCTTGCTATTTCATTAATTCAACTCACTATCAAATTGTGACAGTCAAGGCCCATTCTTTAAGACAATCATAGACCCTTGAGGATAGGCTAGTTGTAATGGTTATTAGCAACTTAGGATATGTTGGTTACACCTCCTCACACCCTTCTAGACCTCTAGTCAGCCTTTCAAACAATGACTTGTGCAATTCTTAATCCAACTTGTCAGCAAATCTTTGTCCAAGTAGACCGAGATACCCAAAATCAGACCTTCAAACTCTTCTAGCACATGCCAAAATCATTCATGGTTTCCTACAAAAAGAGTAAAAGAAAAATATAAGTTTCCTCCATTACACAAATATTAGGCCATTAATCAAGTTGGAATGGAGGTGTGGTACATTTTATTTTCTCACCATTTACCCTAGTAGAGTTTTGAAAGTGTTTGACTAAATTTATAAGATCTCTCACAAAAATCTACCAAAATAAATGAAACATGAACCAGACTAGAGAGGATTAAGTCACAAATTTTATTTATATTCTTCTTCAGCATATTGAACAACAACGACCTTCAAATGTTTACAAGGATTTTTTAATTCCTCACAAGCCTTGATAACCCTAATAACGTATTTGGGACAAACCATGTGTAATTACTCCTTACAAACTCAAAAATTGCATGACAACTTTTTTTTGTCAACTTTGACAATTTTTGCTCAGAATGAACATAGACCTAGTCTATGACTTCCATGACTCCATAGTGATTCAAATAGGTCCAATTACATAAAAAAAAACCCTTATACATCATAAAATACCATACTAGACCCATTGACACACATTTGTGATATCTTGACATTTTTGTCAATATAACCTCATTATGACTCAAAACTCCACCTAATGACCTCAATGGTCTTCTAGACCTTATACATAAATTTATTCTTAATAAAACCTAAAAGACACAAACTTGGCCTCCTTGAGGCATGAAGGCATATTAGGTGCTTCTGCACCATACACTTAATGACTTTAGGTAGAATTTGAAGTCAAAGAGATAGCTGATGAAGAAAACTCGGAGGAGATCAAGGATATCACTCCACCTGGAGTGATCAATAGTCATCATCATTCACACGCTGGTTGAACTAGAAGTCGCAACTCCTTGTCTTCTAGTTAGTTTCAAAACACATTCAGGAAAATAGAACAGAACACAATGTTAACCATTCTGAATAGTCAGTCATTCATCCACAATAATCAACAAAAAGTAAAAAAATTAATCACAATATGTTACTTATAATATATTTCTAATTAGAAAAATATAGAAGTATAAAGGAGTAAATATGCACACATAATATCTACCACTAGGCACATTATTTCACAAAGTATTAAAATTTTTAAGCAGAAAGTATAATTAAAAGTAACATAATTTTAACCCATCAAGAGGCATTTTATGCATAGCACCAAAATATTGGAAAAGAATTTATATAAAGAATTACATAAGAAAATAGAGAAAGAATCTTGGAAATGATTGGATCCATCTTTCTAAGGAATAAGGACAAGGAAGGTGGCATTAAGTTCCCTAAGAAGAAAATGAGAAATAAAGAATTATTTTGGAGCTCCAATAACATCTATATCAATAATATCATAGAAATTTAGAAAAAGATATTGAGAAACCATCACGACCCAGAGCTCTATAACCTTCAAAGGAGAAGACAAGAGAATGCACCTCCTCAATAGAAGGAATATTGGAGAGAATTTTATTCATCTAATCCAAAACCAATCAAGGGATCTCCTTGAGAATATCCAATTGGAAGTCATGTGAACATCTAATCATTGGAGAGCATTGAAGAGCATTTTTTTAAGTAGAATCCATAATGTCTTCATCTTCATTCAACATAGCATTATTATAAGAAATAGAGTGAGAGATGAATGAGCATCACTAATATGTGGTCAACGAGATTGATAGAAATATCAAGTGAGTAGATAGGATAGTTGAGTGATTGATCAAAGCGATGTGTGGATCAAGAACTGACATTTTGTTGATATCATGTTGCAGAAGGGTCAACGATGCCTACAACATCTGAATAGAGTGCTTCTCTTCGTCCTAGTTGACATATTGATATGAGACATTGATTTGTATCATGGGACATTGTATTTTATTGATTATTTCTTTGATATCATTGTATACTTGGACTATTTATTGTTTTATGATGATATGCAGACATGGACTCTATATGATGGTTATGATTCATGATTTATTATGTATGCTACTTGATGATGACTTATATGACATATATGTAGTGATTACATGGATGATGCTTTTTTGATCTATATGTGGTGATTTCATAGATTATGTAATGATATGGTTAATGATTCTAAATGCACAAATGCAATTAGACGAACCTAAAAAAAATGATTCTAAATGAAACTAATGATAACTAAATGCAAAAGATGATAATTAAAAATGAATCTAATGTAACTAATTATTATATGATCAATACAAATGACATTAGTACAATCCTTAATGAAATTCAAATGAATGCAATTGATAAATTACATGATGATTATAATAATATGCAAACCTAAATGAAATTAACCTAGATAATTGAATGCAAACTAATGCAATTGTTTTTGTTTGTTCAAATATACTCAATCTTTATTTATGACTATTTATCTCGAATGAAATGCTTATATTGTAACTGGAAATGAGTGATTATAATGTAGATGAATAATGAGAATCTTAAATAATATAACTGAAATGATACTTCTATCCTTCATATGTTGTCTTATAACAATGCTTGATTTCATCATTGAGCTTAAATGTTGTAAGAAAATACAAGCAACTTTACATAATAATTCAAGATGAGCTGAATATTTCTTACATGAATTTTGATATACCAATTTAATATAAGCAACTTGATATGATGAATCAAGCTGACCCGAGTATTTCTTGTAGAACGGACAAGGATTATCCCTTTTCATGCATGACTCAGAATGTCCTCGATCTTTTGTTGATCATATCCTTAGGCAATTACATACCTTAATAAGAGATAAAACATAGACAACAAACAAAGAAAATAATCATGCCCTATCATAGCTACTTTAGTCATGGACATCCTTGAGTCACATAGAGTACATGATTAGCAAAAAAAAATCAAGATCTAAACATTGAATTTTGTATGTCATACATATGTTCTCATGGTCTTTAACTGATATAATCAATTTGATGAATAAGTCTTGATAATCCTTCATTACTTGTTGGTTGAATCTTCGTATTATGAGTTTCACAATTCAGTTGTTACAAATGCCTTGATCTTCATTGCCTTATTGCTCGTTATCTATTTCAAAACCCTAGGTACTTTGGTTTTTTGAAGTTTTTTGAATGTTTTGGATTTCCAAAGATTTAAAAGATCACCTTAGCAAAAGGATATAGGATTTTTCCCCCAGCGGAAATAAACTTTATTATGGATGTACGAAAAATAATCAAAATCCAAACCATGGTGGGATATAATGCAAATATGATTGATAAAATCCAAGACAATGACTACACTAAGTATATCTAAGATTGATAATTGTTTGTAAGCTGCATATTTCCTGCTAAATGGTTTAGAGAAATGAATGTGAAAGATGAAATCAATAAGCTAGGATAGATGAAAGTGATAGATGCAAATAGGATGGAGTGGGTAGGTGTGCAAAGCGATCTCATAGATGGAAGAACTCACTTTTAGATAGCGTTTGTTTACCAGGTTTTCACTATCTAAATTTATTTCATTATTTCCATATTTGATTTTTTTCTTCCTTCTATTTTTGTTGTTTTATGCTTTTTAGGGATTTTCTGCTTTTCTGAGTTTTTACTGATTTCTTCAGGACTTTATATGTTGTTTTATTTATGACTATTGTTTTTTGAAGACTTTATATCTTAAGAATAGGACTTCTTGAGATGGATAGAATTGATGGGTTCATCAAACCAATCACCCTAAGTTGTAGATAACTTGTATGCTCCTGAGCCAGATGTTGCTACTATAGCTAAAGGACCTAACTAGTTTGGTTCAAACTTTCCCTTCTTTTCTCGATCTTGCTAATTTCTTGGATTCTCCCTTAGAACTAGATCTCTAATCTAAAAAATGTGTGGCTTAACACTGTGATTGTAACCTCTCGCCATTCTTTGTTGATATGATTTCAAATGATCTGTAGTATTTTGGCGACATTCCTGAATTGGCTCAAGTTCTTGAAGTCTAGAGACTCGTTGTTTTTCTTTTGGTATAAGACCTTTCAAAGACACTTATATAGAAGGTATCTCTACTTATACTAGTACTATGGCTTCTGATACATATATTAAGCAATATGGGGTTTCTCTCGTTGGTGTGCTAATGCTAGTTTGGTATGCCCAAAGAGTAGGATTTAGCTAAATATGCCAGTCTTTTCCAGCTTCATTGACTGTTTTTCTTTAGGATTTTCAAGATTGTTTTATTTGATGCCTCAGCTTGACCATTTCCCTATGGATAATATGAGGTAGAAAATTTTGATGGATATAAAATTGCTCACATATTTCCTTCACATCTTGATTCTTAAATGGTCTTCCATTATCAGTGATAATGGTTATAGGGACTCCATAGAGACAGATTATATAATTCAAGATAAATGATGATATTTGTTTTCCTATCACTTTTGTCAAAGGCACTGCTTCAATCCACTTAGTGAAATACTTAGTAGTTGTCAGAATGAGCTTATGTCCATTAGAAGATGAAGGATTTATCTTACCTACCAGGTCAAGACCCCATTGGGAGAATGGATATGAACCTTCCATAGGATGCAATTCTTGTGCTGGTGCCTTGATTAGATTCCCATGGATCTAGTATTGTTTACATTTCTTGACATATGTAAATGAATCTCTCTCCATAGTAGGCCAATAATAACCCAAGCGAATAAGTTTCTTAGCTAGCATTAAACCACTTGAGTGCATGCCACAAATACCTGCATGGACTTCATTAAGAACTTTCTTAGATTCTTCTTTTTCAAGACACCTCAAATAGAGTGCTATCTAGACCTCATCTATATAAGGTATCAACAATGATAGTATAACAGGATGACTGACGAATAAAATTTATTCTCTCATTATAGGATAGGTCAGGAGGAAGGATATTCTCCTTTAGGTATCTATAAGTTTGGTCGTATAAGGATTGATCAGTTCTAGATATATGAAAAATCATGGTTATTTTGGGATTGAATGGTAGGATTCAAGATATCTTCCATAAGGAATTCGTAATGTTATTGATTTTCTTGATTTTGCAAAAGAGATGCTATTGTATCCATTGCATCTGCTACTTTGTTCTCATTTCTTGGGATCTACATAAATGTTATCTCTTCAAAGTGCTCTTTATTGGCATATGTGCAGAGTATGTTGACATGATGATATTGTATGTTGTCATTGATGTCAATATCATGAAGAGTGAACTGATATATTGAAGTAAGCACTTGCAACAGAACCGGTATATGTGAAAAAGTGAAGTGGTATGTTTGTCCAAAGTGAACCGGTACGTTGAAATGTGAACCTGTATATGGGAATGTGAACCAGTATGTGTGAACAAGTGAAGCGATATGTTTGTCCAAGAGAATTGGTATGTTGGAATGTGAATCGGTATATGGAATGTTTTGTATCAAGGTTTCATATGGTATGATTACCGGTTGGTAGTCTTAGCTTCAGGGTTTCCAGTTGAAGTGTTCTATGCCTATGTGATTCAACCAATGACATTGTGTGTTGTGCTAGCATTGTAATGAAGAATAGACTGTGTTGCCATGTCAGCTCTATGTGCATGAAGGATCTTGCATGAAGGAGATTGATCATATCTACCTCGGGAATATGTGAAGTCTCTGCAAATGGTGGAGAATGCGTGATGGGTTATTGCCTCCAAGATGCAGTGAATAACAAACAATGGAGAATGTCTTGAGATTTGTTCAAGACCATTGTATTCAAAGCAAAGTGTTCAATGGATAAGATTGAACCGACTAAATTGTTTAACCTAAATATTTAGGGTTTAGGGTTTATGCTACCAACCTATCTATTTTATATAAGGTCAATGTTGTTTTTCATGTTGAAGTTGTTGGCAAATGTTGTATGTGTATCTAAGTGCAAAGATACGTGATTCTTGCTAGACCAGATATGAGAATAGATACATGCAATGTTAGCGTAGAAGGAAGGAATTGAAGCGGATCTGCATTAGCATTGATTGTTACTACTAGATCATTGTAATACCTATTGACCTCTGACCACATCAACAGTTGAAAAATCCCTTAACAAGGTAGCTTTAACAGGCTTGCTATAAATCCTTTAACAGGGTGAATCAAAATCATTGACCTCTAAAAATCCTCTAACAAGGTAACCTTTAATCAGGTTTAACCCTCAACCAGGTATGTTAGCCATCCCTTAACCGAGCGATCCCTAGCAGGATCGGTTCCTAACATAACCTATTGTAAAGTCTTTAACCGGACTAGGCTCCTAACAGAGCGGACCTCAAAAGGGTTCAAAGAACAGCTTGTGGGTATTCATCCCCACCATAGTTTTTCCCAGTTGGGTTTCCATGTGAAAAATATGTGTGTTATGTGTGATGTGTTTCATATGATGCTTTGTTATTCTCTGTTAAGAGATAAAGCATGTTGAACCTATAAGTCTTTACATTCCTATTAAAGTATTACTAGTGTATGCATATGGGTGGAGTGGAAAGAAGATGTTAGATTGTGTGGAAAGCTGAGTTACTGGTTTATGTCTTTCACTATGCTTAACTGGTAGTAATCTGGTTTAGACCTGTGTTATTGCTTACCAGTCAAATGACAGGGTTCTCAGTCTAACCGGTTCAAGAGAAACTGTTTTTATTAGTACTGATTCACCCCCCCCTCTTAGTACCAGTTTGGTACTAACTGGTCATCATTGATGTGTCAATTAGTATCAGTGCATCCTCCAATCCTTTGTGTTTTAAGCTTAAATGCTTGAGGTAAAGATCCTACTCTAATGATGAGGAGGGAAGGTCCAAAGTTCAACAAAGACAACTTTAAAATATGGAAGGAAAGAATGAAGTTATACATCAGAAGCATGGGTGCTCAACATTGGAGCTATGTTGAGAATGCTTATGTTATCCCTACCAGTACTCTTACCGATGACCAAAAGAGAGAGATTCAAGAGAATGGGCAAGTCATGGAAGCCCTAATTAGTAGCTTAGCTGACATTGAGTTTATTGATATTCAGGACAAAGAGAATCCCAAAGAAGTATGGGATGCCCTTGAGAATATCTATGGCGGTGATGAGCATGTGAAACAAGCTAAGGAAGAAAGTCTTAGGGGAAAGTTTGAAGACATGTGGATGGTTTCCATGTGGATGGTTGAAGGAGAAACCATTCAACAATATGCAATAAGAATCAAAACTGTTGTTGGAGATATCAAGAGAATAGGTGGTAAAATGAAAGATTCCACTGTTGTTAGAAAAGTTTTGAGATCCTTATTACCGGTCTATGCAATAAGGGTTGCTACTATTCAAGAGTTGAGGTCTGTAGACAAGACAAAGGTATCCCTAGACTCCATCATTGCAAATTTAACAGCTTATGAGCTAAATAATTATGATGGTAGTATTCAGAAGACTGAATCAGCCTTCAGAGCATCTACTACACATCCATAAAAGGCAAAGAAGCTAGTACCAGTGGTGAACCAAGACAAAGTAGAGAAATGGATGATGAGGAGATCCTGATGGAATTTGAAGCTCTTCTTGCCAAGAGACTTCCCAAGGGAACCGATAAATATAGAGGTAAGCTTCCTTTGAAATGCTTTTCTTGTAACCGGATAGGACATATTGTTGTAAACTACCCTAATGGTGACAATAAGGATAAACCGGAGAGGTTCAAGAAGTTCAAAGGAGGAAACTAGAGAAACTATTTTGTAGCACTTGATGAAGGTGTCACTGATGAGGAATCAGAAGATGAAGAAAATGAAGATATTGTGTTTGTAGCAGTCAAGGAAGATGTGTCAGACAAGAAAGCTCTTGTCTCCTGCTTTGATAATTCCAATGAGTGGATTATTGACAGTGGTTGTTCTCACCATATGACTAGTGACCGAAGTAAGTTTCTATCTCTGGAAGAGTATGATGGTGGTGTGGTTTGTTTTGGTAATGATGTACCATGTATGGTAAAAGGCAGAGGGTCCATCTCTTTGAATGGAAGAAGTAGTGCTGACAATGTGTATTGGGTAGAAGGTCTAAGGCACAACCTTTTGAGTGTTGCTCAACTGAATGATAATGGACTCACTTTGGAATTCAAAAATGGAGTGTGTAAAATCAAAGGAAAGAGTGGTGAACTGATAGCTACCGGTATGCAGACCAAAGGTAACCTATTTCAACTTAATTCTAATGGTAGTACATATCTTATGGCTAAGTTTGAGGATAGCTGGATATGGCATAGGAGACTCTGCCATGTAAACTTTGACAATATTGTGAAGGCCAGTAAGATCAAGGCAGTTAGAGGATTTCCTATGCTAAGAAAACCAGAAAATCCTTTGTGTAGAGAGTGTCAAATGGGGAAAATGTCTTCCTGAACCTTCAAAGGTAAACCTTTCACTACAGACAATTTACTTGATCTTGTGCATACTGATTTGTGTGGTCCTATGAAAACTAGGAGTGTGTAGGGAGATAGGTATTTTATGATTCTTATTGATGATTGCTCAAGAATGTGTGGGTCACATTCTTGAAGGACAAATCTAAAGCTTTTGGAAAGTTCAAAGCCTTCAGAGCACTTGTAGAAAAAGAAAGAGGTAAAAGGGTCAAGTGCTTAAGAACCGATCAAGGAGGGGAATTCACTTCCGGTGAATTCAACAAATAGTATGAAGAGAATGGCATAAGGAGGCAAGTGTCCTCCTATGGACTCCACAACAGAATGGCCTAGCAAAAAGGAACAACTGGACTATGGTTGAAGCAACTAGAACTATGTTGATCCAAGGAAAGGTTGCTCACACTTTTTGGAGGGAAGCTGTGAGCACTGTAGTCTACACAATGAACTGGGTACTCATAAAAAATGGGTAAGGACAAAACACCGTATGAGTATTGGATAGGTAAGACACTAGTGGTAAGATACTTCAGAGTGTTTGGTAGTAGATGCTATTGTTAGGGTTCCCATAGATACTAAGAGGGGGGGGTGAATCAGTATCTGACCGGTAATGAAATTTTCTTAAAACTGAATATGTAGAATATAAAGCAACAATATACCGGTATGCAAGAATTAATGCAAATAACATAATCAAAAGCACCCACATGAAAAGAAAACCATAACACAAGATGTTTAATGAGAAAACCTGGTGTGGGAAAAACCTCGGTGGGATTTGTGACCCACAATATTCACTTATTGGCCAATAAGAGAATATTACTTACAATAGGGGCCTGTACATGCAGGAAGGCCAACTGCTTAGAGCTCACTGCTCAATAAGAAGTCACACTGACTTACAATGAGCATTTACACAAATCCAATATTTTGTACTACTTTACAATAGCATCTTCAATGCCAGATTCAGTACTGGTTCTTGCTCTGTTCTTTACATATACCCTTGACCTACAATTCGCACATTAGGTCTACCTTATAATTTATTTATAGATTTCTATCCATATTCTACAAATGCCTACAATGATCTCTTTTATATACAAGAGTCATTTTACAATTTGCCAAGTTGGCTTACAATGATAAACAAAATATTACATAACAAAAATCATGTCGGCCTCTGTGCTGGTATACATATTTCCTTCTGTGTCGGTGTACATCTTTTGTGCCGGTGCCAGTGTAGATTGATTTTGTTGATGCTGGAGCACTGTTATGTTTGAGTAATGCTTTGCCAGTATAATGTCTTGCTGGTGCCATACGATTGCTAGGTTTCTTGAGTAATGCTTTGCCGGTGCCATAGGATTGCAAGGTTGCCTGAGTAATGTTTTGCCAGTGCCATAGGATTGCAAGGTTGCCATCAATGACAAAACCCTCAATCACACACAATGTCTCATTGGAGTGTCCATATGCCAACAACTATATCAAGAGGAGTGAGCATCAAAGCAAGTTTGATGCTAAAAGTGATGAGGGAATATTCCTAGGGTATTCCACAAAGAGAAAAGCTCTCAAATGTTTCAATAATAGGATTCAGAGAATTGTTGAAAGCATCAATGTTAGAGTTGATGAAACCTCTAAGAAATCTGAGGAAACCGACAGTGAACAAGTAAGAGGTGAACCGATAGTAACCTTCTAGGAACTAGTTGCAAGACAACCAGGCACCAGTAATAGTGTTCCTACACCGGTGGATGTTGATGTTGATGAAGATGAGGATGAAGAAGAAAAGCAAGAAGAAACAACTAAGATCATTCCTAGGTATGTAAAGTTGAATCATGATCCAAAGCAGATCATAGGAGACAAGGATGTAGGAATTCTTACAAGAAGAAAGATTAGAGAAAACTCTTGCATGATCTCTGAATTTGAGCCTAAAACATTTAGAGAGGCACATAAAGATGAAGACTGGATCAAGACAATGAAAGAGGAACTTGACCAGATAGAAAAGAATGGTACATGGTCTTTGGTACCCAGACCAGAGCATAAAAATGTCATTGGCACCAAATGGATTTTCAGAAATAAGTTGAATGAATATGGCTCAGTGGTTAGAAACAAAGCTAGATTGGTGTGTAAAGGATATGCCCAAGAAGAAGGAGAAGACTATGGAGAAACCTTTGCTCCAGTAGCCAGATTGGAAGGAGTTCGTATGCTTCTTGCATATGAAGCATTCAAGGGATTCAAGGTATATCAAAAGGATGTAAAGTCTGCATTTCTGAATGGAATACTAGAAGAGGAGGTGTATATAGAGCAACCAGATGGGTTTTCCCTATCAGAAGATAGTGACATGGTGTGTAGGCTACATAAGGCCTTGTATGGACTAAAGCAGGCACCTAGACCATGGTATGAATGCTTGCACTCCCATCTTGTGAAGATTGGATTTGAGAGAACAAGTGAGGATAGTAATATCTACCTAAAGTCAGAAGGAGATCAGATTCTGATCTATGAGGTATTTGTTGATGACAAAATCTTTGGAGGAGATGACAAGATGAGTCATAATTTTCTAGATGAGATGAAAAATGAGTTTGAGATGTCACTTATAGGGGAGATTAAGTTCTTCATTGGACTACAAATTCAACAAATGAAAGATAAAATCTTTATCACTTAGTCCAAATATGTCA
Organism: Cryptomeria japonica; assembly: GCF_030272615.1. Taxonomy (NCBI): domain Eukaryota; kingdom Viridiplantae; phylum Streptophyta; class Pinopsida; order Cupressales; family Cupressaceae; genus Cryptomeria; species Cryptomeria japonica. Next base: position 204,454,628 of record NC_081411.1, on the reverse strand, counting down.
AAGAGGTGTTGAAGACCTTTGGCATGGAAGACAACAAACCGGTTGGTACATCGATGGTGACAAGTTGTAAATTATCCAAAGAGAATGACTCAGGGTTAGTAAATGAGAAAGAATACCAATCAATGATTGGTAAATTGCACTATGTAGTACATAGCAGACCAGACATTGCACATGTAGTGGGCATTGTTGCATGGTTCCAGAAAAACCCAAGAGAATCCCACTTGGTAGCAGTCAAACAGATTTTGAGATATCTGAAGGGAACTATTGACTATGGATTATGATATCCATACAGTAATGATTTCAACCTGAAAGTGTTTACAAATGCTAAGTAGGTTGGTAATGTGGATGACTGGAAGAGCACAACTAGTGGTGCATTCTTTCTTGGTGGAAGACTAGTCTCATGGATGAGTAAGAAACAGAGTTGTATCTCTCAGTCTACAACAGAAGTGGAGTATGTTGCAGCATTTATGAACTACACCCAGACAATTTGGATGAAGCATATATTAAATGGCTTCAAAGTTTCTGTATCTAAACCAATAAGTATATTTTGTGACAACACAAGTGTGATTAACATCTCCAAGAATCAGATTTTACATTCTAGAACCAAGCACTTTGAGCTTAAGTATCATTTCTTAAGGGAAAAGGTTCAGAACAAAGAAGTTGTACTGGAACATGTTTCCAGTAAGGAGCAGTTAGCAAACATATTCACCAGGCCTCTATCGAAGGCTACTTTTACCTATTTGAGAGGTGAATTATGGGTGATGCCCCTTCAGGAGGTGAACTAAAGGTGTGTGCTCCACATCAATTAGGAATTACATTGATATATTTTTCTCAGGATTGGTCTATTGAAGGATGCTACTCCTTAGGGGGAGCAACATAGTAGATCATAGATGTTTATGCCTTCACTTTGGTATTGTTGTCAAAGGGGGAGAGATGTGAAGTAGAGAAGATATTTGCAGTATTGGGGGAGAAGATATCTGCAGTATTGGGGGATAAGATGTAAAGCTCAAAGATATCTTTGCATATTTCCATCAATGCCAATAGGGGAGATTGTTGGCATATGTGCAGAGTATGTTGACATGATGATATTTTATGTTGTCATTGATGTCAATATGATGAAGAGTGAACCGGTATATTGAAGTAAGCACTTGCAAGAGAATCGGTATATGTGAAAAATTCAAGCAGTATGTTTGCCCAAAGTGAACCCGTGTGTTGAAATGTGAACCGATATATGTGAATGTGAACTGGTATATGTGAACAAGTGAAGCAATATGTTTTTCTAAGAGAACTAGTATGTTGGAATGTGAACCAATATATGGAATGTTTTGTATCAAGGTTTCACATGGTATGATTACTGGTTGGTAGTCTTAGCTTCAAGGTTTCTGGTTAAAGGGTTCTATGCCTATGTGATTCAACCGATGACATTGTGTGTTGTGCTATGATTGTAATGAAGAATAGATTGTGTTGCCACGTCAGCTCTGTGTGTGTGAAGGATCTTGCATGAAGGAGATTGATCCTATCTACCTTAGGAATGTGTGAAGTCTCTGCAAATGGTGGAGAACACGTGATAGTTTATTGCCTCCAAGATGCGGTGAAGAACGAATGATGGAGAACATCTTGAGATCTGTTCAAGATTGTTGTATTCAAAGGAAAGTGTTTAATGGTCAGGATTGAACTGACTAAATTGCTTAACTTAAATATTTAGGGTTTAGGGTTTCTGTTATTGACCTATCTTTTTTCTATAAGGTCGATGTTGTTTTTCATGTTGAAGTTGTTGGCAAACGTTGTATGTGTATCTAAGTGCAAAGATACATGATTCTTGCTAGACCAGATATGAGAATAGATACCTGTAGAGTGTGAGTGAAGAAGGAAGGAACTGCAGCGGATCTGCATTGGCATTGAGTGTTGTTACTAGATCATTGTAATACTTGTTGACCTCTAACCACTTCAACAGTTGTAAAATCACTTAACAGGGTAGCTTTAATCGGCTTGCTGTAAATCCTTTAACAGGGTGACTCAAAATCAGTGAGCTCTAAAAATCCTCTAACAAGGTAACCTTTAACTGGGTTTAACTCTCAACTGAGTATGTTAGCCATCCCTTAATTGGGTGATCCCTAGCAGGATAGGTTCCTAACAAAACCTATTGTAAAGTCTTTAACCGAACTAGGCTTTTAACATAGTGGACCTCAAAAGGGTTCAAAGAACAGCTTGTGGGTATTCATCTCCACCGTGGTTTTTCCCAGTTGGGTTTCCACATGAAAAATATGTGCATTATGTGTGATGCTTTTCATATGATGCTTTGTTATTCTCTTTTAAGTAGTAAAGCATGTTGAACCTGTAAGTCTTTACATTCTTGTTAAAGTATTACTAGTGTATGCATATGGGTGGAGTGGAAATAAGATGTTAGATTGTGTGGAAAGATGAGTTACCGGTTTATGTCTTTCTCTATGCTTAACTAGTTGTAATCTGGTTTAGACCAGTGTTATTTCTTACCAATCAAAGGGTAGGGTTCTCAGTCTAAACGGTTCAAGAGAAACTATTTTTATTAGTACTGATTCACTCCCCCCTCTCAGTACCGGTTTGGTACTAACTAGTAATCATTGATTTATCACTCTTTAAAATATTCAACCAACTATTTGTAGGGCATGATCTTGTCATCCTTAGTTTTATAATCATCATATATTTTGTTGATTATAAGCTATAAATCACCATAAACATGCAATTCTTTGATGTTCAATTCAATAGCCATTTTGAGCCTGATAATCAATGCTTCATATTTTGTAGTATTGTTTGTGGATGTAAACCATAATCTATATTATTTTGGAATTGTGTTTTCCTAAGGTATGATGAACAAAATTCCAGCACTTGATCCATATTGTGTATAGGAGCCATCAAAGTACAACTCCCAAAATTTTGTGCTTATATTCAGAATGTCTGCATCATGAAATTTGATGTGCAACGATGTGTCACCTTTTAAGGGTGTGTCAACCAATTGATAAAAATTGATGTGTCCTTTGATATCTTTTTCATCAACATATTCTATATCAAACTCACTTTGTACCATAACCCATTTTGCCAGTCTGCCTAGATCAAAGTTCACTTGCTCAGCAAATACTTTAGTGGATCTTATTTTTCTATCATTTTCACATAATGAGTCACCATTTAATGCCGTAATTTCTGAGTTGTGAATATAACTACTAGGCATGTCTTTTCAACTAATGTATAGTTCAATTCATATCCTACAAGTATTCTATTGAGGTAATACACAACTCTTTCTTTCCCTTCTTCATCATGTTGTGCTAAGAGAGCTCCTAGTGATACATTTGTCGTTGAGATGTAAAGAAACAATGGTTTCCCTTTGATTGGTGATACATGTACTGGAGGATTCATCAAATATTCTTTGATTTGCATAAAATATTCTTCACACTTCTAATCCCATTTGAATGGAACATTCTTGTGTAAAAGATGAGTGAATGAATAACATCTATCTGCTAATTAAGAGACAAATCTTCTGATTGATTGCAATCTCCCTTATAGAGAATGCAATTGACTTATGTTCCCAGGTGGCTCCATTTACATGATAGCTTTGACCTTCTCTGGTTCTCCTTCAATTCTATGAGCTTATATAATGTACCCAAGAAGTTTTCCAGAGGTTACTCCAAATGCACATTTCCTTGGATTCAATCCTAATTGATATTTTTCAAGCCTGTCAAAGATATTGCCCAAGATGTTCAAATGTTCTTTTCTTGTATGAGATTTTGCAAGTATGTCATCTACATAATCTCCTATAAATGTATTCATAATATCATTGAATATGGTTGTCATGGCTCTTTGATAAGTTTCTCCCACATTCTTAAGCCCAAATGGTATAACATTCCAACAATAACTATCCCATGCATAAGTGAATGTTGTATTTTCTTGATCTTCAGGGGCAATTTTTATTTGATTGTACCTCAAGAATCCATCCATTAATGAAAACATTTCATGCTAATAAGTCTACAATTATATCAATGTTGGGAAATGGGAAATCATCTTTAGGATATGCCTTGTTCAAATTCTAAAATTGGTGCAAACTCTAATGCTTTTATCTAGCTTTGAAACTAGCACAATACTTGAAACCCATTCTGGATAGGTAATAGGTCTTATAAAACCCACATCCAATAGTTTTTTTATCTCTTCTTTTACAAGGAGAGAAATGCGTGGATGCATCTTCCTTAGATTTTGTTTAACTGGTTTTTCTTTTGGATCTACATTGAGATGATGCATGATAAGATCTGGATCAAGTCTTGACATGTGTGCATAGGACCAAGCAAAATTTATCTGTCTTTATTTGAATAATTTTATGTAGTTTTTACTCTCTTCATCTGATAATGATGCAATAGGATGAAGGAATTTAGGGTCCTTTGATGTACCAATATTTATTGCTTCTATTGACTCTATTAAAATAGAAGATTCTCTCTTGAAAATATGCAAGGAAGGTGTCAAACATTTCATCTTCTGGCACCTTAGGGAGGTTTTCACCATCAGATACATCCTTTATTTTTCCTCTTGATTGATCTAGTGTTGCCATGACATGGTTTTCAGCACTTGGTCTTTTTCCTTATTTTATTTCAATTTTGTGACTGGAAAGTTTGGCACTCTCCTGACTTCTAGAAGCATTACTTGATTTCGTGGTGGAAGATATCTTAGATATTATTGGTTCTATGGAATTAAGATATACGCCTCAATCATGATCATTAGAAAAGACATCCAATTCAAGGATTTCTAGGTTATCCCAATCAATTAGCTCTAGATAAAGTAGGGGTAAGTCATAGTCATCATTATTGTTGGGTGTTTCAAGGTTCATGAGATAATAGTCATAGTTTAGCATGGAGTAGGTAATTTCATAAATAGAACTCTCTTAAGGATAGTCTCTCCCAAGTGCTCTCCAATAATCTCTAATGAAATGAGGATTGGTATTTTGTGATTCACTCTCAAGTAACTCATCATTTGATGTTTATCCCTCAAACAAATGGATTATATCTACACATACATCTTTGATACTACAGGTTCCCTTTTGATCAATTTCAATATATTCATTTGTATCTTGAATTTTACATACTTGTGCACATGACATAGAGTATTCTCTTGCTATCTTCTTCTTCTCACGAACACAACTTCTTCTGGACTAATAGTCAATCCTTCTTGACTATCTATTAATTCTTCTAAGGTTCTTCCATACCTTAATATTGTTGACTCAACATTTGATGTAGGTCTGATATTTTGTTGATCTTCTGATGATTGATCAATAACTATTTGTGTTTCCTATGGTGTCACTTCTTGTTCTTTTTCATCCTCTTTCCTTTGTTATTTTTTATATGCCTCTTTCCTCTTAATTCTGATCTCTTGTTGTCTTCTTTCCAACTCTATTCTCTATTTTGTGAAATATGAGTCTTCATTTGTAATAGTTGCTTGTTATTCATACTTTTCTTCACTTGATAAACAAGATGATAGATCTGGACCCCATTCATATTTGTTTAAATTTGTTTCTAAACCATTTTCTAGAATCATACCACTATATCTAATAGGAATGTTATATGGTGAGAAGAGTTCTCTGATTTTGGCAATCTGATCTTTCACTATTTCTACAATATCTTGATTAGGTTCCATGATTGTTTGTATTAATTGAACTTGTTTGCAAGATTCTTCTTCTTGCAAATTTTTTCCTATTATTTCTCATATTCTCCTTGTTTCTGTTTGTTAGCGACTATTTCTACTTCTTGGTGTATCCTTTCTTGCCATGGTTTTTCTTTAGGGTCTACTTTCTTTCTCCACCTTGGATGTTGATAATTATGTTATTTTTGCTTTAATTTAGGATATCAAAGTTCTTATTTATCTTCTTTAGATTGTGTGTGAGGACAAATAGGCTCTAAAATGCCTTCCTATCACTTACCAATTGGTCTTTTTCCTTCATATCCTATCTTTTGCATGATCTTATAACCATTGCCATATTGTCCTATGGGAATATTAACTTCTGTAGTTGTATTTATAGTTTCATTTTCATCTCTATACAACCAACTAAGAATGTCTTTGTCTTTAGTTTCTTATGCAAGTGTTCCAGCTCTAACAAATGCTCCATCAAACATTTCAACTAATTTCTCTTGGATCTGTGTTTAAATATTTGTAGGCTTTCCATATGATTTAGGTGAAAGTGGAAAGTTATGCAAAGAATACTTTCCCATTCCTTCATCATTTAGTTTAAGATTTTTCTCAAAGGTTTCCTATAATTTTTCTTGAATTTATTTAGTGAGAGACTGATTCTCTATTCTGTGGAACTCATTGTTGGCAATATAGCATTATAACAGACAATGAAGGATTGTTGACATTTCAATAAAGGATATTGAGAAGGTTGTTGATGATTATGGATATAACTGATTAAGGATGCTTACTGTCTTAATATTATTATTTTGTCATTGATGTCAAGAAATTGATTTTCTAATTCAGTATGATGTTGCCATATCTTGAGAAGTATGATTTGAAGAATATAAAGATGTCGGTAAAAGACACAGGAAATAATATGATGAATAAGGTATTCAATGGGTAACTACTACCAAGTCAGACAATGATGAGATCATGATGTTTAGATTGTTTTAACATCATACATATGTTGTAAATTGTAAGGTTAATACTATACTATGTTATCAAGAAAAGAACCTAGTCAGTAAACCCTAAGGAAGCTAGTCGGTAAACCCTAAGGTTATCGCTATCAGTTAATGAAGGCATAATTTCTACCAATTAAACTTTAGTATTTACCGAGTTGTAACCGAGCTGTAACCGAATGCATTAAATGTTTACATGTGTTATTTAATGAAGGAAGCTGATTAGCTGGAACTGATTAAATGATTGTTATGCTGTAAATATAGTTTGTTAATGAATCTATGGCAAAGGAAAGTTGGCATGAAGATCTACAGTTCAGGTTGAACCGCAATACACTAGCACAAGTTCCAAGAAAGGTATGCAAGTTCCAAGGCAGGGTAAAACATTTTCAGATCGAAAGATGCATTGAACCTGGACAAGATTGAAGATCTGATGGCTATGATTGATCATGGGAAATGTGATCAAGGAGATTAAGCGGTTAGCTAATTGTTTATAAATAGGGAACTGTTGATAAACAATTTATGTGGGCAAGTGTATGCACAAGGATGCTACATAGTGATTACCGAGCATAAAAGCTTGAAGACCTATTTGAATAACAGAGTATAGAAGCACAACAGATGGACAAGATTACTTCTATGTCTAGATTGTATTGAACAAATAAGAATCTGCTTTAGCATTTTAGATGTGAAGTTGCAATTAGATTGTTATTACTATTTTTTTGTGAAAGTGACAGAAAATAGCTTAACCGAGTGGACTTAACAGTGTTATTTGTATAACCCTCTAGCAAGGTGACATTCTGATTGAGTGTTTGAAATCCTTTAACAAGGTCACTTCTAACAAGGTGAAGATCCTAACAGATCTGAGGGAAATCCCTTAACTGGGTCACATCTAGCAATATGTTTGTAATCTTAACATGATTTGTTTTTAACCGAGCATACTCTAGAAGAGTATATTTCTTAGTGGGTCTGAAATCCCACAATGGTTTTTCCTGTCATGCCCAAAATTTAGGGCGAAAACGGAATGATTTTTTTTTTTTAAAAATAACTAAGTAACATAAAGTTCGCTAACACGACATGCACTAATGTATTTTGCCCAAACTATATTCGGGCTAATTTTGTTATTAAATCAAGTAACGAAATTAATTCAAAATTTATTTGTGAAATACTAGACAATTTAAATTTATTTTCACAAGATACCTAGTCAATAGATTAATTATGTCCCCATAGACAACCAAAGTTACAATCGAGCTAAACTCCTAACTTTTAATTTCAAGTTCTCATAAATAGTTAATTTAGAAATATTTAATTTTATTTTAAAACTTCTCAAGCTAATAAAGTTAAAATAATTATTTACTTCTCCAATATTTAATTTAAATCATTTTGTTCTATTTGAAAATCAAATAATAATTCCATACAATTTAACTTAAACCATTTCTACCTATTTACATTTATATAAAACATAATTATATAATGACAACCTTATATATATATATATATATACATATACATATACATATATAATGTATATAAAATAATGTATATAAAACTACCTAGGGTTTTACCCATGCAAACCCTATCTAATCAAATACCTATCTCATAAACCCCTTTCTTTTTTTTATTATAAAAATAAAACTTCCCTTAGGATATTTTGTTATTTTACCCTAATCATATTTTGTTTGCCCTAACCCCAAGTTTTGGATTAGGGCATTCCATTATATATATATATATATATATATATATATATATATATATATATATATATATATATATATATATATATATATATATATATATATATATATTTTTTTTTTTTTGTACCTTTCATTTTATTTTTGGTTCGGACTATGTAGGGCCGAAACCCATCGAGCGGCGGCCATGGTGAAGTTCGCAGGTCAAAGGGGGGTGATGGGGGCGCCACTGTGTGTCCACACAGTGGTGGCGCGGCACCACTGTGTGTGCACATAGTGGCGGCATGGCACCACTATGTGTCCACATAGTGGGAGCCACAGCGGCCCACGCTGTGTGTTCACACAGTGGAAGCCGCGAGGCCGACCACTGTGTGTACACACAGTGGGGTCCACGGCCGATCCACTGTGTGTCCACATAGTGGCTTCGACCCTTCGACAATACTAAAAAAAAAACCCCTTTTTTTTTAAAAGTTATAAATATTTTTATTTTTATGTATTTTTTTTTTAATATATATATATATATATATATTGATATACATCTTCTTTTTTTTTTAATATTTAGATATATTTATATATATATATATATATATTTTTTTAATATTTAGATATATTTATATATATATATTTTTTTAATATTTAGATATATATATATATATATAAATTCAACGCATTTTATTTTCTTTTCTTTTAAACATATTTATAATGATATACATGCAAACTACCTGTCAATAATATATTTGTATGAATTTATAAATTCCATCAGACATCCAATTAAAATAAATAGGCTCTAGTATTTTGATTTAGATGAAGAGTATATAGATAGGTTAATAATTTTCAAACTTCATTCTACTATATTGCTTTTACAGAAAACAAAAATAAATAATTTATTTTCGATATACAATATGCATGCAAATCTAACTTATGCCTCTTCTGTTTTATTTTAGCTTAAATGCTTAAGTATGGAAAAATTTACTGCAAATCAATTTATCATAAACACATCAGAAATACGATTTTATTTTGACTTTGGGGATACTAATCTAGGAATACTTATTTCCTTCTACAATAAATAATTTACTGAATTCTGAAATATTATAGCAACTAATTAGATATTATATTTCTCCTTTTATTTATTTATTTAAAATCTATCAACAACTACAACTCATAATTTCTGTAATTAAAATGAAGACAAAATCACAGTAAAAAGAAAAAATACAGAATTAAATAAAACTGATTTTCATATTTCAATGACTATTGCATGCCTTTCAAAAGTATTTCTTTTCAAAGAGAAAGATGAATATATCTAGCTTTTTACAATCCTAAAGGTATTCTGCAAAACTTGCAAGATGTTTCTTTATCTAAATAACAATAACTAATCTCATGCCTTTATTTCAAATTTACAATTAGCCTCTCATTTCACGAATGAGGTTATATTTCTCCTTTTAACACTAATAAATACAGCTGCAAATAAATTCCTGCAACAATAACTCCTGCAACTTTCCACTTGACCTATTCTTTTCTCCCGACAATCCTACATATTAAATCACAAATATGACCATGGAGTGCTCACCTCCCAACCTAAGCTAACTGGTAGCCACCCCGAGCTCGAAGAACCAAGCCCTAGACGGGAAACAAACATGCAAGCACATAGAAGACAAAATACACACAGATTTCAAACACACTTCCATCCCGGCTACACTGCACCACACTTTGGTGATGACCTTTTTAAGGGTGGTAGTGGACCAATACCCTGAGGAGAATTGCAAGTATGGAAAACATGTAGCCACCTCATGGCACAACAAATACATCAAGAATTTCAACCCCTTATTCCTTATCCCCCCAAGGCATTCTAGCCTTATATCCCTCCTTATGACCCCCATTGCACAAACAGGCCATGCAGCAAGGGTCACACAAATATCCCTTGTGATCGCTCTCAAAATGAGAGTCTCTCACTTGAGGGTTGTCACTGCTACCACCCACAAGATCCTCCTCTCTCCCAAGAGTAAGAGGTCTTGAAAAAACTCCCAAAAACACATACAAAACATAATACAAAATACCAAATGAAATTCCCAAAAAGGACATACAAGAAAACAGATTTCTTACACCAACATGCCTTCAAAACACATGCAAAAAAAAGTCATTTAAAGAAGAATGTAACCAACCTTAATTTGCCCAAAGGTAGGATAGTATTTGAGGAAGAGCTACCCAATTCCATAGATCTTCTCCTTCTACCCTTAGCCAAATTTTACTATTCCAAATCTATTCTATTCTTCTTTTTTTTTCAAATTTCTCTTGTCTCCAAAAATGGAGAGTGGGTGATTATCCTCAAATTTTCAAATTCTTGCTTAAGAAGCTCATTCTCTCAGTTCTCACAAGTTTCTATAAACTAAAGAGGAAGGTAAGACAAAATGGGAAAGAGAACTCTCATTCGAAAAGGAAAGTTTACAACTAGGTTCAAACTTCTAATTTCAATTTTCGTACAACTCAGAAAAGTCAAATTTTAGAGTGTCGAAAAGGTCACTTAGGAGTAGAAACTTGCCTAAAATTACCCCAAAACCTTAGGTATACCTTATGGGCTTTAGGAAACCCTATTAAACTACCCCTAGGTGTTCATTTAACCCATTTTAAACCCCTCTGAAGTTTATTTTCGGGTCAAACCTATGTTGACCACCCCAAAGATTCTTTACCCAAGGTATTTATGACATCACGTTACATTGATTGAAAAAGGTATAGTTGAACACTTTCCCACCAAGAGACAAAAATGGAATTTAAACTTAAATCCACACATGTGTCAAGTGACACAAAGAAAACACTTTTACAATTTAAAACATGAAATCGTCTCTTGTGGATTTTACACAAGTAACTTAAATACACTTAACACACATGCAACATATACTGTTACAAATAAAGTACAACACAAACGGGGTGTTGTCTCTCCAAATAGACAACCCCTAGCTTACGAACATACATAAGTCTAGGTTTGGTTCTCCGTAAATTTTCCATGGTCACATGGTTAACTTCATGTGCATCTCAATTTACACATTAGTACTTTCAAATATCCACATATAATATAATTCAAAGGAATAATAATACACATCATCACTTGCATACAATTTACATCTGAACAAATTAAATACATCTTTTATCCAAGCAATTTAACGTAAGCAATTCCTCCTAATTCACAAAACTCAAACATACATCATAGTTCTATTATCATAGTAAAGTCCTACAAATTCAATATTGACATATATCACCGCAATTTCATCTTATTCAAAAATCATGTAGTGTTCTATCTCATAAAGCATATAAATAAATCATCAATATATAGGAATGTTATGCAAATCCTGAAATCATATAAGTTCTAAATTCCAAAATGCATCAAAATAAAGTATCCATAATAGTCTCAATATAAAATCCACTGAAATGTCAGACTGAGTCGAGGTGAGGCCTCACATTTCCCTATTTGGGTTTCCATGTTAAATCTGGTGTTATGAGGTTTATGATGTTTATATGCTTTTGAGTTTGCATGTTTAATAATTTTGGTTATATTACTAAAGTATATGTTACCGAGGTTGAATCTGATGTTTTTATGGGAGATTAAGTTTGTATGATTCACCCCCCCCTCTCATCTTGTTGGCTATTGGATCTATACTTATATTAAGTATCAGAACTATCAATTGGTATCAAAGCTTTGGACTCAGGAAGAAAATTTTTAAGGCACTTGAGTTAAAGATCCAAAGATGTATAAGAGGGATGCAATGAAGCTGAACAAGTCAAGTTTCTCTATATGGCAGAAAAGGATGAAGTTGCATCTATCAGGAGTTGGAGAATATGATGTATACTATCTAGAGAATGATTTTGTCACACCAAGCACCTATCCATTGACAATGGAAGAAATAAAGGCAAAGTAGGAACATATCCAAGCAATGATTGAAATAACATTTGCATTGACCGATTTAGAGTTTAATGACCTAGAAGGCTGAAATGATGCAAAGGCAATGTGGGGTAAGCTCATATCTATGTATGGAGGAGATGAACATGTTCAATGAGAAAAAGTAGATTTCTAAGAGGACAACTTGAATCCATGAGGATGAACGAAGGTGAGAACATAACTCAGTACAGTACAAGACTAAAGGAGATTGTTAATCAAATCAAAGGAGCAGGTGGAACTATTGAAGAAAAGGATATAACAAGTAAGTTGTTAAGAACCCTTCTACCAGCTTATGCAATCCAAGTCTCTGCAATCAATGAATTGAAGTCTATACCTAGTATGCCAATTTCTTTGGATGCTACTATTGGTAAGCTACATGCATTTGAGTTAAGTAACTTTGACAACAGTGGATCTTCGGTAAATAAAGTTGAATCTGCATTTTGTTCTTTTCATCTTGATGAATCTAATGATTACAATGAAAGAAAGTATAAGTACTTTGAAGGAGATCACAGTGGAGCAAGTGAAAGATTTCGTAAGAACATGGAAGAAGTACATAAACTATATGAGGAAATCAGAAAGCAAGAAGAGTTTGAAGCACTATTAGCTAGAAGTTTACCGAGAGGCAAAGGTAAGTATAAAGGAAAACTACCTTTGAAATGTTTCAATTGTGATAAAATAGGACATATGGCTTCTAACTATCCTGACAAAGATTCTACTGAAAAGAGAGATTACCGAGATGACAGACAAAAGGATAATCATTACAAAGGACACCGAGACTTCAGAAGAAGAGATAGAAAGACATGCTTAATAGCCGATGAGAAATCCAATGATGATAAATCAGATGACACTGATACAGAGGAAGTAGTTTATGTGGCTATCAAAGATGGATCAGATGAAGAAAGGTATGAAGAAAAAGCCCTAATAGCTCATATAAACACTAATGATTCTTAGATCATAGATAGTGGATGCTCACATCATATGAAAGGAGATATACACAAGTTTGTTATGTTAGAAGATTATGATGGAGGCTATGTTAGATTTGGTAATGATGCACCATGTTTGGTAAGAGGTAAAGGATCCATAACACTTCTTGACAATGCTAAATGTAATGATGTTTATTGGGTTGAAGGTTTGAAATATAATTTGTTGAGTGTAGCACAGCTAAACAACATAGGTTACCGAATAGAATTTCAGAAAGGAATTGTCAATGTTCATGACAAGAATGGAAAGTTAGCTGCTACTGGGACACAAACAAAAGATAACACATTTCACCTTGACTCAACTCATAACAAGTGTTTGTATGCAAAGATAGATGATACCTGGTTATGGCATAAAAGGTTTTGTCATGTAAATTTTGATAATCTGATCAAAATAAGTAAGAAGCACCGAGTAATAGGTCTACCGAGTCTAGAAAAACCTGAGAATGCTATGTGTCAAGGATGCCAGATGGGTAAGATGACAAGATCAAGCTCTATAAGTAAGTCTTACACTTCTAAGGGAGTTTTAGATCTTGTGCACACTGATCTTTGTGGTCCTATGAAAGTTCAAAGTTATTATGGTGATAAATATTTCATATTATTTGTGGATGACTATTCAAGGATGATGTCAGTAATGTTTTTAAAAGATAAATCAGAAGCTTTTCAAATGTTTAAATGGTACAAGGCAAGAGTTGAAAATGAAACAGGAAGACAACTAAAATGTCTTAGATCAGATAGAGGAGGAGAGTTCACATCTGATGAATTCAACTTATTTTGCAATGATCATGGTATTAAAAGACAAGTCTCTGCACTGAGAACTCCACAGCAGAATGGAATAGCTAAGAGAAGAAATAGATCTATTGTAGATTGTGCTAGAACACTGATGATTGAAAAGAAGGTGCCACAAACATTTTGGAGAGAAGTAATAAGCACAACAGTTTACACCCTGAACCGAGTACAATTGAAGAAAGGTACTTTGAAGACACCATATGAAATCTGGTATGATAAGAAACATAATGTAAGTTATTTTAAAATCTTTGGAAGTAGATGCTATGTTCACAAAGATGATAGAAATGGCAAGTTTGATCAGAAGAGTGAAGAAGGAAAATTTCTAGGTTATTCTTCTAGAAGTAAAGCATTTAAATGTCTGATCAAATCATCTAACAAAATAGTAGAAAGTGCAAATGTAAAAATTGATGAATTTGTAGAAAGAAATGATGAAGGAAATTCCAAGGAACTAGAAGACTATGATGAATTTGTCTATGTTCAACTGACAAGTCTTACCGAGAAGACTGTTGAAGAAAATGAAGAGAATATCCAGTTACCGAGTGATGAAGAAGATCACACAGAGCCTACCGAGCCTGTATTAGCCAAGTATGTCAGAAGACATCATGCACCAAGTCAGATTATAGGAGATAAGGATGATCTAGTGATGACAAGGAACAAACTGAGACAAAACACATGTTTGATATTTGAATTTGAACTGAGAATAGTGAAAGAGGCATTTAATAGTGAAGATTGGATAAATGCTATGACAAAAGAGATTGATCAAATCAAGAAGAATGACACATGGACACTAATCCCAAGACCGAAGGACAAAAATGTAATCAGTACAAAGTGGATTTAAAGAAACAAGCTAAATGAAAAAGGAGAGGTCATTCGAAACAAAGCAAGACTAGTTTGCAAAGGTCATGCTCAAGAAGAAGGAATTGATTATGGTGAAAATTTTGCACCTGTTGCTAGACTTGAAGGAGTAAGAACATTGTTGGCATATGCTGCTTTCAAAAACTTCAAGGTATATCAAATGGATGTTAAATCTGCATTTCTAAATGGAATATTAGAAGAAGAAGTTTTTATTGAACAACCTGAAGGATTTGTTGACGACAATAATAAAGATCAGGTATGTAAATTGAACAAAGCTTTATATGGTTTGAAACAAGCACCTAGAGCATGGTATGAAAGATTGCACTCTTATTTGATTAAGATTGGTTTTATAAAGACAAGTGAGAAAAACAATATGTACATGAAGAATGATGAAAATGGAATACTGATCTCAGCCATATTTGTTGATGATATTATATTTTGTGGAAATGACTCTTTATGCAAGAACTTTGGAAATGAAATGTGCAAAGAATTTGAGATGTCATTAATCGGTGAGATAAAGTATTTTATAAGTTTATAGATACTGCAAATGAAAAATGAGATTTTCATTACACAATCCAAGTACATAAAGGAAATCTTGAAGAAATTTGGAATGGAGGATTCAAAACAAGTAAGTACTCCTATGACTACCAACTATAAATTGTCAAAGAATGATGAATCTACATTTGTTGATGAGACACTTTACCGATCCATGATTGGAAAACTACAATATGTTGTTCACAATAGACCAGACATAGCACATGCAGTAGGTATAGTTGCAAGATTCTCTGTAGATCCTAAGGAAACACACATGATAGTAATCAAAAGAATTTTTAGATACTTGAAAGGCACTGAAGATTATGGCTTAGTATATTAGAAAGGAAATGATTTTGATTTAAAAGTTTATACTAATGCTGATTGGGCAGGCAACATTGATGACAGAAACAGTACAAGTGGAGGAGCTTTCTTTTTAGGAGAAAGACTAGTGAGTTGGCTTAGCAAGAAACAAGGATGTGTTTCACAGCCAACAACAGAAGCTGAATATGTTGCTGTAGCATTGAATTGTACCAACATTGCATGGATCAAACAACTGTTGGAAGGTATAAATGAGAAAGTTATCAAGCTAGTAACTATATTTTGTGACAATACTAGTGCCATTAACATTTCAAAAAATCCTATTATGCACTCTAAGACAAAGCACATCTGTATCAAATATCATTATCTTAGAGAAGAAGCTCAAGAGAAGAAAGTGGTGTTGGAGTATATTAGCACAAAGGAACAAATAGCAGATATCTTCACCAAACCACTACCAGGGGACACTTTTGAATATCTCAGAAGTAAGTTAGGGGTCCTACCCCTATCTTCTACTCACTAACCGAGCTCGGTGAAAGCATCAATTCGAAGACTCTATCGAATATCTTTTAGGAGTTGATGATGATTTACACACTTTATGAGGTTTTCTAAAGGTGTACAAGAAATATTACAGGAAACAATATAGGGAACAAGAATTGAAGACAAAATGCTCTCACCAAGACTAAATTGACACATTACAGTAGGAATTCACTTCATACAGAAAAAAAGTTATTTTTTATTTCTTTACTTTTTGCCATTGTTGTTAAAGGGGGAGAAAAATGAGAAAGGGGAGAAGACTGAAGATTGGAGAAGACTGAAAATAGGAGAAGTCTGTTGATAGCAGGAGAGCATTTTAGCATTTCAGAATCACAACAATATGAATCTTTTAAGGTCAAATCAATTGGTTTTGCCATCAATGCCAAAGGGGGAGATTGTTGGCAATATAGAATTATAACAGACAAGGAAGGATTGTTGACATTTCAATAAAAGGATATTGAGAAGGTTGTTGATGATTATGGATATAACTGATTAAGGATGTTTACTATCTTAATATTATTATTTTGTCATTGATGTCAAGAAATTGATTTTCTAATTCAGTATGATGTTGCCATATCTTGAGAAGTATGATTTGAAGAATATAAAGATGTCAGTAAAAGACACAGGAAATAATATGATGAATAAGGGGATGAATAAGGTATTCAATGGGCAACTACTACCGAGTTAGATAATGATGAGATCATGATGTTTAGATTGTTTTAACATCATACATATGTTGTAAATTGTAAGGTTAATACTATACTATGTTATCAAGCAAAGAATCTAGTCGGTAAACCCTAAGGTTATCGCTATCGGTTAATGAAGGCGGAATGTCTACCGAGTAAAGTTTAGTATTTACCGAGTTGTAACCAAGTTGTAACCAAGTTGTAACTGAGCTGTAACAGAATGCATTAAATGTTTACATGCATTATTTAATGAAGGAAGCTGATGAGCTAGAACTGATTAAATGATTGGTATTCCATAAATATAGTTTGTTAATGAATCTATGGCAAAGGAAAGTTAGCATGAAGATCTATAGTTCAGATTGAACCGCAATACCCTAGCACAAGTTCCAAGAAAGGTATGCAAGTTCCAAGGCAAGGTAAAACATTTTTAGATCGAAAGATGCATTGAACCTAGACAAGATTGAAGATCTGATGGCTATGATTGATCATGGGAAATGTGATCAAGGAGATTAAGTAGTTAGCTAATTGTTTATAAATAGGGAACTATTGATAAACAATGTATGCGAGCAAGTGTATGCATAGGGATGTTATATATTGATTACCAAGAACAAAATCTTGAAGACCTATTTGAATAAGAGAGTATAGAAGCCCAACAGATGGACAAGATTAGTTCTATGTCTAGATTGTATTGAACAAATAAGAATCTGATTTAGCATTTTAGATGTGAAGTTGCAGATAGATTTTTATTACTGTTATTTTGTGAAAGTGACAGAAAATCTCTTAACCGAGTGGACTTAACAGTCTTATTTGTAAAACCCTCTAGCAAGGTGACATTCTGATTGAGTGTTTGAAATCCTTTAACAAGGTCACTTCTAACAAGGTGAAGATCCTAATAGATCTGAGGGAAATCCCTTAACCAAGTCACATCTAGCAATGTGTTTGTAATCTTTAATAGGATTTGGTTTTAAACGAGCATACTCTAGAAGAGTATATTTCTTATTGGATCTGAAATCCCACAGTGGTTTTTCCCTATTTGGGTTTCCACGTTAAATCTGGTGTTATGAGGTTTATGATGTTATATGCTTTTGAGTTTGCATGTTTAACAGTTTTTGTTATATTACTGAAGTATATGTTATCGAGGTTGAATCTGATGTTTTTATGGGAGATTAAGTTTGTATGATTCACCCCCCCCCCTCTCATATTGTTGGCTATTGGATCTGTACTTATTAAGTATCAGAACTATCACTCTTGCATCTTGTGCTGGTTTTAGATTATTATGATATTGACTAGAGTATGCGACTATAGTGAATTCTTGTCTGTTATGAGGAAAGTTACCACACTGGTGGTATATAGAAGGAATCACTTGCATGTCATAAATCTATGGTCTTCCTAGAGGAATATTATAAGATAAATTCAGGTGTATAACTTGGCACAATGTATCTCTTTCTACAAGTCCTATTTTGATTGGTAACACTACAGTCCCTTTAGAAGAACATTCTTCCTCATCATATGGCTTGATATTTGTTTTCTTCATTGGATCCACTGTATTTTTTGAATATCCCAAAGTCTTTATTAAACTTAATTCACAAATGTTTAAGCCAAATCCACCATATATGACTACGCATCTGACATGGGTTTTATGACTGGTAACTGTAGACACCTAAAATTGTCATGTCTAATTAAATAAATATCTTTATTTATTTAATTATTTTAGCCTAATTCTTCTATTAAGTAAATAAATCTCTATTTATTTAATTAATTCATTTATCCTCTTCTAGCCTTATTTCTCATTTAAATAAATACATTTATTTATTTAAATTCCCCTTTTTCCTAAATTAAATAAATATCTTATTTATTTAATTGATCCCACTTCCTCTATTAATTAAATAAATCTTTATTTATTTAATTAATTCATTAGCCTTTTCCACATATGACACATGTCATTCATCTCTTAATTCATACATTACCTACCCTTTCATTATTTTATTATTTTCTTTACCTACCCTCTAAGCATAGCTGACCTCTTTTTACACCTCTCAATCTTATCCCTCCATTTCATATAGTGTCCTCTATATAAGGAGATGCTTCCTTCATTATCAAACCCTAATCAATCTATGCATCCTGGCTAACTCAATTACACACTTGACTTCACTAAACTTTGCACTTTCATATGTGATCCTACTTGCAACCACATTTCTGTTCTTTGTTGAACTTTTGTGCACATAAAATCTGAGAGCAAATATATCAAGCAAGATCAATGGAGATAGGAAGAATGGAGATCCAAACCCTATTGGACATGTGATGGTATAATCTTTGTGACTTCATTTGATTTGCATTGTCTTAAGTAATCTTCATATTTTATGGTGGATCTTTGTTGTTGTTAGTCTAGGGTTTTGTGGTTGAATTCATTTAGTCTTTCATCATTGTTGTATCCATTTTCACCATAAACATTTTGGCACGCCCGGTGGGACCTCTAGTTTTTGAAACAAAGATGATGGTGATTCAGGCACCATATGTGGTCCTCTATTGCCTCCACTATTAGGTCTCCTTTGATTCATGTTGGAGT
The DNA here is from genome assembly GCF_030272615.1 of Cryptomeria japonica. Taxonomy (NCBI): domain Eukaryota; kingdom Viridiplantae; phylum Streptophyta; class Pinopsida; order Cupressales; family Cupressaceae; genus Cryptomeria; species Cryptomeria japonica. Next base: position 204,435,118 of record NC_081411.1, on the reverse strand, counting down.
GAGGTTGTTGTAAAAGTCAATTTTCCATTATTTGAGACATGTCAAAATCACGAGGGATCTTGGCTCCACTTTGTGCCATCACTTGTAGAAAGTATTGTCTATCTCTCCTCATTATTTCCTCAACCAATCAATTGAAATGGGGATCCATAATGGAGTCTTCCACTTCTACTGAATGTATAGAGAAGTTGTCCATATTGTGATTGTGTGTATCATTGTTGTTTCTAGTGTCCATGTTCTCAACATTTGGAATGTTTCTATAAGCATCCATGTCAGGTAATGTAGTATGATCAGAATTGAAAAATATATCATTGTCATATTCATAAGAACTCATGTTTGTGGACTCTTGAGCCTCTTTAGTTTCTCTCCTAGATTTTTGGGAACGGGTTTCAACCATGAACTAGGTATTTATCAAGATGTGTGAGACTAGATGAAAATGGAAAGAGTATGGAAGACCAAGAGTTGAATGGAATGTAAATGAATCTGAGGTTTACTTGCAATGTCCAAAGTGTAAGACCAAGTATGTATGTAGTAGAGTAGGTGTGGCTTCCAAAGAGATAATAGTTTCTTTTGATGAGGTAAGGTGACGTTTACTCTAAGTAAGACCAAATGAGACCCAAAGGTGATAAACCTTGATGAGGGACCACTTAGCAAAGTGTTGTTGTATGTAGTATGTTGACAAACTATGATGAGGACAAGCAAGTGACCTTTTGACTCAAGTTTAGACAAATGTGAATGTAATGCAAGGTGTAAAGAAATGATGGACTTTATGAGACCCAAAGACAAGTTGAATACTAGATGAAAACCTGAAGAGATAACCTATGAAGCTCAATAAGTCTGAAACTGATTGTTCTTGTTTGCTGAATTATGAAAGTTTTCAATCCTTAACACAGACGTGCCTATATACTTCATAGACGCACTTAAAGGACACAGACGCTAATCTGATAGACACAGACGCATTTCTGAGATGTTGTAAATGTAAAATTTCTCAAAAACACAAACACGTTTTTGCCCTTCACAGACGTGGTTATATGACATAGACGTGGTTTTGTCAGACACAAACACATTTCTGCAAAATTTGTGCAATTTTTCCAATCTATGGAGTTTCTTATTGTGACCAAATCTAAATGTTTGACTGTTTTTCATGACAAGAGGACACAATGTTGTTGAAGACTCAAATATTTGCAAGTGTTTTGACTCCAAAATGACTCAAATACAAGTGCATTGTTTGATGTAAAAATGTTTTGCATACACTTGAAGACACAAAAGACACAATATTTGTTGTTTGGTCTTGAATGTTTGATTGTTCAAAATAAGTCAAGCACAATTCTTATGGTTGGCCAATACAATAGTTGTTGATCCCACATGGAGTTTCCCCCAAGGCTATGCTATTCAGAGCGGAAACTTAGATGCTTGACCCCACTAGCTCCACCCTCGGCACTCACTTCTCCGGGCAGCCAAGCATCAGTCCCCACGAAAACTCCCTATGGTGAACTTTCTATCTCTACTAAGAACTGTATGTGTGTGGGCTGCTACTAGAGGTCTGACCTCCTACCTCAACAACTAGAAGGATTTTGGATTCTAAAACAAAAAGGTCCTGGTAAGGGCATCTGCTTGTGTGGCCATATATGTGGCAATTTCAGCTCTGTAAATACAGAAGGCTCCCAGTCGGTAGGGGTTACGCCCTACAAATGATCAAATAAATTTGATCAAATGGGTTTATGGGGAGACATAGTGTCGGTATGAACTAATTAGAACACATTATCCATAGTTTTCACCATGGATACAGTTATTTATAGTGGTTTGGAAGAATATGACTTTTCTTTTGCTACCACTTGGGTCGTTCTCTCCTCACTAGTAGTCCTAATGACCACACAGGGAGACAGGCCCTCTAAAGATTAAACAAAAAGAGCCTATTGCTCAACATAAAAGACAATGATTCAATTTTAGGGCACCAATTGAAGTGTTTGCTAGTCTATAAGGCACACAATAAAAATCCAAAAAATCTTGCCAAGGACCTGCAACAAAGATCTATTAGTAGTTTGGATTGTTTCAAATGATCGCCCCTTCCTGCAAGCACACAAGTTAGGTAAATTTTAAACCCAAAAGACTTCATGAAATGTTGTTTTAGGTCATCCACCATTCTTTTGTAAGGCATTAATTTCTCATCCTTTGTTTGGTAGTCATCAGTTGCTTGACGAATTACAAGCTGAGAATCCCAAAAAATACGAAGTTCTTGGATCTTCCACTGAACTGCAATCCATAATCCAGTTGTTAATGCCTCACATTCTGCTATGTTATTAGTGCATGGAAATGATAATTGATATGATTTTGGTATAGAATCCCCTTGAGGAGTTATGAAGAGGATGCCAGCTCCTGCCCCATGCTCTGTGTATGAGTCGTCAAAGTATAGTTGCCATGGCTACAATTGGTTCACTAATTGATCTACCACTGAATGAGACCTGCTATGAGTTCTTGGTGGTTAACCTTTTGGTTCCCTCATATGAAATCACTCCTATTGAGATGATAGGTGTTGTTGGTCCTAAGTCCCAGTTATATGGTTCCATTTTCACATACCTTCATGACAATATCCTGCCTCGCAATCTATACAATAACCAACATCACACTTTCATTCACCAATCTTCTTGATACATCATTTTAGCCGATATCCTATATCGTCGAGGTCTATATGGCACTCTTCTTATATGTTTAGAAAGCAATGAAGCTCATATTGCATTACGTGAAGTACATGAAGGGATATGTGGTCCACATTCTAGTGGTCCTAGCTTAGCCAAGAAACTCATCAGGACTGGATATTACTAGCCCAATATGGAAAAAGATTCATATCAATTTGTCAAGAAATGTAAGCAGTGTCAACTTCATGGAGACCTCATTCATGCACTAGCACAAGAACCTCAACCAATTTCTACTCCTTGGCCCTTTTGTCAGTGGGGACTCGATCTCATAGGCAAGATTCACCCTCCCTCTTCCAATGGTCATAAATTCATAATCACTGCCAAAAAATATTTCACAAAATGGATCAAAGTCGTGCCTCTCAGACAAGTCACTGGAAAAAAAATTGCTACATTTATTGTCAACTATATCATTTGTCGATACGGTATTCCTATTTCTATCATCACAGATAACGGACGTCCCTTCAAAAATCAAGATGTTTGTGAACTCTATGACCACTTCCATATTTCCCATCATTTCTCCACTCCATATTACCCCCAAGGTAATGGTCAAGCTGTGGCATCTAATAAAACAATCCTTAAAATCTTAAAAAAGAGAGTCGATGATGCTGGCCGTAATTGGCATATCCAACTTAATCCCGCACTTTGGGCCTACCGCACAAGTATCCACACACCCACAGGAGCTACACACTATTCACTTGTCTATGGTGCTGAAGCTCTCTTGCCTATTGAGGTTGAGTTACCCTCTTTATGAGTCTCTTTGCAAAAAATTATCAGTGATGAAGCCTACAGGGTCTCTCGCTTACAAGAACTTGAACTATTGGATGAACGAAGACAAACTACTTTTAATCATCTCAAGGCTTATCAACAATGAATGAGTCATAGTTACAATCATAAAGTGAAGCCTTGCACATTTGAGGTAGGTGACTTGGTTCTTAGAGAAAATCCTAAAAATCAACAAGATAGAGAAAAGAAGGCAAATTCGAACCAAACTAGCTTGGTCCTTACATCATCACAACAGCATATGGATCTGGTGCATATCAGCTCTCAACCACAGAGGGTGAACCTTTGGATGATCCTATCAACAACATGCACCTTCGCAGGTTTTACACATAGCTCTTTAGAGTATCCTAATTCAAAAAATACAAAAAAAAATCAAAAAATTATAAAAAATACATAAAAAATCGTTACTTGGTGAAAACCTGGCAAACAGGCGCCTTGTAACAAAAAAAAAAAAAAAGTAAAGAAAAACATTTTCGTCCAACGGTGAAAACCACTTCGGTGGTGCCTTGGGAAAGTACCATGGTGAAAACCGGTTCACCGGCGCCATGCGTAGAGAAATTTCTCCTCCCTCCTTCAGGATTCCATCTCATTCTTTCACTTCGCTCACACTCACAACCTCTTCATCCATAATAAACTTACCCATTCCCATCATGGCTTGTTATTGATCTACCCAAGATTGGTTCGCCATTCATAATAAACCCCCTTTTCACCCTTTCCATTCATAATAAATTAGCTCCTATCTATGGCTAAGGCAAATCCCATGTCTAGTGATAGGTGTGGAACTGAGAACATCACATGTTTCAAGGAGTACAGTTTCTTCCACTTTTCTTCAGTCTATCCGTGCATAATCCGCAATAAGGCAGCATTTGCATCACAAATCCGCAATAAAGTTTCTTCTTCTCTATAATAAAGTATCAGTTGCATGGATTCAATCAATTTCAGATGAGACATAACAGCAACAATGGGATTCAACAAATCAAATCTTTTAACAGACTTAGACAACATTATGGTTCGGTGCTATCTATCCTTTTGTGAAAGTAAACATTGTGACCACAATCAAATAAGACTTATACAAGTGACAAGAGACACTAAACTTGAGGACTACAGTGAATGTTGGTGTTGAGTCTTGGTTTTCTTTTGATTTTTATCTTTTGGTGACATGTCTTTTAGCTTTTCCGGGATGTCTTTGAATAGAGATTCTATCTCCAGGATGTCTTTGACTAGAAAGGCGAGGATGGGGTATCGTCACCTATTTTTCTTTGTTGTCTGTGGATTGTCTCTTAGTAATGCTATGACTTGTCCAAGGATATGAGGACATTGAGAGTCTAGTATGAACTAGGGAATTCCTTGTTTGCGACTGTCTTATCTCCATGCAAATAGGTACAATGACTTTCTGGGTTGAACATATGCGTCGATTGTCATAACCTACTTGCCATAATAAAGCTCAATGATGATAATGCACAAGAAGCTCTTTCACTTTCATATCTTCTATCTTTCATCCCCCTTTCTTGAATGACTTCCATCATCCTTCTTGAGTCCATGTAGCCCGCTATCACATGAATGAGTATAATGACACACCAAAAAATATTTGCATTTCATGTAGTTGCACTTGCATTATCACATATTAAGCATTTCATACATACATATAGATATCATAATTGCATCACATCCTGCATACCACACATGTTAGCACATTTTACATTCTCATCATGTAAATAATCATTTGCATCATCATATTCATTTGCATTCCATACATTCACAATTGCATATGCATAACATATAAAACATAAAAGAACAAAAATATGGCATTTCATCATGTACATATTTGCATCTATATCAGAACCATAACATAGAAACATACATCATGAAACATCTCATCACATAGGTACACATACATATAGCTACCGCAAAGATGAATCTCATGTATATAATCAAAAGTGTCATGATACAATGATGTCAAAATACATATGGCTACAAAATCACCCAAAGGTGTCTACATCATCATACAAAATAGTACAAAACTGATACATAGCGAGCCCTCTATGGCTATGATGAACTCCCTCCCTTAGAGCCACCTGGCCTTGATGGAGTCTGAGCCCTAGAAGGACCTGTCCCAGGATCATCTCTCTTGTCCCCTCTATCTGGTGGTGGTGGAGGACCCATAACCCCAACGTTGGATGCCTGTCTCCTCTGGCTCCCTTCTGTGGCCATCGCTATCCATGATGGTCTATGGAAGCTCCTCGCCCGCTGCTCTGGTGGCACTGCCCCATGATATAGGTGTCGCTAGTAACCTATCTCCTCTCCTACTTGCAAAACATAGGCATATCTAGCCCCTGTGTCCTCTGCCACCTACCTCCCAACCCTCAGTGTTGTCTCAGCCTCAGTATAGCGCTGGATAGCCTGATCTCGTTCATGCTCTATCTCCCGCGATCGCCTCCTGAGCCCAGCTATCTCCCTCTCTAAGTCCTGAATCTCATCTGTCTATCCCTAGCAGATCTCCCTTAGCTCAAGCAGCTCATCCTCCTCCTCCTTGGCCCCCTGTGCCTCTACTTGTGGCTCCCCCTATACTGGTACTTGTACCTCTACTTGTACCTACCTCTACCCCTATCCTTGCACCTGTCTAGGACCCTGTGCTGCTGGCACCTGTAGTGGCAATCGACCATGACCCCTCACTACTCGAGCCTGTCTCTCCTCCCCACCCTCTCTTCACGGAGCCACCCTCCTCTCTCCAACAACACCTCGTCTCCTTTGTTGGCCTCTCCCCCCACCATCACCATCATCATCTCCATCTCCACCACCATCTCCATCTACAGGCTCCCCTAGGTTTGTTAGTTGTGGAAAGGGATGCTCAACCTAATATGCCATGTACTCTATATCCATGCCTGCATCCTCAATCTCCGGCCACATATCCCATGGCATCAACACCATCTCTACTAGCTGCATCACTGCTTGATCATATGATAGCAACGACCCAAAGTGTGCCTAATCCCTAACTATCTGAGCATACATCCCGGAGCCCCGTGGCATCTGCTGAATATGGCCAAACTGCCTACACACCCTGTCAATCAGCTATCTCTCCAATACATAAGGCATCCACCCAATTAGATATCTGCTCCAGAAAGTATATGGTAGATCCACTATGTCATCCTCCCACTACTCACACTCATGGTACGATCTCCATATCATAGTTTCGATTAATCTAGAACTCAACATCAATGCTCCAACTTGCCAATCCGTGGCTGAGGTAATCATATCATACAGATGAACAAAACTGCATCCATGAACCCTGCCCCTGAAGTGTATCAGTTGGGTAACCGACAGATGCTCATATGACCACACTTGCAGCATGTAACTCTGCAGCCCAATCCTATGGATCCATGATACACAAACTGATGCAGCTCATAGTACAAGTGTGCCAGCACACATAGTCCCCAAGCATATCTAGTGTGCTGTGTAACCAGTGTCTCCAAGGTGCCCCAACCTACAACCAAGCCTTGTGTCACCCTGTCTGGACATAGGAACCCACTGATCACTCCTCCTAGCATTGCTAGTAGTGTCAGTCCTATCGCTGTCATGGTATCCCATGCCACGCGTCCAACCCTCATCTCTAGTCCTGGATCCTGGAACACTCACCTCAGTGCCTCCCTATCTCCATCTCAATCATAGGGTATCAACTCCCCATCGATTGGTATCCACAGAATCCTGTATACATCCTCCATGGTGACTATCATCTCACCCACTGGTAAATAAAAACTACAAGTCTCTGAGTGCCATCTCTCAGCCAGCATAGTCAGCAACCCCATGTTCACCCGAAACTCAGGCACATACAGGATATATCTTAGACCCATATCCTTAATAGAAGCTCGGTCCTTGAATGTCAGCTCTAGTCGTAATCTTTGTGTCGACGGGAATCTCTCTTGTGACTCTAGCATAGGCAGGTACTCCTGTAGTCAAGCAAAGTAATCATGTCAGTTAAAGTGACACTCACTGTTCATCACAAAGTGTTGCTTCTATCCTAGTGACACTCATTGTTCATCACAAAGTGTTGCTTCTATCCTAGTGACACTCACTGTTCATCACAAAGTGTTGCTTCTATCCTAGTGACACTCATTGTTCATCACAAAGTGTTGCTTCTATCCTAGTGACACTCATTGTTCATCACAAAGTGTTGCTATCTATCCTAGTGGTACTCCCTATTCATCACAAAGTACTAAGAGTTTTGCACTCCCTGTTCATCACAAAGTGTTGCTCATATTTACACTCCCTATTCATCACAAAGTGTTGCTCATATTTGCACTCCCTGTTCATCACAAAGTGCTACTCCTATTGGTACTCCTTGTTCATCACAAAGTACTATGTCTTGGTACTCACTGTTCATCACAAAGTGCCTTGATCTATCCTATCTTAGGGCCTCTGCTTGAGTGTATCCTCTTGACTAATTTTCTAATTGGCAACATATGTTCTATCACAGAATTGTCAAACCTAGCCCTATCTGCTATCCTAGTCTTCCCTAGAGGACCTGCTTGAGTGTATCCTCTCAACATCTTATCCAATTGTTAGCGTATGATCATCATAGAACTATCGATTTGACCTTGAAGACATAAACATGCTTTCATGACATACACACGCTTACATAATGCATAAACGCACCTGCCCTGCACATACGTGCCTGAAATACACAGACGTGCCTATGCTCTGCACAGATGCGCCTATCCTGCACAAACATACCTACATTGCACAAATGTGTCTGCACAACACAAACACATTTGCATCTGACATAGATGCTACTGAATTCATAGACACGCCTGGCACAAACATAGACGCACCTAGCCAGCCTAGACGCTCCTGGCACAAATGCAGACGTGCCTCGACGTTTTGAAATCTTTTTGACATTATCCTAAAATGTATTTATTGCACTACCTAGCATGCATTTATGACAACATTTATTACAACAAAGTACAAAGAGGTTTTGTGGTACTCACCGGCTCTCCTGCATCCGCTGGCCTCTGAAATCGGCGAACGCGATCGAATCTATGCACCAATGCCATCACTACTAACTGTTGCTGCTCTATTCTCACTCTACACTCTGATCTCTTAGATGTGTGTATGACAATGAGGATGTATTCCCCTTGTGGTCTATTTTATAGACTACCCTAGCCCTAGCCCTCGTCTCCTAAGTCAGTCTTTGTTATCCTGTGACTCTGTCACTCTATCCTATCCGGTTAGTCCACTCTAGCCTTTATTCTTTATCAAGAGATTGTCTGCGATCTTTCGAGACATTTTCATCCAATATCTCGAGGGGGCATACCATTCCCATCTTGGGGCAAATTTGTATCAGTTCATCTTATCTTCTTTGAAACAATGTGACAAGCTACATTGTCTCAAAGAGGGGCAAAATGTAGACACCTAAAATTGTCATGTCTAATTAAATAAATATCTTTATTTATTTAATTAATTCATTTATCCTCTTCTAGCCTTTTTTCTCATTTAAATAAATACATTTATTTATTTAAATTCCCCTTTTTCCTAAATTAAATAAATATCTTATTTATTTAATTGATCCCACTTCTTCTATTAATTAAATAAATCTTTATTTATTTAATTAATTCATTAGCCTTTTCCACATATGACACATGTCATTCATCTCTTAATTCATACACTACCTACCCTTTCATTATTTTATTATTTTCTTTACCTACCCTCTAATCATAGCCGACCTCTTTTTACACCTCTCAATCTTATCCCTCCATTTCATATAGTGTCTTCTATATAAGGAGATGCTTCCTTCATTATCAAACCCTAATCAATCTATGCATCCTGGCTAACTCAATTACACACTCGACTTCACTACACTTTGCACTTTCATATGTGATCCTACTTGCAACCACATTTTTGTTCTTTGTTGAGCTCTTGTGCACATAAAATATGAGAGCAAATATATCAAGCAAGATCAATGGAGATAGGAAGAATGGAGATCCAAACCCTATTGGACATGTGATGGTATAATCTTTGTGATTTCATTTGATTTGCATTGTCTTAGGTAATCTTCATATGTTATGGTGGATATTTGTTGATGTTAGGCTAGGGTTTTGTGGTTGAATTCATTTAGTCTTTCATCATTGTTGTATCCATTTTCACCATAAACAATAACTTCAACATGTAAGGGAGCATTGTGAGGGTGTTTTAAGGTTTGCTTCATCATTTTCAGAAAAGGATAAGAAATGAGGGGCTATGCTGTGTCCCATCATGTTTTAGAATTGATCCACATTCGGCTCTTTTGAGAATGTTGGTTCTGTTAGAGATTTCTCCAATATTTCCTTATGCATAGGTGAAACATTTAGGAGATCCAAAATTGATATTCGAGCAGGTATCTTTTACAATTGTTGCACTAAGTTGTATTGTCTTGAAGTGGATGTTGATTCATTTGTTATACCCAGAAATGTTACTTTCTCTTTACTTCTTGTAATGGCATTGATTGTTTTTGAAGGTGCATTGTCTTTGACAATGATGACATTTACCACATCATCATATGTGTAAGTGTGGTTTACCTTATCTTTGCCTTTATCATCTTTTAGTCTGGATTTTTCACCTTTTTCATAGTTTGGAAGTAGAGTTTTGAATGCTAGATGCGATTCATTCATCTTATGACCATCCACTATGATAGTTCCATTATCGATTAAATCTTGAATAAGGTGCTTCAATATTTGACAATAATTGGTTTGGTGTCCTTTGTTTCGATGATAATTGCAAAAATTATTATCATTCCACCATTTAGGTTTGACTTGAGGTTCATAATTTATTTCCTCTAGTAAAAAAATCAATTTATTTACAAGAAGAGTTTGTCAGAGCTGATTTCGCAGGTTCCCCAATGTTTGTGAATTTTCCTTTGAGTATTGGAGAAGAAAGACTTGGATTTATCATTCTCTTGATTGCAGTTATTTGGTGGTTGACTTGAATAGATGAAGATTGGTTTTTGTTTAATATCATTTCTGTCATCATTTCTTCCATTGGTAACATTCATATTCTTTGACCATAATTTAGGTTTGTCATTGTTGTTGTTGTTGTGATTGTTGTTATTGTAGGAATTGTTGTAAAATTTTAACTCTCCTTTCTTTACCATTGCATCTTCTATCTTTAGACCATTTTCAATCATTTTAGCAAAAGAAGGAGGACATTACATTGTAAGACTGTGACTCATTTCACTGATAAGGTTGTCAAGAAATATGTCCATTTTCTCTTGATTGAGCATATCTCTTGGATATCTATTGAACATTCATTTCCATCATTATATAAGAGACCATGAAAGGTTCACCATTATTTTTCTTGATGTTACATACATCTAGCATTGTTATCTCATTTCTTACATTGTAGGAGTATTGTGAGATAAATTTGTTCACAAGTTCTTCAAAAGATTTAATTCCAGATGGTAGTCTTGAGAACCATTCCATTAATTACCCACTTAATATTCTAGGGAATAATGGCATCCGGTAAGTTTCATCATGTGCAAATTCCATACTCATGGTGAAAAATTCTCTCATGTGATCTTGAGGATCAAATTTCCCATCATATTTATCATATTTAGAGATTTCACCATGTTGTGGGAATGGTATCATGTTTAAACTTGTATAAAAAGGATATGGGAAGATTTCTTCCAATGAATATTTTTCGGAACTCATTCCATTCTTCATATCTTGTATTGATTGAGTGAGAGTTAACAAAGGATTATCAATACAGGTTTTCCATGTATCTTCATAAGTTCTTCTATCACCATGCTCTCTTCTTGTAATATCATGGTCTTTTCTTGTTTTATCTCCTGTTATTTCCTCATTATTTACTCAATTTACATCCTTGTTATTGGGATCATGAGTGTTTTGATGGTTACTCATGTATGCATATTATTTCAAACTTTCTATGTTAAAGTCTTGTGACAATTTAGCTCCTGATTTTACAAATATTAGAAGGTATTTTTCTTTATTTATTCTACAATAACTTTTCCATTAGTTTGTCAAATTTATTATCTTGTTCAAGGACTCTAATAGTATTATTGACTTCCTCTTCATCAACATCTGTGTAGCCAAAAGTTTGAAACAATGAATTTTCTTCTTCCATTTTTTTTTGTTGTCATCTGAACTGCTCATGTTGAGCTCTATTCCAAAATGGCATGTGATTGATTTGAAAAATTTGCAAGTTATTACCTTCTAAATGCAACTCAATAAGTGATTACTAGTTTAGGAAGATAAAATTTGTTGATTTTACCACTGCTATTAGTGTGTTGTGATAAAGTGTCTTGTTGTTGAAAGGCATGTGTTCACAAAAGTTCCTCATCAAATTCTGTTCTGTAACCATGTAAATAGTGACGAAAAGGGTGTAAGAATGTCCTATGTTTCAACAAGATTTTGCAATTGATATACAAGAATCTTATCCTCTTTAGACTAGCCTTATAACTAGGTTTTCTTTTCTTAAGGTGATATTTAAAAGCCATATAAGCATACGATGGCTTACAAGTTTGTTAGATTCAAATGTGAGTACAATCTTTATTTTGATATAACCTAGGTTCAAATAGGAATGATATATCCAAAATAATGAACACAAGTTTATATGATCAAGTTTTGTGATAAAGGATTTGATATATCCTGATGAGAAACTTATAATGATGTTGATTTTTGCACTTGAGATGGTTGAATCACTAACTTGTTGAATGTTTTATGCTTATGAAAAACCTTTGGAAATAACCTATTTGATTGCTAACCTGATTATGTGACTAGTTTGAAGAACTGTGATAGTTTTTTTTTCTCAACTCGGACTGATGATTTAGTTTTTGAAAATTATTGAGAACATTTTTTTAGACAAAAAAGACAATGTTTTGGAAATTAAAGTGCACAAGCAATGCTACAAGAATTATTTATCTTCAAAGAAATGAATTGAAACTTATTAATCGATCATATAATATAAAAGAAAGCTACGTGAAATATTTAACATCAACTAATGAAACAACATGAAATAAAAATAGATAAAAGAGATTATACCTTCCATGATTTACACCTCATTGTGTCCAAACTCCATTGTTATTGGATGTAGATGATTTACTCTCAAAAAAGCACTGGTAGCTTCCAAGATGGCATAAGAAGAATGGAATGATAGTTAACTGGTACTATGATATGCATATGCAAATTATTTAAGCCAACATGATATTAAGCTATGAAATAAATTCAAAAATTGCTAATTGATTCAAACTCAAACTCACAGATGCAAGATAAAAACTCCTAGAATGACTATAAGATTAGTTTTTAGCTTAAAAATAGATTAGGAGACCTCTATTTATAGATTTTGAGTGCATGAGCTTAGATGGAAGAGATCAATGGTCATGATTGAATCTTGCAAATCGGATGGCTATGAGAAAGAGGTTGAAGGTTGAGAGAAAGGGGGAAGGAGAAGACAAGTGTCACTCATCTCAACTAGACTGAGTTGAAGACTTCAGAGGATATATGATAGTTGGAGAAGATGTAGGAATGAGAGGAGAAGTGGACTCAAGTCCTCCAATTATATAGGGATTTTGGAGAAAATATAGAAGAAGGTTAGGAGATATGTGTGATGGTATGATGAAAGAATAAGGATTTGGTCAACTACTCAGGGGGGGGATGAATCAGTAGATAAAAAATTTGATACACTTTCACCAAACTTAAAATCAACCTCTCATGACAAACATTAAACTACCTGGTTTCATTAATGAAACTTCAAATGAAATAATACTAACAAGATTAACTAGTTGACTGTTATACTAGATTAACAGTAAAACAAATTGAAACTTACAAAACCTTTTATCTTGATCACTCAAATACTTTACTTGATAGTAGTTAAAACACATTTCAATTTGCTGCCAGTTGTCATAACAAATAAAAGTGGATTTAGCAGTTAAGCAATTCAATAATAAGCATAACCACAAAACATTCACCACTTGACATAAAATTTTTGATGTGGAAACCCAAATGGGAAAAACCACGGTGGGGATGAATACCCACAAGTATTTTAAACTCTTGTGAAGTTTGTCCTGTTAGGATCTTAGACTGTTAAAGATTTACAAAAGGTTCCGTTAAGAACAAATCTTGTTAGGAACCACCCTATTAAGGGATTGACTATAATGCTTTATTAAAAACAATACCCTATTAGGAGTAACCTTAGTGGAGGATTTAGAATCCAAGCTAATGGATTGCCTGGTTAGAGGATTTGAATAAAGAATCTTGTTAGAGATTACCCGGTTACGGGATTTAACTATTGTAATTGTTACAAAATAACAATGGTTTTTTGATCTCTTTGAATAGCACTACACTTGCTTGTTTAGATCCTTTACTGCTCCTATTTGCCATTACACACACTGTAGATACATTATCACTTTTGGCAACCACTCTCTCACTCTCAACTACAAGTTTTCTAACCAACAAACAAAACAACTCATTGACCTTGTAAACAAATCATCAGGTTGGTAACACATAACAAACCTAAACATCTCATAGAGATTACAAACAAGTCAGTTCAAGTATGACTATTGTATTACATAGAAAATAACATAGAAATAAATTCACATCTCTCAAGATATTCTTGACCGCTTCTTGATTACTGCTTCATAAAACTCTATAACTCATCACACAGTTTGCATTAGATGCAATGAACTTTCTCACTCCCAAGATAGAAACCATTATCTCTACACGACAAGAATCATTTAAAACATTAATCAATCAACATGTATGCATGTCATAATCTTTGGCATTCACCATTTGATCATAATCTACTTCAACTCCATTGGTTAGGGTTTGGAAATCTTCTACATGTAGGGTTACCAGTTCAACTCTCTATAACATAAGTAATATCAGTTTCCAATACAAACTCCTCCTACTGGTTTCATTACCCTTTGCTAGCTCCTCCTACCGGTTTGCAAGACAACATATAACATTATTATAATATCATAACATCACTATCATAACAACATCATAAGCTAACATCTTAACATCATAACTGGTTTATTGACATTAATGACAATATAACATATCAGTAATGCAATCTTCAAGAACAATGCCAATAATGTCGAACTTATGCCAACAATCTCCCCCTTTGGCATTGATGGCAATACAAATATAAATACCCTTGATTGTGATGATGTGTATGGGAATTCTGCTTTATATTTTACCAGAATAATAAAAAACTCCTCATAGTCTTATAGTTCTTCTCCCCCTTTGACAACAATGCCAAAGTGAAAGTAAAACATTCAATGTCAAACTTCACTTGTTCAACATCATCAACCTGCAACTAATGCTCCCCCTATGGAATAACTCCACTCGACATGAATCCTATTGAAAAATTCTGAAAGTAGCTCTGAGACTGATGTATTCCTACATCATGTTCAATTGACCCCATGAAAGGGTACAACCCCTAGCTGATCTCTAAGATACTAAAAAGTAGTCTTAGGTGGAGGTTTAGTAAAGATATCTGCAAGCTTCTCCTTGGTAGAAACATGCTCCAATATCAAATCTTTACTCTACACTTTTTCTCTCAAGAAATGATATTTCAATTCAATATGCTTTGTCCTAGCATGCATCATTGGGTTCTTTGAAATATTTTTTGCATTGGTATTGTTACATAAGATCTTAACCAGTTCAAAAAAATACATCTTAAATCCTTCCAAATTGTGTTTCATCCAGATAGCCTGGGTATAATTCATATATTCTGTAACATACTCAACTTCAACAATAGACTGAGATATGCAACTTTGATTCTTGCTACTCCAAGGTACAAGCCTTCCTCCAAGAAAGAAAGCTCCACCAGTTGTGCTTTTTCTATCATCAACATTACCTGCCCCATCTACATATGTATACACCTAAAAATCAAAGTTACCTACATATGGATACCATAAACCATAGTCAATAATACCTTTCAAATGTCTAAATATTCTCTTGGTTGCTATTAGGTGTGTTTCTTTCAGATTCTTCTGAAATATTGCAACTAGACCAACTACATGAGCTATATTTGGTCTATTGTGAACAACATAGTGCAACTTCCCTATCATTGACCTATACTCCTATTCATCAACAGACTTGTATTCATCTTCCTTAGACAGTCTACAACATGTAACCATTGCTATCCCAACTGGTTTACAGTCACTCATACCAAATGTCTTTAAAACTTCTTTCACATACTTAAGATTGTGTGATAAAAATACCACTCTTCATCTGCTGAATTTGCAAGCCTCTGAATATTTTTATCTCTCCCACTAGAGACATTTCAAAATCATTTTTCATTTCATTTGCAAAATCATTTCTCATGTCATCATTTCCTCCAAATATGTATCATCTACAAACACTTCACTCACCAGTATCTTATCTCCTTCAGATTTTATATATATGTGGCTATCTTCACTGGTTCTCTAAAAACTATCTTCATCAGGTGTGAATGTAGCCTCTCATATGATACTCTCAGTGCTTACTTCAAACCATATAGTGCTTTGTGTAGTTTGCATACCATATCTCTAACATCAGTCAAAGCATAACCATCAGGTTGCTCAGTGTACACTTCTTCTTCTAGTATTCCATTTAGAAATGTCAACTTCGCATCCATCTAATATACTTTGAATCACTTATGTGCTACAAAAGAAAGTAAAGTCCTGACACCTTCAAGTCTATTAACTAGTGCAAAAGTCTCACCATAGTCTTCTCCTTCTTCCTGTGCATAACCTTTGCAAATCAATCTAGCCTTGTTTCAGACTACTACTCCATCATCATTTAGCTTGTTCCTAAACACCCACTTAGTACATATCACATCCTTGTTCACCAGTCTGGGTACTAGGGTCCATGTGTTGTTCTTCTCAATTTGATCTATCTCCTCCTCCATAGCTTTGATCCAATAATCATCACCAAATGCTTCCTTAGCAGTTATGGGATCAATAGTGGAGATCATTCAAGAATTCTCTCTGGTTCTTCTTCTAGTTAGCACTCCAACATATTTATCTCCAATAATTTGGTCAGGATTATAATCGACTCTCACATGCCTCAGAATAATATGATCATTACATTCAGGTTCTTCTTCATTATCATCAGATTCTAATTCAACTTGTTCTAGTTGAACTAGCACATTAACATTCTCTTTACCAGTTTCAGGTTTCACCAGTTCTGGCTCCAAAAATAGAATGCAAGGATCTTCTTCCTTTTTATCCACATTAGCTTCCTTTGAGACTTTTGGATTTTCATCCACTCAAACATCAACACTTTCAATGATTCTCTGAGTTCGATTGTTGTAACATTTATAGGCCTTACTCTTGGTGGAGTAAGCAAGAAATATGCCTTCATCACTCTTAGCCTCAAACTTGCTAACATAGTCACTTGTCTTGATAAAACATTTACTACCAAATATCTTAAAATAACTAACATTAGGTGATCTACCATACTAGTATTCATAAGGAGTCTTGTCCTTACCTCTTTTTACCAGTATCCAGTTCATAGTGTAGACGGTTGTATTGATAGCTTCTCTCCAGAATGTTTTTGCTACACCTCCTTGAATCAACATAATTATAGAAGCTTCAACAATTGACCGATTGTTCCTCTTTGCAATACCATTATGTTGTGGTGTCCTTAGTGCAGAAAGATTCCTTTTCATGCCATTTGCTTCACAATACCTAGTGAATTCCTCATAAGTGAATTCACCACCTTGATCCATCCTCAAACACTTTATCTTCATGCCACTTTCCTTTTCTGCTAAGGCCATGAATGCCTTACACTTACCAAAAGCTTATGAATTATCCTTCAGGAATGTGACCCACATCATTCTTGAACAATCATCAGTGAAGATCATAAAATATCTATCCTTGAATTCTTTTAGTCCTTATTGGTTCACAAAGATCTATATGAACTAGATCTAACAAGTGTTCTGCTGAGAAGGACTTGCTCTTGAAAGTTGAGGTTGTCATTTTTCCCAACTGATATTCCTTACACAAAGCATTAACTGATTTGTCCAATTGTGGAAAACCTCTCACAGACTTGGAATTACTCACTTTGACAATGTTATCAAAATTTATATGACAAAATCTCTTATACCAAAGTCAACTATTATCTATCTTAGCAATTAAAAAATTATTGACTTTAGGATTCAAGTGAAACGGGTTACCTTTAATCTGCTTGTCAGTTGCAATTAGTTCACCTTTCCTCCCATAGATTTTTCAAATACCATTCTTAAACTCCAATGGATAACCTCTGTCATTGAGTTGTGCAACACTCAAAAGATTGTTCTTTAATCCTTCAACCCAGTAGACATCATTTACACTTCTCTTTCCATTAAGAGAAATAGTTCCCTTACCTTTTACCATCCAGGGTGAGTCATTACTGAATCTCACAACTCCTCCATCAAATTCCTTCAGAAAAAGAAATTTGGTCTGGTCACTGGTCATGTGGTGTGAACAACCACTATAATGATCCAATTATTAGAACAATCCATGCAATACACTAATGCCTTCTGATCAGATGTCTCCTCTTTGATGGCAACAAAGAAAATGTCTTCATTAGCATCACCCTCAGATTCCTCATCAATGATACCACCATCAAGAGAAATAAGACAATTTCTTTTGCCTTTCCTTTTGTACTTCTTGAACTTTTCATGCTTATGCTCATTGTCACCATTAGGATAGTTAGCTGCAATGTGTCCAATCTTAATACAAGGAAAGCATTTCAAAGGTAGTTTACCTCTATAATTATTGGTATCTCTAGGAAACAGATTAGCCAACAATACTTCCAACTCAACAAGATTGTCTTCATCATCAACATCTCTATTAGATCTAGATTCATAATAGTGACTGACATCTCTACTTTTTCTCATAGATGGGTTAGAAACTGAAGCTTGAAATATAGACTCAGATTTCTGAGCACTACCATCATAACCATTTAATTCAAAAGCAGTGTGCTTACCAATGATGGAATTTAGAGTTACCTTAATTTTATCAATTGAGTTTAGCTCCTGAATGGCTGCAACTGAAATAGTGTAGACCAGTAGCAGGGTCCTTAGCACCTTGCTAATCACTATGGCATCTTCAACTTTACCACTAGAACTCTTGATCTCAGCGACTATCTCTTTTATCCTCTCACCATATTGTTGGATATTTTCACCTTCATCCATTTGCATGTCATCAAATTTTACTCTTAGACTCTCTTCTTTGGAAATCTCCACATGCTCATCACTGCTATAGATTTCTTCAAGTTTCTTTCATACCAGAAAAGTAGTCTCTAGACCATAGACATCAACATATTCTGCATTAGACAAATAACTGATAATAGCTTCTAGAGCTTGATTGTTTTCTTGTTGCTCTTTCTTCTGATCATTAGTCATAGTCCCACTAGGTGCAATATATTGAGTAACAACATGTTCCCAATATTGACTTCCAAGACTTGATATAATTTTTCATTCTATCACTCCATATCCTACAGTTCTCTCTGTTAAACTTCGGACCTTCCTTCTTCATTATGATCTACAATATCTTTACCTCAATTTGTAAGGCATAGACCTTAGAGGACCTCAGATGCTCTGATACCAATTGATGGTATGATGAAAGAATAAGGATCCAGTCAACTATTGAGAGGGGGGATGAATAAATAGATATAAAAATTGATACACTTTCACAAAATTTAAAATCAACCTCTCATGACAAACATTAAACTGACTAGTTTCATCATTGAACTTCAAATGCAATAATATTGACAAGATTAACTGGTTGGCTATTACACCAGATTAATAGTAAAATAACTTGAAACTTACAAAACCTTTTATCTTGATCACTCAAATACTTTACTTGATAGTAGTTAAAACATGTTTCAGTTTGCTACCGATTGTCATAACAAATCAAAGTGGATTTAGCAGTTAAGCAATTCAACAATAAACATAACCACAAAAGCATTCACCACTTCACACAATATATTTGACATGGAAACACAAATGAGAAAAACCATGGTGGGGATGAATACCCACAAGTATTCTGAACTCTTCTAAAGTTTACCCTTTTAGGAGCTTAGCCTATTAAAGCTTTACAAAAAGTCTTGTTAAGAACAAATCCTGTTAGGGACCACCCAGTTAAGGGATTGACTATAATGCCTTATTAAAAGCAATACCCTATTAGGAGTAACCTTAGTGGAGGATTTAGAATCCAAGCTAATGGATCACCTAGTTAGAGGATTTGAATAAAGAAACTTGTTAGAGCTTACCCAGTTAGGGAATTTAACTATTGTAATTGTTAGAAAACAACTAGGGTTTTCTGATCTATTTGAATAGCACTACACTTGCTTGTTCAGATCCTTTTCATGCTCCTATCTACCATTACACATGCTACATATACATTATCGGGTTCAAAAACCACTCTCTCACTCTCAACCACAAGTTTTCCAAGCAATAAATAAAACAACTCATCAATCTTATAAATAAATCATCCCGTCAGTAGCACATCACAAACATAAACATATCATAAAGATTACAAACAAGTTAGTTCAAGTATGACCATTCGATTACATAGAAATCAATTCATATCACTCAGGATATTCTTGACCGCTCCTTGATTATCACTTCATCGAAGTCTATAACTCATCACATGGTTTGCATTAGATGCAATGAACTTGCTCATTCCCAAGATAGAAATCATTTTCTCTACACACCAAGAAACATTTAAAACATTCATCAATCAACATGCATACATGTCATGATCTTTTTCATTCACCATTTGATCATAATCTACTTCAACTCCATCAATTAGGGTTTGGACATCTTCTATAGGTAGGGTTACAGGTTCAACTCTCCATAACATAAGTAATACCGATTGCATTACCCTTTTCTAGCTCCTCCTACAGGTTTGCAATACAATATATAACATTATTACAATCCCATAACAACATCATAAGTTGACATCTTAACATCATAACCGGTTTATTGACGTCAATGACAACATAACATATCATTAATGCAATCTTCAAGCAAAATGCCAACAATCTCCAACTTATGCCAACAATGTGTACCTACACAATATTCCATTTATTTTGGAAGTTGAAGATAAGTGGCTAATAAGTAATTTAATTTAATTTAATTTTGTTGAATTAATTTAGCCACATGATGGATGAGTTGGCAAAGTGGAGATGAAGTGGAGATGGAAAGACGAGTTGGAAATGGGATTAAATTTTTAAGAAATTATTTAATTAATGAGACTATAGGATAGTGGTAGAAGAATAATTAAACATTAGATATTTAATTAATTGATTAGAAGAAAAGGATATAGTGAATTAATTAATAAAATATTTCAATTGAATTAATTAATAGAAGAATATGAAATGAATTAAATAAATTAATCTTTTCAAATTGCCTATTTAATAGATGAATAATTATTAAATAAATAAAAAATATTTATTTAATTGCTCATAGCCAAATTTATATGTATACAAGTATGCATAATATCCAACAATCCATTAGAATTATACTATTTTCTCTTATAAGTAACTCTTTCTTACTTTCCTAATTGACATTCCTTACATATGGGATTGGAAGGCTTTATTAGCTTTGTTAGATCTCTCACTCCTTTAGTAGAACTTATCTTCACCATGCAATAAAAATCTACTTGACACATTCTTATATGCCATAACCAACTTTCATCAACTTGAGCAATCAAACAACTTTTACCGCTAGCATTCAAGTGAAAGATATTACCTTTAGTGTTTGTACCTGATGCAATCTCAGTTGCAGAGCTACCCAAGCTCTCACATTTTCCATTCTTTAATTGCAAGTTATATCCCTTATCAACCATATGACCAACACTCAGAATATTATGCTTTAAAATTTCAACATACAATACATCATTAGTATTTTTCTTACTATAAAGAGAAATGGAACCTCTACCATGGATTACACAAGCTTTTTTATCACCAAATATTACTATACCACCATCATCCTTTTCCAAATTTACAGATTTACTCTCATCACTTGTCATATGATGAGAGAAACCACTGCCAATTACCCATTCATCTTTCTCCTCAGCTTTAGCAGCTAAAAGTTTATGCTCATTAATGCAGCTTGTAGAATCTGTAGTTACAGGATCATCTTCCTTGATTGCAATGAACACAAATTGATCTCCCGAATTCTCCTTATCAAACTATTCATTTTTCACACAATCATCAGTGGCATAATTACACTTCTTCTAATATTTAGGCTTATACGGCTTAAATGACTTCTTAGGATTTTTATCTCTCTCCAGATACCTTGATGCAAAATTTCCTATATTCTCACATGAAAATCATTTAAAAGGTAACTTTCCTTCATACTTACTGACACCTTTAGGCAATCTTATAGCAGCAAGTGCTTCAAGATCCTCAACATCTCTTTCTTCATCTTTGATCTATTTCATTAGTTTCTCATATCTGGATACACTTGTAGAACTTTCTTTGAGATCTTATCTCTACTTTCCAGAAACTGTAGCTTTTAAATGCAAATTTAGTCTTAGGAAGAGAGTCTCTAAATTCACTTAGCATGTGTCTTATCACATTTATCATAGTCCAGATCTCATCAGTAGAAAAAAATTATGTTTGTTAGCAGGAGGCAAGGATATCAACACTTTATCAACAATCTGAAATTCTTCTAATACTCCACCACCACATCTGATTCCATACACAAGCTCATTCACTTTTTGCATAAAATAAATATTGTTCTCATATTTACTCTTCTTCAAGTTCTAATTTGTACCCTTCAAGATCTACAACTTAGCAATCTTGACATGAGTATTACCTTCATGCAAGGTCTCCAATTTTAACCACATCTCATGAGAAATCTCTAAGTCCATCACTTTAGTCATTTCAGAATCTGACAAGGAACTCAACAATGCTTCCTTAGTTCTAATATTGAATTTTGCTTCCTTTATCTCATCTAGAGTAGTAGTACCATTCTGAGGAACATTATATACATTCTTAATAATCTTCTAGTAGTCCTCTCCAATGCATCTGAAGTTACATTTCATCTGGCTTTTCCAGAGAGCATATATTGTTCAATCAAATATCAGACTATCCTTCTTGAAAGAAAAAGGTTTCCATCCTGGATCTCCTCAAGAGGTCAAGCTTCCTCCAGAGGATCTAGCTCTAATACCAAGTGTTAGCAACAATGCAACAAATTGAGAGGGGGGAGGTGAATCAATTTGCACAAAAAAATACTACAACTTAAACCACAAATTAGATATGATAATTAAAAGTAAAAACATGATACATCACAAAATCAATAACACACATAACAGAAAGATTTTGATGTAGAAAAATTTTATAAGGAAAAAAAACACAGTGGGAACCTACCCACAATAAGATAATACCCTGTTAGGAGTAAATAAAAATATTACAATAGATAATGCACACTGCTCCAACAAGAAACCTAGAAAGGCTATAACCTTTACAGAAGGCTTAGTGCCTTATAGGAAGTTTCACTAACTTAAAAAATCATTTAGACAATAATTCAGACTACATGAACTGTGAAAATAGCATCTCCGTAGGCCTAGGTATAGTTTTGGTTAAGCACAATGTCAAATCTTCTCTACAATACACTTCCTTGCACACTTCACACAAACTTTCTTGCTATTGAATGATTGATACAATATTTGCACATAGAATCATATCTCTCAATGATGATTACATTTATTATATAAGTTATCGACCCATAAATTATAGGTTGGCCAAACCTTTAATACCAAAAAAAAAAATCTGACATGCTAGAACAATACATGTAGACCAAAACAATGTCGACTTAGACATATTATAGACCTAAATCAATACCCTAAACAAGAAACACCTCCAAAAATTACACCTCGATCATCCACAACATGCTACTATCACCAAGGATGCGCATAACATGTAGAACATTACCAGATAAAGAAAATATTGAATAACATCTAAAATAATCAATGCGGACCACCAATACGTAAAGAACACAATCTAGAGATATTCACAAGCAACATGAATTGCAACACAACCATAATAACTTGGATCACTAGAATCATCATCATCTCTCTATCGGAGCTCAAGAACACCATTATAACTGACTATCAACTCAAAATATTCACTTGTTGATTTCCAAATCATGAACCACTTGGAATAGGGACACACATCAATTTCATGAATACATACTATAAATCTGCAACCAAAGACATTACAATAATGAAGAAATACAGACCACAAACTAGGATACTGAATAACATGAAAAAATTGAATAACGTCCTTAATACCAGATCTCATAAATTGATCAAAACAACATGCGAACCTCGGCAAATGGGAATGAACTATGTACGTACAATATACTAGAAACCCTTTACTCTGCATCAACTCACATGCTAAACCAACTCATTTTACCAAACTCAACTGGAATACAGAGAAGGATATGTTGACATCAATGAGAACACATCAACCAATGTCGAACATGTAATACTTTATCCAAACTTACAATTGCTTCACCAAATGTTTTTCCATGCATTTTGAAAACATCCATGTATACCTCAACACATGAAGTAGTCAAATCTGTAAGGATGGCTAATACAAATCTTTGAAAAGAGGTTGGTACATTGCAAATTCCAAATGGTAAGACCTTGTATGCAAAATTTCCCCAAGGACATGTGAATGTTTTCTTGTTGTAACCCTCAGGAGCCACTTGTATCTAATAGTATCCACTAAAACCATCTAAGAAAGAGAAATAATTACTACCACCTAGGTTATCCAACAATTGATGAATGAATGGTAGAGGGAAATAATCCTTTGCTTTATTTAATTATCTATAATCTACAAAAACACACTACTTACCATTTTTTCTTAGGTACTATAACCAATGGTGAAATCCACTAACTATTTGAAATTGGATTAATGAACCCTACTTGCAAAATTTTTTCTATTTTTTGTTTAACGAAGTCCCTCAAATCTGGATTGACTCTTATTTGTCCTTGTCTTACAAGTTTAACATCTTCAATACAAATATGATGTGTACAAATAGAAGGGTGTATTCCTCTCATGTCCTTATACTCCAAAGAAAATTCTTCAGTATGTTTCTATAAAGTAATTTTTAATTCCTCTTCTTATGTTGGAAGCAAATATGAATTAATGACCAAAGGTTTGTCAGATGAAATTGAATTTCCTTTGTATCTATTTTCCTTTCAGATAGATCTCCTATAAGTGTAATAAGTTGACAAGGATACAATTTTTTATGATGTCGAATTTCCTTATTTCTTTCTTTTCTAACATTATCTTGGCAGGAACATTCTCCACTTTGTTGGTCAAGAGTATTACTAACCCCAATTTCTTCTCCCTATTTTACATACTCCTTATATTCCTCAACATATTCAGATAAGGTAACCATAGTTAATTCCACCACTCTATACCCTTCTAAATTCATTTCCCCATCAATCCAATTCTAGGTGTCAAAATGAAATGTTGGCTTTTCTGGAGGGTAAATGGTCAATTCCTTCTACTTTTGACCATTCAAAATAGTCATACTTCTAGATATGTAGTCTATTAATGTTGTTCTTGTTGCTAGCCAAGGTCTTCCTAATATGATTGGGTATCATAATTCTCTCTTCCTAGCCTTGAGTATAAAAAATTCAACTAGGTAATCCAAAGTATCAATAGTAATTGTTACATTTTCTAGAATACTTTTAGGTTTGGTATTAGACTCACCTACAAACTAGAGTATAACTATTGCAAGTTGAATTCATGTCCTTCCCAACATCTATGTAATATCAATAGTGATAAGATTTATGGTTGCCCCTATATCAATTAACTCATTAGGTATCTCCACTCCTCCTATTCTCAAAGTTATCATAGGCCTCCAAGGGTCACTATATTTCCAAGGAAGCAATCTTCATGACAGTACATTAGTAAGCTTCATCCTACTTGAATTGTGGGAGGAAACTTTCATTTCCTTCGAGGTGTTTTTATATAAAGTTACTTAACAAGTTGGATAATTTATGGAATGTCCTTATTAGCTTGTAACAAAGGGACCTATATGTTTATCTTTTTGAACTCACAAAGAAGTGGAGAGTCTACCATGCTAATATAATTAGGTTAGGAGGAATCAGGAGCTATGAGAGTCATTTTCAAATGTTCTAGATATGGGGCTTCATCAGTTACTTCCTTTGTTTTGTCAGAATTATTAATCTCCTCCTAAGATTCTTCACTCCTCTCCCCCTCTTTTTCCATAGAACCAAGCTTTGAGGGAATGTTTTGGTCTCTTAGTTGAATATCATCAACTTCTATTACATTCAAGGTAGGAGGATTAGAGTCAACATTGAATGTTTCTTGTGGATGGTTGTTCTTCGAATTTAGGACTAGTTAAGCTAGTATTTAAGGTTGATTCACTTGTTCATTCACAATATTTGGTCTAGTGATAAGAGGGAGATGTTGTCTTTAAGGTCATTTTGGGCCCTGATTTTGCCATGTTGAAATTTCCATTGATTCAGTTGCCATGGCTATGGATTAGGCTACCATTGTGGTTTGTTCTACTACCTTTATGGTTGATTTAATTGTCGACTAATCCACTCTAGAGGTACCCATGATATAGGCGATGGCTACATTAAACCTTGGATTTTGAGATCTTTTTCCAACATAATTAAGCTCTTCCTCCACCATACAAGGCTTCTTTAAATGGTTCTTAATTTTTAAAAATATTACAAGAACTTATTGCATGATTTTTTCATAAATATCACAAAGATCAATCCGGTTCAATGGACACTCCCTAAAAAGATGCTCTCCCCTAAACTTTGAGCAATAAATGGCTAAGGGTTCAATTCTTTTCTTATCTCCCTAAGTATTAAGATCAAGGAGTAAATTAATTTTCAAAATTTCCATCTCCTCCAATACTTGAGATACACTAGGAGTTGAAGCCTTGTTTCTTCATAAATATCTAGTCCTAGAGTAATTCCTCCATCTACTAATAATATCCTCTAAAGGAATCTTCTTAATATCACCTTTTTCCATTAAATTTAAAGCTTTTGTTGATTCATCATCAATTCCTTCTAAAAAATATTTGACTAATATCATCTTTGAGTCCCTCAACACATCTTTTGTACACAAACAAAAACCTATCAGCATAATTCTCCAAACTCTCATCCTCTAGTTGCTCTTTCAAAACAACTCATTGTTCCTATCTCTTACATGATAGTAATCTTGGTATTTGACTAGAAACATTGTTTCCATTTCCCGTTATGTTGAGATCAAACTAGATCATAAACCCATGAATCATTGTATGCTGATTCTTTCAATGTTGAAGGAAATAATTGTGAATTTCGATTATCAAATGTGTAGTCATAAGTCTAGTAAAGGGCTTTTAACTCAAAAAGAAATTGATTAGGATCTTCAGAAGTTTTCCCCCTAAAAGTGGGTAAAAATGATGGTAAAATGTTTTTCTTTTGGGGCTCATTACCTCTCACATATAAATTAATAGGATAATAAAATGTTTTATTAGGTCAAGGATCCTCTATTGCACAATATCCAATGTCTTCTTGTGGTTTTTAAAATTGCTCATCTTGTTCTTCAAAATCATTTTGTTTCTCTTCTTGCAGTTGGTCAAGATTATAGTGCCTTGGAAGGAATCTTCCAAAAGGATCTCTAGCTCTTCTCATCAATCGCTTAACTCTTTCCCTATCAATACTAAGGCTTCAAACTTGGTAGCCAAATCTTTTAGTCCCCAGCAACAACATGAAAAATTGTGTGAAAGGTCATTGATGTCACAACTTGCATAATTTAATTTTCTTGAATATCAAACTAGGTGTATCTTAAAGTTGTATCTAATAAGGTTTTAGTTAAGATTCAGGGTGTTTGCATTGTAAAGTAGTGACTTAGGTTCAGTCATGCTCCATCTAGAGCTATCAGGATCTTTTCTCTAAGGATGAATTTTATGCCAAAATATTCTACAAATCTAAGTTAAAGAAAACTAGAACTATCCTAAGGGAGATTTTGGCTCTTGTATCAGGCATTACATAGGACACGATTGAGACTCATTCATGGAATTACCTATTGAAATCTAAAACAAACTTTAATTTCCTATGAATTCAAATCTTAATTTATGTTCTCAAAAGTAAATCTATTTTACTTACAGGAAATAGAATCTATTTTACACTCGTAAAATTCAAAATCTCTTCTAAAAAACATTGAAACAAACTAAATTCCATGAGTAAGTCTAATAGAATCTCTATTATAAACTTTATTCTAAATTCCATCATTACTAACAATTACTACAAAAGAAAAATGCATTATTGTGTAAATTTAAATAGAACTATTAAACGAAGATTTCTAACAACGAATTCATTCATCAAAATACTATTCTATGAAAATGAACAACTATGATTCGGAAATCAATTATCATCTACCTACATCTTATCATGTTTGAATACAATGAAATATAATAAAATTAATGCACAAAATTAAAATAAAAATGAAACCAAATAAAGTTCAAATCCCTTTAGTTGAGTGGGCCCTGCTCTTCCTCTGGTGGGATCTAAAACACAAAGATTCTTAGATCAAATTTAGACTTTCATTCAAATGAACTTCCAAAATGAAGCAAAACAAGTTTGGAGATTACAAAAAAGTGAGACTCTAAACTATTGGCTAAGTTATGGACTATCTCACTCTTTACTTTCTAAAAGAAATGGGATATTTGTACATATCCTTAATTGAATTCAAATGCAAAGTCACTCACTTACAGAAAAGTAACAACTAAGGACTGAACGAAGAAAACCTTAGCACTACACTGATGTAGAGAATCCTCACGAAAACCATCTTGGGGAGATTTATTTATCCCAACTCACCTATCGAATAGGTATCAATTTTCAGTGACTTCACAAATCCACTCACAAGGCTATAACAACCCAAACACATCCAAGCTTCTCAATTCCTTAAGAAAATTCTCACACAAATTCTTCCATACATATTCAACAATATTGAATCCAAAACCATGCTCCACAACTCTCAAACACCTTCAAATTTATTACTAATCACTCAACTAGGATTGCCCCCCAAAATAGGACTTCCACTCTTCTTCTAATGGCAACTCACAACTTGCAATAGCACCCCAAAACAAGTACTTCATGGAACCCTTGAAGACTCTTCTTCCTTGACAAAATCACCTTTCTACACCCCCCCCATCCACCCCAAGGGATTGAACAAAATTTAATGCAGATTTACCATCTTTAGGACAACCTAACTCCATGTAGGGATAGTCATGTCTTGTTTTGGACAGTCATTTTTCATAAGCCACTCCTTCCCTTCAATATTATTAGACATTAATGTAGATGTAAGTGGTCCTCCTTACATGTCCTACTAACACCAAAATTCAATTCCAAACTCATCCAAACATTTCTATTGCATTTAATTCAACTCATTGTCAAATTGTGATAGTCAAGGCCCATTCTTTGAGATAGTCATAGACCCTTTAGGATAGGTTGGTTATAATGGTTATTAGCCACTTGGGATATGTTGGTGAAACCTTCTCACACCATTATAGATCTATCTCCAGCCTTTCAAACCTTGGCCTTTGCAATTTTTAACCCAACTTGTCATCAAACCTCTATCCAGGCAGACTGAGACAACCAAAATCAGACATTCCAACTCTTGTAGCATGTGACAAAATCATTCATGGTTTCCCGTAAGAAAAGTAAAAACAAAATAAATACAAATTTACTCCATTCCACCAAGATTAGGCCTTTAATCAACGTGGAATGGAGGTGTGATACTTTTATTTTCTCACTGTTTACCCTAGTAGGGTTTTGACAGTGTTTTACAAAATTTATTAGATCTCTCACAAATATCAACCAAAATAAATGAAATAAGAACCTAACTGGAGAAGATTAATTTTTCTCTCATTCACAATGATTCTTAAATGCAAATGATCAATTTTTACAAGAAAAGCAATAAATATTAGATTGTTATGTCTAAAACACAAAAGTGCAGGAAATCACAAATTTTATTGATATTCTTCTTCAGCACACTGAACAACAACCAAATCCAAACATTTGTGAGGATTTTATAATTCCTTTCAAGCCTTCATATGGTTAAAACCACCCTGATAACATATTTAGGACAAACCATGTCTAATTACTCCTTACAAACTCAAAAATTGCATGACAACTTGTTTTGTCAACTTTAAAAATGTTTGCTCAAAATGAACGTAGACCTAGTCTATGACTTCCATGACTCCACAACAATTCAAATAGGTCCAATTACATAAAAAATACCCTTATACATCATAAAATACCATACTAGACCCATTGACACACATTTGTGATATCTTGACAATTTTTATCAATATAACCTGATTATGACTCAAAACTCCACTTAATGACCTCAATGGACCTTATTACATCAAAATTGGTCTTCTAAACCTTATACCATGACTTTATTCTTACTAAAAACTATAAGAAATAAACTTGGCCTCCTTGAGGCATGAAGTCCTATTAGGTGCTTCTGCACCATACACTTAATGACTTCAGGTAGAATATGAAGTCAAAGAGATAGACAATGAAACAAACTTGGAGGAGATCAAGGATATCTCTGTAGATGGAGCGATCAACAATTATCATGATTCTCACACTGGCTGAACTAGAATTGGTAACTCCTTGTCTTCTAGTTGGTTTCAAAACACATTCAATAAAATAGAACATAACACAATGTTAACTATCTTGAATATTCAGTCAATCATCCATAATAATCAACAAAAAGTAAAAAAATTAATCACAAGATGCTACTTCAAATCTACTTTCTAATTAGAAGAATATAAAAGTATAAAGGAGTAAATATGCATGTATAATATCTTCCACTAGGCATATTATTTCACAAAGTATTAAAATTTTAAAGCAAAAAGTATAATTAAAAGTAACATAATTTTAACCCATCAGCATACATTTTAAGAATAGCACCAAAATATTGGAAAATAATTTATATAAATAATTACTCAAGAAAATAGAGCAAAAATATTGGAAATGATTGGATCCATCTTTCTGAGGAATAAGGACAAGGCAGGTGGCATTAAAGTTACCTAAGAAGCAAATGAGAACCAAAAAATTATTTTGTAGCTCTAATAACATCCATAGCAATAATATCCTAGAAAATTTAGAAAAAGAAATTGAGAAACCATCACGAACCTGAGTTTTATAACCTTCAAAGGAGAAGACAAGAGTTTTCACCTTCTCATTAGAAGGAATCTTGGAGAGAATCTTATTCATCTAATCTGAAACCAATCAAGTGATCTACTTGAGAATATCCAATTGGCAATCATGTGATAACATCCAATCATTGATGAGCATTGAAGAGAAAAACTTTGTAGTAGAAGCCATGATATCTTCATGTTCATCCAGCATAGCATTATTATAACAAATAGAGTGACATATTTGAAGCATGATGTTTAAGAGTAGACATATGAAAAAATTTAGTATTACAATCCCCACTTTAAAGTGAGATCACTTTAGAGCTTTGGTTCCAAAATTCCTCCTCCTTAGTAATTGTATCATGGAGTTTAGAAAGAATAGAATTATCATGATCCGTAGAAGCAAGGGAAATTCCAAACAATTGAATCTCCTTTTGGACATCATCGAGATCATCCTTAAGCTTACATTTAGATTGAAATATAAGACCAAAGGAATATTTATTCACTTCAAAATATTAATTTTGACCAATGCAAGCTTTTTGGTAGCCCTAAACATAGCATAACCAACAACATCAATACTCCACCATTCTTTACTCTTAACATAAACTCTTGGATTCAAAGACAACATTTTTAAAATCTAAAAGGGAAAACCTTTTTATAATTCCCCAAATAGGCCACCAAGACAATCAAAAAATGATCAAAACCATTACGAGAGAAAGAGGACAAAACACAAGAGTACCGAGATCGATAATCTAGAAGGCCCTATCCAGCTTAAGTTGAATGAGTTTACTTCCACTATGTTTAGACAAATCCCACCAAATCCAGATCCAAAAGACCTTGGTAATTGATAAGCTAAAGAAGATCCTTCTTGCTATCTTTCACAATTGGAGAACCTCTCATTTTTTACAACAATAAATAGGAGTATTAAAATATCCCATAATGAACCATTTATCCATCAAATAGTTATCTCTAAAGTCACAAAGCAAGAACCACAAGGCAGATTCTCATAATCTTATTATTTGTCATATAGATATTAGACATAAGCCAAACAATCCCATCCCTCAAATATTCCATTCTAGTGATAATATGTCCTGGGTCAGAACAAAGTATTGTACCCTTAATTAACTTGGGGTTCCAAAAGGTAGCTACGTGTAGTACCCCTCCTTGATCAGACTCTTTTTGTATGTTTTTGATTGACTTCAGTTGAACATTATTGTATATTGTTTCAGACTTTATGCGATGTTATCTCATGCTTTATCTGGATTTGTGGTGTATGATTTTATGCAATATCTCAATACTTATGATTAATATTATTTTATGGATCATTATCATGGACTGACACTCTTACCCTATATGTGTGATGTGTTATTTATGTGCTGCATTTTTGCATGTGTATGGGATGCGAGGAGATGATTTTCCTTCACTCACTCTAGTGAGACAGTGAGCGTCACGATTCTCCTTCATTATTGTGCATGCCATGTTTGTATATATATATATATATATATATTTGTCTATATGCACGTGTGGTTGTTTGGTGTAGGACATTGTAGGTACAAGTATCGGGTAGGTACGGGGTATCGACTCCACCTGGTTTCACAAGTCTGAGCGTGCCTTATATGTCCGATGGGAGTAGAAGAGATAGTTGTTGGACCCTAACTTGACCTGCAGTTACACTCATGTGAGTGTTGTCAGTCAGTTGTCTTTCCCGTCTGGCTAGTATACGAGTCATAGTGCTTTGGTTTGGTCATTTGTGAATCGTCATTTGATCATTCTTCATTTTGCGTTCTTTCGTTCATCTGAATGGTTATTTAATTGAATAGATGATGCTATCTTGTGTTGGCATAATTAGTTAATTATTATGCACTGAGATTATTGATTTAATTAAATTATTGATTTGCTAGATTAAATGGTTAAATGGCTTATTTCATTGTGTAAAGTTGCATTAATATATTTTATGGAGGGAAATAAATAATTGCCTAGCCATTTAAATGTTAAATGCTTATGTTGAAAGAAAGTATTTTGGAAATAGAAAATTTAATAAAAGATTTTCCTTTTACCTTTCCATTTGACTTTTGCATTTTAATTGTTGGAAAAGAATTGTTTTTGGAAAAGAGAAATTCGATTGTTTTTTACTTTTTAAATAATTTAATCTAATTGATGGAGGAAACTTTTAGCCTAGAAAAGTTTAGGTTGAAATTATTTTCCCCATATATTCTTGCAAATTCACGGGAATGGAAGAGGCAGAATTTTTTAAGAAGAAATTTGGAAAACCATTCTGAAAGAGGAGCTGGAATTCGATTTGGTTTGCAAGGACTGGGATTCTTCCATCATTTTTCTTGGTAGTTTGCTTCAAGGTTGGATAATCTCTTCTTTTTTGAAATTTAAATTTGATTATTTTAGTTGCTTCCTATGTGTTTAAAAACATGCAAATCTCCTTGTAAATTCTTGTGGAATGATTGGAATGGAAGAAGAAATGCTCGTTATTGTTGATTTTGTGAAGCTTATATCATATGACTGTTTATAGGAAAGAAATGGTTGATTTCTCTATTTGTTATATGTTTTTGTGTTCTTGAAATCAACTTATAGAAATGACCTCTTCTATTGTTGCCTAAATCATTATCTATTGGGTTCTCGTGTTATTTTATTTCACCATTTACCTTATTGGTAAATATCTCTTTGAAAATTGGATCTTGGCACTGTGTGTGTGTGTGCCCATGAAAAGATCAAGGAATCAATCATTTTCATGTTGAAATGGTTTTGTGGCATTTTGGTTTTTGAATGGTTTTGAAGCATGTATTTATTTTGTGCGTAGAACTTACCTTACCCCGTGGTGGGCTAGTCCCACAACGTGGGTCGGTAGTGTCTGCTACCCATAGGTAGCAATACTACTGGTGGGTAGTACTACTATGCGGTAGCAGCACTACTGGTCAGTAGGACTGTTACCGACCAGTGGCAGTGCTACCGGTCGGTAGCAGCTGCTACCAGTCAGTAGTAGTACTACTGACAAGTAGTGTCTGCTGCCTCGGCAACAACACTACTGCGGGTTGGCCTTGGCCCCCGCATGACCCTATACCCTTTGCAGTATACATTGTTATGTGTTGTGAATTTAGTTTATTAAATGAAATATTTTTAAAGTGGTTTTTAATGTTAAATATAAATAGTAATTTCCTAATGATTTTTGTTATGTAGTCTAATAAATTTATCTATGGAATTAAAGGCATGAATTAGTAATTCAAATTGGTTAATTTGGATATATTCTGGAAATGGATTAAAATGCCTGTTAGGATTTCATCTTTCATTCGCTTGAATATTTAATGTGAATTTTATCGTTGATGAAATATTGATTTAGAAATTGAATAGATGTGAACATCATAAAGGAGAGTTTTATTTAATATTAAATCAATGATGTTGCAAGTGTTTATGATGCTGATTTTCTAAAAGATTGTCTGATTATGGACTTAGTGAAATTAGCTTTCCTTGCAAGAGTTATATGGTGTTATTTCTGGTCTGTGGTTCATTTGTCATGTGGTGGCATATTTGTTACCTTTGACCAAGTGATATATGATGACTTCGTTGCCTTAAACATGTAGTGTCCTTGCCTTTTGGTTAACCAAGAGTGAGTATGTCCTTGTTTTGTCCACTTGTTTTTGGATAGTGGTGTTATGGCTATCTGCTTCACCATAGGGTCCTTGTGGAGTGACCATGTTTGTTTAGTGTCCTTTGAGAGAGTGGCTTTTGAGTGGGGGTTGCACCCAAAGTGGTTGGTAGGATAACCCATCAAAAGTCAGATAATAAAGTTATAATATAATTAATTGATTAGGTGGGTAGTTCATAACATTAAATAAGATATTGTACCTCGTGCATAGGTGAGTGCTTGTACAGGGCTCATAATGTAGTGAGAAGACCTGGAATGGCAAACCGACCACCTTGTCCTCACGAAAGGTTGGTAGGGTCCACATGAGACTTAGTTGGAGCCGGAGGTTCGAGAAACGTTACAAGGATAACCCACGATGGGGGTCGGGACCTATGGAGGCCAACCATGGTAACCATCATAAGCTATATGATGACACTCTCTCTTTAGGTTGACTTTTGTATTTGTGATGTTGAGTCACCTAGATATTGTGGAGTCATTTTGTGCTGTCATGGAGTCATATTGTTTTGTTGACCATGTCATTCTTTTGCTTGCTTGAGGGTCCTCAACTATCTCCTAGCATGATGGGGTGATTCCATTTTGGGAATTACATGGTCGGGTGGTAGTGCCACTTCCCATCGGATGTTCTTGTTCATACCTTCATGCGAGGATTGGCTTCACAGGTGTTTATGTGGATCGTGGCTCATGCTCTATCTCATGTTGGAGATTATTGTTATTTGGAGACCTATGTGGTCATTGTATCATGATCTTTTGTAACCTTGTATTTGGTTAAGTTGTATCTTTATATGTATATTGAGAAGCCATGTATTGGAAGAGAAATGTAATCCTATGTTTGGGATGTTATTTATCAATTTCCTTCATATTATGTGTACATGATTATTGAAGAGAAATTATATTGTATCCTTTCAATCTTTCTATTGTGTAATTTGTTATTGCATGTGGCTTCTTGTGATCATTGAGTTAATGATGAATTATTGGATTAACCTTCATTGTGGAATTTATCTTTTGGTTTTAATTCTTCGTTGGTAACCCTTAAGGAATTCTGGTTTAAGTCTTCCACTTGTCTTATCGTTCATGTTGTGTTTCATGCACTTATTATGTTTATACTTTAGAAAAAAATATTAAATTGTTTCACCCTTGTTGTGGGTTTTCCTTCGGGGTTCCTAGCGGGGCATTACATATGCTACTAGAGGCGCCATCAACATCATAGGAGTGAAGCCCACAATCCTTAAAAATATATTTTTATTTTAAGAATTTTATTAGATAGCATCTTTGTTTCTTAGACCAAAAAAATGCGAAGTTGATGAACTCGACTCATGTTTGATAAGAGATCATGTTTGTGGGGTTTATTCATCCCCTAAATATTCCATGAAATGATCTTCATTTAGAATACTATGGTGAGCCAACAAGGCCCGTCTCTTTGAGGGATCTGTGAGTACCTTTTGCCACATCAAACTTACTTTAACTATCTCTATTCATTGTGCTTGAGGGTCTTCACATGCTCTTGAAACTAGAGCCATAATATTCTTTTTGGCAAATTTTAGTTTTAACCCCAGCCAAGTTTGGAGGGGGGAGGCTTTCTGCGTGTTCCTTGGCTTAAGAAATGTAAATGACTATTTATCCAAAGAACTAGAAGCTTCCAGGAGAGAAACCACGTTCATCTCCTTTTCATTTACGGATCCAATAGTACTAGAGCTTAGATTGGAGCCATTAGGGACATCATATTAGCAACAACCAAGAATGAAGACTAAGAGGGGGGGATAAATCAGTGATCACCAGAATCTAAAAATTAATCACAATACATAGATCTAATAAAATGCACTAATAACAAATATAAGAAATTGAGAGCACAACATACAACACCAAGATTTTGATGTACAAAACTCGGTTAAGGGAAAAACCATAGTGGGAACCTACCCATAGTAAGATGATACTCTACAGTAGTATGTGAAAATATTACAATGGGCAATGCACATTCATTAAGGCACACTGCCTAGAGATCACTACTCAAATATAATATCCTAGAAGGCTACAACCTTCAGGGAAGTCTCACTGACTTACAATAATATTTAGACTACAATCTAGAAGAAATGAACTAACAGAATATCATCTTCAAATGCCTGAATACAGTTCTAGTTAAGCACAAATACCTAATCTGCAACACCAATCTCTCCACAATCTCAACTCTAAATGATAAATCTCTTGTTTGCACATAAACCTATATCTGATAGTGGAGACATAACATCAACACCTAAATTACATGATAATATCACCGATACAATTCATTAGCCTTGATAACAAGGTCGACTAAACACTCAACCCTCAATTATAAAATTTTATCACATGATATAAATATCTACCACCAGAACAATATAATAACCTACATATCATAACATGTTCCTAAAACCAATTCCCAAAATGCTCAACTCCACCAAAAATCATGCCAAGATCAACCGCAACACACTACACCACCAAAAAAATTGCATAACATAAAAATCATCACCGGTTGATAGAAACTACCAAAAACTCTCACAACGATCAATGCAAGTCATTAAAATAAATAGGACATGACTAGGAAACACCAAAAATAATGTTAGAATCATCAAAAAATAGCTGCACCAACACCACTTATCAAATCTTCATCGGTCAACATCTAAAATCTCAAGAACACAACCAATCAGCAACTGTCATGAAGAAAGATAACTTGCAGAGAACCAAATCATGATCCATTTGAAATGATTATATACAAGACCATCCCAAGAAATATCCCAAAATCTCAGCACAAGATCTGATTACATTAGAATATATCAGAGGATATACTAAGCTCTGCAAAACAGTGGTCAACAAAACAACACTACAAACTAGATCATATGATTTTACCAATTTGCAATCACCAGATAAATACAAATAAATTTTTTGACATCAATGACAACAACATAACCTAGCAACAACAATCGACAACAATATCCAACAATCTCCCCCTTTGGCATTGATGGCAACATATAAATGTGAAAAACAATCAGTTCAAAGTGAGAAGATATCTCCAACAAACTCCCCCCTAAGATCAAGATATATAAAACATTTTTTTCATATGATCTCTCTCCCCCTTTGATAGGAATGCCAAAGATCTCAAAATAGAAAACCAAACTCTCCCAAAAATAGAAACATGAATCTAAGAAATCTCTCCAAAAACACATACTACTCTAGTAGAGGAGCAGTACCAGCTCACCAATCTAAAAAAAAAAGGGATAAGTCTCTGAAATCCATCGGATTAATGCCATTCAATGCATCTAGTTCTCACTAGGAGGGGTGGGTACCCCTAACTTGTCTCTCAAATAGAAATGTTTCTGTAGGTAAAGGCTTAGTGAAAATATTAGCTATTTGTTTCTTTGTAGATAATATTCCAGATTCACCTTCTATACACTAAATTGCTCTCAAGTAATGATATTTGATTGCTACATGCTTAGTATTTGAATGTTGCATCAGATTATTTGACATGTCAATAGTGTGGGAATTATTGTAGTATATCATAATAAGCTTATCATGGATAAATTTTATATCCTTCAACAATTGCTTCATCTAGACAACCTGAGTGCAATTACGAGCAACAACAATGTACTCAGCTTCAATAGTAGATAAGGACACTAAATCTTGTTTCTTACTATCCCAAGAAACCAACTTCTTACCCAAAAAGAATGCTCCACTAGTAGTTCTCTTCCGATCATCAACATCACTAGCCCAATCAGAATCAGTATAGGAACATAACATGAAACCATCATTCCTCGGATACCACAAACCATAGTCTATAGTTCCCTTCAGGTATTTGAATATCCTCTTCATAATGGTGACATGACTCTCTCTCAAATCAGCTTGATATCTAGCAGCCATGCACAAAGCATGCATAATATTTGGCCTAGTCTGAGTAAGGTATAACAATCCACCAACCATAGATTTGTACAAACTTTGATTAGCTTTCATAGATTCATCATTATTAGACAATTTGCAACTAGTCACCATAGGAGTTCCAACAGGTTTGGAGTCATCTAACTCATACTTCTTCAATAATTCCTTCACATACTTAGTTTGAGATATGAATATATCTTTTCCAGTGTGTGAAATCTATAGACCTAAGAAAAATTTCATTTCACCAATCATATACATCTCAAATTCTTTCTACATATCACTGAATAACTTCATGCTCAAGTCATCATCACCACCAAAGGTAATATCATCAACAAAGGTTTCAACAATCCAGATGTTATCATTTTCTATCTTAAAGTATAGATTAATGTCAGCAACACATTTACTAAATCTTAATTTCAACAAATATTTATCTAGTCTAGCATACCAGGCTTTAGGGGCTTGCTTAAGTCTATAAATAGCTTTCTTCAACTTACACACCATGTCTACATCATTTGACAATGAAAATCCATTAGGTTGCTCAATGTAGACTTCTTCCTCAAGATCACCATTTAAGAGGGCAGATTTGACATCCATCTGATATACCTTGAAATGTTTATAAGCAGCATAAGAAAGAAATAGTCTAACAGCTTCAAGTCTGGCCAATGGAGAAAAAGTCTCATCATAATCAATTCCTTCTTTCTAAGTATCCTTTGTATACTAGTCTAGCTTTATTTTTGACAACTTCACCGACTTTGTTCAATTTATTCCTGAGTGCCCATGTAGTACCAATAACATTCTTATCCTTAGGTCTAGGCATAAGTTCCCAAGTATTATTCTTTTCAATATGATATAGTTCTTCTTCCATAACTCTCATCAAACTTTAATCTTTATAAACTTCAGCAACATCTTTAGCTTCAACTTTAGAAATCAAGCACACTTCTTCAGTAGCTAACCTTCTTCTAGTCATTACACCTTTATTCTTATCATTAATATTCTAATTTTCAGAATGATTTAGTCTTACATACCTTAGAGTCTTCCGATTGTTCTGATTATCATCCTACACTTCTTCACCAACAGTAGCAACATTCAGATTAACTCTCTACCAGATCATTGTGCTTAGGCTCTTCAATATGAATAGAGGCTAGAACAACATGTGGTTCATCATCATAATCACATGCTCTGATCTCTTTCCCAACTTTCTCATCCACCTTCAAATTTGCACTTTCCACTATCTTTCTCAATCTCTTATTGTAGCACTAGTAGGCTTTTCTCTTTGTTGAATATCCTAAGAAAATTTCTTCATCATTTATAGCATCAAACTTTCCTATATCGTCATCTCTCTTGATATAGCATTTTCTACCAAATACTCTAAAATATCTCCTTATATGTGAACTCTATTGAATGTGTAAACAACAATGCTAATGACTTCTCTCTAGTAGATCTTTGGAACATTCCCTTTAATCACCATAGTCCTTGTAGATTCCAAGATAGTTATGTTCTTCCTTTCGACAATTTCATTCTATTGAGTAGTTCAAGGAGCAAATAATTGTCTTCTAATCCCATGCTTCTCACAAAATGAGTTGAACTCACTAAAACAAAATTCACCACCTCTATCAGATCATAGACACTTCACCTTCAATCTAGACTCATTCTCAATCTTTTCTTTGAATATCTTGAATTTGTCCAATGCTTCTGATTTCTGCTTTAGAAAGACAACCCACATCATCTTGGAATAATAAACAATTAGAAGCATAAAATATCTATCATCCTGCACACTTCTAATATCTGTAGGTCCACATAGGTCAGTATGCACAAGATCTAGCAATCCATCAAATGTATACTATTTTCTCCTAAAAGAAATCCTTGTTTGCTTAGACAACTAACATTCCTTACATACTAGATTACCAGGATTAACAATCTTAGGTATATCTCTAACAATGTGTAGTAAAAATCTTAATCATTGAATCAAAATTTACATGACACATTCTCCTATGCCACAACCAACTTTCATCAATCTGAGCAATCAAACAACTTTTCTCGCCATCATTCAAATGAAAAATGTTACCTTCAGTCTTAGTTCCAAAAGCAATCTCTATACTGGCGGCATTTAGGATCTTGCATTTTTCATCCTTGAATTGTAGATCATAACCTTTATCAACCATCTATCCAACACTCAAAAGATTATTCTTCAAACCTTTAACATATAAGACATCATCAATGTTATGCTTACCATCAAAAGAAATAGAACCTCTCTCACCGATCACATAGGCTTTGTCATCTCCAAGTATTACTATTCCATCATCATACCTTTCCATACTCACAAATTATCTTTTATCACTGGTCATATGATATGAACAACCACTGTCAATTACCCATTCATCTTTTTCTTCAACTTTAGCAGCTAAAGCTTTCTCCTCAATAGTGCAACTAGTGGAATCAATAGGTACATGTCCATCTTCCTTAATGGAAAGGAATACAACTTCATCTCCTTCTAATTCTTCATCTGTAATACCTTCATCAACAACATAATAACAATTCTTTTGATTCCTATACTTTTGGTTAGACTTGTAAGGTTTGTCATACTTTTCATGCTTTTAATATCTAACATTCCTATCATGCTTATCAAACTTATCATGCTTGTCATACTTAGCCATTCTCTCTAAGCATGTAGAAGCAAAATTTCCTATCTTATTGCAAGAGAAACATTTCACAGGCAATTTTCCATGATACGTATTGGCTCCTTTAGGTAATCTATGGGAAATTAGTGCTTCAAGTTAATCTAGCTCTCTTTCTTTCTCCTCCATCTCTCTTTTCTCTCTTTCATATATAGATATTCTACACTCATTAGGATCATATTTCTTCTTACCGGATATAGATACAGATGCTCTAAATTCATTCTCGGACTTTCCATGTGATTCTCTGAACTCACTTAGCTCAAATGCAACAATCTTTCCAATCAGCATATCTATTGTCACCATAGTCACACTTTGAATCTCATCAAAATAAGCAACCTTAGGTTAATAAATAGGGGCAAAGATCTCAGCACCTTAGCAAAAATTTTATGTTCCTCAATGGTTCCACCGATACATTAGACACTTAGGACAAGATCATTCATCTTATCCATGAAAGAGTGTATGTTAGCATCATCTCCCATCTTCAACATCTCATACTTTCCTTTTAAACTCTGCAACTTAGCAACCTTCACCTATTTATCACCTTCATACAAAATCTCAATCTTTACCCAGATCTCATGTGAGGTCTAAAGTCCCATTACATTTTTTATTTCAGAATCACTTAGGGAACTGATCAATTCTTCGTTCGCTCTAATACTATGTTCAAATTCCTTGATCTCATCAGGAGTAGTTGGTCCATTCAAACAAAAAGTATAGGAAATATTTGTAATCTTCCAATAATCTTCACCAAGACCTTTCAAGTGTACTTCCATCCGATCCTTCCATATAGCACAGTTACTCCCATCAAATCTTGGACTTTCCTTCTTAAAGATAACACCTTGAGCTGCCATCCCCGATCTCCTCAACTGGTTAAGCTTATACTAGAGGATCTAGCTATGATACCAGTTATTAGCAACAACCAAGAATGCAGACTGATAGGGGGGTGAATCAATCTTCACTAGAATCTAAAACTTAATCACAAAACATAAATATGATAAACTGTAGTAACAACAAAGATAAGAAAATTAAGAGCACAACACACAACACCAAAATGTTTATGTGGAAAATCTGATTAAGGGAAAAAACACTATGGGAACCTACCCATAGTAAGATGATACTTTGCAGTAGTATGTGGAAATATTATAATTGGGAATGCACATCCATTCAAGAACATTGCCTAGAGCTCGTTGCTCAAATAAAATGGCCCAAAAGGCTACAACCTTTAGGGAAGTCTCATTGACTTACAATAAGATTTGGACTACAATCTAGAAGAAATGAACTGAAAGAATAACATCTTCATATATTTTCTATGGAGGATTTTGGGGCTCCTTCTTCTTCCAAACTTTATTAACAATAGTAGAAGCTTTATATGAACAATCCATAGCCCAATGCTCACCTTCATTGACTAGATTAGTTTATTAGAGAAATGAATCATATTTAATGTTATTTTGATTTGATGATATAACATGTTACTAACAATGTTATGGTGTTGACCTCAATCGAAGAATATAGTTATATGCTCAATGTTGTAGATGAATAATAGTGATGATGTTATTTAATAAAATTAATTGGATGAAATTATTATTATGGACTTAATTTGATAACTAGATGTGAAAGGAACAACATTATATCATCTGTTTATATGAGAATGTGTATGATGTTTAAATCTTGTTCAATGATTTGAGTTATTCGATTATTATATGTATTTATATTCATGAGCAGGTACAACTGACATGTGAAATTTTTACTGACAACTAGTACAGGGCTGTGAATCTACCTACATCCATATCTTTGAGAATTCCCACATCCCCAATGGTGGTTAATAGGAAATAGCACACTTGCCAGATACCCTGAGGTAAAATTGTCATTGCTTAATAAGGACTATTTCCTTAATTTCACTATTTTATTTACTTTATAATTTTGAGCCTCGACTAACATACTTGGTAGCTTTCATATACTCATTCATCATGTTGGATATCCCATAATGATAGTTTATGGATATTCAGTCAATCAATATATGTCATCATCTTATGCACATTTGATGGAATGAGAATTGAGCTATTTAAGTTTGGGCATATTTTGGGAGTTTATTAGATAATTGGATTGTAATTTTATTTTTATATTTATTATATTCTCACTCCTAAAAACCATATTTTTAATTTGTAATTTAGCTTATTTTTACATACACAATGCAATTTTCTTGCTCTTCTCTAAAACCCTCTTCAT
The DNA here is from genome assembly GCF_030272615.1 of Cryptomeria japonica. Lineage (NCBI taxonomy): Eukaryota > Viridiplantae > Streptophyta > Pinopsida > Cupressales > Cupressaceae > Cryptomeria > Cryptomeria japonica. Next base: position 204,392,036 of record NC_081411.1, on the reverse strand, counting down.
GGTCATTTGGGATTTGTTGAGATATTGAGTTTTGTATAGTGTAATCTTGTGTGTGCTCTCTTGAAATATTTGGATTGGTTAATCCTTCATGTTGTTCCAAAATTACTTGCATTGGTGGAGGGTTGAATTGACAATTTGAGTTTGAATGAATCTCCAATTTGGAGGTAGGCTCCCCCTCTTCTATTTTTTTCTTCTACTTTAACATCTTTGAATGTTTATGATGCATTAAGAGATGATTTTTCTTTATTTTGTGATTGTGTCTTGATCTCCTATGTGATTGATGGGTTGCATTTATAGAAGTGTTGGGTTTTTTGATATTGAAATGGGATATCATAAAGAGAAATGTTGCCCAACTTTTTGGGTGGTCTTTTATGGGTGTTTTGATTATTTTTTTGAGGTTTTATGATGTATTTCTCAAATTGGTTGGTTCCCAATTTGGCCTCCCATACTTCATTTTTGGTCAAAATTGATGCCCTAGGTAGCTTTCCAGAGTGAAATCCTACAATTGTTTCTAGATTTCCATATCTACAATTGGAATTTCTCATCTATAATTAAAATTTTAAATTTTTTTAATAAAATTTGCATTTTCTATTTAAAATTACATATTTTCTAGTGGGATTAGGAGTATTCTCCTTGGGTTAAGCAATTGGTTACTCTAATCTAATTTTTGGGATTTTGACCATCCTCATTGTTCTATTGAGTTGCCCTTTTTGTTTTCTTTAGAATTTGGAGCCAAATGACTTGTGGTATGATGAAATGCGATATTTAGGCATGCTTCCATGAGATACGAAAGAAAATTTTCATTTATACATCTAATTTGAGATCAATCCAAGATTCAATTCTTGACTTAGAGACTTAGAGGTTGCTCCTTGAGTAATAACATGATTATTAATTGTGTATGTGATCTGTTGTGATGTTGTAATGATGATTATAATATGTATATATGTATTATTTTTATTCATGTATGAGGCATGTGTATAGGCATTATAATATGTTTAATCTACACTGAAGTTTGCATTGATACTTAACCTATGCCTTCCTAGGTGTAATGAATTGATAACTCTAGATATGAGAAACTATTATGAATAATTGAGTAAATATGTAGAACTTGAATAAATTTCATGTATCATATTATATGATTATATTTCATTGTGAGATCAAGTAGATTTGTTCTCTTGGTAGACCAATTGATTATGTCTTGTATATGGTTTTTGATTAAGGTAAAAGCAAGTTTTGAAGGGGCCATGAAACCCTTTACAAGTAGAACTTAAACAACAAAACGACGAGAAACAAAGGAGAATAGGCCTATGAAAAGCTAGCAGAAAACCAAAGAAAACTAGAAAAAGCCACACAAAGCCAGCAGGCCATCCAGAGTCTAGAAGATACTAGTTGATTTTTTCCAGAGCTTTTGCCAGAGTGTTGCTAATTTCGTGCAGCTCTTTGATGTTATCCTTGAGATTAGGTAGATTCTTTGTAGGAGTAGCCACAACTTTCTTGACACTAGCCCTGGTCCTCTTTGCAGTGCCACCCACCGGAGTAGCATCATCGCTACCAGTCTGGATGGTCTCTTCATCCAAGTCAAGTTCCACAACCAGTTTTGGAGAGCAGGTTTGATCATAGATCTTAGAGATATCCTCTAGGTTTTTAATGACAGTAGAAAGGAAACTCGGGATAACGCCCATAAGATTTTTCATCGCTTCCTTCCCATCTTCCAGTGATTTAACCTTATCCTCCATATTCTTCTTCTAGTTTAGCTACTCTCTTTTCTCATCCTCCCTCTTCTCATCCATGTTTTTCCCCTTTTTATCCAGGTTCTTCAGGTGCTCATAGGTCCATCTATCATAGTCCATTCTCACCTCAGAGAATTTCTTGAGGTTATCCAAGATTAGCCCTTTACCCACACTTTCCTTATCCTCGCTAGCCCTATCGTTAGTCAGATCCTTCTCAGAATCTTTGTTCATTCCCCTCTTGGAATTCACATCCATTTCCTCATTATCCTTGAAATCCACTTCTTCCATTGGATGGCTATTGTCCTTACCGAGGTAATCACTGAGCATAAGGCTTTCATGACTAGGCTCATTACCACCACTTTCTTCCTCATTACCGAACTCGTCATCTTTCCAGTTGTCTTCACCATTGGAGTTGTCCATCTCCATACCACTGCTTTCCTTTTCAATTTCCTTTGTTTTCAACCCAGAGGCACTTTTCCTATTTTTGCTAGAGGATGCCTTGTCCTTGCTGGAGTCTCCTTCTTTCATCTTTCTCTTACTCGGAGAGGCAAAAATCCTCTTATTTTCTAATAGGGTGAGGTTTTTGCAAAGCTCATAGATGAGTAGCAAAAGCCCGCAGTGGAGAATCGGGCTGGAAGGGTTATTCCTATGTTTACTGAGGGATGTGGAGAGTGACCTAAAAAGGTAGTAGGGCAGGGATACCTTTTTGTCATGTTTGAAATGGTTTAAGAGAACAAAATGGTAGGTCTGGGCCCTAGAGAAATGACCTTCAATCATGATGTATTCCATAATTGCATTCAGAACCCAACCCCATAGTTTCTTGAGGTTTGCAACTTCGTAGTAGCCCCCAGTAGCTTTGCCGATTTTAACCCTTTCTTTCTCTTTCTACAGGAACAAATTGACCATGTTGTTGGAGACTTTAAGGTCTCAAAAGAAATTAAGCCCAGTGTGGGGCATTCCAGTAATAGTAGATATGAGCCTAGCATCTAGCTTAAACTTAACTCCATAGATTTTAAAAGAATAGTTGACCAATTTTTAGAAATCTTGGAAATGACGAGGTTGACCCTACCTTTGTCATAGTCCACGAGCTTCTCCATGAAGCTGGTGAGAGAACCCTTTTCCAATTTCACCCAGACTTTTGGCATCGCTCTCCAAGTCGACATATTATCTAGTTCCTCCCACCTCAAGTCACCTCCCATCTTTGGATTCAGGCTATCTACTCTGTTTCTATGCAAAATAATTCCTTCTTTCCCAAAGTTGCTTGAGATTTTGAACCGGGTTACCCACAAAGCATGTGGCAAATAATTAAAGATTGTTGGAGATCTGCCACTTTGCTAAGTAATGATGACCTTTCCAGCAAGGCATAAATAATTCTTTTTACCTATCATGATTAAATTGTCCTTCTCTCGCCATATAGCGGTCCTTTCTAAGGAACTCTTTAATATTTAAATTGAGATCCTCCTCATGCCAAATTGATTGGGACTCAAAGTTAACTCCTATATTTACTAAACAATCTGCTACACTATTTTTCTCTCTGAAGGAATGTTGAATAATAATTTCTTTAAAACTTGCAATGATCTCCTTGGCTTTCATGATGATATTTTCAATTGACCAAGAAGGCTTCGACTCCCCCTTTAAACACTTAATAATATTAAGTGAATCTCCCTCAAGCCATAATTTATCATAATTATGATTTTTGGCTAAAATTAAGGTGTTCAAGGCGGTAGAGGCTTCAACAAAATGGCTAGTTTGATTTCCCAGAGGACCAGCCACTACCTTTAAACAACTTCCAGCAAAATTCCTAACAATGCCCCCATATCTAGCTTTACCTGGATTCCCTTTAGAGGCCCCATCAAAGTTAGCCTTAATCCACCCCTGAGGAGGAAAGCACCAGACGAGACCTTCTCTTTCAGTTTCCTTGCTGCTAGTAGTGGTAGAGAGGTTCCACCTGTCTTTGAAGTCATCTTTAGTAGCAAGTCCATGATCAGTGCCATAGAGGCATTAAAAAATACTCCTAAAAATTTTATCTACCACCACTTTAGCAATAGCCCTTTTATCCCTAAAAGTCCTATTGTTACTCTCTTTCCAGATATTCCAAATAATAATCGACAGAGTGATTCTCCAAGTCTCCACAATTTTAGGATTAGAATTAGGGCATTGCCATTGCTGCCAGGAATCCCTAAGGGAGTTCGGGAAAACCAAGCTTAGGTTCCACCTGCTCAAGATGATTTTCCAAATGTCCTAACTAAAAGTGTATTGATTGAGAATATGGCAAGCCATCTCTTCTTCCCTGCAACAAAGAGAACACCTATTAGGAAAAATAAAACCTCTTTTATGAAGGTTGTCCAGGGTTAAAACCTTATTTTGGATGAAAATCCAAAAGAAGATATTAACCTTTGGAACTAACTTCTTGTTCTAAAATTTAGCCCAAATGGGAATTTCTTCCATCAGATCATTATGAATTGCCACAGCTGAGGAAACAAAATATTTCCCATCCAGGGTTTCCCTCCATATAAATCTGTCATCTTTTTTGTCTCTAGGGATTTTAGCAGAGAGAGCTATTTGAATGAACTTGAACCCCAGGCACTGCTGGCTAAAATCAATCTAGTTCCCATTTCTCCAGTAATCTCTGACCAACTCACCAAACTTGCTTTTGAACCAGTCTTTCCAATCTTTAAGGATTGGGATTTCCTCTAGAGGTTTATCCAGAATCCATCTATCTTCCCTAAATCTTATTCTCGTCCCATCCCCAAGGTTCCAGGTTCTACCAGCAGTAGCCCAACTTTTAGCAGATTGAACAACATTCCATATAACTGATCCTTCAACAATGAAAGAATTATCAAGGAATTCTTCCTCAGAGGGTTGCATATAGAGGTATTTGTTTTTCCAGATTGAGTTCCATTCTCTTTCCTCCCCTTTTAGTCTCCATATTTGTTTGGCTAATAAAGCTTTATTCATAGAACCAATTTTCCTTAAGCCCAACCCACTTGAGGCCTTAGGGGAACAAATTTTATTCCAGGCAATAAGGGGTATTCTAGTTTTGACTTCCACCCCCAACCAAGGGAACTTTTTTTGGATTGTTTCAATGGCTTCTGCAAACTTTAAGGGAATTTTGAATAGGCTGAGAGCATAAATAGGAAGATTTTGAAGAGTGGCTTTGAGCAGAGTAATTTTGCCCACTTGACTAAGGACAACCCCTTTCCAACTAGCAAGTTTCAAGTTAAGTCTGTCTATCAACTTATTCCAGAAAGAATCCTTAGGATTGAGACACAGAGGAAGCCCCAAATAAGTAGAGGGAAGCTCAGAAATATTGCAGCCAAGAATCCTTCCAATCCTTAGTTGCCTTTGGACTGGGGTATTGATGAAGAACAAAGAACTTTTCTCCCAGTTGATGTTTTGGCCAAAGGCAGATTCATAAGTGTTTAGAATATTCTTCATGTTCTTAGCTTCTAGAATGGTGGCTTCCCCCATGGTAATAGAGTCATCAATGAATTGTTCATGAGAATAAACTACATTGGATGAAGAAGGTTTCAAACCCTTAAGATTGCCATCTTCCACATTTTTAAGATTAAATCTACCCAGGCATTCAGCTAGAGTAGTGAACACAATAGGGGATATGGGGTCCCCCTGTCTAAGACCTCTAGAGATTTTGAAGAAACTGGACGGGGAACCACTGACTATAACAGCAGAGGAGGAAGTTTCCATGAGTTGAGAATAGAGCTGAATAACTTTGTCACCAAAACCAAATGCTTTCATGATCCTAAGGAGAAACTGCCAGTTTACTCTATCAAAAGCTTTAGCCATGTCTAACTTTAGGAAGAAGCCCTGGTTATTCGCCACTTTCAGGGAGTGGATATTTTCATGAACGGATATGATAGAGTCCAAAATTTGTCTTCTAGGGACAAAGCCATTCTGCTGGACAGAGATAATCCTAGGAAGAATTTCCAACAACCTAGAAGTCAGAACCTTCGCTAAAATCTTGTAAACAGAGTTACACAAGATAATAGGTCTATACTTGTTGAGAGAATCAGCTCTGGGGATCTTTGGGATAAGGACAATGAAGGTGGCATTCAGTTCCTTAAGGAGTCTTCTAGAGCCAAATAATTCTTTGACACCATTGCAGATGTCAGCCTCCACTATGTGCCAAAAATTTTGGAAGAAGAACATAGGGAAGCTATCTGGACTAGGGGATTTATCTCCCTGAAAGGAGAACACTGGCTTTTTGATTTCCAGATTAGAGGGAATACGGGATAAAAGGTTGTTATCAGCTTCTGACAGTATTGAAGGAATAGCTTGCAAAAGGGTGTTTTGATTGCTGAAATCCAGGTTATCCACATCTCCCAGCAGGGTGTTGAAATGCTTGAGAGCTTCCTTTCTGATATCACTATCCTCTGTTAGGATGCCTTTGTTGCAGGATAAACTGGCTATTCTATTAGCTACCCTATGCTTGAGAGAAATTAAGTGAAATAACTGGGTGTTTTTATCTCCCTCCTTCAGGAGCAAGGCTCTGGATCTTTGTCTCTAGAATGTCTCTTCATTGGAAATGATGGTGTGGTATTTGGATAAAAGATCATTTTTGGCCATCCTATGATCTTCAAACCGTCCAGCCTCTTGGATTCTATCCTGAACCTCCTTTATTTCAGCTTTGACTTGAATTTTGCTCTTGAATATATCTCAAAAAATCTCTTTTTTCCATATTTTAATTTTAGCTTTTAGGATATTGGGCTTTTTGGCAATTCTAAAAAGAGCCGTACCCTCCACTTCAGAATTCCACCATTCAGCAATATGAGCTTCCAGAGAAGGATGGGAAAGCCAAGCTTTTTCAAATCTGAAAGGGAAGTTTCTCTTGGCCGAAAAAGAGTTGGCAGTAAAGGAGATGGGGTAATGGTTAGACACAGTTTTGATGATAGAAGCAAGGGAGCAACTATACTTAGAAAACTAGTCATGAGAAATTAAAGATCTATCTAGCTTGACTTGAATCAGATCAACTCTAGTTCTTCTATTGGTCTAGGTGTAATTGATACCCTAGAGATCCATATCAATGAGAGCTTGATCATTTATGAAATCCATAAGGTCTTGTTTCCCATCAAGTTGTAAAGGGATACCTCCCATCTTCTCTTCCTCTTTGAGCAGAGTATTGAAATCTCCCATAATAATCCAACTTTGATCAACAAACTTGAGTCTGTCAGCTGCCAGGCTATTCGAATATTTAACTCTCCTGGTTTTGGTGTTAGGCACGTGTAGACATTAGATAACACCCAAACAAAGTTGTCCTTAATATGCTCAAGCTGAACAGAGTTCCTATTAAAAGCAGAGATGATTTCCTTACGTATTATAGTTTTTTGGTTCCAAAAAATTGTAGTTCCTCCAGAAGATCCCTCCAAGTTAGATCCTATGACCCCATTTTCCTTGAAAATTCTAATCTTTTCAACTTTTTCCTTAGACATATTGGTTTCCTATACCAGGAACACATCCGATTTGTGATCTCTTATGATGTTTCACAACACATCCTTTTTATGAGGGGCGTTTAGCGCTCTGATATTCCAGGATATTATCTTCATACTTTAACTGGGGATAGGGCTGACTCAATGGAACACTGTGTTCCATCAGCACAATTCTTCCAGCTTTCCTATTCCCTTTGATTTTTTAGGGATGGCCTTCCCTACTTTTTGTTTTGACTTCCAACATCTGCCTTTTTTTTATCTTGCTTCTAGTTGAGATTCCTCCATTGAGTTCCTCCTTGTTTGTTTTTCCTTCTCTCTAACCGGGAATCCGGAGATTCCCATCCAGGATATCCACACTTTGAGAAGGGGTTTTACATTGAAGTGGCTTTGGGCTTCCATTAGTTAAAAGCAGTAAGGGCTCAATATCAGAAGGGTCTTAAGCTTCATTAAAGTCTTCATCAACCGATTTTGAGAATGATGTGGCTGGAATGGTTTCTTCCTTCTCCTGACTAACAGATCCAACCTCCTACTCCAGGATAGTTTCTTCCTTCTCCTAACTCATAGATCCAACCTCCTGGTCCTCTGGGTTATTTTTATTGTTTGACTCAATACCTTGCTCTACTTCTTTAGAGTTCTCTGGTTGGTTGTTAGAGAAGAAATAGTCTTGTTTATCATTACTGCTATTCCCAATCCTCCTGACTTCATTTGCTAAATCCGTTACATCCTTATTTTGGTTACACTCAGTTGGTGGGTCTCCTTTTATATTTACCATTTGCCAGATCTTTTTGTTCTTGACGTTGCTATCAGTCTTGCTTTCTTTTCTTTTCTTGAGCAGACATGATTTTGCCCAATGCCCGAATTTTTTGCAATGGAAACAAGAAAATGGAAGAGATTCGTATTCAATAGCTTCTGACCATTTTCCAAGTTTGGATATGATTTCTATGGATTGAGGCATATCCATCATTTGATTAACATTTATGTAGATACGAGCAAAGACTAACCATGATTTAGCCGCCATCATCAAGTCAATTGTCAGGAGTTCTCCAAAGGATTTCGCAATACCCTTGAAAACTTCCTCATTCCAGTATTCCAGTGGGAGACCCAGGAGATGCATCCATACTGGCATAGAAACAAAGAAGGAATCATCAAGGGAAAGGTTCAAGGCCCATTTCTGAAGGGCCAGGGATGACTTACCAAACATCCAGGGGCCTTTGCAGAGAGCTTTATTCATGTCTTCTTCAGAGTTAAAAGCACTGGTAAAAAACCCTCTAGGCAACGCTGCCACATCCACTTGAGCTTTTACGAGCCATTTTCTCCTTATGAAATTCCTAACATCATCGATGTTAGGCCTAAAACCAGAGAATCATCCCACTAATGTCATGGATAGGCTAGCTACAGTCATGTCAACCACTTTGTCTGGAACAAAGATAGCAACCAGTCTAGAGGTCGGGTCTGACATATTTGTAACTTTCGGAAGCCTAGAATTAGCCAGCGGCTTCACCCCAAAGAGCGAAGACCATTTTTTACCTTTACCTCTGTCATGTGGGTCCCCGGGTTTTGAGTCTTTATCCTCTCCCAGTTTTGGTTTCTCCTTGTCCTTGTCTGACTCTTGAGATGCTTGACCTCCTGCCTATTTGTCAGTTCTAGTCCCAGAAAAACTGCAATCTCTAGGAAATCCACCTTCCCCAAGACATCCGCCATTTCCCAATTTGAAATTTGGGATTCCTGCTCCTTTTTGCTCTACCATTTTCAGTAATAGTATATGCAATATTCTTGTATATGGTTGATATGGAAGTGTGAAAGATATAATTGATGTTATTAATAATATCGATAGGAAATCATTACATTGGGATTTATTTTTATTCTGTATTCAATTGAATGGGATGAACCTAGGACTAGGTATCAGAGTGGGTCATGGTCCAACTGGCTCTCATTGGAGGCCATGGCCCAAAGTGGCTTCTAGTATAACTCAATAGAGAATGAGAGTAAGATAAGTGATAACATAATTAAAACTTGGGTTTGGATAAAACATTAATTTAAGATAATTGGATTCCCCTTGCATGCGTTGAGTGTTAGTATAAGGCTAAGGATGCATTGGAAAGGCTTGGCCTCCTGTGGGGTGTTTATCTAGAATGACTAAGTCTCCCTATCCATATGAGAGGACTACTTGGTTCCATGTGGTTCTATCCCTTCAAAAAAACATGATAACACTCACTATAGCTAGCACTATAGTATCAAGGTCCTAATAGTTGATTAGCACCCTATGGATTTAATATTGCATGATCTTTTAATTAGCTCATTGTGATACTTTTTTCATGTCCATTTGGTGTTTCTATTATGGATGCCTTATTGCCCTTATTTTTGAGGATTGATGATACTTCCTCCTTCTTTGGTAATTTAGTTATTATTGTTGAAGTATCATCTCTTACTTTATAACTGCTCTTTCATGTTACTGATGCATTATTGACATTTTCATCTTGTTGTTTCTTTATGACTCTTTATCAGGTGTTATGTTTATATTGAGTATTTTCTCCATATTTGGCTCTTTTATGACCCCATTTCTATCCTTTATATCCTTAGATGACCTTTTTGGTCATGTGGCTATGTCCATGAGAATGGTGGGGTGGACCTGAGGATATCCCATGGTTGGGTGGTGTTGCCAACCACCAGTAGGGATCAAAGGACTTAGTTCATGATTGTATTGATAATTTTACGTCCATTCTTTACACTACATTCTTCTCATTCTCTTCTCTTTCTAGTAATATGTAATTATTTCTATATTGTATCATTTGATGTATTGTTGATCATGTATGTATTAAGAAATATTTTTATAAATAGATGCAATAAATAATATTGGATATGTATTGGTATTACTTTACGTGCACTAATGTTGTGATTGGGAAGAATGTATGATATGTTATGCTTCTTAATTCTTATTGTAATATGATGTTGTTATAGGAAAATTTCAATTGGTGTTTTAGAATGAACATAGAGGATTCTGGTTTAGCATTGGATATTGGTTCAACCATCTCTTAGTGAGTCATGCGATATTGATCTAGTATTGGACGAAGTGCTTAGGTTGCAACATCAAGGAACCCTTAGCGGAAACTTGAGATATCTCAAATGGAGTTCCACAAGCTTAGAATTCCATATGTGCATAGTCGGTTAACTATTACTTGACTTTATCTTTAGATTTAGTGTTATTCTTGTGTATATTAGTCATGTTGCAACTTGATTACTTTGAAAAATAATATTTCCATGCATTTCTTCCATAGTTTTCTCTCATCCTCTAGGGTTCCTTAGTAGGGAATTATAGGTAATCATCATATTATTTATCTCTTGTCCATGTAGTAACACAACAATGGAGGAGATCCTTTGGGATAATAGTGCCTTAATATTGTGAAATTATTGGATATTCTCCATCTTTTTTGTAGATAACTAGCTTTGATGAGAATAAAAATTGTAGGCTAGTTTGTAATATTGTACTTGTGTGTATGCCACAAATAAGCAAAACTGAAAACCCATGTATAGTGTATTACTACCATCGTAACCTTTTATTCTAAATATTTTTTTTATATAATAAATATACTCAACAACAACCCTTACTCTAAAAAATCATGGTTGTTTTATATGGAAGATACCTCATTTGATATTTAGTGGTTTTAGTGGTTGTTCTTGATTGTTTGATGTGGTAGGGGTGTGGCTTTCAGTCTATTCCTCCTCATCCACATTGACATCCTCATCCTCAGAGTTATCTTGAGAGTGAGGCTCATCTTCAATGTCATAAATTTAAGACAAAATAGTCTCTGTATTGGTAGGTTGTTTCCTCTCCTTGGCGTGAAGCCTAGCCAATCTTCTTTCCCTCGAGCTACTCTCAATTTTTTCTTTCTCTATTCCTTTCACCTCTTCCCCTTTCAAGTTGTGAATCCCCAAGTCATTGGTAAGGCTCTCTCTAGAAGACTCACTACCAGACCTCTTAGCTTTGCTCAGGGTGTTTTTAGGCATTTCACTTTTCCTTTTGTCTAGGGTTAAATCCAACAAGGCCAACTCAAAGAAATCCTTCTCCAATATCATAATATGGCTTATTCCCATGCTTTTACCAAAGCCTAAGAGGATAGACACCTCCTTAGGGTTCTCAGAGACTAAAATTGGATTATTTTTGGGGTTTTTCTTACAAATCCCCTCACTACTAGAGGCCGAGGCAATATAGCTAGTAGTAGGGGAGTGATCAATGACATACATATACATTAGGTAAATTAAACCTTCATGTAAGGGCATATTCACCCTATTTTGAATACATGCACTGAGGGATGAGAAAATAAAGAATGATATATTTATCTTAACATGGTGCCTAATGTGGTTCAAAATAGAGATGTGATAACCATGGATGGTGGGATAGTGACCCTCTAAGGTAAAATATTTTATAACATGATAGCTAACCAAAGGAAAAGGCTAAGGGAGGGCTGAATGATCATACCCATTTTGGAAGGGAACCAATTTTTTGCCTTTCTAAAAGAATTTCTTCATGAAGCCTTTGTAGTCCCCGGTGCTCTTTTTATTGACTATCTCTCCTTCATTCTGAAATCTGGTCACCTCGACAATATACTTAGGCATCATCATTAAAGTAATTCTTCCCACCGTTACCTCCCCATTCTTCCTGGAATTACAAACCTTGGGCGAGAGCTCCTTGTTGTAACCCTTCATTTGCGGAAAAAGCGAAGTGAAGCCCTCTATTTGAAAGATGTCCCATGACTTTTTCTTGTCTTTTAAATCTACACAGTTACTCGGTTCAATGTGTTTCAGAGGGGCCTCCATCTTATAAAAGGAAAAAGAACAACAATACCAAACACATTGAAAGTGACTGAGCAAAAATTAGCTAAAACAAGACCTATAACTTCTTTTGGAAGGGTAGAACATAAAAATGCTTTTTGTGATAACTCTCAAATGATAATTCTTGTACGTGTGACAACTGAGATCATCATTTCACATAAAGGCGATGCAAAAACCACTCCAATTCATATTCTCTTAAGTGAAAAAATTAGTCCTTTTGCAACCCTTCTAATAAATACTTTATCATGCCAAATCCAAGAACAAATCTCATCTGTCACCATCATGCTTTTATCGAGAAATCTCCTCTCGAGGATATTGTCAATGTAAGCCATCCAACAATTGATGGAACCCCAATCCATAAGGTGTTGAGTCATCTCCTCGTAAGCCCACCACCTGTGTAGGCCCAACTGACAGTTCAAAATTATATAAAACGTGGGCATAAAATAAAACCAAAGTCATTCAAACAAGTCAGTACTCCTACTTCCCGCTTTCTTTTTTAAAATTCCTCTTTCTGGCATGAGGATTTCTTTCAAATATCTAGAGCTATGTTGAAACTTAAATATTTTCCCATCCATTATATGAAGACTCTAATTGGCAATGAGGTTATCCGACCTATTGCCTTCTTTGTAAGTATGTTGTATTTTGATGTGTTTTAATAATCCAATCTACCATTTACATTTGTCAATCATCTATGTGATCTCCCAAGGAGGAGAGATGACAAAATTGAGGCAGTTAATAATTAGTTTGGAATGTCCTTCTAGAATTATATTCTTTTTAGAGATATCATAAAGATGTTGAAGACCCATCTAGTCTGCCCAAGCTTCTACCTTGTTGTTAGTAGCAGTCCCCAAAACAGAGCCAAACCAAAAAACCAATAATCCTTTATAATCATGAATTAAACCTCCTACCCCAGAGATCACATGGTTGCCTTTATAGAAACAATCAAAATTGCACTTAATCCATCCAATTTCAGGGGATTTCAAAAAACAAGAATTTCTTAGCATCATTCTTTTCCAATTAACATTCAAGAAGTTATTTCTAATTCCCCAAGCCTATTTTAATCTGAGATCCAGAAGAGTGAAAGATTTTGAAGAAACCAGTAGACTCAGCATTAATGTTTTCCTTAATATGTTGAATAAAGATAGTGGCCAAGAGCAAACTGCTTCTCTTCTCTTCTCTGAATATCTAATTGTTTCATTCTTTCTAGATATTCCAAGCAAGAAGGGGGGGAGTTTGATGCCAGATACTCTTGGGAATCTGATGGGAGTAAGGGTAAACCTACCACTCCTCCAAGAAGTCTTTTAAGTAATTGAGTTGCACCCAATTAATATTAAGCTTCTTCCATAATTCTTCCCAAATCTCTCGAGAAAAGCTGCAATGTAGAAAATATGATTAATGCTTTTTGAATCAGTGTAATAAAGTTCATACCAATTTACCAAAGAAAAACCCCTTTTATTTAGGTTATCAATAGTAAAAATCTGACCATGAGCAGTCGCCCACCAAAAATAGTTCATTTTTAGGATTAGCCCCTTAATCCAAATTGCCTTTCATAATAAATTTATGTCATTGTTTTTCTCTAGCAGTTGGTAGGAAGAATACTTCACAATGAAATTCCTTGACACACTCTGTTTCCATATCCATTCTTCCTTCCCATCAGGAGTGTAAAGAGAACAGCTAGGAAGTATGGAAGAGAGATCGGCAACTTCCTTCAAAATAAGCCTTCTAATAGATGGGTTTATCTTTGGTTTGGATGAGACAAAACTACTCAGATCAATCCAAGAAGCATGTCCCATGTACCAAATTATAAAATAATGCACCTTCTTCCCCAAATGTCTAATTAGTAAATACTTGATATTCATCAAATGGGGGAGGGAATCGAGAGACTGATCAAGCACCCAAGTATATTTCCTAAAATCAGTCTTTCTTACATTGCCTATAATCATCTTGTCATTTCTTTTGATGTCATGTCTAGCTTTAACCACACTATTCCAGATAGAAGAACCAATGGGTAGCTCTTCCTCATTGAAGAATTTATCTTCTTGGTTACTATGTATGTATTTGGATTTCAGAGTCTTAGTCCAGTCTTTCTATTCCTCAGTGAATTACCAACTGATTGTAGAAACAAGAGCTTTACAAAAAGATTTAATCTTTCTTATGCCCAGTCCTCTACAATTACAAGGTTTACTGACTATATCCCAAGAGACCAAGGAGAGTCTACTTTTTTCTTCCATACCAGACCATAGGAACCTCCTTTGGATATTTTCAATTTTTTTTAGCAATCACCCCAGGTATCTTAAATAGAGATAGGTAATAAATGGGCATATTTTGAAGGAAAGATTTAACCAATTATATCTTTCGTGCCAAGCTAAGAAGTTTTCCTTTCCAACCAGATAACTTCTTTTGAAATATTTCAAGCAAATCATTCCAAAAATTCAGATTAGGACATTTGCAAACAAGGGGCAACCCAAGATAAGAGTTTGGGAGGTTGGCAATTTGACAACAAAGAATGGAGGAGATTTTGAGTTGGAGGGTGGGTTTGACATTTAGAAAAAATAGTTTACTCCTAACAAAGTTAATATGCTGGCTTGAGATGTTAGCATATCTATCTAGGATCTTTTTCCATTGTTTTCCCTCTAAAATATAAGCTTCACCAAAGATGATGGTGTCATCAATAAATTGTTAATGGGAAGTAGGGTTTAGAGAAGAAGCAACTTTCAAACCTTTTAGAACACTTCACATCTATTTTTTTTAATATTTCTTCTTAACACTTCAACAACAAAAATAAAAAGATAGGGGAAGAGGGGTGTCACCCTGGCAAAGTCATTTACCACAAGAAAAGTAGACATTGGGACGACCATTAATGAGGATTGAGAACTTAGGGGTGCAAACAAATTGCTCGATCGGGTCTAAGAACTTTCCCTTGAATCCAAATCTCTTAAGAACTTTAGAGAGAAATTCCCAAGAAACTCTATCATAGGCCTTAGAAATATCCAGTTCTAAAGACATTGTAGGTTTCTTACTACTATCCATGGAGTGAACAAGCTCATGAGCCACAATCACCGCATCTAAAATGTGTCTTCCTTCCACAAAACCTTTTGATATTTGGAGATCATTTTATCAAGAAGAGGTTTTTACCTATTGACCATAGGTTTGTAAATTATTTTGTAAATTGTATTACATAAACTAATAGGTGTAAAATCCTTACTAGAAACAACATTGTCATTCTTCAAAATTAGAGAAACATAGGTAGCATTTAGTTATGTAAGGACATTACCTATTTTGAAGAAGTATCTGATGGCAATGAATAAGTCACTCCCAACTATATCCCAGAAGTCTTTAAAGAAAGTAGGCAGAAATCCATCCGAGCTTGGGGCCTTATTAGGAGAGAAAGAGAAGAGAGATGCCTTCACCTCCTGCATGGTTACTCTTTTATTGAGGTAAAAGAGATATGAGTCTTCAATAATATTAGGCATAACATCTAGAATATTGTTCGTATTATTACTGATACTTTGAGTTTTGAGTTGACTTAGTTTAAAAGAATCGATCAAGAGGGAAGCAATATCCTCTTCATCATCCACCTTAGTATCATCTTCTCTTAGAATATATCTTATTTTATTTTGACTTCTATGTTTTAGAGTGGACAAATGGAAATAATTTGTATTCTTATCCCCTTCTTTCCTCCACTAAAGCGTCGATTTTTGTTTGCAGAACAGTTCTTCTTTTCTATTGAAAGAAAGCCACTAATTTCTCAAGTATAATTCCTCCTTGTAGTCTTCCTCCATAACATGTTGTTCTTCCATTCTCGATTGGATAACTTGTATATTATTGATTATGTTATTCTTTTTCTCAAAGATATTACCAAAGGAATACCTATTCCAACCCTTAACTTTATCTTTGAGGATCTTGAGTTTTTGGGTAATTTTAAACATTAGAGTACCCACCACAAGAGTATTCCACCATTCTTCAACAAGCTTTCTGAAATCTGCATGTTGAGCCCACATCAACTCATGTCTAAAAGGGTAAGGATTTCTAATCCAAGGCTCATCCAATTGTAAGATAATGGCATTGTGGTAAGATCCTGAGCAAGGAGAAGACCAAAGATAGAAAGAATAAAGACAACTCGAATTAGAGGAAATCAACACCCAATCCAGTCTCACCTGAATCAAATGGACCCCTTGCCTTATGTTGGTCTAGATAAATTTTGACCCATTAAGAAGGAATTCTAAGAGCTGAGAGGAAGAGATGAACTTAGCAAGTTCATTCATACTATCCAAAAAGTCTTCATTACTACTAGCTTTCTTTTGGGGGAAGAGGGGAGATTTGAAGTCTTCAGCAATCATCCATAACTCATCAACTCTACTTTCAATATGTAAATTTATGGATCTTCATAAGTTGGCTCTGATATAGCAGACATTTGGGGCATAAACATTAACCATAATCCATTATAAATTTACCTTAATGTCTCTCATTTTAACAATAAGTGAATTTATTTCAGAACAAACCAAAGTTCCTTCAAACAGATTAGGGTTTCATAGGGTAGTGATTCCCCCTAAGGCACCATCAAATTCACTATTCAAGAAGTGAGCCGAGGGCCAAAATGAGTTAATAGCTTTCTTAAAATTGTCCTTATTCATCTTAGTTTCTTGAATCAAAAGAATATCCATCTTTTGTTCCACAATTTTACATTTTAGCATATGTTATTTTAAAGGGCTATTAAGGCCCCTAACATTCTAGGAGATAATAATCATAGAGATATAAATATTGATTTTATTGTTCTTTCTTCTTTCCCTTTCATCATGAAATAATTACCTAGTAGGATACAATTGAGCTAGTGAAATTTTGTTATGCTATTATGAATCATAACTATACAATGACAACAATCTCATGCTTTTGACTTGAAAAGGCCTTCTTTATTTACTTGATAGAAAATGACCTTAATATATAATGTTGTATTTTAATTTAATTTTTATGGTTCCTACCTCTTTATGCTATTTATATTTACCCTATATAGGCATCGAGTGTTTCATCTAGGTAACTAGAGCAATATGTTTTGCCACACAATATTTTCTTACAAAATAAATATTAAGTTATCACTCCTAAATACATCATTTCAAGAATACAAAATAGTTAAATATGTCTAAACATTATTATTATTATAAAAATTATGAAAATAAATATTAAACATGTGTGATAAGAATTAAAACACCATTTCCAATATGGAGAAAATTGAGAATGGCTGAGGCATCTAGGAATGGTATGGCAAAGAAATCTCAAGTTATTATTTTATGTGGTTAATAATAGCATTACATCATTATACCTCAAAATGATTATTGCACAATACTTAAATGGTTTTACAAACAATACCCCCCAAAGAGAAAAAATTTAACTTTTCTATATGAATCTAATTTAGTAAATTCAACAAATATTTAATTAGTGAACCAACTTTTGGAACCATATATTTACATAATTTATAGACAAAAACCAACCTTAGATGAGAACATGTATTTAAAAGGGACAAGAAATGAACTAATTCAATATAAATGTTTTTTGTAATTTATTCATTATTTTTCACAAATTTTTTTTTCCTTATCATGTATATGAGTCTATTTGTTGTCATGAGATTAGCGTAACACAAGAATAATTCACATACTATTACTAATAGTGATCTTGCTAAACTTAGCTTTATAACTATGTTTGACTTGAATAATTTGATCCACAGGAAATATTGGTGTTCTATGCCATCTTAGATACCCTCTAGTGTTTCTTATAAGTTTCCATGCATTATACAAAATTATTATTTTTATGGAAAGAGTGCACTAGATACATGTCCTAAGAAGTGTTCTCAAAATGACTCAATTGCCTTAATTCTTTGACACAAATTTTGAATCAAATTACATAAGTTTAGATCTTGTGAGCATAAGATTTATTCTTTGCTCAATATTCAAGGTGAACAAATTCAGGATATTGGACCAATGATCAAATAAAAGATGTGAAATGTAAAATTGTTTCAAACAATTGATAGCCTTACAATTTATTTAATAGAACTATCACAAATTCTACTTAATTGCATTTTTTATAATTTCTATCAAGATTAAAATCAATACCTTTTTTAAAAAAAATAGAACAAAGTATGAAACAAATCTAAAAACAAGTTAAATCAACATAGAATCATTACTTACAAAAAAGTAAAAATTTAAAATTCAAATAATTTTCAAAACAACCTAAATTCCATATATATCAACCTAATCTATCATACTAAATTAAAACTTGTAAATCAAATATCATTCTACAAAATAAATGATATTAACAAAAGAAAGATAAATTAATATTTAAAACAAACTCTATCAATAAAAATAAGCTCCTTGTAAAATTAATATTATTATGTCGAGGCATAACACTACAAAAGCACCCACCTTTTCTTATGCATGCCATTTTAATAACTATACAATCAATAATTCAAAAAAATGGTAATTACAGTACCACTAAATGGCAACACGTAGCTTTCTTATTCGTATTATTTTAATAACTAAACAATGGATAATATAAAAATAAATTAAAGACTAAAATATAAATTAAAAATCAACTTTCTATTATTTTATTTTTTATCTGTAAAAGGCTGAAGCCAAAATATTTTATTAAAGTATAAACAAGATTACATTCTTCGCTTAGTGCGAGCACCGATAGGAAAGAGCAAAGAGGAGAAAACCTCAGGCCTTGCCCGAGACATTAAGTCCAGTTAAATAATGGATTTGAAACTCAACAGTAGTTATAATTACATCATAACCGTTTGAATCTTTCTTTCTGGATTAAGCATACTCATACAAGTCCAAGTGTTTTTCTCATCTAATTTTTGTAGAATAAGTATCCCATCATGGGAATTCTCTTGTTAGCATACCACTTCATGAATTGTTAGCCCAATTATGTATAAACAGACAATTTTCATATAACATGGTTTGCAAAACACTTTCCATTACTTCTATTACAACCATGACATATTTTATATTGAAACAACAAAGAAATCCTTTTAATGTTGGCTGGAAGATGAAAGATTACCCAGGCTACAATAGCATTGTGAGAAGTGACGCTATCATGATTGTTAAATAGACCATTAACAAAGCCTTGTATATCATTAGTTCTAGGATAACACCTTTTATATCACTAGGTCAAACAAAATATTAACATAGCAAAGGCCTGAAAAGAAAGGATAGTATATCCTCCCTTACGAGGTGAAAATCCATATCACTCATCAACAATAATTTTCAATCCTATTTAATTTTTGTGAATAGGAGATTTCATTTTCTTTCCCCAAAGGATGACCTCGAGATCCTTTCCAAAGACTATGTGTGTGAAGCTATATATATGCATATGTGTGTGAAGGGTCTAAGTCCCAAAGTACCAGCCTGTGTGAACCATCAAGAAATTTTTAAAACAACCATTCAACCTTATACCAGGGTTACCCTAGTTCTAAAGAGAACCAAGCCATAACCATGAGTAGGTCTGATAATTATATTATTTGTCCTTCAAAATTAGCCTGAAATTCATCGTGAGATGGAAAATACTATGGGCCAGATAGAGATGTCTGATTATAAACTTGAGGGCTACCTTCATAAGGCTTATCACCAAACTAAAAATGTCTGATGGTTCTTAAAATAAATCCTAGTCCCAGGTCTCTCAAACCAGTCTTAAAGAATTAGTAAAAGTAGCGACAATCCTCACCTACCTCTACCTATACAATATATATAAATTATATATGTGTGTATATATATATCTATATATATATGTATGTGTATATACATATATAAAAAGGGAAAGAACTTTGACTCAGAGTAGAGATAGGTAGTAGGAGATCGCTAAAGAGTGAGTGCCGAGAGGATGAATAAACCACATTTTGATAATAATTGTATGAATCTATATATTGACAAAATTGTTTGCTTAAACTGACAAGCGAGACCTACTAAATAACCCATATCTTTATCATACAAAATTTTGAGAATGCATCCAAATCAGAGTAGACAATTAAATGAATTTGATGTGAGAAGAACACAAAGCTAGATACAGAACAACTTAATATCATAGCTAAGACAAATATAATATTAACCTAAACATCCAAATGTTTGTATTACTTATATCAAAACTAAAAGTATAAGCAGTCATTAATTATAAAAGGATTCCAGTCGAAGCCAAGAGTGACGATAAATTAAACCAAAAAAGAAACATAAAAACTATCTTGTAGATAGGGATTAAGTCCTAGGACTTGGGAGAAGCCCAAATCCTTCTCCACCAAACCTTACTTACCACCATCCTTGAACTAATAGGGGGTTCACTTGGACTGGAGACAGGGTCGGAGGGGATCCCCATATCATCAAGGGCTACTTCAATGTCTTCTGTCTCGAGATAGTTAGCCAACCATCTATTACAAGGTGGTTTTTTAACATGCATAAGCCACATAAGAAACAAAAATGTCCTCTGCCTTATCGGATTATAGGTCGCAAAGGTAGCCTCATGTTCTATTTCCATGTTTTGAAATGTTGGCACCAGTTTGTTTTTCCATATGAATTTGTCATAGTTGCGAGGCTTAGGAACATTTAAATCCTCATTCACATTGATGACATCCCTATCTAGTTCACCCAGTAGTCCCTTCTTAAAGACACTTCAATATATTTTAACAACCACCTTCCTGTCCCTCATAAAGTGCATTGCCACTACTAGAAACATTGCACCTATATCGGAGTTGGTCCTAGTGCAGTCATACTCTTCCCCTAATATTTTCTTGACCGCTTGAACAACTTGGACATTTGGGAAGACAAGAATGCCTTTCAATCTATCTTCTTTGATGTCCCCTATAAATGCCATGTGTCTCTTAAGAACCACTAGCCTCACTGGTGTATCCATAATAAGCTCAACTCACTTAGATCACCAGACAGCCCTAATTATACTGGGATAACTAACTTCTCTATAGACGACGATAAACTGAGCCATTACTAAATTGCTTTGAAAGGTGTTGCAAAATACAGCTTAGCTATCTCAAAAAAGGACCAATTTTATTGCTTAAGAGTGTCAGAGGGGGAGGAATGAAGGGTCACGATGCAAATAAAATGGTGAAATATGATCTCCAAGATCAAGGTAATTAGTACTGCCGACGTTATTTGAGATCTTTGCGTACTAATGATAACTAGCAGGCATGACAAGGAAGGTCACATCAATGTCTCTGTCTATGCTGCCATAATAGAGGTTTTAGTTTGAGTAGAAGAGAAGGTTATGCATGACAACTTATAGATTAATATATATAAATGTATGGATGTATATACAAATGTGCAAAGAAATTGATGAGAATATATATATACCTATCAACATATATATCTATGATTACATATATATATCTCTATATATTTATATATATATCTATATATATATGTATATATATATATACATGTATCTATATATATATATATATATATATGTCAATATATGTATACATATACCTATATATGTATAGCCATGTATAAGTGTCTATATATATATATATATATATATATATATATATATATATATATATATATATATATATATATATATAAGAATATGTTTATATTTATATTTTTATATATCTAAGACCTCGTGAGATGTGTAAAAGAAGGAATATATAAATTTCTTTTACATATCTGGATAATGAGTATTTTTTCTTCAGAAAAATTGGTAGGAGTGTAAATGTGTCAATAATGTAAGGTAATGAGATATATAATCCATGTCCACCCTCCAATCCTATTATCTGCTATCCCCTTATAGATCAAGGAGCGAGGCGGAGGTATGATCTTACAATTTTTGAGGCTACATGATATTATTGTTAGTCTATGTAGGTCCCATCTATCCCCATATTTTCTAACTCATCAACTTTAGAATCACCCTCATGGAAGATGTGATTAAATATTATCTTCTTGAAGGCCTTGCTCAGGTTTAAATCTCTATTATGGAATGCACACTAGTACATTCAGGGATAATTTCCAATGGCCGATTGTCAGAATTGCAACTACTTTTCGTCGGACTGTCGATAAAAGTAGACATAAAAAAATCATCGTCAGACTTGTCAACGATGCCTCTGATCATTAGAAGTACGACAACCCCATGGAATCTGCCAATAGCGAGCATGATTGCTCTTCCGATCAAAAATGTTGTCGGATATACAACATCCTCGTTGAATGTTTGTTTAGATTGCATCGAAATATCGATGGAAGTCTAAAAATTTGCACCGATGGGAATGTTGTTTGTCCGATGGTTTTGTCTTTGGTTCATTAATATGCATCGACGACTGTCCAACAAGGAAGTGTCGTCGAACATACAACATCCTCATCAGATGTTTGTGTAGTTTGAGTTAGATTTTCAATGGATTCCAGAAAATGTGAACTGACAAGAACGTTGTTGGTCCGACGATTCCATCATTGGTGGAAAGTTTAGTCTCCGTCGTAATTCCGATGAAAATTTATTTAAATTTTTTTTTATTATTATCTAGATGTAAAGCACACCTCATTGATATGTACAACGAATGGTATTCTATCCCCATTAGCTACCAATAGGGGGCATAGGTTTGAAGCTAATATGAGGTGCACTGGTTTCAAGCTAATATGATCAAGTGCACCATGGTTGAGATGGTCCAACTCCTAAGAGGACTGTATGAACCATTGAGTACTAGTAAACCTATTAAAAGTGGTGCTGATAGGGAATTAGCTAACCCAAATACAAGAGCCTTTAAAGCCAGTCAGGGAGATGAAATGATTTTATCTACCTTATCTAAGTTATTTGTTCTTGGGAGATACCAAAACTTATTTACTATATATGCATGAAATGAATTTATCTACTATATATTCACATATCTATTATAAGTATATCCCAAATTTATAATCTCATATAAAGTGTCATCCTATGTCAATACATGATATATACCTATTGAATGACATGTATATATCTCATACTAAGTAGTCAATCATTATTATATATTCAACATATATTCAAAGATGATAATCATGCATTCCACACTACATGAATATCTTCTTTAATAAAATAAATCACATGTACAAGGTTATTGGGTTGATTGAGTCCAATAGAAAAGTACAATAGGTAAAGATAGTACTAAAAATAATGTTACTAGCATCTTAAAAGAAAACATAAATGCATTATGACTACCCACAAAACACTTGATATAAAATAGTTCCAACCTTTCTTTTGTTTAAGTAACTAGGGTATTTGAATTTAAATTTTGGTATAAAAAAATAAAATTTTAAAGGTCATCTCTCCCCCTGTATAGTTCAACATGCCCACATGTTTACTCCTAAAATTTTTCAACACACTTAGATATCTTATTTTCTAGTTATGAAATTGATCTTGGGATCTATGGGTTATGGGCCCATAATATACTTAAGTGAACTTAGCATAAACCATATCAATTATGTTCAATTACATCAATCTCCACTTGGATTGTTTAATATACATATCATCAATGATTACAATGCTTATTTCAATATACAATTGAATTGCAACTTGCAAGAATAGATGAAAGAGAAAGAACATGTGTTGAGGGAGGTGGAAGTGCTCTCTGAGGTGATCATGAATTGAGTCCATCGGTCCCTGACAGTGGTTTACAATGCCACCCAACCACGTGGAACCCTTAGGTCCACCCCATCATGCTTTTGGAGATAGTTCCAAATAGTCAATCAAAGTATACAAGGGGGATGATAGGCTCAAACATTCCATACACGGTGCATACATGACACAAGTAATGGAAAAATATAGTTGAACATCAATATAGAAGAATGATACCAAGTCATGAATCCACGTAGGGTCACTACTTTAAAAATACACAAGGCATTAGATTCAAGAGTGCAGTGGAGGAAGTGTCATCATATGTCTCTTCACACAAGTCCCAACACTCCGTGTGCGGGATTTCCTTTCATTGTATGTGCTCATGGGGATGCACCATATGGAACCAAGCATTCTCTCATACAAACGAGAACAACAATCACACAATCCCTATGCTACATGAGCGGGTATGTCTCTTTGCACAAGTCCCAATGCTCCATGTGCATGCATGCCTTTCATTGTATGTGCTACATGGGGATGGACCATATGGAACCAAGCATTCTCTCATGTGAACGATAACAATAATCACATAATCCTTGTGTGAGTGGGCATGCTCAAGGAACTAATTTTCTTGTTATTTGTTTTAACCCAAGTCTATTGTTATGTTATCACTTCATTACAAAACTCCCCAAACACAAATGCCAAGCGTACCACTTTCAGATGAGGGACACAAGTGGGAGCCACTCCCTAGTCTCACTCTAGGACTAAGCTCATGCCATATCTAAATGCAATACATCTCAAATACATCAAATTGTCTTAATTGCAAAATGCCATTTTCATACATAAGAAAGACATACTCAATTGGGAACAACACCAAGAGAATGGATCCCAATTTATCCCTTATCAAAATTCACATATATGTTATTATGATTCCATAATAGAATATCATCTCAAAATCACAAATACCACTTTTCAATAATTCCCAAGTTTGGACCAAAAACCAGTCATGAGGCCAATTACCATTGCTGAATGAATGAATGAAAGATTTTAATGATGTCCACGAGACTAAATAGTCCTTGGGACCAAGACAAACACCCTTAATTGATGAACCTCAAAAACCCTGAAATTTCAAAGTGCATAAAATGAAAATGAAAGGTTAGCCTGTTGATTCTAATCAACTCAACAATACAATACTCCCTCGATTTGTCATTTCAACATCCCAAATAGAATTGAACAACATAACCTCCTATATACTCGTAATTTCCAAATTTGGTTCATACACATAATATAATCATCCAAATGGAGAGATTTAAATTGGAGGAATACTTTAATTCACTCAACAATTCATTTGCAACAAACTAAAATCAATTCAATTGAAAAACAAAGGTGGAATTTGACTTCCTACCTCAAACTTGACCAAATCTTCAAATTGACAATGTAATTGAACATAATTAAGATGAGACATGAGTTTCTTAAGTGAAGTTAGCCATAAACTATGTACAATTTTTTGAATTCTTTTAGCATAAACCACAATGAATCTACACCTATAGTCCAAAGTAATCTAGCAACGCATGCTATCTAAAATCCAAAATCATGAGTATTGGATCCAAGAGTATAGCACAAAAATTCAATTATAGCAATCTGTTATACATAATATATCAAAGCAATTTGCAACCATATCTATTTAAGAATGGTTCAACATATAAACTCTTATTTTTCCTTTTTTTTGGAAAGCATCATTAGCTATAATGAATATATAATATTGTAAAGAAGTCTTTATTGTTCATTACATAAATGGGGATATGTATAATATGGTATCGTTATATATATATTTAATGGTAATAGATAAGATTTGAAAAATATGTTTTATGTTTATATGTATTTATTCAAATAACTGATCTTTTGTCATTGAAATATAAGGATATATACCACTTTATTACTATTGAAAATTACTCATTGAGAATTAAAACAAAATAAATCTAGGATATGAAACAAAATTTTCTTAAGGTTTGACAATGGATGTATCACTCAAATCAATCACAAAATCAACTATATAGATCAATATCTTACTTGAAATCAGATAGAGAAAGCTTATTTATTGACTATGAATGTGTTACCTTAGGATGAGCTTAGATATGAATTTGGAGTTATCAAAGCAATGTTAAGAACATGTATCGAACATTTGGGTTAGCAACATAGAGAAAGTAGAATATAAGATAGGTGAGAGTGAAGTGACTTGGATGGAATGTTGGAAGAGATGTGTGGGATCCCTGCACACCCCATAGAAGCATTTAGAAGCCATTAAATAGTGCCATAGACCAAATATTAATGACTGTCCTAAGGGTACCAATTGTGACAATCACAAGTTTACCAGTGATATTGCCTACTCAAACAAGTTGTGTTTGGAAACCCCACTAGGTGTGTATATGTAATGGTAATGAAATGTCCTAAGCGTAGCCCTTACACCAATATGCACAAACCTTGGTGTCACAATGGTGTTGGTGTGGCCTTGGGCCAATGGTGGTTGACTGTTACAATTAGGACAATGATCTCAAACATAATTTATGGTGTTTATAACTCTAATGTCCCAATATACTTGTATATATTTTCACAAAACAATTAACAACCCAACCATAGCTATTAAAAAGATTTCCCCATAAAATGCATGCAAAACATATCATCATTGATAGGATAACCGACTTGCATTTAGTAAGAGACCTCAATGAGTGGAGTTTCATGTTGAAAAGAGTACGTGCAATAAATATATTGAAATCAATGAGACATTATGCATTCAAAAATCCACAAGGAAGATATAATATTTATGAATGAAATTACAAATCAATCTAAGTTACATGTTTGATATCTTACGTATAGCATGGCAACATAAAATGTATATATGCACTCAACATACCTCTTTGCTTGTTTATTTGAGAATGTTGCTAGGAATTAATAGGTGAATGATACATTGATCTACACATGAATTACTTGTACTTTCTCAATACTTTCATCCCTTGGTCAAGGCCACGTACCCCCTAACACTTGAATATTGTTTCCACCCTCATGATTCCTCAAAGTCCATGCTCAAATCACACTAAATGACAATAGTTAGTATAAAATAGTGACCATAGCCAAGGAAGCCCAAATTTACTCATACTCAACATGATAAGAAATAAATAAATCATCTGGACCATTATTCATAAGATTACCTCTTTTTCACATCATGGAAGGCCAAAATTATAAGGATCATGCTTCTTCGAAGGAGACATTGTTCAGAGCCAACAAACTATCAACAAGAGTAGAAGCTATTAGGCTCATACAACTTTAGGACATATAAAGTGTTGAATCTGAAGGGAGATCACGAAGCATACAATAGAGAGGTATTCATGGAATATACATCTAAAAAATTCTCATTCATGAAGTAACAAAATGATAAAGAAAATGAAAAGTAATAAAAAAATTACAAGGATGAGGCATATTCATAACTTTTGTAGTCCCGCCATGGATATCAACACTAGAAGCAACTCATATTGTTAGTGTACATACAAGACAATATGGGATTTCATTATACCCAACAACTTGTGGTATTTTTGTTCGTGTTAGCTCTGTAGTACCCTGCAATTAAGATTCAATATACATTAATCAATAAGATTAACTGTGCAACATAATGAAATATTGAAAAGTGTGTTATCTTGTTGAGATTCGCTTGGTTTTGAGAATAGTTTAAGATTCTCTACTTAACAGGGCCAACCACATGAAGGTGGAATCTCATTTGGCCCCTCCCCCCCCTAACATCACCCTAAATTCCTCGTTAACATCTTATAACACTCGTTCATTCTTTCTTTCTACCATTAATAAAAAATAACCTTCATTCATTAATATCACATAATGTTCATTAACACATAACATTGATTAACATTAATTAACACACAATATTCATCAATATTAATTTACACATATCATCGATAACCATTAATTAGCACATAATTACATTCACTAACACATAAAAATCAATCATTATCAAATAAGGTAGATTACAATCATTTCTTTTTTTGTTTTTTCTTTGAAGCTATGAAAAGACTATGTGGAACATTAGCTTCTTAATCATTTCCCCCCTCTATAGTTGTTCTACCCTCTACTCATGATCTTGATGTATGCCTAGTCCTATACTTAGGATGAGGACACTAAAGCGAAGGGGGGTCCTCAACAATAACAAAGAAATTGGTTAAATTCAAAACAATTTTTATTATTGTTACAAGTATTTCATTAATTTAGAGAATATAACTATTGTTCTCTTTACTTGATGGGGACACATCATTTTGTTTAGCCTCAACCTCAACATGGTGAACACCCTCTAGATCGTCTAGAGTTGAAATACTAAAGGTTACATTAATGCTAAACAACAATTGCAATTATATTTGTTTAAAGGAACAACAATGGTCCTCTTTACCTGAGTGGGGAACATCATGTTCCTAATGTGGTGTACCTAGATCATGCTCCACTTGGTCACCACCGACTACATGCTCTAAAATATTAACAAAAAAGGTTACATTAATTACTACTCTAATTACAAATTAAGGTGTTTAATTGTTTTAATAACTACATAAATAAATTTGAATAGAAAATGAATACCTCCACTACTAGGATGCACATCTGGACCTTCATGTGTAGGTGGTGTTTCATGATTAGCAAGATGCATTCCAATGTCATGCACATTGTTATCATTTCTTGCTTATTTAAAACAAATATAGTCACTTTATGTTAGAACTCAACATCAATTAGATTATTGGTAAAGTATTCAATTTGAAACAATTTCCATTTAGCATATTTACCTGTGTGACAGATGCACTTGAATATTGTGTATGCCCACTCAATTCTCATAGATGATCAGCCACAACTGAATAGCCTTGCTGGTAGGCAATTCTCTTGTCATCTTCTATGGGCGCTCTATTGAATTCAGAGCCCTGCATTTTTTCTTGGTATCGTGAATTTTGCTTGCATTGTTTGATAAAAAAATAAATCGTTTGCTATTTATTAATATTTTGATGCAATATTTTATTTACATGAGATACTTACAATTTGTGCAACAAGTTTCATATAACCACCAGAGCTAAGTTTGTGTTGCTCGTTCTTTTCTTGTCTTGCCTTGGTTGCCTTTGACGTGTCATGCAGTCTATAAAAAGTTTGAAATATTTTAG
Organism: Cryptomeria japonica; assembly: GCF_030272615.1. NCBI lineage: Eukaryota > Viridiplantae > Streptophyta > Pinopsida > Cupressales > Cupressaceae > Cryptomeria > Cryptomeria japonica. The sequence continues at coordinate 204,363,266 of NC_081411.1, read as the reverse complement.
ATTGTATAAATATAAAGAGTAATTATTTAGTACATAATTACATTATTAATAGTATCTCGTACCTTCTTCTGGCGTTTGGTGGTGTATTTCCTTTTTTCTTTTCAATTCTCTCCTTGGTATCCAAAATCAGGTCCTTCCACTCCCTCTCTAGAATCATGGGGGGATGCTTGTACTTTAGGTTCCTGTCTAAATGGGTCTTGTATTGGTTTGTCACATACTTTAGATATGTGCCAAGTTTTTCAAGGAGCTTGGTTTTGTCAAAGGTGTCATTTCCAAACCACTCAACCATTTGGTTTTTCAATTCATCTTTTAACCAATTTTCTTGGTCATTCCACCTTTTAAAGAAAAAGAAAACCTATTAGATTCAGAAATGAACTGAAGCTACATTTATTATAGTTCAAGAAATGTATAAAAGGAAAACTATTCTAACAATGGTATGAAATAAAAATAGTGGTTTAGGGTTAGTTCACATATGATGTACCACCTTTTACGTATGGTGGGCCCAAATATCTAAAATGCAATGTCACTAAGATGTTTATAGAAAATATCATTTCCTACAAAAAATTCATGGGATCATTAGTCCAAAACGAGTGATCATAAAGTAAATTACAATTAGACTATATATTATAATAATAATTTTAAAGTACCTGGAACCATTTGTATCTTTAAGGGAACCACTTCTTCGTTGCTCACCACCAATGTGGCTTGCAACATTCCCGTACTAGAAATGCAAGAAGATCCAGGAAATGATGGTATGTTATCAGCAGTAGTCACCTCTGGCGCATCCTCATGTGCATCTCCTCCTACATAAAATGAATCCACTATGAAATACCCCCAAGAAAGAACGCTTGAAGAGAAATAAATAAATAACAAAAGATAGAGCAAAAGAGGGATCTACCAATAGTGGGAGGGCCAATATGATATGTAGTAGAGGATGTCTGCATGCTACATGTTGCTGACATTGCAGTCGGCAATACAAGTGGGGCTAACCTCTGATGAGGTGGCGATGACATTTGCACAAGAACATTGACAACACCTAAAGGATAATACATTAAATATATCAAATATTAAATACATGAAAAGTGAAAGAATTGTAAACAAGGATGAACCTTTATTTTGAAGATTGATAGTATCAAGGATGATTTGTTTTGGGCACTCAAAGTGATAAGCCAAGCAAGTGATAATCCAAGAAAATATTCATCACCTGAAGTACCTGCAACACCCTGATCATGGCAACGACTTTCACGATGGCAGATAAAATGCTGTAAAAACAACACATACATATTTTAGTTAGTGACATAAAAGAGAATAAAATATAAACCATTATTGAAATTTTGTTATAATTAAAGCTTTCATTACCTTCTTACTTGCAAGTTTTCTTCTATCTGAATCAATACTTGCACCCTCTCTCATATCTCATCAGTCATAGGATTCACGGCTGCTAAAGCACCAATCTCTTTAGTAATTTTTTTAAGAGGATTTTTTATGAATTCCATAGGGTGTGTGGAATTTTTCAAGGTCATCATTGCTTAATCCTATTGAGTCCACATCCCTAGAGAGGTGCTCGGGTACTGTATCTCCCTTTCCCTTTCCCCGAACATCCATCTGTGTCAATAATATCATTAACAATTACAAAATCAGTCTAAATCACTAAAAAAAGATCATAATAATGTAACAACTTGCTTCTATCTAATTTGTACAATTACAATGAGGTTTACCTTCTCGGTAGAAGTGTCATGACCTACATCCTTGTCTGTGATATGTGATGGATCCATGTCACCCTGTGACAAAGAAAAAACATAAAAAATGTTAGCGAAATTAAACCAATCGACCTAACAACAAAACTTCATAATAAAATGGTATATTGGATTCATTAGTTGGAGGTTGGTTAATTTAAATGGTATATAGTACGTACCACCCCCATGATATTAACTTTGTTTGTATCTATATGATTCAAATTGTAATCGATTAGAATCTCTTCACCTCCACTTATTGATTTTATCGCACATACGAATACATGATTTCCCTTGCGCACCTCAAATATGCAATTGGGTTATTTATTAGTTGACCCAAGTCGCATACTATTTATAAAACCTACAATATTCCCTGTTGCTTTTGGCTAACCATCAATATATATAGCCACTTGTTTACTTTGATCATTATCTTTTTGTTGTATATAATTTGCTGGCAGTGCATACCTATGCATAATTTTTTTATATTGAACAATTGGGGAAGTGATGTAGGAGCATAAAGAAAAATATTAGGCAAACCTAATGTGCAAAATATAGGTCAAGGGTATATGTAAAGAATAGAGAAGGAACTGGTACTGAATCTGGCATTGAAGATGCCATTGTAAAGCAGTACAAGTCATTGGATTAGTATAATCCTTATTGTAAGTTAGTGTGACTTCTCATTGAGCAGTGAGCTCTAGGCAATTGGCCTTCTTACATGTGCATGGCCCTATTGTAAGTAATATTCTCTTATTGGCCAGTGAGTGAATATTGTGGGTCACAAATCTCACCAAGGTTTTTCCCACACCGGGTTTCCTCGTTAAACATCTTGTGTTATGGTGTACTTTTCATGTGGATGTTCTTGATTCTGTTTATTGCATTATTTCTTGCACATCGGTATGCTGTTATATTATGTTCTGCATGTTTTAACTTAAGAAAATCTTATTACCGGTTAGATACTGATTCACCCCCCCCTCTTAGTATCTGTGGGCCCCCTAACAATTGGTATCAGAGCTTGGTCCTCTATTTTTAGAAGCCTAACAGCTTGAGGAAGATCTTGACACTGGTAAAGATGGAAAATCTGATGAAGCAACTTGAAGGAGCTCTTACAGACTATGATGTAGAGAAATTGAAAATTATCAAATTAGAAGATGATTTAAGAGCAACTCAGGATATTGTTTAGGCACTTCAAGAAAATTTTACTGTTGCAAGAAATAAGAGAAGAGAACTTTGTGAAAAATTGCAAGATGAAAATGATGAAAAGGAATCACTTAATGATATGATAAGCAAGTTGAAACAAGAGATCATGACAACAAAAAATGAAATGCAGGATATGACTATGAGATGTTGGAAAGAGATTGAGGATAGGAAGAAGAATGAAGAAGAATTAGACTAAGTGATGCAACAAATGAGAACACAAGACTTAGCTATGAAAATGAAATGTTGAAGACAAATTTGATGCATACTCAGAATGACTCAAATGAACTGATGAGACAAAAAGAAATCTTGGAAAGGGAACTGGAAACTACAAGTCAACACAAAGAAAAATTCAAGAAAACCTTTGAGGAACTTGGTACCTCACTGAAGAATCAAAAACCTAAAGGTGACACTTCTAGAATTGTCTTTGAAGTTGGTGAAAGCTCCAGTACTACAAATACTCAGGATCACAACAAACCAGTAAGACAACCTAATGCTTATAAATTCAATGGAAAATGCTTTAACTGTAATAAGTATGGTCATAGACCAAACGAATGTAGATCTAGGAATTATCAGAATATCAATACACCCACCGGTCAATGTTCAAAATGCGAAAAAGTTGGTCATAACTCTGAAAACTGTAGAATGAATGTGAGATGTTATGTTTGTGGAAGATTTGGACATTTATCAAATCAATGCAGAACATAAACCGGCATAGGTTATGGGAAAGCTATTCAGAAGAATAATGTAACTTGTTATGCATGTAACAAGACTGGGTATATTGCTAAATTTTGTAGAAGTAAAGGAACACCGGTAGACAACAAAAGTGCTAGCTTGAAAGGTAAAGAAAAAGTTGAGGTAGTTAAGCAAGAATTCTCAAAACAATGGATTAGAAAAGCTGATCTAAATATTGGGAATACTTCTCCACCGGTAGAACCAACCAATGCTTCACTGGTAGGACAAAGTGATACTTCACCATTAGGACAAAGCAGTGCTCCACTGGTAGGAAGTTCTTCATCTAATTGAAGAAAATTTCCTTGAGGGTTTGGCAATCAAATGACACGTGCTAATTATTCCCTCAGTTAGAGATAAGAAGTTGAAAATTACTTATTACCAGTAGACAATGTTAAGTGAATACTTAACCGGCATGCAATTAATGTGGTAGATTGTGAAAAGACATTATAAAAATAAGGTTCTGGCTCCATTTCACTTCACCGTGATTTCGAATTTTCAGATAGCGCGAAGATTTCGAGCGAAGGCATTTCGAGCAAGAAGCAAGCACACTTCAAGAAATCATCAATCCAAGGCAGTAAAAGGTATTTAATCATGGCATCCACCTCTGCAATTGAATACATAGAAAACCCTACTGTTGTTGAAGTAATTAAAAGACCTAGGCCCATATTTCAGTTAGTTCCCGAGATAGAAAAGAAGGATGATACGTTAGGTGCTTTTTCTCAAATCCCTAAAGAAGTTGTATATGCTAAAGACCCTAGAATGCACATCCACTACAACATTGAAGAGTTAGGAGATGAGGAAATCAAAACCATGTATAAAACCATGATAAGTGATGATACCGGCAATGTTAAAGATGAACACAAGGTTATTGAAACCCTAGGATTCACAAAAATCCTTAGCATTCCTGAATTTCCTAAGGATGTGATTAGGATAGTATTAAGTAGAGTTCATGGAGAATTTTTCTGGTTAGATGCAATCCATAAGATCACCAAGGAAGCTATGAAAGCTATCACAGGGTTAACAACCACCGGTAAGAGTCCAGATAAAACCAAGAAGGTTCCAAATGACCTAGTTATAAACCTAACTGGTGCAACATTCGATAAGAGATCTTTAAGGGTTAATGATGTAAAAGATATCAATGTGAGATTCATAAGTATGATATTAGGTTACAAAGCCACTCATGCTAACACACTTAACTCAGTTTCAAGTTTATGCATTAAGAGTGCTTATGATATGGTAACAGATAATGCAAAAATTGACATCTGTGAATGGTTAAAGGATGAACTAATTGACAACCTTGGAAAAATCAAGAAGGACAAGAAAGGAACTTTCAGATTTGGGAATCTGTTAGTATGCCTAATGCTACACATAACAAAATAGGTTCCCGATATAGGTTATAAAGAACTTGGATTTGAAATACCCGTAGGAAAAAAATTGACAAAACTATTCAATAATATGGGCAAGAACAAGGAGAACAACATTCATGACTTTTTCCAAACATTAAAGACCAAAATGAAGAAAAGAATAAGATTATCTCACAAAATAGTAGAAAAATACAAAGATGATATATGCTTTGTTATTAAGAAAGATGAAATCTGGATGGAAGCGGTCATCCCAAGGACAATTTGGGTAACCGAGATGAGCTATGAAACAGATGACCACATAGTTGAAACATATGCCAAAGCACTTTTGGAAGCCCCGAATGAACCTAAAGAAGAAGTATTTGGCAGTGTTGAAACTATAGAAAGCCAAATACAATCAAAGAAAAGAGTAAATAAGGTTGAGGCATTTGTAAGGAAAGGATCCAGGCAAGCAAAGGCCATTAAGGAAGATGTATTGAAGAAAACTAGTATAATAGAGGATGAGTTAGTAGCTCCACAACCTAAAACTCACCTATCACTAGTAGGTACTTCTTCGGAAGGTGACATGCCAACAACTTTTAAAAGAGTTGTTAGAAAAAGAGATCCTTCACCAGCAACCACTCCTTCACCTAGAAGAACAAGACAAAAGCAACAAGCAGTGAGATCTCTAGTTAGAAATGCCACACCCAAGAAGAAACTAACACCAAAGAAAAAGAAAAGGACAAATAGTGACTTGACACCTCTTGATATACTATTAAATGAAATCACAGAGGAAGGAAAACTGAAAAATATAGAGAAAATTTATGACACTCTAACTACTAATGAGAAAGAGCAAGTTGAGAACAGTGTGATACTGCATATGGACATGTACAAGAAATTTTTGATGGAAGTAGCAAATGAAATTCTTGATGATTTATTCAAAAGACTTGAGGCCAGAAGGCAAGCAATGATAGATTTAGATAAGAAAATAAAAATAGAGAAGCTACTTGTTGTATATCCGGTAAACTCTCCCAAGGAAATTGATGATTTGATTGCTCAAGCAAACTGGTCAGTATTCTCTACTGCACACCGACATATTTCACTAATGGCAAAAAGAGTTATTGAAGTTACGGAGGAAACAGAAGATGGTTGGGATATATTCCTGGTTGACAAAGAAAAACAAGAAGAGTATAGGAACCCTGAACCTATAAAGGTATATCAGAAAGACAGGGACAAGGGGAAAGGAAAAGTTGGTTCACCACCAGGCATAAAAGTTAAAGACAACCTACCCCCACACGTGAAAATTACAACTACTGAAAATCAACTGGCAACAAAAAGTATGGATGTAGAGGATAACAATCCTAATTATGAAGTCCTATATACTGTAAATGTTGATACTTAGAAAATCAACATAATAGTAGATAAAGATACAACTAATAAGTCAGATATGGAAAATGAGCCTTGGGTAGTAGGGGAAATAGAGAAACCGGTAGATGATACAGAGAAAAAGGTAGAGACTGAGGCATAGATAGAGACTACACAACATTCAGAGAAACCAACAGATCTAAAGGCTCCGGAATAGGTACATAAGGAAACAGTGCCACCAGTAACTAGTGAAGTAGGAAAACCAATGCTAAAAGAAATGCAAACACAAACTAACCTACCAAAGGTCAATACAAGCATGGTTACTTCCACCGGTACTTAGATTATTGGATCATCATCAACATTCAAGTCAACAAATGTGACTAAGGTATTACTAGATTCTATAAAGAAAATAACTGACTGCAGCTCACAGGCTTATAAGGCAATTGATGATTCTATACCAGTTTTGAAGGTAATAGCTCCCAACTGTAATATAGATAATAAAGATTCTTTAGGACAATTGGATACATTGTGTAAATATATTTCTGAAAACATTGAGAAAATATAGGAAGAATCAGTAAAGGATAAGGTCGAGATTGAGAAATAGAAATTCTTTGATGATGAAATAAAGAAGTGTAACAGAGATTTTGACACACTTCTACCGGAACTATGTAGTTTGTTGAAAGAATACAAAAATCTATATAAAGATACATGTAAAACAAAATTTTTGACTATAGATATTGACAAGAAAATAAGCAAGGCACAGGATGAGATAAATAAGCTTGCAGACAATTTTGTCAACTCACCTGATTCATTATCAATTTTTGAAGAGAAGATAGCAAAATTTGAGGAAGAATTGGTCAAATTGAAAAGAGAGAAAGAGAGAATAATAAATAAGGCAAAACATTTGAGATCTAAATTGAGTCCAAGATTGGACTATTTAGCATCTTTGTGGAAGGAAATTTCTGAGGCACTAACACAGGGAAGCAAAACACTGGCAAAGCATTTACAACATCTCACCGGTATAGTAAAGAGAACTGAGACAACAATAAAAGACAGTGAGAAGTTTATGGATAGTATAAACTTAATTTTGGAGATCTTTTTTAGATAATAACTACCCAGCTACAAGGTTGAGGATATGGATAGATGAACCTACAAACTCTACTGACATCTTGACAACCTTTGTCAGTGATGCCAAAGGGGGAGTAGTGGGATGAGAAAATTCAAAACACAGGAATCATATGCTCAGGGGGAGCTATCACATTTTTGGTAACATTTTTGGATTACACATTTTTTGGATACTTTTTGAAATTTCTTGTGAGTGTTGCCATCGATGCCAAAGGGGGAGATTGTTGGCATATGCACACTCCAATGAGACCTTGTAGGTGATTGAAGGTTTTGTCATTGATGGAAATCTTGCAATCCTATGGCACCGACAAGACATTATACTGGCAAAGCATTACACAGGCAACCTTGCAATCCTATGGCACCGACAAGACATTATACAGACAAGATAGTGCACTGGCATCAACATATCACTTAGGATACCAACACAGAGGCCAACAGGATTTTTGTTATGTAATATTTTGTTTATTATTGTAAGCCGACTTGGCAAATTGTAAAATGACTCTTATATATAAAGGAGATCATTGTAGACATTTGGGGAAGTGATGTAGGAGCATAAAGAAAAATATTAGGTAGACCTAATGTGCAAAATATAGGTCAAGGGTATATGTAAGGAACAAAGAAGGAACCGGTACTGAATCTAGCATTGGAGATGCTATTGTAAAGTAGTACAAGTCATTGGATTAGTATAATCCTTATTGTAAGTCAGTGTGACTTCTCATTGAGCAATGAGCTCTAGGGAGCTGGCCATCCTACATGTGCAGGCCCCTATTGTAAGTAATATTCTCTTATTGGCCAGTGAGTGAATATTGTGGGTCACAAATCCCACTGAGGTTTTTCCCACACCGGGTTTCCTCGTTAAACATCTTGTGTTATGGTGTACTTTTCATGTGGATGTTCTTGATTCTGTTTATTGAATTATTTCTTGCATATTGGCAGACTGTTATATTATGTTGTGCATGTTTTAACTTAAGAAAATCTTATTATCGGTTAGATACTGATTCACCTCCCCCTCTCAGTATCTATGGGACCCCTAACAAACACAAAAAATGGTGTTTATTGGAGGAAGTTCCTTGGGCACCCATTGTTTCTATAGATTTTGGTACCTCATTGGCACCTCAATGTCACCTTTGGTCTCATCATCATAAGAACATGACCCCCCTTGAGCAAGGAAAAACTTCATGTGTTTATTGAATTTTATTCTGATCTTTTGACCTCTTGTTGATCTCCCTATTGTAGACCTACTACATGTATCACTTTTGTTTTCTATTCTTGCATTTCCCTCACTCGACGAAGACAAATCTGACAAATACCTATTAGGGGGTACCTGCACTCCGTCAAATGAGAGAGTTAATTGGTAATGAGAGAGAAATTTTGCAAATGTGGGTAATGTTGATGAAGAAGTCGGCCATAAAGTTGATTTTCGGATTAAAATTTGAATAAGTCCAATTGAGGCCCTAAGTGTTGATAACTGTATTAGATTTGCTGCTAATGTCGAGGTTTGAAAACTGAGGAAGTTTGTTTTCCAATTAATTTTAAAAAAATAAACTATTTCTATAGGGTGTATTGACTAGTTATACTTGTCCATCCATGGGACTGTGCAGGATCCTTGTCAAAGGGGTTTAGGTTCCTGCACATGTAATTGAATTATCTTATGTTAGCTAAAAATTACATAGTACACAACATGAACAACATGAAATTTGTAGACAAAAAGAGTACTAAATAATAAAAAGATGTTGTCATCAAAATCATTGTAATTTTTTTAATTTCTTACCTTTACTTTACGTAGACTATGCAAGATCCTCAACTAAATGGTTGACGATGTCTGTAGTCAATGACTTGTTCCCACCAAGGGTGATAGCATCACACATGGACTATACATGAAATAAACACCATCAATTGAGCATCATAAGCATTACTACATTTGTAAGTTGATAAACAATAAATACATACATATCATAAGCATCACATGATGTATCATCATATATGTAATTGAGCATCATAATTAGCATACATATGTGTCATCATAAACATGTAATCCATCACATATGTATCATAAATCACCATCCATCACATAGGTAATAAACATTCCACATTATATAAATAAACAAAAAGTTCAAAAAATGTCACATGTATCAGCATAAACATGTAATCCATCACATATGTATTTTAAATAAACATCCATCACATAGCTAATAAACAATCCAAATTCCATAAATAAACATAAAGGTTAAAAAATGTCACATTAATAGTCACTCTCCCTATCTCCATCTCCATATTAAAAGGTGCATCATGAATTAATTATGTAATGGCATTAGAATTCAAAATATAATGAATTAATTATGTAAACAAAATTCTATCAAGAAATCAATATTAAATAGATAATATACTAATCACATACCTCATACATTTCATTCATCATCATGAACATCATGATCATCATCGCCATCATCATCATCATCATCATCATCATCATCATCATCATCATCATCATCATCATCATCATCATCATCATCATCACCACCATCATTGTCTTCGCCATCGCCATCACCATCATCAGCATCAGCATCAGCATCAACATTAGCATCAGCATCAGCATCAGCATTAGCATCCGCATCATCATCATCATCATCATCATCATCATCATCATCATCATCATCATCATCATCATCATCATCATCATCATCATCATCATTGTCATCATTTTCTTCTTCTTATTTTTCATCATCATCAAGAAATTGTTGATCATGATCATCATCTACTTCATCTTCTACTTCTTCAGTATCTTCTTCTTCCATCACATTATACTTTATCGGCCTTCCTCTTGGATCATGTCTAACAACAAATGACCAACCCAGTTTATGTGGAACCTCTGAGTAAAATACATGCTCACATTGGCTTGGAAGAACATAGGGCTCATCCCTAATTGGTTCAAATGACCTTGTATTAACCATTGTAAAACCATTATCATGATCAATAATACTTCTATCAGGATCATTTTTATTCAATCGTAGCCTGTACCATTTGACGACGAACAAAACTAATTTGAAGGAATTAAAGTCACACTCAAGTATATCATCCAAAATACCATATTATCAATTTTGAGATTGTTGAGGATGTATGTCATTTATCGATGAAATATTTGTCACCTCAAATACTGCAGTGATGGTAGAATCATAAGTTTTGTTCGTGTCAGCCAACTTTTTTATGCAAAATTTATGACCATTGTAGCACATAGTGTTGTGGGTTTGACCTGCGATATGTCAAACCTGTAAAATTTATTTCGCTGTGATTTGTTAAACATATGGGTGATTAATACATTTATACGTACCTGTTTATCTCTTAAACCATATGCTAAATAAATTTCCCTTTGCGTAACATTGGAATCTCCATTATGATGACCTTCTTTAACCAATGAAGCCACACCTTCCCATGTTAATGTGCATTCAGAATGTTGACAATATTCAATCCATACCATCATCCAATGAAGATTATTTGCAATATATAAATCTAGTGCATCCCACTCTCGACCAACTATACAAAAAATAAATAGATGTGTTACAACTGATTTATTTTGAAGATTAAGAATTAATTAACTACAATAACATCTTATAATTACCTCTCACTTTCCTCAATCTACCTTTCCTCGTCAAGTACTCCCCTTCAAATTTGTTAATGGGGTTGGGGTCCCAAATGCAATCCATGTGGATCTTTGCTACAAACTTAGGAAGATACTCAGAAATCTACACCATAGTCTGGTATACCATATATCCCTCCACCATAGAACACTCAAGATGTGCTCTTTGTCGAACCAAAGCCTTCAAAAATTTCAAGTACATCTCAACCATCCACATTGACCTAGTGTGTACAGGTCCACACAATTCAATTAGATCAACTTGGTGTATGAGGTAGTGTTCTTGTGCATTGAAAAAAGATGGAGGTAGACACTTTTGCATTTCATAAATTATATGAGGAATTTTTCTCTTCCAATATTTTATATCTTCTTTATGGATTTCTTTACATGACAAGCACCTACAAGATATTCAAGATGCAAAAAAATATATTACATAACAAGTAAAAAAAATCGCAAATATAATATCTATACAACAAATTGAACAAATATCACTACTTACCTCATGTATTTTCCAAGATCATGTATGACTTTCTTGACATTATTGTTGAAGTCATCTAGGAGAGATAGAGGTAGAACATATTCCAACAATTATAAAATTATCTTTTCATTTTTTTCTAACATAATACAATGAAAAGTACGCGTATGCGCAGTACTTAAATACATAGTAAAAACACAAGAAGATGAATTACCTTAATGAAGGTATGCCAATCATGCATTTTCATCCTTGACCCAAATTCACTTTTCTTTGATATGAGATTGTTTATGTTCGTAGCAAATTCTGTGGGAAGTCGATTTTTTTTCGTATGACTTCTTTTATAGCATTGCTTTGTTGGTTCGTTAATAACCAATGAAGCTCACTTATATTAATCTGGTCTCCATGGCTATTTGATTGAATGACATTTATCATTGCATGATTGGAATCTTGAATGTCACTACATATTTTGACAATTTTTTCTTTGTCATGCCTTCCATCCAATATTTTCCATAATGTCTCTATTATATTATTTCCAATATGCATAGTATCAAACAAATGCACAATTTGTAACTGCTCGTAGTAGGACAACCTACTAAATTATTGGGGATAACTTTTTAGTCGCTTAGGAAGGTGGTCATTTATGCCTTCACGACCTTCATGATCATCAATCACATCATCACTAAACAAAACAAAAAAGAAAAGATGTTTTATGACATAAACCATTAGATGGAATGGCATTACATTGACAATTAATTCTATTATATTCCAACTTCCACAAGTGAGGTGTCATTCTCCGTGGCTTTGATGTATTCTCTTCTTTCCCATTGAAAAGATGTTTTTCAGCATTTTGATACTTATGATTTTTGTGGAGAAAGTGCCTATAATCATCAAAAACCTGCTTTCCTAAACTTTTTGAATGACAAGATTTCATCTTTGGACCACAAACTGGACATGCAAATTTTGCCTATGTTTGAAGACCTACAAGATAATGTATAATTATATTAAATATGATAATTTTTTGAATTATAATGTTCATGCACAACTTAAACACTATAACATACCACAAAAATGTGTTAGCCCTGGGGCATCGTGTATTGTCCATAGAAGCATCGCATGGAATTCAAATTGTCTTTGTCCTATTGGTCTAGAGACATCATACATAGTGACACCATTCCATAACTCCAGCAACTCGTCGATAAGAGGCTCGATATATACATTCATATCTTTAACTTGGTACTTACCTAATCGAATGAACAAAAACATTACATAATTATTATGACCATTTTACTACAATATTTATAATTAAATGTAGACGACTATATTTAAATGTTAAAATACCTGAAACAATCATTGCCAAAATTATGTGCTCCCTCTTTATTGACATCCATGGAGGAATGTTATTGTTGATAACAAAAATAGGCCACACTGAGTAAACAGATCTCATCTCTCCAAATGGATTGACATCGTCTGCTGCCAATGAAAGCCTGATATTACAAGGCTCTTCTTTAAAGTATGGCCACTTTTCCTCTATGTCCATAAATGTTGAACCATCCACAGGTATTCAAATAATGTCATCTCGACTTCTATTGCATGCATGGTAATCCATAAATTGTGCCAAGCTAGTGCACTTGAATAATCATTGCATACGTGGAATAATTGGAATATAGCGAAGAACCTTGCGAGGAACCCTTTTTGTTATTTGATCGGTTCGATATGTACTGATATGACATTTAGGACATTCAGTTCAAAATTCATGTTGTTTGTGATATATATTATGATCATTGGGACAAGCATCTATTGCTTGATACTTCATTCCAATATCTTTCATAATGGAAGATATATCTTGGTATGAGCAAGGTAGAATATTTGATGGTGGTAACAAAAAATCACCTATCAATCTACAACAAAAAAATATATTTTATTAATATAAAGAATATTAATGGTACAATATGATTCACCATTTATTATGACATATATGACATACCTTAACATACATGAGATTGTTATGTTGGATAAACCATTCATAACCTTCAATTTCACCAACAACAATACAACAGAGAGAAGAGTTGTCTGCGAGCCTTCGTAAAGGGCCTCAGATGCCTTCTCAAGTACAGGGACATCATGAACAACATCAAGGTCATCTTCATCATCATGATCAGCTATGTGAGTACTAAATGTGTCATGGATCAATGTATTTGTACCATCATCTTCAATTGTGTTTTACGGCTCATGATCATCATCTTCCATGGGATCATTATCTTCAGCTTCAATTTTCACACCTTCATGTTCATCCACTTTAAAAACCATATTCTTTCGGTTGTGTTGATCCATATAATGTGCTTTGGGGTGCTTGACCTATATAATATTGATAAACATAAATAAACCATGATCATGATCTCACCATCAAGTGATTTATTATGTCTATAAATTGTTAAAATGATATAATGAAAAACTTACCAATGGATGATAATCATGTCCAACTTCAATGTGACCATGCAACCTACAATGTTTCTTACCTGTTTTGATTAGAAGTCTTCTAATCTTTAACCCCTTACAAATTTTGCAAGGACAATAACATTTTCCATCACCTTTTGTTTTCAAGTTAGACCACAATCTAGAAATTGTCTCCTTATTTTGTTGTTCACTAATATGGTCTGACATGGTCTTTCTTCACAGGAAAGAAAATTGAGCTATAAAACTAGTTATATAGAAGTTGAAATGTTAGTTATGAAATCATGTTTTAGTATAATATATGAAATTTAATTACTTGAACATAGAAATTATCATAATTGAACCAAAACCATTTAACTCTTCTTTTTCATCTCAAAACATATCTAATGGCTTTGTGGTATGCAATCCTTTTATCATATCTTAATTTGACTAATGTCTAATTGGGGTAATCCATGAGTGTCTAATGTGAATTCATTATCAATAATGTGAAGTCATTGAGAGTATGGTGATAGTCATTCCTTATAGGATCCTCTCAATACTATCCAAATCAGTCTAAAAGGAAAGCAACTATCCATTCCCATGCTCATGCATACTTACATGACTAATGCTTCCCTTGTGTATCCTAAACATTGGAGATAACTTATCTAACTTGCCTAATTAATTTGGTTGCTGTCCTAATATGAAATACTGAGTTCTACCCTTGCCTCTACATCAAACTTATCACATCATGTTTCTTCAACAAAACACACTAATATGAATTGAGCCAACACCATGAGGATAGGGTCAAGTATCATGGAAAATAATCATAATACGTGAAGACGGGGTTCACACATAAGTGTTGTCTCTCAACAATGCCATACTTTTAAAATTGTCAGTCTCAAGACTTCTCCTATTGGGTCAACACTCATTGATGTCCAGAAGGCCAAATCAATGTATCTAGGCTTCGAACTCCTTACTCTAGGCTTGGAAGACCCTACACAAGGTCTATGAATACTCACTTAGTATGACAATAGAAAGAGCCTTCCTCTAGAACTTTGTTTGTAATGCACACATCATTGGTAATGATTGTTATGATGGATGGTCTACTAGGAGGGTAAATAAAATGCTTATTCTTTTTCCACCCTTTGAAACTACAACAAGGTATTTGACTTGGCAGGGTCCACACACATCACTTTAACAACAAACATTAGGAAATTCAACCTTTTTCCTTCTCAATGCATTTTTTTTGTCTTTAACTGGTTTTCTTAGTCTCATACATAGGGATATCAGACCTTTCGTGACATCATCACACACACCTTCTAATATGTAGTCCTTTCATATTTTAGGTGCCTACACACTATGTTGTTGTTAAGTATTGATGTAGTCTTAAGACATCTCATGACTCCATTACATGTCCATACTTGGGTTTACAAACACAACTCTGTCAAAACAAATACAATATCACTAGTAACACTATGACTGTGACAATCAATACCCTTAGGATAGTCATAGAAATTTAATCTATTTTATTTTGTTTTGATCCACAAACCCTTTTGAAGGTTGCATAGGGTCTCCTCACCCCTCTCTCTATCATCAACCACTTCAAAATACCAATCACTTGGTCTTCCCACGAAATTCTTCACTCTTACTGCCTTTTATTGTCTGATACATAGAGATATCAGACTGTCCTCATGCCCAAACACGTACCAAATCTAATTTGGGGCCCTGCACACAACATAATATGATACATAGCATGCAAAAGGGTCTTCCCACATATTTGGGTGAATTTATATGCATAGGAGACCAAACTATATATCATTTACTCCTCTCGGTAAACACTAGGCAGGGTTTTGACATTTTTTGGAAAAACTATGATATCTTCTTTAAAACACTATGAAATTAAATGCCACAAAAAGACAAAATGAAGTTAACTCTATAAACTACAATCTTGTATTTATTTTTAATCGATGCTTTCCTACATTGTTTGATCTACCATCCTGTTAGAAATCTCATCTCTATTATGCTTTGATGGATGTCGAATCCTGTTACAAACCTCATATTTTAGCACTAGTAGAAAGGATTTTAGCAAAGGTTGTGGAATATGGATTTTAAATATACTAATTTTCATTCCATCTTGTGCATATAGCTTTTACATGTAGGAGAAATAAATTTGATAAATAGGCCATATGGTGGATGATAAGTGAAAGATTTTTCATACTAAAGGTGTGGCACTAGTGGCTTTGGTACATGAAGGTGACTAGAGGTTGTGGAAGGAGAAATGGTGGAAGTTGGATCTATGGTAGTGGGAGTAGATGTTATTTATGCATGAAAATTTTAAGCTAATACTCATAAAATAGTTAGGAATCCAACTTAAGGCATTCTATTTGTTAATAAATTTCTCTACCATTGAGCTACTGCCCCCTTTCTTACCATTCTATTGTTGGCTTGAGTGTAGATTATTTTCAACACCCATTATAAGACACATTATAGGTTCTTGGGGCTCCTAACCTAACCTAGATTTGATAACATTTTGAGCTACTACTCATGGACTAGTTAGGCTACCAAGATATGACCTTCTATTTGTTGTTAGAATGTGATCTATGACTAAGTATTAGACGATCTTACTAACTTGGGTACCATTCTTATATGTGTCTCTGACATGACTCCTAGTAACTATATAAGGATCTTAATAGTCCTAGATCTATGCAAACATTTTAGTCATCTTGTGACAGTCAAAGAGGGAAATAGTAATAAGTCTTCATGATGGAAGTCCATTAAAGGTGGTAGTCAACATAGTGAAAAAGCCTAATCATGTTTAGAGCAATAGGCAACCCTAAGAACAAGAAAAAATAGTCATGTGATAATGCATAGGACAACCTTAATGCCAAAGTTTAGAGAGCATATACAAGATTAATAATGATAGTCTACCATCAGGGATAAAGACATGGGTAAGTTTAGTGCCAGGTATGCATAAGCATGAATTTCCTGAGTTAGCATTAGAGTATATATCAGCCAGTATGATATACATATTTAAATTCAGATTTGTGCATCATTGAATATAAATTAAGATGTTCTTAATCAAGTCAATGATAGTTAATATAATATTAAGTTAAGATGGTAAATTTTATCTATTTATTTAAACAACATTAAAATAACATAACGTTACTACCAGAAATAACATATAAATATATATATCTGCACATAGTCTCAAGAATACATAATACAATCAGATTCAGGTTATACAAATTATGGTAATACTGCAAATTCTTATAAGGAATAACAAACTGATTATAATGAAATGACAACAAGTGGTTAATGCTGATACAAAGTAACACTAACAAGAAACTTTGATGAAAATCTAATACACATCACTGTTGAACTTAACCCTGCATCATATAACCCTATGTTGGCTAGGCCCCACCATAATTAGAAGATCCTAATTACTACTATCCTAAACCTTGCATTGACTATCACAATTTGACAGTGAGTTGAGTTAGTCCATTAGTGATATTGGGAAATAGTTTGGTATTGAGTTTGGTGTTTGTGGAAGGTTTGAGGAGGTACACTATGGCATGAAATGACTCTTCTTGTCCCTCATGTGAATGTGCTCCTCTTGAAGCACTACGACATGGATGACCCTTCCTTCCATTTCCTACACCCTATTCTCTAACCCACACCTCATAACCTTTACCGCACTTCCTATCATTATTACCTTCCATCTACCTTTCATATCCCCTCTCTTAACCTCCCTTAACCTCATACACATTTACTTTTACTTCACCTACTTAACCCCATTCCATCATTCACATCCTTTTATCTCCCCCAATTCACTTTCCTACCTTCCAAACCCCTAACATATCCTGACTTACTCTTTCACCATTACATCCTTCATCACTTACCTCCCTATCTTATCCTAACCCACACCTCATAACCTTATACCTCCCAGCTTCCTTTTTAAACCATCTTCCTATCATGGTACGCTTATCCTCCCTTCCAAAACACAGACAAAAAATGGCACTCGATCACTACATAGTGGTCTAACGGTCCTCCAGCAACGAGTTTCTATCATGGCCATATATACCAGCATCCATACCCAAGGTAAGCCCCTTAGCTAGAGCCTATGTTCAGGCCACTTCCAACAAATGTCAGATACAAGAGTGGCACAATTAGTTTTCTTCCCTATTTGATCACATAGGTTTAGGTCATCCTGCTCCTTGATTAGTGTTTTCTCTAAGAGGTTATGCCTATTAAGAGGATAATTGATCATTTCATTTGATCAACCATCCAAATCAATCTTATTTATCTCTTTTTCTACCAAACTGAATATGAGCTAGGGAAAAAAAATTATGAGGAGGAAAATTCATCATAATAAAGATAAAACGTGATCATCAACCAACACAAATGCAACCTCCTATGTAAAATTCAAACAATTTCATCACTACATAAAGAAAATTCAACACATTGTCACAAACATAATGATTTTTTCTTCAAGAAAACATCTTGTGAATGAATTGGTTGATTACCCTACCTTTTTTCTTCAACTGGACCTTGGCAGCATCGCAATCCATAATCGTTTCCCTCCTTGTAATGTCCAATTTTTTTGTTAATATGGCAGAGGTCGATGGGACGAAGAGGCGGGATTAATGTTTATCAAATGACTTGGTTTTTTTTTTTTAAATAATGCTCACGGTCATCGAAATTTTGACTAACGTGGGAAATTTTTCAAAAAAACACAAATTTCACTGCCAATTCGTTATCCGTCATAACAAAATATTGAATTATCATTAGAATTCCAACGAATGCGAGCATTTTTTCAAAAAAAAAACAAATTTGGTGACAATATGCCTTCTCCATTGGAAACCTTCATCAGAATTTTAGGCCAAATGTATTAGTGGCATCTAACCTCTAGTTTAGAATGGATCCTTTTCTCATAGCATTGATTATAATGGTCGAGTCCCCTTTGATAGCCAATTTCTCCACTCCTAATGCCATGCACATTTCAAGCCCTTCCACTAGCACCATGAATTTTGTCCTATTGTTAGTTTCAATGCCTACTGGTTTATCTCTCTATGCCACCTCTATCTCGTCTAAGTTGTGGAAGCAACATCCAATGCCAGCCTATCCTTGATTACCTCTGGAGGCTCCACCAAAGTTTATCTTAAACCATCCCATCTTAGGTGATTTCCAAACACAAGTTTCCCTTTTACCTTTACCTAGCTTAGGCCTTGGTCCAATGTAAGAGGGAATCTTCAAGCCATTATAGCGCCCCCTCATCTTCTCATCCCAAAAGGACATATTTGCCTCCACATATTGACCCTTCATTAATTTGTTATTCAAAATTTCAATAATAAAGATTCTATTTTGTTATTAACTTATTCCCAACCCAACTTTTGTCCTTTGAAGAGTCTCCTATTTCTCTCTTTCTAAAGTTCCCACAAAACAATATATGGAGAAATGATCCACGGACCTCCATATAAACACTTCATGTTTCTTATAGGTCAACCTTGAAAAATGTTTAGAATAGATCTTGGTATTGCTGAACTCCATCCTAGTTTATTATGAAGCCAATTCCAACATTGAAGTGAGAAATCGCAGGATAATAATATGTGATCCACATTTTCCTCCTCCTTCTCGCAAAGAGGGCCTCTGCTTGGGCCTTCATAACCCAATTTTTAAAATAGGTTGGCAGTAAGGACCCTATTCTATAGAGATAACTGCGATAACATACCTGCCTTTGGGAGGCAATTTTAATCCCAACGTGACTTTAATGGAATGTCACATTTTGGACTTAGCTATTTTTCAACCAAAAGTTTATAGGCTTCCTTGGTGTTATAGCTTCTAGATTTGGATCCATCCCACAATAGTTTATCATGGATGAGCTGGAAAGAAATGAATTTCAATTCTAGGATTCAAATCAACCCCTCTTTCTCTTCAGTCGGAATATCTATGTTATCCAAATATTTCAATCTCCACTTTTTGGTTATGCTTCCATCTTCTATTTCAATATAATTATTCACATGTTTTTCCCATCTACCTTCCAAGAGGTTTTGTGCATTTTTGAAATTATTCAACTTGTTCATTATCAGATAGCCACCCCACAAGTCTGACTAGAACAAGGCCTGGCCACCCTCTCCTAGATTCCATGTGTTTTTCCAAAATAATTCTTCTGCAATCAATCATGAAGTTCCAAATGCATGACCCTCTTGGGGGGTTAGCAGTTCTAAATATTCTCTCATGGTTGATGCTATTCAAATATTTATGATACAGGATTCTAACCCATTTAAGGTGAGGTGATTTATGCATACTCCACACTAATTTTTCTCCTAAGGCCTTACTTTGATCTCTCATGTTCTTAATTCAAACCCCACCAATCTCCTTAGGCTTGCAAACTTTATCCGAAGCCATTAATGTATATTTCTTTTTATCTCCTGACCCTTGCTAGAAGAAATTTCTTAGGATCTTGTTTAGCTCTTCCTTTTTGGCTATCAAGAGGTCAATACAAGATAGTTGATAAATTGGCATTGAAAAGAGGATTGATTTTAGCATGGTATCTCTTCCTACCGAGGAGAGCCATTTTCCTTTCTAGGATTCTGCTTTGGACTTTACTTTGTTGACAATATGAGCCCAAAGGTTAGAAGATCTACAACCTTTTTCTATGGGTAAGCCAAGGTATGTGCATGGTAATTCCCTTACCTTAAAATTCAAAATATTGCACATTGCATATTCTTCATTTTTATTAGTATTAAAAATGAAGATTTTAGATTTTTTATTGTTAATTTCCTGCCCTGAAGCCTTGGCATAAGAATCAGCAATAATCTTAAACGAGCATGCCTCATGTCTCTTGCCTAGGCCATATAAAATAGTATCATCAAAAAAATGATGATGAGTGATGGGAGCTACCCCCTTGGTTATTCTAATGCCTACCAGGGACTCCCTCTCCCTATCTCTCAAAATTGACCTACCCAAAGATTTTTCCATAATGATAAAGAGGAAGGGATAAATAGGATCCCCCCTGCCTTAACCCCCTTGAAGTGCCAAAGAAGCCCCCAGGGGAGCTGTTTACCAAGATGGACATTCTAGGAGAGGAAATACATTAATAAGTAAGGTTTATCCATGATTTAGCAAAACTAAAGGCTTCCAGACATTTACAAAGGAAATGCGAGTCCACTTTATCATAAGATTTCTTCATATCTAGCTTGATAAGCATACTCTATTCCTTGTTTTGCTGTATGGAGTGAATGGCCTCTTGGAAAATGATAATACCATGAAAAATAGACCTACCTGGGATATAACCCATTTGATCTTCACTTATAAGGAGAGGGGGCAGTTTCTGGAGCCTGTTGGCGATAGTTTTGGAGAGCAGTTTGTAAATAGTATTGCATAGAGATATTGGTCTCAAATAATCAAAGTTCTCTACCTTTTCCTTCTTAGGAAAAAGGGTAATAAAAGTGATTGATTTCCTTGAGCACTTTACCCAAGTTTCTAGCTCCCTCCAATGCCCTTGTTACATCATCCCTAATAAAATGTCAACACTTCTGAAAAAGGGCAGTTTGGAAGCCATCAGGCCTTGGAGCCTTATCAGGGTTCATCTGACTAAGGGATACTTCTACTTATTTTTTGGTAAAAGTAGCACTTAGATTCTGGTTCTGTGCATCAATAATAATTTTTGGGATGCTAGCCATGATAGTATCTCGAGAGCTTAGGTTAGAGCCTTCCCAGTTATTTAGGATATTCTCAAAATACTTGTCTGCCTCTACTGCAATTAGGTTAGGGTCCTCTGTATAATGACTGTCACCCAATCTAATTTTTGTTTTTTTATTTACTGACCTCGTCTGTTTAGTGCTATTATGAAAAGAATTAGAATTCCTCTCTCCATCACTTAACCATAGCTCTCTAGACTTTTGGTGACAAAAAAATTTCTCCTAGCCAATATATACTCATAATTGGCTAGGAGCCTTTTTTCTTCCACAAAAAGAGTCTGATCCATCCCTATATCCATAACCATCCTATTGAGCACACTAATCTCACCCTCTATTCTGGCTTTTGTTTCAAAAATATTACCAAATTGCTTATTATTCCACCTCAGCAAGTTATCCTTAACCACCTTCATCTTTCTAAAAACATTAAAGAGTCTGGACCTTATGGACTCTGACTCTTTCCACCATTGCTCAATCAGTCCCAAGACCTTGTCATCTTTTAGCCACATCAATTCAAATTTAAAAGGACACCTTTTAGGTTTGCATTCCTCTATAATTAATAACTGAATGGGAAAATGATCAAAGACAGAGATGGGAAGGACTTCTATGTTAGGTGAATTAGGGAAGTCGGTTAGGCTTCCCCAGATAAAAAATATATCCAATTTTTCCACTATGAAGCTAAAGCCTAACCTTCTATTGTTCTAGGGATAAGTTTCCTTCACTGTCTTAATCTCCATAAGACTTGTTCTCTATACCCAATCAATAAAATCCTTTTTTGATTGTGATCTTGTTCTGATCTCCCCCACTTCTCTTTTGGGTCCAGGATGGCATTAAAGTCTCCCCCAATGATACAAGTTTGGTTTGGGATAGTTTTTAGAAATAGATCTAGGTCCCTCCACGTCCTTCTCTTATCCTTATTTTGTGTTGGACCATATACATTTATAAGCATGAACCAGAAGTTGTTTTTGATACTTTTAACCCAACCACTCATCCAATGTTCCTGGCTATTAACCATCTCAAAGGAGACCATTGTAGGATCCTAGATTACCACCAAGCCATCTGAGGCTCTAGTATCCAGATATCCTACCACTTCCCTAGTGCCTATTTTTTTGTTAAAGGTTCCCATATCATCTAAGTTAAGCTTGGTTTCCTGTAACATAACTATCTCATAACTAGTGGATGTAATGCAATATTTTATGATCCGCTGCATGCCCCTAACATGCCACGAGAGGAGTTTCATGGCTCCTTAGGAAGGTACTTCCCCTTCCCTCTATCAAACATAGAAGTTAATTTTACTTGGACTTCTATAGACCCATCCATATTTATCAGTTTTGATAGAGATTTCCTGCCTCTTCTTTTACATTGTTTAGCACAATCCAGGGTTTCCAGGCACCACTCATTCTCCTCAATCCCCAAAACTTCCATCCTGAATTCCCCTACCTATTCATCTTTGCTGCCCAACCCTTCCCCCAGCTCATTTAGATTTCTTGCATCCCCTACCACATCTTTTAGTTCCATAATCTTCTCAATTAAGGCTTGTTTCTAGAGAGCTAATTCATCTTTGTCTGCAATTTCCTCTATAAATCTATTCATAAGATCATTAATGATTTCATTACAAGCTTGGTTGATTGAATCGTCCTTCCTATCTTGAAATGACACATCCTTGTCACTTGGTGACGTGTTATCTCTACCCTCTAGCACCCAAGGGTGCCCATTTACCAACTCATCAGCACAAGGCACCCTTTCACCAATATTTATTATCCTCTACAACCCTTGCGGGGACCTCGAGAAAGGGCTCCTGACTCTCACCTACCCCTATCATGGTCTCTAATATTTTACTAGGACCACTCATAATCTCTCCCTCAATTCTGCCCGACTCCTGATTATGATCTTCCTTATGAGATGATGGTGTTGATATATTATCATGCGAAGGATTAACCAAACCTGGCTATCCATATCGCATCATAAGACAATTCCCATCTCAAATTACAGTCTTGTTATTTTTTTGGGGCTTATCAAGTGCTGGTGGGGAAGCAAAGAGAGGTACCTTATCTAGCACTAATTCTCCTTCTTCAATTTTAGAGAGAGGGTTTGGGACAGAGGCCACCTTATTCATCCTGGTTGAACACCCAGTGCCCTCAGAGCCCTCTCGTATTATAGTTGAATTAGCTAAATTCAGGGGCTTTGTTAGTGAGGTATTGGAAGTTTTAATTACAAGAGAGGAGGGTGATAACTTAAAGACTAAGTGGTTCGATACTGGACCTTCATAAAATTCAGGTTCTAAATGGTATTTATAATTAGCAGTAGTGAAGATTATTAGTTTAAGCTGAGGTGAACGAGAGTTCAAATTGATAAGCATTTTGATATCCAAAGAAAGACACCAGTTCTTCTCAAGGCCAATAAAACCCCCAAGGCTATCCCTGATATTGAACAAAATTTGGGCATGCATAAGTTCTACTGGGATGTATTTAAATCTAACCCATTTTGAAATTTTCTGAAACTTATATGTGCTAGGGTAGAAGTTCGGCTACCAATCTATGAAATTAAAATTATAACTATGATAAAATACAACTTTACCAGTTAACAACTCCATTTTTAAAGATTGCCTTATACAATCGATAAACATAAAGTCATTAGGGAGGATAGCAATACTTTCCTGACCCGCATAAGTATCTTCCCACCAATGGGCAATAGATTCCACTGATCCCCGTTTCCCACACCATTTAGCAAACAAACCATACTTTTTGCAATGTTCCCTCAAGCCCTTTGCAATGTTTTCTTCGGAGACATATTACAAATCCTCCTTCAATCTAGGGTTTGCAATTTCTAGTTTGTTTGTATTTCTCTAAATGATGGCATCATTCTTAGATCTGATTTGACATATACAACAAGGGGGCGATGAAACACCAAGGATAGGAGTTCGTCTCCCACCTAGGGGAATCACATTGGCACTTGTAGAAAAACTTGGTATGAATGAGGATATGGGGGCAGTCCACACCTTTTCCAAACTACTAGAGGACCTGCCCTGGGTCTCATCAGTTTGAACCCGCAATACCCTACGAGATCTCCTACTTAAGACATCATGCCAGTCATTTGCATTGTTGCCATTGGATAATTTTTCTAAGTATTGTTTATGAGGTCGTCGTTCCCTCCCATGGAAAACAAAAGCAGGGTAAGCAACAAGTTCTCTACCTATATCTGTGCGAGGAAGATGACCCAAACATTCAAATTTGTTCTCCTGAAACTTGTAAGCAGGAGAGCTCAGCGTAGGGTTTTGCCCTATTTTCAAAATTTTCAGCCAAATTTCACTTCTTGCGAGCCATCACAGGAAAAAATAATTTATCTTTTAACAAAACAACTTTCTATTATTATTATTTATTAAATGTAAAAAAATAAATAAATTATATTTTACATATAGATTTAAAAAAAAAATCTAAAGTAAAAGAAACTTCTTATTTATTAAATGCAAAAAAAATTATATTTTTAAATGCAAATTTAAAAGGAACTTCTAATTTAAAAAAATATGTTTTAAATCTTGATTTAATTTTTAAATATAGATTTAAAAGTAACTTCTAATTGAAAAAATTATGTTTTAAATCTAGATCTAAAAGAAACTTCTAATTTAAAAAGTAAGTTTTTAAATCTAGAATTGAAAGAAACTTCTTTTTCCATGCAAATCATTTCATATTTTAAAATAAGACTAAAATCTATTAAATATTAATCATATGAAATTAATTAACTTATCTTAAAAATTACGAAAAAATTGTTAGTTTAGAACGTTCTGTATTTGAAGTATACAATGTTAACTTTTTACGGGTTCCCCAAAAAATCGCTTCTAATATTAGTCGGCTACAACTATTAGCTTTATTCAATGTTAAAACTAAATATTTGATTAAAATCCACAAAAAAAACTTGAATGTGCTATTTAAGAAACAAATGTTTAACCGTTCATTCCTGCAATCTACATCGTAGATCTCAAGGGGTGCGTCGTCCATAATCCTAGGTTTAGTCAAGAGAGTGATACATATAGGGGTGTGCTCGCGAACAATGCACAAGCATACAGCGATCGATTCATTTGTCAAGCAATTGAATGTTCAAAACGAATAAAAAATTGTTCAAGAAAGAAAAAGGAAAAAAAACCAGTTAAGGATTGTTCAAAACCAGTTAAAGATCGTTCAAAACCAGTAAAAAATTGTTCAAGAAAGACAAAGGAAAAAAAACGCAGTAAGAGCTAGTTTTTATCTCCAGAGCGATGGACAGATCAGTCCAAGGTAATTCAGAGCAGAGGACAGAAACAACTGTTGAAGATAGCCTGGGCACCGCTTACCAAGTAACACAAATCTCAAGATTACCAGATGATTTGCCTGGAATGAGGAGTATGGTTTTGTGGAGTACAAATAGTGCGGGAGAATCGATACGATATGAGACTTACGTTTTCAATGATGGGGAAATTACCGATGGAGATCTTCTAGAGTATTTTCATACTGACATAACGAACCCAGAGAGGTACCTTCCACGTAATGGAATTCGAAGGCATTTGCCTGCTGCCAGACCGATTTTGATTATGAGTAATAACCAGATCGCCTTTCCAATTTATGCAGATTTTGTTAATCGAAGTCGTTCTAATGGATGGGATGTGCGTTTAGAAATATATGATGATACCGTTCCACCGACGATTACAGCCGAAGAAGCCGCTGAAATTGTTGGATTACCCACCACATCCCTTGACAGAAGTAATTATGCTGAAATAATTTGTGCAATTTGCCTTGAACTATTTGGAGATGACAATGAGGAAGTTAAGCAGTTGGGTTGCGACCATACATTTCATTACCATTGCATTCTTAGATCTACTCAATTGCAACCTCGGTGTCCCATCTGTCGCCTTCAATACGACAGCCGCCCTCATCAATCGAGTGAAGCAGCTCATCCTAGTCAATCGAGTGAACCAGTCATCTAATAATAAATGGTAAATTACGAACGGCATAAATCATATTAAGTTTATATTTTTAGGTTTAAAAGTTTTAAACACTAAGACTTGACTGACATTTTCTAGATTTGCTGCATGATCTCTGTGGTCACACTAAGAATGTACAATCATGATTATGGTTTATCCAATCACATACTTTTAAAGTAAACATTCAAAACTAAAGATTTATAGAAAGTATATATGAAACAAAAAGAAAATCATATGTGTATGGGGGTATGCGGTCTTATATATATTAAAAATATTATTTTAGTTTTTTTTTAAGTCAGCTCAAGTTTTAAATTAATTTAATATCTATTATTTATCGTTTTAAAAAGAACATTTATATTTTTAATTAATATTTTATTTTTTAAGACTACACCATTGACTTCAATATGTCTATTGGACAAAATTGCACATTGTTAGTTGTCATTTAGAAACCTTGTGTGTACATCAAATAACACTATCTATTAATGCATAATTGTTAGTATGCTCTATGTGAGTATGTAAATGTTTCTGTTATTGCATGCCATTTACTAATTAAGTCATCAAATTTGTACATTTTGCATTTACATAGGACAACTTCTTTAAAGAGTGGGATTAGATGATCAACCATCAAGAACTTTCAAACAAATAGAAGGTCAAATAGTTTGGATCATGAATTGTTTCATATTATCAACTTGCTTTGTACACGTATTGTAATTGTGCATTTAAAGTTATTTTTGATAACTAATAGTCTAGGAATTAAGGTTTAATTTGATCATATGTCTTTGGTCATTAGAATTTGCACTACTAGCCTTGCTCTATATAATCTCTTATTGTCACCCATTTATTTCTATTTGAAGAGATGCATCACATGTTTTGCAAAAATTATTCTACCTCTTCAATTAGGTATTAGATTGTTCATGTTTTATTTTTTGCCACATAATCTATGAGTTTATCTATTATTAAGATTGGTATGCCCTTCAAGCCATGTGAACTCTAAACCATCGGACCCATATACATGTGTGTACAAATGCTTGCACAATATTTAAAGGAATTGTTTTCCCTCCATTTATCTTTCAAGAATTTAGAAAATAATTATAGTAAGAGAAAAAAGTCTAATAAGTAATGTGATATACTCATGGGTACAAGATCCAATGAAGGATTATCCAAGCATACAACCTAGTGAACAATCATAAAATGGAATTGAATGAAATGAACCTAAAAAACTGATCTTTTTTTATTCATTGTCATGTATAGTATCATGCTCCTAGTCGTATAATATACATATGGTTATGAGTAGTTATTTTATGTCTACCTACCATTAAATTAAATTATATGGTCATTGATATAGATGTATATAAATTGTTGAGTTGGCTTGGTTGGAATCCAAGCAATAATTATGATATATATGAGGTGGAGTTCATTTATTATCATCATATTGAGTACTCTATTATTATTAAAGAGAATTACTGGTATTCTATTCTAAGTGGCCTAAGAAGTTGACTACTTGATTTAACACATTGTTGTCAAGTACTAACAACTTATTTTCCTTTTAAATTTTGTGTTATTTTGCAAGTTGTATCAATTGAAATAAAATATAAATAATAAAAAAATAAACTTACAACATGCTATACTACAACTATTTGATTCCATGTGGGCATGTTAAGTGTCAATTGTAGAATTATGAATTATATTACAACATGTTACTCTAATTAAAGATTGAATAATTTTCAATTCATCAAATGTGATGTTTAAATACTAAATATAAGTCTAAG
This sequence comes from Cryptomeria japonica, assembly GCF_030272615.1. NCBI lineage: Eukaryota > Viridiplantae > Streptophyta > Pinopsida > Cupressales > Cupressaceae > Cryptomeria > Cryptomeria japonica. The sequence continues at coordinate 204,334,818 of NC_081411.1, read as the reverse complement.
GATAATCTATTCTAGCCATAAGTAGGTGAAAATATTAATTCTAAAAGTCAAAAGTACTTGAAAAAACATTGAAAGGATTCTCTTACAATTAATATGTTGTTAAGTTTTAATGATAGAAATTTTATATCTCATTAAAGGTTGATACATGATTTCTATGATTCTATCATAATTCATCTTGGTCATAATATTTTTTTATCCGATAATTAGAATATGAAAGAAAAATATTAATCTAATTATGAAAACCTTTCTCTTGAATGAATTTCCTAGAAACTTAAATGTTTTCTTATTTATATGCATAAGTATCTTTCATAAGAGTAAATAGATTATAATTTAATAAAGTGATAATTTAATTTTTGTAGTTGATTTTATAGTTCTCCTTTAAATAAAGAACCATATAAGGTAGCTTGTTTAAGTATTACTCCTTACATGAGTGAACGTCAACAACTTTTTTCTAAAGGTGAAAATCTTGATTCACATTCAATGAATAGAAGGAAAATGTTACATATTGAGTTACAATTATTTCAACCATAATAGTATTTAAATAGCCTTTGTAGCAAGAAGTTGTTGAATAACTAAAAAATGTTATACAATACATGCTACACTAACATTTCCCACCTTATTATATTATTCCTAAAATGTCAAATTTCACCTAACAAGGGATCTCTCCTTAAGGATTACAATACAAATGTTTTTTTTGAATTAGGTAACTGAATTTTAGAGTCCTAATAATGATGATATATTTAATTATTTTATGCATACATTGTTTAGATCCAAAGTTGCTAACTACCTTTTACCATGTCACTTTGTCAGACCTCTTAGTAAGATGGCATCCTACATGGCAAATGATCACTATGAGAGTTATTATTTTCTAGGAATTTTTTATCCATCTTGGAGAACCTATATTCTATTTGGCCACTATCGTACATTGCTATGTTGGGACTATGATAATTTCCTATTATAAAAATGATATCAACCTCACCATTGTAAGAGTTAGGAAGAGTTCAATTTAATTGATGATACTTGGTGTTGACTTCAAGTATCCAAAGTAATTTTATGCAAAGGAAAATTCATTCTCTTGGATTTCATGATTTCTATATAGAAGGTACCTTGCATGAGGAAAGATATCTATTGATGAAGTAGGTGTTAAATTTTTAAATTTTTATGTGCAATGTGTCTTTCTAATGACATCTTTCTATTGAAATATCACTTTTCTACCAAAGCATTGGAGATGGCTTTGAAAACCATTGGTGATTATGCTTCAAGATTGAACTCTATAAATACTTGATTCCTTAGAGTGTTTTGTATGACAAGTTGAGATTATTTTGAGACATTGTTATATTGAAGGAATCACTATAGAATTCTTTATTGTTGGTGTTACTCATGTAGTGCCCCTCCATGACTCATACTCTATGATGCTTATGATAGATACCAGTGGAATCTTTGCATGTCTTGGCACTTCATGTTTTCATGCTTTGTTCCTTCATGTTTGAGATACTTCTTCATAATAGTGGATATATTATGATACTAGTGATGATGATTCTATATTTATGGCTACTTAACGATATTAGGGTTTACTATTTGATGGACTTTGTGATAATAAATTTCCTAGGTGATATATGTACATGTATATATATATATTTATATGTATATGTATATCTATATATATATAGATATACATACATATATATATATATATATATATATATATATATATATATATGTATATCTATATATATATATGTATATCTATATATATATATATACATATATACATATATATAGATATACATACATATATATATATATATGTATGTATGTATATCTATGTATATGTATATATATATATATAGATATATATATATTGATGCAGTTTCAACATTTCTTTCTATGTTTCTTTGCATTTTCTCACCGCATCTTGTAAAGATGGATTTTGTTTGTGGACATATTCATCTTCCTTATCCTTAGTCCCCAAATGTTTACATTTTTTTTGGTAAGTTATCACTTCCGGAATCTAAGACGGTTTTTTGGCTTGGAACATCAGAATCGCTTGGACCTATATATATATATATATACATTGCTGCACTTTCAACATTTACTTCTATGTTTATTTGCATTTTCTCACTGGATCTTGCAGAGATACATTTTGTTTCTAGACATGTTCACTTCCTTATCAGAAGTCCTCGAGACATTTGTATCTTTTTTTGGCAAGTTATCACTTCTGAAATCTAAGATAATTTTATGGCTTGGAACACCAGAACCGCTTGGACCTATTTTCTATTGGCAAATCTTGTAGATCATTTAGTAGCTTACAAAAATTTACTTCATTATTTCCAACACTCCTTGGCATATGGTGGAAATTCCGTTAGGTTTGTACTTCATTCTATGGATTTTTCTTGAGGGATCTATTTGGCAGAGGCCGACCTAGTTGTTTTACAAGTTTCATCTTGTTCATCACTATTTGTTTTATCTTGGGCCAACATGGATCATTCTTGATCATATACATAAGTGCAATTAAGCATCTAGTGATCGACATTAGAACATAGAAGCTAAATTTGAAGGTTAAGAGGTCCGAAGTTGTATTGCATTTTTGCTTGAGCATATATATTGTATTTGAGTATGTATGTAATCAAGCCTATGCACAAAAAATTGTAAGCCTTCATGTTGCCGATAATTTATAAATGAATTTCATGATATAATAAGGTTTTCTCTGCATCTCCTCCATCACATTATGTCACTTTTGTTGTTTTAACTCATACTACATGATCCAAACTGTTCTCTTTCAGGACTTCCTAGTCATGACTACACCAAGTGGTATCAGAGTGAGATTTAATTTTTATAGATTGTGGAGTTCTGCAATAATTTATTGTAGGGTGGCAAATTGAAGATCTAGCCTGTAGCTATAGAGGACTTGCATAAAGATGGCTGTGAAAGGAAATGTAGAAGTGGTGGAGAGTGAGGAAATGCAGACCCTATTGTGGTGGAAATATTGATAGGAATTGTAACCCAATTGGAAGCTATTGATATAACCCAAAGAAAAGGTCGACATGTTGAAGATGTGAGTGATGACAAGGAAGAAGGAGCTAGAGAACAAGTAGAAAATCCACTAGAAAATGGTCCAAATGAAGAGAGGTATATCAAAGCATTCTCAAGAGAGAATACCAAGCAACATTTTACACCACTGGATTATGATGGCAAGTTAGATTCAGATGAATTGTTGGATTGGATCACGGAGATGGAAAAGTATTTTGATTTTGACGGTACCCCTGAAGATAAGAAGGTGAGTGTTAGATACTTGGTTAATCCCAAAGATACTGAGAGGGAGGGGGGGGGGTGAATCAATGTCAGACTGATGGATGAAAGATTTAAACTTAATTACAATTTTGTAACTGAAATTAATATTTCAGTAAGCAAACAATAATGCAGTAAAGCGAAACAAAAGAATCAACATCAATGCACACCATAACACAAATATTTTGGTGAGGAAACCCGGTGAGGTAAAAAATTCAGTGAGATTTGTGACCCACAATATTTACTCATTGGCCAATTTGAATAAATATTACTTAATACAATAGGAGCCTACACATGCAAGAAGGCCAACTACCTAGAGGTCACTGCTCAACAACAAAAATGGAGTCCCACTGACTACACAATTGGATGGCTAAATCCAATAATAATATACTGCTTCAAAATAGCATCTGCAATGATGGATTCAGTACCGATTTAAGCTTTGTCTGATACCTCTGCCAAAAACCTTGCTGGTAAATGATTCTGCTTACACAGAATAGTCTTCGCTCTGCTCTTCTTCTTATTCGCTCTCAAGATAGACACATGAAAGTGCATATATAATTATCTGATATCATATCCCTATCTTATCACATATACCACTTACATACACACATTTAATTACCTACTTCATTTCAAAGGACCTACAAGATCTCATACATATATGATTCTTTACAATACATCATGTTGGACATACAATTACAATTTACATTACATAAATAATATTATTGCCAAGTCGGCTTAGGATGTCGATATGATCTATTGCCGGTGTAAACTGGATGTCAGTGTGAATAAACCTTGTTGTATCTGTCGGTGTTGATATGTGAAGTATGTTGCCGGTTGAACCTGTAGAACCTTGTTGAACCTTTTTTTCCACTTTGTTGCCATCATTGACAACATCTACCATTCTCATCTAAGTGTATAATGCCAACAATATCCCCTTTTGCATTGATGACTACACTCATGAGAAAAATTAAAAAACTGAAATCCAAAACTGAAAGTGGTCCCCCTGAGCAAATGATCTCCTTTTGTTCACTTGTCACCATGCCTTACTCTGTACATTTTTCTCACTATACCACTTCCCCTTTGACATCAATGACAAAGGATGTCAAAAGTCTCAAAGAAATTTAAAAATTACCTAGGCACCTATAGTCTATTATGTACAAGCTGAAAAATATCCGCAAGAACTAAGTTAAGACCCTGTAGGAATTTTGTACTATCGGTAATTATTGCTTCAGTCTGCCTGATCATCCTAGGAAGATAGTGCATTTGTTATTCCAGTGATCCATCTCCTTGAATTTTTTCCTTGGATAGTTCATTCCGGTGTGTTAATATATTATCCAATCTTGGACCAAGTTTATTCTTTTTGCCGGGTTTTCATCTTCAACCTTGCTTTCTCTCTTTCCAAATTTTTAATTTTCTCTTCATAAATAGCCATTTCTGGATCTAACATTGATGTTAGTTCTGAAGAACAAATTATGTTATCTGCAATATTATCAATCTCTTTCTGAGTTTTGTTGATTTGATCATCAATATCTTCAGTTAAATGATAGTTTTGCAAGCTTCCCTGTATAATTCCTTATATTCCAAAATAGTTGAATTCAATGCCAGTAGAAATGAATCCTTATCAGAGTTTTTGAAATAGTGATAAAACTTACTAACATTTCCAAGATTGTGATCCTGATTTATTTCATTTACAAGAACTTTTGGTGAAAGAGTATCAGATACCTTTGTTTCATTTTCTTCTATGTGACCTTCTTCTTGGGACCACTAGGCTCTCTCATATCCTATTTTTTCTTTCTTCGAATCCTTGTTTTCCTAGGTGATGCAGTAGGTGCTAGTGAGGATTTTCTCTTCTTCCTATCCACCCTTTTGAATTTTGTAGCCTTGTCATTATCAGAGTCAGATGAGGTAGCCATAGGAGAAATAGGTGCTACCGGTTGTTGTTCTGATTTTCTTTCTTGTGCAACAACACCACTCATTGGATCAAGTTTCAACAAACTTCGAAGCATTTTTCAATATTTTGTCTGTTTTCTTCCTCTTCTTCTAAATTTTAACATCTTTTTCAATAGTTTCAGCATTGCCAAATATCCTTTGTCGGTTCTGGTGGAGCATCTAGGAGTATCTTGGTATAAGATTCCAAAATGTTTGAATCCACTTCATAACCCATATCAGTTACCCGGACAACTTTAGGTCTAACTGCCACCATCCATACGTCATCTCTCTTAATAACAAAGCATATATGTTTGTCATACTTATCAACAATATTTTGAGGGATTCTTTCCCTTTGATTCATTTTAGCTTTAAATATTTTGAAATATTAGTTTACTTGCTTGTCTCCTTCTAAACCCATGTCGGTAATTGTCTCCTTTTTTTTTTTCCAATAGGAATATCATAGGGAAAGTCTTTGTGGCTATACCAAGAATCTTTTTTGAGACGTATAGCATTAAACATACAATCAAATTTCAAAATTTGAAGGTTCCCTTCTTATCACCTTTGATCTTATCAAAATTTTCTAATAGTTCATCTTTCAACCACTCACAAATGTCAATTTTAGCATTGTTCATTATCATCTCATAAGAACTATGAATGCATAGACTAGAAACAAAATTTAGCCTATTTGTATTTGCAAATTTGTATCCAATAACCATACTGGCAAATTTGACATTGTTATTAGTTATATCGCTAACCCTGAGTGATCTATTATCTAATGTAGCATCGGTTAAGTTCATAACCTCTTTGTTTGGAATTTTCTTTTTCTTCTCAGGCCTAGTGCTAGTAGAAGGTAAACCAGTAATAGCCCTAATTGCTTCCTTAGTGATTTTGAAAACTGAGTCTAGCCATAAAAATTTACTGTAAATTCTGCTAAGAACATAACACACAATCTCATCTGAAAATTCAGGCATGTGAAGGATGTCAATGAACCCTAAATCTTCCCCAATCTTCTGTTCCAGTTTGACTACACCTTGTTTGTCTGTGATAACATTCATGAACATGTTTTTTAAATCCTCAAACCCTAAATCTTCAATATTACAGTGAATGTATGCCCTAGGGTCTTCAGCAAATGCAACTCCCTTCGGGATTTTTGAAAATGCACCAATGGAGTCATCCAACTTATCTATCTTAGAGATTATCTTAAAGATCGGTCTAGGATGCTTGATATTTTCCACAGTAGTAGGGTTTGCAATGAATTCAAGAATGGAAGATAAAGAAGCCATGTCGTAAAATAAATACCTTTTAAGTGAAAACCTTGGATGCCCTGAAAAATATTTGCTGCTTCACTTCTTGAATGTCGATGCTTAACTTTTGTGCTCTTTGAATACTTGAATGCTTGGTAAGTCGAAATGAGAAATTTTAATGCTTTATAACCAAATAGTTAACTTAACAACTGCATTAAATGTTTCATTGGTTAAGTGAATACTCAATATATGTGTCAGTAAAGAAGAATTATGACTTCTTACCACCATCTGAGGGTAAAATACATTATCTTCAATTAGTTGCCTTGTTGGTATTATGGATGACTTTATCATGTGTTGCATTGGTTTTTCCATTTATGTCAACACTTATCTTCTTGGAGTTCTACATTGTTGATTTGGCACTATGGTTATATTGGTTTATTGTTGAACCAGCACATTGTCTTCACTCGCATGGTTAGTGGCTTATGCACAATCACCGGTATATGTTCACCAGCAGGATATATGGTTCACCGGTAGTGGTGATAACTTGTTATCATCTAGAGATCATTTGTTTATGTCAAAGACATGGATTGGATGTTTGGATCTAGTGTTTTTCTTATTGGTCTAATCGGGTTCATAGATTTTCCTTTACTGGCAGATAAGTCTGCGTTATGGACTGGTACATGATATCTATTCTAGATCAGCATGGCATGTCTTAGAAATGGTTTATTGATTGGATAATGTGGTAAATGTATTGAGCCGACATATTGTATCACATCAAGACTTATTTGTAATTTATTTTATTGTAATATCTTTAGTGAGCTGACCTCATGTATAGGTCTTAGGTTTTGTATAAATGACTGTAAGATCTTATTGAAGATCGATCATTATGAGTGTGTGCGAATATTGAAGAGTGAAAATAAGAAGATCCTTGTGCAAATCACGCAAACATTATTTGAAGGTTAAAGGAAAGGTTATGAAGGTGTTTGACACTCATTGTCAGAGCTTAAACCGATACTAAATCTAGCATTGCAGATGCTATTTTGAAGTAGTGCATTGTTATTGGATTTAACCATCCAATTGTAGTCAATGTGACTCCTATTTTATGATTGAGCAGTGAGCTCTAGGCAGTTGGCCTTTCTGTATGTGCAGACCCCATTTGTATACACTTACTATCTGCAGTAGTATCATCTGATTGTGGGTAAGGTTTCCCACCATGGTTTTTCCCCTTACAAGGTTTCCACATCAAAATCTCCATGTCATGTGTTGTGTATGTTGTTTCTCTTTCTGTTTCATTCATTAAGTTATACCAATACTACTATAACTATTAAACTATTTTACCGACATTAAATTTTGTTTTACTGGCACTAAGTTTCAAGTTGGATTAATTATTTTTGATTTGTAATTCATTGACAATTGGTTCATAATTAATTCACCCCCCCTCTCAATTGTCCTTCCCAGTTCCTAACAATTGGTATTAGAGAAGAGTCCTCTTCTTGCAGAAGCCTAATAGCTTGAGGAGATCCTATGGTAACAAATATTTTCAGGAAGGACAGTCTGAAACTTGATGGAACTAACTATGGTATATGGAAGATTAGAATGGAAATACATCTGAACTACTTTGGAAGAGATATATGGGATGTCACAAAGAATGGCTATGTTGGTCCTACTCTAAAACAACCTCATCCACCAATATTGGCTAAAGACTTGGAGAATGATTGCAAATCAAAAGAAGCACTTCTGAGCGCATTAGTAGATCAGCAAATCATGGGAATATCAGATAGATCTACTGCTAAAGCTATTTGGGATAAACTGGAAACATTGAATGAAGGAGATACCACTGTCAAGATTGCAAAACTGGAATGTTACCAGGTCAGGTATGAAAATTAAAAAATGGAAGAAGATGAAAGAATTTATGCATTTATGGAAAGAGTTAATGAAATTGTTCTAGGAATACAATGTTGTGGAGGATCCTTAAGTGAAGAAGAAATTATGTCTAAAGTTTTAAGAGCTTTACCACTAGCTTATAAAATGAAAGTGACTACTATTAATGAGTTGAGAACAATGTTGAATACATAAGTTTCTAGAGATACTTTGGTTGGGAATCTTTCAGCATTTGAGCTTGAAGAATTTGGCCTTGTTGCTACAGTCAAGGCTGATTTGTCTTTCAAAGCATCATCATCAACATCATATGAGAAGAGAAAATGAAGAACTTGAAGAACTTGAAGCACTATTTGCAGGAAATATGCCTAAAGGTCCAACAGGAAGTAACTATGAAGGTAAAGTACCTTTCAAATGTTTCAATTGCAATAAAGTTGGTCATATGGCTTCTAGGTGTCCTGATAGACATGCAAGACTAAGGGAGGAAGCAAAAAGAACATATAAGCCTAACCCTGAATATCAGAGATATAGATTTAAGAGAAACAAAGATAAGTCCTGTTACTATGTAGATGAAGGTGTTACAGATGACTCAGATGAAGATCCAGCAGATAATGGATGGGCTTTTGTTGCAATAAAAGAAGATCAACCGACACCTATTATCAAACTGGTAGAGCAGGCACTGGCAACAAAACTTGAAGAAAAGGATGAATGGATAATAGATAGTGGATGCTCGCATAATATGACGGGAGATAAAAAAAAATTCTTATCATTTCAAAAAATTCATGGAGGTCTAGTAAGATTTGGAGATGATAAAGCTTGTTTAATCAAAGGAATAGGCACTATATCTTTGGATGGTAAGCATAATACTAACAATGTTTATTATGTAGAAGGTTTAAAGAATAATCTTTTGAGTGTTGGTGAGTTAGTGGAAAAAGGATTTCAATTACAATTCAAGAATGGAAAATGAAAAATCATAAACATAAATGGATTGGAGATTGCAGCCGGTAATCAGACTAAAGGTAATATCTTTCACTTGAATACCAGTGATAAGACATGTCTGATTGCACACATTGATGAAAGTTGGTTACGGCATAAAAGACTCTCTCATGTTAATTTTGATTGCATTGTAAAGATTAGTTCAACTAAGGCAGTAAGGGATTTGCCTAAGATTGTGAAACCTCATAATCCGATATGTAAGGAATGTCAAATGGGAAAGCAAGTTAGAAAAACATTTAAGAGAATTAATGAGAAATCCAATAATATTCTTGATTTAACTCATACTGATTTATGTGGTCCAACATGAGCCAAAAGTCTACAAGGAGATAAATACTTTATGCTAATAATTGATGATTATTCTAGAATGTGTTGGCTTACTTTTCTCAAGGAGAAATCAGAAGCTTTTGGAATTTTCAAGATATACAAGGCAATGGTAGAGAATGAAACCGACAAGAAAATCAAATGTTTGAGATGTGATCAAGGAGGAGAATTTACATCTAGAGAATTCAATTCATTCTGTGAAGTCAACGGAATAAAGAGAGAACTATCAACACCCCAGACACCCCAGCAGAATGGAGTTGTGGAAAGGAAAAATATAACTATTTTGGATGCAGCAAGAACCACGATGATGGAAGAAAGTCTACCTCATATGTATTGGAGAGAAGCAATGAATACAACAGTTTATACTTTCAACAAAGTTCACATGAAAAGTGAAACCGGTAAGACCCCTTATGAACTATGGTTTGTTCATAGTCCTACTCTTAAATATCTCTAAATATTTGGAAGAAAATGTTATATTAGAAGAGATGATTAAGTTGTCAAATTTGATCCTAGAAATGATGAAAGAATATTTCTTGGTTATTCATCTAGAAGCAAGGCATATAGATGTTATAATAAAAGGTTACATAAAATCATTAAGAGAACTAACGTAAAGATAGATGAACATTTTAGAGGAGATTCAAGATCTGTAGAACTGACAGTTGAAATAATTATAAATGAACCAACATAGATTGCACTAGTACAGAGTGAAGATCCAGTCACACCGGTATCATCAAAAAACTCAACTGTGACTGAAGAACAACAACATGTGAATATGAATCAGAATAAACCCAGGTATGTAATATTGAATCATTCAGAGAATTAGAAAATTGGAAACAAGAATCAAGGTGTTATGACTAGAGGAAGATTGGCAAATGAAGAGGTATGTATAATTTCTCAGGTTGAACCAGCATCTATTATTGTAGCATGTCAAGATGAGCATTGGATAAAATCAATGGAAGATGAATTAGAATAGATTGAAAAGAATAATACTTGGACATTAGTTCCCCAGCCTAAAGACAAAAATGTAATTGGAACTAAATGGGTATATATAAATAAACTTAACGAGGATGGTGAAGTAATCACAAACAAAGAAAGATTATTTTGTAAAGGTTATTCATAGAAAGATTGAATTGACTATAATGAAACCTTTGCACTGGTAGCCAAAATTGAGGCAGTTAGACTATATCTTGCATTTGCAGCTCATAAGAACTATAAATTTTATCAGATGTATGTAAAATGTGCATTTTTGAATGTTTACATTGAACAACCTGATGGATTTTCTTTGGCAGATGACATGAATATGGTTTGGAGGTTAAGGAAAGCTTTATATGGATTAAAGCAAGCTCCTAGAGCTTGGTATGCTAGATTGGATAAATGTCTTTTAAAGCTTCATTACACAAAAGGTAATGTTGACAACAATTTGTATTACAAAGTTACTAATGATGACATTTTGGTTATGGAAGTACTTATGGATGATATCATTTTTTAAGGTGAAGAAGAGTTATGTGAAGACTTTGCTAACAAGATGCAGGAATAATTTGAAATATATATGATTGGAGAGATAAAAAAATTCTAGGTTTGCAGATTTCACAAAAAGATAAAGGTATATCCATATGTTAAACAAAATACTTAAAGGAACTCTTGCAAAAATTTGGTATGGAAAACTCCAAACCGGTAAGCACTCGTATGACTACAACTAATAAATTGACTTTAAAGGATGATTTAGCACCTATAAATCTAAAAATGTACAAATCTATGATTGGAGGATTACTATATTTGACACAAACCAGACCTGATATAATGAATGCAGTATATATTGTTTCAAAATTTCAAAGCAATCCTAAAGAAAATCATGAATTGGTAGTAAAAAGGATTTTTCAGTACCTACAAGGCACAACAAATCTTGGTTTATGGTATCCTAAGGATAAAAATATTGATTTATGTGCATACATAGATACAAACTTGGTAGGAGATGTATATGATAGAAAGAGTACCACTGGTGGTGCATTCTTTCTTGGTAGAAGATTGATTTTATGGATCAGCAAGAAGGAGACTTGTACATCATTATCTACAACAAAATGAAAATATGTTGGAACATCAACTAATTGTACTCAGGTATTATGGATCAAGCAGATGTTGAAAGATATAAATATAAAATGCAAAGAACCGATAACTATCTATTGTGATAATTCAACAGAAATTGATATATCAAAGAATTCGGTATTTCACTCCAAGACAAAGCATGTTTCTATTAAGTATAAGTTTCTGAAAGAGAATGTTGAAGAAAATAAAGTGAGATTGGTTTATATGAATACTAAAGAGAAAATTGCAGATATCTTTACAAAGCCTTTGCCTAAGGAAACATTTGAATATCTCAGAGAGTAGCTTGGGGTAATTTCCCCACCAACAGAGACTTGAATGATGAAGATTGGCATCAAATAGGCAGGGAATAACATAAAAATCTTTTTTCGGCTTTGATGAAGGAGAGCTACTGCTCAGTGAGAGTAGTTGGCTATATGTTAAGTTCTATTTTTTATTCTTAAGTGCTTTGGCATTTTATTTCAAAGGGGGAGAGATATCTATGGAAAAAATTTGTACTTTCGGGAGAGATATTTTTTTAGTTTTGGTTTCTGTTTTGGCACAGAACTTTGTATTGATCTATTTTTGGAGATTATTGGTTTATTGGTTTTTGTCATTTTATTTTCGGCACTTAGATGTTTTTCCATCTAGTGCTACCATCAATGCCAAAGTGGGACATTGTTGGTATTATGGATGACTTTTTCATGTGTTGCATTGGTTTTGTCATTGATGTCAACACTTATCTTCTTGGAGGTCTACATTTTTGATTTGGCACTATGGTTAAATTGGTTTATTGTTGAACCGGCACATTGTGTTCATCGACATGATTAGTGGCTTATGCATAGTCACCGGTATATGTTCACCATGAGGATCTATGGTTTACCGACAGTGATGATAACTTGTTATCATCTGGAGATCATTTGTTTAAGTCGATTCTAAATGGATCGGATGTTTGGATCTAGTGTTTTTCTTATTGGTCTAACCAGGTTGACAGATTTACCTTTATCGGCAGATAAGTCTAGGTTATGGACCGGTACATGATATCTATTCCATATCAGCACGACACATCTTGGAAATGGTTTATTGACTGGATAATGTGGTAAATGTATTGAGCTGACATATTGTATCACGTCAAGACTTATTTGTAATTGATTTAATTGTAATATCTTTAGTGAGCCAACCTCATGTATAGGTCATAGGTTTTTAATAAATGATTCTAAGATCTTAATGAAGATCGATCATTATGAGTGTGTGCGAATATTGAAGAGCGAAAATAAGTAGATCCTTGTACAAATCATGCAAACATTACCTGAAGGTTGAAGGAAACATTATGAAGGTGTTTGACACTCATGGTCAGAGCTTAAACTGATACTGAATCCAGCATTGCAGATGCTAGTCTAAAGTAGTAGATTGTTATTGGATTTAACCATCCAATTGTAGTCAGTGTGACTCCTATTTTGTAATTGAGCAGTGAACTCTAGGTGGTTGGCCTTTTTACGTGGGCAGACCCCATTTGTATACACTTACTATCTGCAGTAATATCATCTAATTGTGGGTAAGGTTTCCCACCATGGTTTTTCCCCTTACAAGGTTTCCACATCAAAATATCTGTGTCATGTGTTGTGGATGTTGTTTCTCTTTTTGTTTCATGCATTAAGCTATACCCGTACTACTATAACTGTTAAATTGTTTTATGGGCATTAAAGTTGGTTTTACAGACACTAAGTTTTAAGTTGGATTAATTGGTTTTGATTTTTAATTCATTTACAATTGGTTCACAACTGATTCACCCCCCCTCTCAGTTGTCCTTCCTGATTCCTAACATGCCTTACCCCTAAGGATTATTCCTTAGTTAGATGAAGAATCTCCCGTCGGTGCAGGATTGCTCTGTTTTGTTGGTGTAGAGGCAAATTCATCATTTCTCTGATCTCTCTTCTTGACCCATTGTTTAGAGAATTCTTTCTTGATTTCATTCACCTTTTCCTTGCCTTTTTCATTATATCCTCTATTGTTTTTTGGTACATTCTTTCTTCTACAAAATCTTGCAATATGCCCAATCTTGTGACATTCATAACAAGTTTCATTGTTTCTTTGAATAGATTTTCCATAACCTTGCCCAGTTTGAGTTCTGCATTGATTAGATAGATGTCAAAATCTAACACAAGCATAGCATTTTACATTCATTCTCTAATTGTTTGAGTTATGACCATGTTTATTACATTTGGAACATTGACCAGTGGATAAATTTGTATTTTGATTATTCCTAAATCTGCACCGATTTACTCTATGACCAAATTTTTTGCAATTAAAACATTTACCATTGAATTTATAAGCATTGGGTTTCCTTACCGGTTTGTTGTGATCATGATTGTTTGTAGGACTTGAACTTTCTCCATGTTTAAATCTAAGTCCAACTATTTGTCCATTAGGTTTTTGAATTTCCAGCATATCATCAAGCTTGTCTGAACTCTTTTTGAATTTCTCCTTGTATTCATTTTCAGCGACCAAATCACCTTCTAGAGTGTTAACTTGTCTCATAAGTTCCTCTTTGGCATGTTGCATCTGAATCAACTTTTTTTTAAGCATATAATTTTCATAACTAAGACTTATAGATTCATCTGATCTTTCATTAAGTCATCTAACTAAATCTTCCTCATTCTTATTTCTATCTTCAATATCCTTACATAATCTCATGGTTAAATCTTTCATCTCATTCTTCATGTTACTATTCTCTTGTCTCAGTTTCTCTACAATATCTCTGAGAGTTTCTTTTTCTTCATCATTTTGTTTTTGCAGTTGTACATATAATTTTTTTCTCTTATTATTTTCTATGACTAGGTTTTATTGAAGTGCTTTGATGAATTCCTCAGCAGATTTGAGTTCTTCTTCCAGTTTGATATTCTTCCATTTTTCTGCATCAAAATATTCAAGAGCCACTTCCAACTACTGTCTCAAACTTTCCATCGATACCGGTTTCAGAATCTTCCTCAAGTTGTTAGGCTTCTGCAAATAGAGGACTAGGCTTTGATACCAATTGTTAGATACTTGGTTAATCTGAAAGACACTAAGATAGGGGGGGAGTGAATCAGTGTCAGATCGGTGGATGAAAGATTTAAACTTAATTGCCATTTTGTAACTGAAATTAATATATCAGTAAGCAAACAATAATGTAGTAAAGAGAAACAAAATAATTAGCATTAATGCACACCATAACACCAATATTTTGGCGAGGAAACCCAGTGAGGGAAAAACATCAGTGGGATTTGTGATCCATAATATTTACTCACTGGCCAATATGAATAAATATTACTTAGTACAATAGGGGTCTACACATGCAGGAAGGCCAACTGCATAGATCTCACTACTCAACAACAAAAATGGAGTCCCACTGACTACATAATTGGATGGTTAAATCCAATAACAATGTATTGCTTCAAAATAACATCTATAATGATGGATTCAGTACCAGTTTAAGCTTTGTCTAATACCTCTACCAAAAACCTTGCTGGCAAATGATTCTGCTTACACAGAATAGTCTTTGCTCTACTCTACTTCTTATTCTCTCTCAAGATAAACAAGTCAAAGTGCATATACAATTATCTAGTATCACATCCCTATCTTATCACATATATCGCTTACATACACACATTTTATTACCTACTTCATTTCAAATGACCTATAAGATCTCATACATATATGAGTCTTTACAATACATCATGTCAAACATACAATTACAATTTACATTACATAAACAATATTATTGCCAAGTCAGCTTAGGATGTTGGTATGATCTATTATCGGTGTAAACTGGATGCTAGTGTGAATAAACCTTGTTGTATCGATCGGTGCTGATAGGTGAAGTCTAATGCTGGTTGAACTCATAGAACCTTGTTGAACCTTGTTTCCACTTTGTTTCCATGAATGACAACATCTACCATTCTCATCTGAGTATATAATACCAACAGTGAGATATGCTTGCACTAAGTTGAAAGTAGCATCTCTTTGGTGGGAACATTTTCAAGTAGATAGAAAAAGAAGAGGTAAAGAGAAGATCAAATCTTGGAAGTAGATGGTCAACAAGTTAAAATTGAAGTTCATGCCTACTGATTATCAAGTAAATCTACTCTAGAAGTTCCCGAACTTGAATCAGAAAAAATCTAGTGTGAAGGAGTATACTGAAGTATTCTGCAAGTTGAATATCAGATCCAAATATACTAATGATGAGATTGAACAAGTTTCTAGGTACTTGAAGGGTTGTGGATGTCTAGACAAGATGAAATCAGTCTAATCAAGTTGCATAGTGTTGAGGAATCCTATAAATATGCCCCAAAAGAATAAGAGAAGTTGAACAAAAGCAAAGAGGTAAAGGAGGAAGATTTCAAGGAGGGAGATTTCAAGGAGGGGGAAGTTATACCAAAGGAAGAGAACCCTGTACAATTCAAAATAAAGAGAAGAAAGTTAGCAGAGATGGTAGTTCATATCGGAAGGATGATAGAAATTTTTATCATAGAAGAGAATGTAATGGGTACTATAATGAGGGTTATGGAAAAGAAGACAAAAGATATGATAAGAGAGTTTTTAGAGGAACTTTCTTTAAGTGCGGAGGAGAAGGACAACATTCTTTTAAATGTAAGAAGATAGATAATACTAGAAGAACAATATTGGTAGAGGAAGAACCTATCAAATTATCTAATAAACTGGAAGATAGAGAATTATTGATGATGAGGAAAGAATTGTGTCATACCGGAGATGATAAAGAGCCCTTGCAGAGGAAAAATTTGTTTAAGACAAGATGTAAAGTATTCAATAAGTGTTGTAAAGTTATAATTGATAGTGATAGTTCAGATATTCTTGTTTCAAAGGAGATGGCCAATAAGCTAAAGTTGTAAAGATTAAAGAACCCTAAGCCCTATCAGATAGCATGGACTCAAGATGATCATAAGATACTAGTAAGTGAACAATGTTTGTTGAAATTAAAAATTAGATCTTATTATGATGAAGTTTTGTGTGATATTATGCCTATGGATATTTGTCATATTTTGTTGGGAAGACCTTGGTAGTATGATAGACAAGTGATACATGATGGGAGAAAGAACATATAAACTACTGTTGCAAATTGGATGAAGCAAACCTTGTTACCTTTGGAGGAGTCTCTTAAGAGTGAAGTTTGTACAATTATCAGAATTTGTTTGGTGGATGGAAGGATATTCTTGAATGGAATGAGACATGAGAATGTGTGTTTTTCTTTAGTTCCTAAGAAGACTGACTATTTGAAGAATTAAGGAGAACATCCAAATGAAATTAAAGAGTTGTTGATAAAGTATGGAAATATCATTTTAGATAATGTACCTGATGGATTACCATCTATGAGAAGTATCACTAATTGCATGGACCTAATTCTCGGAGCTAGTTTGCCTAATAAAGAAGCACACTGGATGACACCATCGTACATTGAGGAGTTGAATAGACAAGTGTAGGAATTGTTGAGGAGAGGATTGATCAGAGAGAGTTTCAGCCCTTGTGTAGTGCCGGCAGTATTATCTCCTAAGAAGAATGGAGAATGGAGGATGTGTGTTGACTCTAGAGAAATTAACAAGATCACAATGAAGGTATAGTTTCCCTTTGCCTAGGATGGATGACATAATGGATTGTTTGAGTGGAGCTAAATGATACACAAAATAAGACTTGAAAAGTGGATACCATCAAATAAAAATTGGAGAAGGAGATGACTGGAAGACAACATTCAGGACAAATCAATCATTGTATGAGTGGTTGGTGATGCCTTTTGGATTGACTAATGCATTGAGTACTTTCATGAGGTTAATGAACCAAGTATTGAAAAAATTCTTGGGTAAGTTTGTTATTGTATATTTAGATGACATTTTGGTATTCAATAAGCTCAAGGAATAACATATGTTGCATTTGAGATAAGTTTTGTAGAGGTTGAGAGAAGAGAAGTTGTTGATAAACATTAAGAAGTGAAGTTTCATGAAGGAAGAATTAGTCTATTTGGGATTCGTGATATCCACGGATGGATTGGATCTTGATAAGGTAAGAGAAATTGTGTAATGGCCTACACCAGAAAGCATTCGAGAGGTAAGATCATTTCATGGATTGTCTAGTTTCTACTAGAAGTTTATCAAGAAATAAAGTTCAATTTGTAGCCCTATGATAGAAGCATGAGAGGAGATATGAAGGATTTAAAGTGGACAACCAGAGCAAATAGGAGTTTTGAATTGTTGAAGTAGAAAATGACTAAGAAACCTGTGTTGGCTTTACTGAATTTTAGCAAAGTATTTGAAGTGGACTGTGATGCAAGTGGGAATGCAATTGGAATAGTGCTAAGCCAGGAAGGCAGACCGGTAGCTTATTTCAGTGAGAAGTTGAATGATGCAAGAAGGAGATATTCTGAGTATGATTAGGAGTTTTATGCCATATTTCAAGCCTTGAAGAAGTGGAGACATTATTTTTTTCCTAAGGAGTCTGTGTTGTACACTGATAATTAAGATTTATAGTATTTTAAGAGTCAGAGTAAGTCGAATCAGAGACATGTGAGATGGGTAGAGTTCTTACAGAGTTATACCTATGTTTTGAAGCATAGAAGTGGAAAGTCAAATAAAGTTATTGATGCCTTGAGTAGAGAGAGGAATCTTCTGATAGAGATGAGAGTAGAAGTATTAGGTTTTGAGGAATTGAAGAACTTGTATGAATATGATCGGGATTTTGCAGAACCTTTGAAAGCTTGTAAGGAACTAGTTATAATGGATAGGAGTAAGTGGCTAGACTATTTCATTCAAGTTGAGATGTTGTTCAGAGGAGTTCAGTTGTATATACCTAGTAATACTTGATGAACTTGAAAAGCACTGAGAGGGGGGGTGAATCGGTGACTCCAAAACATACACTACTTTAAATACTAATCCATAGATGAATTTAACCAAGTAGTTAAACAAAATACATGCTATCCAAAATGAAATAACAACATCCACATAGAGTAGAACATCCACCATAACACAAGTGTTTATACATGGAAAACACAAATAGGTAAAAATTACGGTGAGATGGAACTCACAAGTTAACTATCTGCAATAATAGAAAACTGACCGGTTAAGGTCATACAAAGAGCTCTACTAGGAGCGACTCTTGCTAGAGATTCCAAGCTTGATTAGAAGCTTATATCCTGTTAAGAGTACTACCCTATTAGGAGTAACCACACTGGAGGATTTGAGAATCCAAACTAATGGATCACCTTGTTAGAGGATTTGTACAATGAAGCTTGTTATAGCTTACTCAGTTAAGGGATTTGTATTCGTTGTAATGGTTAGAAAACAACAAGAGTAGCTTGATCTATTCTGAGTATCTCAGGACTTTCTTGATCAGATCCTTCTAAGTACATTTAATACTACTCTACATCTTAACACCTATCACTTCTCAAGAAAATATTTTTCACTCTTTTCACATAACAATTCTCTATCTATTATCATCATCATAAAAATGATTCTCTACGATGTCTTTAAATAGACATACAAACCTTATGTCGGCCATAGGAACACAATTTCCTAGGTGCACTGAATCTAGTCATATAATCATAACTCATCACAAAAATGACCGCCAAACAAATGGTGCTAGTAAATCATCACAAAATAGATACCATGTTCGCATTATGTGAACCAATATAAGAACCGGTATGTGGACATAATGACATTGTATGTTCTCATTGATGTCAATATGTTGAAGAGGTATGAACTGGCATATGTGAGAACCGGTATAACACTGTGAACCGGTATTTGTGCCAAAGTGAAGTGGTATATTTGTTCAAGGTGAACCGACATGTCAAGGTGAACCAGCATAAAGTCATGGGAACCGTGACATGGAAGCATTATATGACTACCGGTTGGTAGGTAATTTCCACTTTAGGATTTCCAGTTGGAGTACCTCAAGCCTATGTGACTCAATCGATGATCTTTGTGTGATGAGTTAGCCGTATAACAAAGAAGAGATCATATTGCCAGGTCAACCTTGTGCACGTGAAGGATCTTGCATGAAGAAGACTATCCCTATCTACCTTAGGAATGTGTGAAGTCTGTAAATGGTGATAACATGTCATGGGTTACCAGCCGCCATGAAATCAGTGGAAAATGAACGATGGAGAATGTCTTGAGATTGGATGAAGACTGTTGCATTCAATACAGTATGATTAGTAGTTAGGATTGAACCGTTTGAATTCCTTAACTAACAGGTCTAGGGTTTAGGGTTTAGGGTTTATGCTAATGACCTATCTGTTGTTCTATAAGGTCAATGTTGTGATTCTTTCAGAGGTTGTTGGCAAAAGTTGTGTGTGAGTATCCAAGAGAAGGGATATGTGATTCTTACTAGACCAGAGGAGAGAAGTTATACTTGCAGAGTGTAAGTGCAGAAGATGAAGAGGAGCTTAAGTGGATCTACATTGGAATTGAGTGTTGTTACCAGATCATTGTAATACCTGTTGATCTCTAACCACCTCAACAGTTGGAAAATCCCCTAATAGGGTAGCCTTAACCGGCTTGTTGTAAATCCCTTAACAGGGTAACTCAAAGTTATTGAGATCTGGAAAGCTAGAGAGCTCTGGAAATCCTTTAGCTATTGAGTTCTTGAAATCCTCTAACAAGGTAACCCGTAACAAGGTTTAACCCTTAACCAGGTATTGTAGCCATCCCTTAACTAGGTGATCCCTAACAGGATCGGTTCCTAACAGAACCTATTGTATCTGTCTTTAACAGGACAAGACTCCTAACAAAGCAGACTTCCAAAGAGTTCAACAACAAGCTTGTGGGTATTTATCCCCACCGTGGTTTTTCCCAGTTGGGTTTCCATGTGAAAAATATGTGTGTCATGTGTGATTCTTTTATCTTGTGATGCTTTGTTATTGCCTATTAAGCATATGATGGTTCTATGTTTTATGTTTGTCAATAAAACATGTTGAACTAGCTGTTGTGAAGATATGATGATAGATTACCTGTTCATGCATAAGGGTGAAATGGTAGTGTAGTTTTGAGTTGAGTGGAAAGCTAAGTGAGTAACCGGTTTATGATTGTTTTAGTTGTTCTGGGTTTTACCAGTTGCACTCTGTTTCAAACCGGTGTCACTATTTGCCAGTCATTTGGAGTAATTGTTGTTGAACTTGTTTAGGACTGTATTTTATCTGTACTGATTCAACCCCCCTCTCAGTACCGGTTTGGTACTATTCATTCATCATTGAGTTATCAATTGGTATCAGAGTGTCCTCCAAGTCCTGTGTGTTATAAGATTAACCTCTTGAGGTAAAGATCCCAGTCAAATGATGAAGAGGGAAGGTCCAAAGCTTAACAGGGAAAATTTCGGTACATGGAAAGATAGGATGAAGATATTCTTCAGAATCATGGGTGCTCAACACTGGAGCTATGTTGAGAATGTCTATGTTGCCCCTACTGGTACTCTCACCGATGACCAAAAGAGAGAGATAGAAGAAAATGGGCAAGTCATGGAAGCCCTTATTATTAGTCTATCTGACATTAAGTTTATTGACGTTCAGGACAAGGTAAATCCCAAAGAGGTATGGGATGCTCTTGAAAATATCTATGGTGGTGATGAACATGTAAAATAGGCTAAGGAAGAAAGCCCGAGAGGGAAGTTTGAAGATATGCGGATGGTTGAAAGTGAGACCATTCAGCAGTATGGAATAAGAATAAAAATAGTTGTTGGAGATATCAAGAGTGTAGGAGGTAAAATAGAAGATTCCATTGTAGTAAGCAAAGTCCCGAGATCTTTATTGTTGTTCTATGCAATAAGGGTTGCTGCTATTCAGGAGATAAGATCAATAGACAAGACTAAGGTATCCTTGGACTCCATCATAGCCAAGTTGATAGCCTATGAGCTAAATAGTTTTGATGGTAGTGTTCAAAAGACTGAATCAACTTTTAAAGCCTCTGCTATACCATCCAAAAAATGAAAAGAAGCTAGCACTAGTGGTGAACCTAGATAGAGCAGAGTAATGGATAACGAGGAGTTTCTGATGGAATTTGTGTTCGCATTTTTGATGTTTATGTTGTGGTTGTCATTGATGGATACACACTTGTATTGAGATCCCCTTTATATGTATGAGCTAGAGCTCAACTGGTATTTGTTCCAACCGATATGTTGTATTCTAGTCTTTAGACTAATGATTTTGCAGAATGTGTTTCCCGGTCTGAAGCGACATGACGACCCCAAGCAGTTCATAGATCTAAACTGATACAAGGGAGCAAAGTGGCATAACACATTCATACCAGTCTTCATTTTTGTCAAACTGGCAACCGGTATTTTGTATGAACCGGTAATACTCTGTGATGAGTTACCAACCCACTGATTGATTGATGGTGCTGACATACTAATAATTCTTTTTGTGTCGTGTTACTGAGTATGTCTAGATTCATTGAACATAGGAAATTGTAATGTAATCTATTGGACCAACATGAAATCAGATTCCTTTAAAAGGACATCATGTCTAGGGTTTTGAGTTGTTGTAACTATTGCTGAAAGGGTTTATGTTGTGGCTAGGGTTTAAGGTGATTATTGTAAGAGAAATCTTATCTGAGAAGATCAAGTTGTAAATAGAAAGAGATAGAGAAGATTGAAGTAATGCTGGAGTGCATTAGCAGCGAACTATACTGGATCTAACTAAGCAGTCTGTGCTATAAGATAGATCAAACACTTGTTGATTACTCACATCTTTGACAAGTCTATAGCCCTTAACTGGGTAGGCCTCAAAGCCTTTGTAAAATCCTCTAACAAGGTGGTTCACTTCTGTGAATCTGAAATCCTGTAACAAGGTAGTCTTTAATCGGACTTATCTCCTAACAGAGATTGAGATTCCTAACAGGATCTATTCTGGTGAAGAACATTGTAAGACCTTAACCGGTCTGACCTTAACCAGTCTGGTTTCTATTCTACAAATAGTGACTTGTGAGTTCCATCTCATCGTGGTTTTTCCCAGTTGGGTTTCCATGTCAAATATCTTGTGTTATGGTTGTATTGCTTTTGTGGGTGAATGCTTTATTCGTATTTTGGTTTGCATGTGTGATACTCGGTCTGTCTATTAGACTGTTTTATCTATTTATCTTCAGACTATGCAAGTGTTTAAGTATAGAGATTTTTGGTTTACTAATTCACCCCCGCCTCTTAGTATTCATCAATTGGTATCAGAGCCTACCTTTCTATAATTTTAACCACTTGGAAAGAGATATGGGGGAATACACTTTGACGAAACTTACTCAATGGGTCACTAAGTCTGAGCAAGCCTATGATGATCTTATGGTCAAATAAAAGGCATCTCAAGCAAAAAGGAGAGAACATGAGGAAAAGCTGGTGGAGCTATCTGAAAGTAGTTCTGAAGATGAAGCTAATATGGAAGCCATGATTGCAAAAGTGAATAAGCTGAATGATTCAAACTCCAATCCAAGAAAGGAGTTGGAAGGACTGACTATCTAGTTTAGTCAAGAGCTTGAAAACCATAGGAAAGCTGAAGATCAGGTAAAGGACAGAGATCATGAGATCTCCAAGTTGAAACAAGAGATTAGTGCACTGACTGCTCAACTTCATGAGAGTAGGATGGAAAAGGAAGACATGCAAGGTGAACTGAACATAGCCATCTCTAAAAAATGCAAGTCTAATGGAGACAAATACTGCTATTTCCAAAGAACTCTCTAAGTCAAAGGAAATACTTGCTATGTTTGGCAAAAGTACTGTCAAGCTAGAGCAAAAGCTTGAGTCATCTAGATCGGTAAAGAATACCAAAGGTCTTGGTTTCTCTGGACATGAGGAAAGAGAATCCTTAGGAACAAATGCTGAAGCATCAAAGAAGCAACCGGTACTCAAAGGAAAAGGTAAGCAAAAATTCAAACCTATTTCCTTTAACTATCTTAAAGAAGGACACACTGCCAATGTATGTAGGAGCAAAGCCTACAATAATTTTCCATATTTTATCAACAATGTACCTAGATCCAATAAGTTCAATGGTCATTGTTATGCATGCAACAAGTTTGGGCATAGAGCATCTGAATGTAGGTCTGTCATGAACAATACCGGAAGAGATCCTCAAAGGACCGAAGGAGCTGGTTCAGAATCTTTTGTAAACCAGAACCCTAACTAGTTCAATGCCTACAATTATCAGTCAAGCAACAATGGTTATCAATCGGCAACCAGATGGAGAGCAAATTGTTGGATTTGTCATGGACATGGACACACTGCGGCTACATGCAGAAGGAAGAATGGAAATATGATCAATGGACCTTGGAGAGCACATGGATTGGTTTGCTATCACTGCATCAAATTGGGTCACATTGCAAGATTCTACAGAAGTAGAATGAGTATATCTGATGATATACTAGTCACTTAGAAAGGAGAAGTTGATGTTGGAAAATTTCAAGCGGACATGAACAAAACCTAGAGGAAGAAACCAACAATGTTGGAAGAGGAACCGGTTTCTGCACCTAGTGTGGAAATATCAAAACTAGTAAACTAAGCTCCAAAGAGGCTTAGGGGGAGAAAATGGCAAAATGATTGTGAACCCCTGGTTACAATGGTAAAAGACCTTAACCAGTATGTGATACCTATTGCTTGGGAGAAGACCAAAGATGGTAAAGGAGGCAAATTAGGGTTTTCACCCTAATAGAGGAGCATTAATGGTGGTAGGTGAGAGACATGTATAAAAGCATATTTAAAATCATTTCTCACTATCTATTTTTGAGCGAAGAAAAGTTTTCAAGTGCAGAGCGAAGAAAAGGCGATTTGAGCTAAGATTTCAAGAAATTGATAAATCTTGAAGGAGATTCAAATCCAGTTTGCAAGCGGTCGTGGAGAGCACAAAGTGGTGATTCGGCAACCAATGGAGAGAGGAGTGAAGTAGAATCAGGAAGCCCTAAATTCTCATTGTAAAGGTATTTTTTGTGTTCTTTAAAATACTCAACAATGGCTTCCGCATCTCATACCAGTTCTAGTACATCCATTGAGTCGAAAAGTTTTATTCAGAGGATGTCCAAATATAATGCCTTATCACAAGTTCCGGCTGGAGTCATAGTTGAAGAAGGAATTTTTGATTATATTGATTACAAAATAGAAGACCTAGGGTCTTTAGCTATTCACACCCAGCTAGGTTTATTTTGTAGCAAGGACAAAAAGATCAAACCGAAGTTTAGTATCCTAGAGAAGAAGAAACTCCATAATGTAGTATACTTTCTAGAAGATTTTATGGAGGATAACATTAGGATCATTTTGAGCAGAGTCCATGGTGACAAGATGTACCTGGAGAGGACGCATGATATCATGCCTCAAGCAATTCATATAGTCACTGATTTTTACAACACAGGGGAAGTGCCAACCCTAAGAACAATAAGCAAAACCGAAATGGCCAAGCTCACTAGTTCAACAAGTGACTCATGGGGTATGACATTTAATCCTATCAAGGATGATCTGGTGAAATACGCTTGCATGGTGATAGGCTACAGAACATTTTCAGCTAGCAGGATTAATTTTGTAGCTGCTGCAACAGTAAATGCCACTTACCGGATGATTAAAGAGGATGCATCTTTTGACTTATGCATCGGTATGCAGAGGCAACTCCTGTTGAATCTAAAGGCGATCAAACAGGACAATGCAATGAGGTTTAAGTTTGGACAACTACTGATAGGGTTGTTCTTCTATTTCCAAGGCTACTTTCCTAGAGTAGGAGATGTCCAGTGGTCTCCTGACCAACTGGTAACCAAGCAGATCAAGGAAAGTATACAAGCCATTGGAACTGGTTACCCTGAAGTACTGAACAAATATTTTGATGAGTTTAGAAGAAAGATGAGTCAAAGGGTAAGGATATCAGGTGATATAGTTAAGAAATATGAAGATGACATCTGTTTCACCATTCAAGTGGACAAATGCTTAATGGAGGCTGTTGAGCCTAGAATGGAGGAAGTGGAGCCAATGGGCTATGAAGTTATGTATGATATGCTGGAAGGGTATGCCTCAACCCATATTTCCTTGCCTCTTGATCCAAAGGCTAAAAGGACCAGAACCTACTTGGAGAGGATTACACTAGCTGAAGAACCATCAGTTAAGAAAGGAAAAGAATTGACAGCAAAGAAAGCCAAAGTAGTGCCTGCAGCATCGGTACCGGCTACCACTGCAACTCCAAGAGTGACCAAGCAGTCACCGGAAAAGAAGAAACCAGAGGAGACACCGACAAAAGTCTTTGAAAGAAAAAGGAAGATGAAGACAAATGAATCAGACTTTGAAGAGACCGAGTCTGGTGAAAATCCAAAGAAGGCCAGACAGACAAAGAAAATGAAGAAGAATGAACTGGCAGCATCCGCACCGGTAAATATTGACATCTTCTCATACAAACCTTTGACACATTTTCAAAGGAAAGTTAAGAATATTAGGAGAAAATTACTTCATGATTTAGTAGATTATTATGATGATTTTAGTGATGAGGAAAAGGAAGAAGTATTATAGGAAATCATAATTTATTTGTGTAAAAATGACCGGTCACCATCAGAGATTAAATCTTAGACACCAGATTCTTTGTTTAAAGCATTAGATAATAAATGGCGCATTGCCATTGAAAAGGAATAGGAGATTAGGGAGAAAGTCTTTGCACACTACTTTCCCAACCTCTCAAATTCAGAATTGTTTGATGTGTTGGACTCAAAATAAAGGTCTCTTCTTCACAAGGAGAAGAAGACTCTGGTTGTTGGAGGGGAGAATTGATGATGTTCAAAAAGATACTCATCAACATATGGATTATGCTATCAACTCTCACAAAGAAAAAATGGCCAACCTCCAAGCGGAAAAAGAACTGGTTGTATCCAAACCGGATGAAGTTTTTGATGAGGAAGGAAACCTGGTTGAAGAACCAATCGACACTATTGATGTTGATGCACTGGATGTAGAAGATGTCACTCAGGACATACCTTCTGATGGAACAGAATAGGGGCAACAAGCCGAACAGGGTGGTGAGTAGGTTAAGGACACACAGGAGGTGACTACAAAAGAGGAAGAGAAGAAGAAGAGGGATGAAGATGAGAAAAAGAGGAAGAGAAGAGAAAAGAGGAAGAGGAGAAATGAAAAGATGAAGAGAAGAAGAAAGAAGAAGAGGATAAGGAAGAGAAGAGGAATAAAGAAGAGGAAGAAAAGAAGAAGAAGGAAGAGGAAGAAAAGAAGAAGAAGGAAGAAGAAGAGAAGAAGGAAGAGGAAGAGAATAAGAAGAAGGAAGAGGAAGAGAAGAAAAAGATGGAAGAAGAAGAAAAGAAGAAGAAGGAAGAAAAAGAGAAAGAAGAGGAAAAGAGGAAAGAAGAAGACAAGAAAAAGAAAGAAGAGCAAGAAAAGGAACAAAAGAAAGAAGTATGGAAAAGGAAGAAGGCAGAAGTAGACAAGGCAACAAAAGCAATGGAGAGAACTCAGATGGAGACTCCGAAGGCAACCGAGAGTCAAGCCAAACTGGCTAATAGCTCCAGTCCTATCGATCTCCAATCTGCAAGTGAGTCAGAGCTTATGCAAAGAATCAAGGTTGCTCAAGAGCGCCTTGAGATCATTCGCAGGAAAAAGGAACAAGACATAATTCAGGCAGCTATAGACACCCTTACCGGTTTAATCCCCAGTACCAATCTTCCTGACACTAAATCATCACTAGCACAACTCAAACTTCTATGTACTATAGTGGATGATCAGGTGCAAAGCCTGGAAGAAGTAGCTGAGGAAAATGTCAAGAAAGAGCACCAAAAGGCTCTTAACATTGCTCTAGTGAAAAAGATGAATGAGCTTCGGACTGAACTGCTGAAAGACCAAAAGGACATAAGGAATGCCTTGGATGGGGGAAACTTGCTACTAAGCAAAATCTATCAACCTCATCTGTTCTGCGATGATGTGCTAGCCAAGAAGGAAAAGCTTCAAATGGATTTACAATCCTACTTGGGCACATTTAAGACACCTTATGATTCCTTTGCAACGTATGGGCAAACTGTTCACCGGTTCCAGATCCAGTCAGCCAAAATAGAGCAAGAGATCAGTACATGATCTAAAGATTTGTAGGAGCTACAACTGGTTTTACTTCCACATCTGCAAATTCTTCAGAAGTGTTATCTGAACCTGGATGCCTTGACAGTGACATAGGAGCTGAGCACAATTGATGCCATGGAGGAACAGGTATACTAGATGCAAATAGAAAAAGAAGTGGCTACCTCCTTACTTGAGTCCTGGTCTCTATCCATGAAACAATTTTTGCAGGACTATAAATCGGTTTTTGACAAGTATTATTCATTGTTGTCAGAAAATTTTTATGGAAACAGGGTTGTTCAGCGATACTTTGTCATTGTTGGCAAAGGGGGAGAAGTATCTATTTTTGGTTTTAAAATTTTGATCTTCTGATATAGGGGGAGAAGTACTTTATCTATTTTGAAGACAAATAGGGAGATGCATCTATTTTTTTTTTAAATTTTGATATATGTTTCGATATTTGTTATATGCTCTGATGTCTCAATGATTATGCTCTGTATGCAAAATTTCTATACATTGTGTTGATTAATGGATAGTGTATATGCTTAGGGGGAGCAATTTTGTTAATGGCAAGTTTTTGTTGTAAAACAATTAGATGTCATAATTTTATTTTCCTAATTGTTGCCATCAATGCCAAAGGGGGAGATTGTTGGCATTTTTGATGTTTATGTTGTGGTTGTCATTGATGGACACACACTTGTATTGAGATCCCCTTTATATTTATGAGCTAGAGCTCAACCGGTATTTGTTCCAACTGGTATGTTGTATTCTAGTCTTTAGACTAATGATTTTGCAGAATGTGTTTCCCGGTCTGAAGTGGCATGATGACCCCAAGCAGTTTGTAGATCTCAACCGGTACAAGGAAGCAAAGCGGCATAACACATTCTTACTAGTCTTCATTTTTGTCAAACCAACAATCGGTATTTTGTATGAACCGGTAATACTCTGTGATGAGTTACCAACTGGCATTTTCTGATGAGTTACCAACCCACCGATTGATTGATGATGCCGACACACTAACGGTGCTTTTTGTGTCATGTTACTAAGTATGTCTAGATTCATTGAACCTAGGAAATTGTAATGTAATCCTATTGGACCGACATGAAATCAGATTCCTTTAAAAGGATATCATGTCTAGGGTTTTGAGTTGTTGTAACTGCTGCTCAAAGGGTTTAAGGTGATTGTTGAGTTGTTGTAAGAGCGATCTTATCTGAGAAGATCGAGTTGTAAATAGAAAGAGATAGAGAAGACTGAAGTAATGCTGGAGTGCATTAGCAGCGAACTATATTGGATCTAACCAAGTAGTCTATGCCATAAGATAGATAAAACACTTGTTGATTACTCACATCTTTGACAAGTCTGTAGCCCTTAACTGGGTAGGCCTCAAAGCCTTTGTATAATCCTCTAACAAGGTGGTTCACTTCTGTGAATCTAAAATCCTGTAACAAGGTAGTCTTTAATCGGACTTATTTCCTAACAGAGATTGAGATTCCTAACAGGATCTGTTCTGGTGAAGAACATTGTAAGACCTTAACGAGTCTAGTTTCTATTCTGCAGATAGTGATTTGTGAGTTCCATCTCACCATGGTTTTTCCTAGTTGGGTTTCCACGTCAAATATCTTATGTTATGGTTGTATTTCTTTTGTGGGTGAATGCTTTATTCACATTTTAGTTTGCATGTGTGATAATCGGTCTATCTATTAGACTATTTTATCAGTTTATCTTCAGATTGTGCAAGTGTTTAAGTATAGATATTTTTGGCTTACTAATTCACCCCCACTCTTAGTTTTCATCAATTTGAAGCTCTTCTTGCCAAGAAATTTCCAAAAGGAACCAGTAAATACAAAGGTAAGCTACCTTTGAAATGCTTTTCTTGTAACTAGATATGACATATTGCTATAAACTATCCTAATGGCAATAACAAGGACAAACTAGAAAGGTTCAGGAAATTCAAAGGAGGAAACCAGAGAAACTTTTTTGTGGCAGTTGATGAAGGTGTCACAGATGAAGAATCAAAGGATGAAGGAAATGAAGATATTGTGTTTGTTGCTATCAAAGAAGATGTGTCAGAAAATAAGGCTCTTCTCTCCCAATTTGATAATTCCAATGAGTGGATCATTGATAGTGGTTATTCTCACCATATGACTAGTGACCGGAGCAAGTTTCTATCCTTGGAGGAGTATGATGGTGGTGTGGTTTGCTTTGGAAATGATGCACCATGCATCATCAAAGGTAGAGGGTCCATCTCTCTTAATGGAAAGAGTAGTTCTGACAATGTGTATTGGGTTGATGGTCTCAGACACAACCTTCTGAGTGTTGCCCACCTGAATGACAGTGGCCTCACTCTAGAATTCAAGAATGGAGTTTGCAGAATCAAAGGAAAAGATGGTGAATTGGTGGCCACTAACATGCAGACCAAAGGTAACCTATTTCATCTGAATGCAAATATAAGTACATGTCTTATGGCTAAATTTGATGATAGCTGGATATGGGATAGGAGACTCTGCCATGTAAACTTTGATAACATTATAAAGGCTAGTAAGATCAAGGCAGTTAGAGGGTTGCCGGTGCTAAGCAAACCAAACAATACCTTGTGTAGAGAGTGTCAATTGGGGAAAATGTCTTCCTCAACCTTTAAAGGTAAATCTTTCACTATTGACAACTTGCTTGATCTTGTGCATACTGATTTGTGTGGTCCTATGAAAACTAGAAGTGTGCAGGGTGATAGGTACTTCATGATTCTCCTTGATGACTGCTCAAGAATAATGTGGGTCACATTCTTGAAAAACAAGTTTGAAGCCTTTGTGAAGTTCAAAGGTTTCAAAGCATTAGTGGAGAAGGAAAGTGGTAAAAGGATCAAGTGCCTCAGAACTGATCAAGGAGGGGAATTCACTTCCGGTGAATTCAACAAGTACTATGAAGAATTTGGCATCAAAAGGCAACTGTCTGCCCCCTGACTCCACAATAGAATGGCCTAGCAGAAAGGAATGATCGGATTGTGGTTCAAGTAGCTAGAACCATGTTGATTCAAGGAAAGGTAGCTCACGCCTTTTGGAGAGAAGCAGTAAGCACTGCAGTCTACACAATGAACTGGGTACTCATCAAGAAAGGTAAGGACAAAACTCCTTATGACTATTGGACCTATAAGACACCTATGGTTAACTACTTTAGGGTATTTGGTAGAAAATGTTACATCAAGAGAACTAAACATCAGGGAAAATTTGAAGCTAAATGTGATGAGGGAATATTCCTAAGATATTCCACCAAGAGTAAAGTTGTCAAGTGTTTCAACAATAGGACTCAGAGAATTATGGAAAGTATCAATGTGAGAGTTGATGAAACCTCTAAGAAACCAGAGGAAACCAGCAGTGAGAAAGCTGTAAATGAACTAGTTGCAACCTTCTGGGAACTGGTTGTCAGTCAACCAAGTACCAGTAATAGTGTTCCTAAACCAGTGAATGTTGATACTTATGAAGATGAGGATGAAGAGGAAAAGCAAGAAGAACCAATCAAGACTATTCCTTGGTATGTCAAGCTGAATCATGATCCTCAGCAGATCATAGGAGATAAGGATGCAGAAATCCTTACAAGAAGAGAGATCAGAGAAAACTCATGCATGATCTCTGAATTTGAGCATAAAACATTCAAAGAGGCTCATAAAGATGAAGACTGGATCAAGGTAATGGAAGAGGAACTTGACCAGATAGAGAAAAATGGTACATGGTCCTTGGTACCCAGACCAGAGCATAAAAATGTCATTGGCACCAAATGGGTGTTCAGAAACAAGCTAAATGAGGATGGCACGATGATTAGGAACATGTTGGGAAAAATGGTGTCTCAACCTTGCATTTATGTGAGGTTACTATTTATAGTAAGTTTTCATTTAAGCATGAAATGGTGCGAAACTCTCCCTGAAGCTTCTGGTTGGCTAGATAAGCATTCCAGTACAGTTGCGTCGCAAGGTCATAGCTAGTTTTGAAGATATTAAAATTTTCGTCTTGGAGGGGTGCAATAAAATGTATGAACTTAAATTTGGGGACTTTAGAGGCTTTGAAATTCCCTGAAAAGTGGCCATAACTGGCAAAGAAGGTTATGAGGTGATAGAGAACTTCGTGAGCTTTCCGGCGCTTCAAACGGTTCATCAATCGGACACCCAGTTCTCAAGTTATGGCCTCCGGAAGTTTGTACTCCTGAAATAGGAAAAATAATTTGTATCGGATACATAAATGAGCTGTAAAAGGGAGCGACACGTGTTGATATGTGCTTTAACATGTCATAGAAGGGAGATAAGGTCGGCTACACCTTATTGGGTGGTTTTAGCCCATGGTTTTGTAATACCGTTTGACGGTTTCTTGTATTGTATCTCCTATTTATGAGGTGTGTGAGATAGAGGTTGTGTGTAAGAGTCTCATGGCTATTGAGTTGCCTCTGAATCTCTGATTAGTGGTACTCCTGTGAAGAGCTTGCTCTGCAAGTATGTTGTAATCTATTTTTGATTGCTGAATAAAATATTGAGCTGCTTTTGGAGGGTGGGGTTTTTCTCCCGAAAGGGTTTTCCCCACGTAAATCATTGTGTTGTGGTATGATTGCTATTATATCTATTTCTATTTTCTGTAACTGTTGTAATGATCTAAAAAAGTTTTGCATTACCCTCCTCTCAAGGTTAGTGTAGGAAGTTGTTTCCGCTACTTAACTTCCTTACAAGTGGTATCAGAGCCTGATCACCTTTGGTTTCAATTGTGGGCAGTTGGGTTTTTTGAACTAATCCAGATTTGAGTGGGAGCTTGTGCAGAAGACACTTCGTGATCTTGTTGCAGGAATATTCAGATGGCGAGTTCGTCAGGGAGAATAGAGGTGGAGAAATTTAATGGAAGTAATTTTGAGATGTGGAAGCTGAAGATGGAAGATCTGCTAATAGATTGAGATCTTTGGGATGCTATTGATGCAAATGTCCAAAGGCCCTCAAATCCTACTGCGGCAGCTCAGTATGATGTTATGGACCGAAAAGTCAAGGGTCTAATCAGACTGTGCCTGGCAGACTCTGTTCTAATCAATGTCCATGAAGAAAACTCTGCAAAGAAGCTATGGACTAAGCTTGGTGAGATGTATCAAGTGAAATCTTTATTAAATCAAATTTTCTTAAGAAAGAAATTGTATTCCTTGAAGATGGAAGAGGGTGGACGAATTGTAGACCACCTAGAAGCATTCAATATGATTGTGGCTCAATTAGTATCCGTCGGTGTTAAGATGGATGAGGAGGAAAAATGTCAGATCTTGCTTTGCTCTTTGCCTGATTCGTGGGATTCTCTTGTTATGGCTATCGGTAGTACTTCTGTTGTTTTGAAATCTGAAGATGTGGTGGGTGCCCTACTTGGTGAAGAGATGCGAAGGAAGGTATCCATCAGTTCAAAGGAAGCCCTAACTGTTTGTGGAAGACCTAAGGAGAAAGGCAAGAAGAATGAGAAGCGTGGCAAGTCCAAATCCAAAGGGAGATCGAAATCTCCTGGAAAGTCCAATGTCATTTGCTGGAATTGCGGTAAATCGGGTCACATCCGTAAGGACTGCAAAGAAGAAAAGAAGAAGAAAAAGAAAAAGTTCGATTCTGATTCTGAGTCCGACAAGGAAGATGGCGATGCATTTATTGCGGCTTTGGCGACTCATACAGGTAATGATGCCTGGCTAATTGACTCAGGTGCATCTTTTCATATGACTTCCAATAGAGATTGGTTTTCTGAATATGAAGGATTTAATGGAGGTAAGGTGTACTTGGGTGATGATTCACCTCTAGACATTGTTGGTCGAGGTAAAGTTAGAATCAGGTTTTCTGATGGTAGAATAAAAAGGATTAATGGTGTGCTGCATATCCCTGGATTAAAATGAAACCTGTTATCTATGAGCAAACTAATAGATGCAGGTGTGCAAGTAGTCTTTTCTGAAACAGGATGTAAGATGATTAAGGGTGCTATGGTAGTTGCTAGAGGTGTCAGGTTTGGCACTTTGTATATGCTTGAAGCATACACTGTTGAGTGTAATAGCACTTCTGTAAAAAGTAAATCTATAGATACTTCACTGGAAGATTTGAAGGTTTCACCTTCAGCAGATGGAAATGGTTTTTGGGTACCTAAGGGTGCTCTTTCATCTGAAGCAAAGTTACCTGCAGAGAAGACTATGTTATGGCACCAGAGACTTGGCCACATTGGAGAAAAGGGTCTAAGGACCTTGAAAAATAAAAACCTTGTTGAAGGTTTGAATGACTGTAACCTTGACTTTGATTTCTCTGAGCCTTGCATTTATGGAAAACAAAACCGCGTTTAGTTTTACTCGAGTTCTCATAAAACTTGTGGTGTTTTGGATCTTATCCATTCTGATATGTTTGGTCCAGTAGATGTCTCTTCAATTGGAAAATCCACATATTATGTTTCATTTATTGATGATTTTAGTAGAAGGACATGGGTTTATTTCCTAAAGAGTAAATCTGAAGTTTTTAGTCGTTTTAAAGAATTTAAAGCAATGGTTGAGTTGCAGATTGGAAAGAAAATAAAATGTTTGAGAACTGATAATGGCGGTGAGTTTTGCTCTAATGATTTTGATAGATTTTGTAAAGACTATGGAATTAACAGGCAGAAGACAACTCCGTATTCTCCACAGTAGAATGGAGTTGCAGAAAGAATGAATAGGACATTGATGGAGAAGGCTAGGAGTATGTTGAGTGGTGCTGGTCTCGAACAAAATTTTTGGGCTAAAGCTATTGCCACTGCTTGCTACCTGATTAACAGGTCTCCTACATCAGCTCTTGTTGATAAAATGCCTATGGAAGCATGGTCAGGTCACAAGCCTTCATTGAGACATCTTAGAGTTTTTGGTTGCGAGGCATATGCACATGTGCCAAAGGAGAAGCGAACAAAGTTGGAGAACAAGGCTGTGAAATGTATCTTCATCGGGTATAGTTATGGTGTGAAAGGATACAAGCTTTGGGACCCTGTTGCACAAAAGGTAATTCACAGTAGAAGTGTTATTTTTAGAGAAATTAAGTCTCCTTCTGTTACATTGCAGCCAGAACAGACTAAAAAAGAAGATGTGATTCAACTTCCTTCTACACCTGAAAGAGTTGAATCGAGACCCCTAGATAGGCAAGAATTTGAGGAAAGCTCGTCTAGCTCTGAATCTTCAGAAGAGGAGGAAGAACCTCCAACTCAGCTTGTTCGAAGGTCTACAAGACATAGACAACCACCTGAAAGGTATTCACTTGATGATTGGAGATGTATTTTTGCTCTGAATACTAGTGTGGATGAACCGAAATCTATAGAAGAGGCATTAGGTATGAATGATGCAGAATCCTGGAAGATTGCTATGGAGGAAGAAATGGCAGCTTTGAAAAAGAATGATACATGGGATCTTGTACCATTGCCTGAAGGATGAAAACCTGTTGGTTGTAAATGGGTGTTCAAGAAAAAGATTGGTTTAGATGGAAGCATTGAGAAGTATAAAGCAAGGTTGGTTGCAAAAGGCTACTCTCAGGTTGAGGGTGTTGATTACGGTGAGATATTTTCTCCTGTTGCAAAAATGACGTCTATTAGATTTTTGCTTTCTATTGCTACTGCTTATGATTTAGAGGTTCAGCAAATGGATTTGAAAACTGCTTTTCTTCATGGTGATTTGGAGGAAGATATTTATATGACATAGCCGGAGCACTATGTGGTGAAAGGCAAAAGTAATTTGGTCTGTAAATTGAAGAAATCTTTGTATGGCCTCAAACAAAGTCCTAGGATGTGGTACCAGAAATTTGATACATATGTGTTGAGTTTGGAATTTGAACATTCTAAATCAGATCACTGTGTTTATTATAAATCTGATGGTGATCATTTCTTATTCATTGCATTATATGTTGATGATATGTTATTCATTGGTAAAGGGAAAGGTATGATTTCAGAACTGAAGTCTCAGCTCGCTACTAAATTTGAAATGAAAGATCTTGGTGCAGCAAAGCACATTCTTGGGATGGAAATTAGAAGAGATAGGGTAAACAAGAAGCTATGGCTAGGCCAGAGTAAGTATGTGAATTCAGTGTTACAGAGGTTCAACATGCAGAATTGTAGACCATTGAGTGTTCCTTTTATAGTTGGAACGAAACTATCTATTTCAGATTGTCCTACATCCCCATTGGAGATGGAAGACATGAGTAGAGTGCCTTACCAGAGTGCGGTTGGAAGCTTGATGTATGCTATGGTCTGTACTAGACCAGATATTGCCCAAGCAGTGGGAGTACTTTCTAGATATATGTCTAATCCTGGTAGAGTTCATTGGGATGCAGTCAAAAGAGTCTTCAGATATTTGAAGGGTACTTCAAAGTATTCTTTGTGTTATCATGGTAATTCAGTTGGAGACATGACTTCCCTTGATATCCATGGTTATGTGGATTCAGATTGGGCAGGTGATATTGATAGCAGAAGATCCACCGGTGCTTATGTGTTTACTTTGTTTGGTGGTGCAATTAGTTGGATGAGTAAGCGACAGGCTGTGGTTGCTTTATCCACTACTGAAGCAAAGTATATGGCAGCTACTCATGCTTGTAAAGAGGCCATTTGGCTTAAGAGACTGTGTTCAGATATTGGAATAAAACAAGGTACAGTGACAATTTACTATGATAGTCAGAGTGCAATTAGCCTAGCTAAGAACCCGACATTTCATGCTCGGACCAAACATATTGATGTTCAGTATCATTTTGTTAGAGATATGGTCGAAGATGGTAGGGTGAAGCTGGTTAAGGTGGAAACTTTGATGATTGTTGTAGATGCTTTAACTAAGGCTGTGAGCATAGAGAAGTTTAGATGGTGTTCAGAGTCTATGGGCCTTATGGCCCCTAGCAATTGATTCATTGTGTTGACATTCCCTTCCGCTCATGCAAGGTGTTCGACAAGTGGGAGATTTGTTGGGAAAAATGGTGTCTCAACCTTGCATTTATGTGAGGTTAGTATTTATAGTAAGTTTTCATTTGAGCACGAAATGCTGCGAAACTCTCCCTGAAGCTTCTGGTTGGCTAGATAAGTATTCCAGTAAAGTTGCGTCGCAAGGTCACAGCTAGTTTTGAAGATATTAAAGTTTTCGTCTTGGAGGGGTGCAATAAAATGTTTAAACTTAAATTTGGGGACTTTAGAGGCTCCAAAATGCCCTGAAAAGTGGCCATAACTGGCAAAGCAGGTTACGAGGTGATAGAGCACTTCGCGAGCTTTCCGGCGCTTCAAACGGTTCGTCAATCGGATACCCGGTTCTCAAGTTATGGCCTCCGGAAGTTTGTACTCCTGAAATAGGAAAAATAATTTGTATCGGATACATAGATGAGCTGTAAAAGGGAGCGACACGTGTTGATGTGTGCTTTAACATGTCATAGAAGGGAGATAAGGTCGGCTACACCTTATTGGGTGGTTTTAGCCCATGGTTTTGTAATACCGTTTGACGGTTTCTTGTATTGTATCTCCTATTTATGAGGTGTGTGAGATAGAGGTTGTGTGTAAGAGTCTCATGGCTATTGAGTTGCCTCTGAATCTCTGATTAGTGGTACTCCTACGAAGAGCTTGCTCTGCAAGTATGTTGTAATCTGTTTTTGATTGCTGAATAAAATATTGAGCTGCTTTTGGAGGGTTGGGTTTTTCTCCCGAAAGGGTTTTCCCCATGTAAATCATTGTGTTGTGGTATGATTGCTATTATATCTATTTCTATTTTCTATAACTGTTGTAATGATCTGAAAAAGTTTTGCATTACCCTCCTCTCAAGGTTAGTGTAGGAAGTTGTTTCCACTACTTAACTTCCTTACAGAACAAAGCCAGATTGGTGTGCAAGGGATATGCTCAAGAAGAAGGAGAAGACTATGGATAAACCTTTGCTCCTATAGCCAGATTGGAAGGAGTTCGTATGCTTCTTGCATATGCA
This sequence comes from Cryptomeria japonica, assembly GCF_030272615.1. Taxonomy (NCBI): domain Eukaryota; kingdom Viridiplantae; phylum Streptophyta; class Pinopsida; order Cupressales; family Cupressaceae; genus Cryptomeria; species Cryptomeria japonica. The sequence continues at coordinate 204,297,124 of NC_081411.1, read as the reverse complement.
GCTTTTAAAGGCTTCAAAGTATATCAAATGGATGTAAAACCTGCATTCCTAAATGGTGTACTTGAAGAGGAGGTGTATATTGAGCAACCAGATGGGTTTGCCCTATCTAAAGACAGTGACATGGTATGTAGGCTACATAAAGCCTTATATGGTCTAAAGCGGGCACCTAGGGCATGGTATGAGCACCTACATTCCCATCTTGTGAAGATTGGATTTGAGAGAACAAGTGAAGATAGCAATATCTACTTGAAGTCTGAAGGAGATCAGATCCTAATCTATGAGGTATTTGTTGATGACATTATCTTTGGTGGAGATGACAAGATGATTCATGAGTTTGCAGATGAGATGAAGAAAGAGTTTGAGATGTCACTCATAGGAGAGATTAAGTTCCTCATTGGACTACAGATCCAATAGATGAAGGATGGAATCTTTATCACTCAGTCCAAGTATGTCAAAGAGGTGTTGAAGACTTTTGGCATGGAAGATAGCAAACCGGTTGGTACACCGATGGTGACTGGTTGTAAACTATCCAAAGAGGATGACTCAGCATTGGTTGATGAGAAGGAATACTGATCAATGATTGGTAAATTGCATTATGTAGTGCATAGTAGACCAGATATTGCACATGCAGTTGGCATTACTGCAAGGTTCCAGAAAAGTCCAAGAGAATTCCACTTGGTTGTAGTCAAGCGGATTCTTAGGTATCTGAAGGGAACTATTGACTATGGATTGTGGTATCCATATAGCAAGGACTTCAGCTTGAAAGTGTTCACAGATGCTGATTGGGTTGGTAATGTAGATGACCAGAAGAGCACAACCAGTGGTGCATTCTTCCTTGGTGGTAGACTAGTCTCTTGGATGAGTAAAAAAGAGAGTTGTATCTCTCAGTCTATAGTGGAAGCGGAGTATGTTACAACTTTCATGAACTACACTCAGACAATTTGGATGAAGCATGTATTGAAAGGCTTCAAATTTCTTGTATCGAAACCGGTAAGTATATTTTGTGACAATAGTAGTGCAATTAATATCTCCAAGAATCTAGTTTTACATTCTAGAACCAAGCATTTTAAGCTTAAGTATCATTTATTGAGGGAAAAGGTTCAGAATAAAGAGATTGCATTAGAACATGTTTCCAGTAAGGAGAAGTTAGCAGACATATTCACCAAGCCTCTCCCAAAGACTACATTTGTGTATTTAAGAGGTGAATTGGGGGTACTGCCCCTTCAGGAGGTAAATTAAAAAATATTTGTTCCACATCAGTCAGGTAATGCATAGTCATTTCTTTTGTTGATTGATTTGTTGAAGGAAGCTACTGCTCAGGTGGAGTAGCATAATGGAATAGGGATGTTTGTGCCTCCACTTTGGCATTGTTGTCAAAGGGGGAGAAGAAGTGTAGTGGAGAAGATATCTATAGAAATTGGGGAGAAGCAGTGAAGTGGAGAGATATCTTTGAATATTGCCATCAATGACAAAGGGGGAGATTGTTGGCATTATGTGAACCGGTATGAGAACTGGTATGTGGACATAATGACATTGTAAGTTGTCATTGATGTCAATATGTTGAAGAGGTATGAACCGACATATGTGAGAACCGGTATAACACTGTGAACCGACATTTGTGCCAAAGTGAAGCGGTACATTTGTTCAAGGTGAACCGGCATGTCAAGGTGAACCGGCATGAAGTCATGGGAACCGGCACATGGAAGCATTGTATGACTACCAATTGGTAGGTAATTTCCACTTTAGGATTTCCGGTTGGAGTACCTCAGGCCAGTGTGACTCAATCGGTGATCTTTGTGTGATGAGTTAGCAGTATAAGAAAGAATAGATCGTATTGCCATGTCATCCTTGTGCACATTAAGGATCTTGCATGAAGAGGACTATCCCTATCTATCTCGGGAATGTGCAAAGTCTGTAAACGATGATAACATGTCATGGGTTATTAGCCGCCATGAAATTGGCAGAAAACAAATGATGGAGAATGTCTTGAGATTGGATCAACACTGTTGCATTCAATACAGTATGATCAATGGTCAGGATTGAACTATTTGAATTCCTTAACCTAATAGGTCTAGGGTTTAGGGTTTATGCTATTGACCTGCCTGTTTTTCTATAAGGTCCATGTTGTGATTCTTTAAAAGGTTGTTGGCAAAATTTGTGTGTGAGTATCCAAGAGAAGGGATAAATGATTCTTGCCAAACCAGAGGAGAGAAGTGATACCTGTAGAGTGTAAGTGCAAAAGGTGAAGAGGAGCTTAAGTGGATCTACATTGGCATTTAGTGCTGTTACCAGATCATTGTAATATCTGTTGATCTCTAACCACCTCAATAGTTGGAAAATCCCCTAACAGGGTAGCCTTAACCGGCTTGCTGTAAATCCCTTAACAGGCTAACTCAAAGTTATTGAGATCTAGAAAGCTAGAGAGCTCTAAAAATCGTTTAGCTATTGAGTTCCTGAAATCCTCTAACAAGGTAACCTGTAACAAGGTTTAACCCTTAACTGGGTGATCCCTAACAGGATTGGTTCCTGACAGAACTTAATGTATCTATCTTTAACAGGACAAGGCTACTAATAGAGGGGATTTCCAAAGAGTTCAACAACAAGCTTGTGGGTATTCATCCCCACTAGTGTTTTTCCCAATTGGTTTTCCATGTGAAAAATATGTGTGTCATGTGTGATGCTTTTATCTTGTGATTATTTGTTATTGCCTATTAAGCATATGATGGTTTTGTGTTTTATGTCTATCAATCAAACATGTTGAACTAGCTGTTGTGAAGATATGATGATAGATTACCTGTTCATGCATAAGGGTAAAATGGTAGTGTAGTTTTGAGTTGAGTGGAAAGCTAAGTGAGTAACCGGTTTATGATTGTTTTAGTTGTTCTGGGTTTTACCGGTTGCACTCTGTTTCAAACTAGTGTCACTGTTTGCCAGTCATTTGTAGCACCTGTTGTTGAACCGATTTAGGAATATATTTTGTCTGCACTGATTCACCCCCCCTCTCAGTACTGGTTTGGTACTATTCATTCATCATTGAGTTATCATACCGGTTAGAGTAGTTTAATACCGATTGAAATAAAACTAGTGAACCGTTGTTATGGAATCTTCCACTTGATCTTCTTCTTCATCTTCATCCTGATTCTGATGTCGATCTAGTGTTAACACAGGTTATCTCAAAGGCACATACTGGTTGACACAAAGTAACAGTTTAGAGATAAACCTTAATCATACCAGTTGGTAGTGTAAACCAATTGAAGTTACACCAGTAGTCAATGTTAACATATATGTGTGTGAGTGTTTCATCAATGACAACAAGTGATGAATACATTACAATCATCATCAAGCCAACAATCTCCCCCTTTGGCATTGATGGGAACACTTAAATATTTTTGAGTAATTTACAATATTGCTAAGTGTGCATACACAACATATCTACATATATATGCTCATGCTCCCTTTGAATGTAACACTGTAATACTCCCCCTTAATGCATGCATAAATACAAAATTTTCAAAAACACACATACATACATATTATTACCCCCCCTTTGACAACAATGCCGAAAAGATAAAGCAAAATATATACATATATAGAAAATTTATATCAAAGAGTTCAACAATTAGTACATTTGGAAAAAAATTCATGAAGTAGTAATTCTTAGGAAAATATTGTTGAAATTTTGTTTCATCTGAGATAGAGCATTCTACCATGACTCCAGTATGTGATTCATATACTCTGATGTAGACAACAGTTGAGAATAGAATTCTTCCATTATGTCAAGCGAGCACATTTCAGGAGTAGCAAGAATAGCTTCTACATGGGAGTAGGCTCTCTTAGAGATTGGAATCTCTTAGCTCTCTCATTATCATTCCTGATCAGTATGTCATGCAACTCATCTATAGACTGGTTAAAGATGTGAATGGAGTCCTGGAGTGGGACATATGCCTTGCATAACCTTTCTATTTCTTGTTCAGTTTCAACTTGATTCTTAGAAATATCAAAATAGAAGAAAGTAACATTGGAGGTAGAGGCAAGATAGTTTCCTCTGGATTCAATATCTTTCTTCAATAGATTTCCATTACGAGATAAAGCCATTTTGCCATTCTCAATGTGCTTTGCTAGCTTATCTCCACATGCCTTCTTATGGCTCTTCTCAAGAGACATTTGAGAAACATCTTCAGGTGTTTTGAATTGATCAGATGCCTCTGCAACTAATTGACCAAGTTTGTTGATAGGAGTAGGAAGATGTGCGACAGAGGTTTCCAGTAGTAATCCAAACAAGATTTCTACTACATTCTGAATTGTCTTTGCCTCAATTATTTGTTCTTTCATCCTCTTTGTATGTGCATGAGTTTCCATAATATGAGCAAACTTCATCATTTCAGAAGCACTTAGGGTACTCATATCGATAGGTGCCAAAATACTTAAAGAGTCTTCATCATCATCACCATCAAGAAGTTTTTGCTTTCCCTTTTTAGATGGTATACACTTAATGATGGCTCTTTTTGTATTTGTGTTTGTTTTATCTTCTTCTTTCTGAGTAACAGCTTCTTGAGTGGTCTCCTTTTGAGTGATCTCAATGACCAGTGGAGATTGGGGTTTATCCAGTTGAGTAGTTGACGGTATACTGACTTCCTCTGGTTCAGTAGCTGGTTGATCACCTGTTGTATCTTGTACTTCTATGATTGAAGGAGGATCCATATCTGGTGTAGTAGTATCTTCAGATATGTCCATTGAATCCTCATGTGCTCATCGACATGAATAACTGAGTCATCCTTCTTCTTGGTTGAGTAGACTATATTAGCTCGAACAATTTCTTCTTTATCCATTTCTAGTCGAGGAACATCTTATGTGGTATCATCCTTATTGCTTGAGTGGATGACATCTTCCGTCTTTTTGATTATATAGGCTAGCTGATGTGTCTCAAACTCAACAACTGACTTTTTTTCATTTAGAAGCTTCAGTCTTCTTACTGTGAAATAAAAATATGCTTTGTATTTCTTAGTTAAAGCACTAATTCCATTCGATGATAGATTGGGGAAGTATTGCACAAATACTTAATCAAAAATCTTCTTTTCTATTTGAGTGGCTTCTTCCCATTTTTTAACAAAGTATTATACAAAGAGACTGAAATATCATTCTCCAATTCATGTGGAGGTCTACTATAATGACCCAAATAAGTTAGTACCTGTTGAAGTACTTTCTTCTGCTCATCTACAGTAAAAGAATCATTATGTTCTATGACATTGTCAAACCTATTTCTTCCTAATGACTTCATTGTTCTTTCAAATGTTGTTGCAGATTTGTAGGTGGCAATATCTAGTGGTGTAGTTGCCTTTCGCACTACCTTTGCCTTCTTAGATGTTCTATTGGTTGCCTTTTCCTTTTTAGGTTCTTCATTAGACTCTATTCCCTCAGACTCTGGTTGCAAAATCAATTTCTTGTTCCTTCTCTTCTTTGGTACACTCTCCTTTTTCTCAATTATTTTAGGTGTTGGTTCCTTCTTGCTTAGGACACTTCAAGTTGCCCTTCTAGTTTTCTTCATAGGAGATTTTTCCTCACTTTTCTTTTACTCTCCTTTAGCTTTAGTCACAGATTCAGTACTGGTTTCAACAAGTGTGGCTTGGATTGCAAGAATATCCAATTTTGCCTTCTTTTTGTCTATAGGCGATACTAACAGGGTATTAGCATAGCCAACCAGTAAGTCATGATTGACTTCGTAGCTCATATCTTTTATCTCTTCCTCTCTGGGTTCTCTTGCTTGCATTAAGCAAAAATCAGTAGTAACTGTGAAGATTATATCTTTTTGAAAATCTCTTACTACATCTTCAGGTAACCTCATTCTCAGACTCATTTTCTTATGAAATTCATTAAAATACCTATTGGTTGCAGTCGAAAAGGTATTCTTTATAGTTTTAATGCGGTTTCTAATCTGAGCATTGACCGGTTGTTCTTTGGACCATTCAATGTCACCTATACCAGGTAGAAAATTCTGAAAGTAGAAAAATAATCCAACTAGCAGCTGACCAAACTTGAACTTCTAAGTATTGTCCTTTTTGATGGACTTCAAATTTAGAAATAGTTGGACTCTGATAGCTTCATAGATATCATAGTCTTCATTTTCAATAATCATACTATGTGGTGTATGAATTGCTATAGACGGAACACTGTTAAGTCTACTAGAGTAAAATACTTTGTAGCCTATCACCATTGCTGCAAGTTTCACTGCCGGATCTCTGATATTGTTAATAGAGAAAGCACACCCATCAGAGGTAGAACTGGTTAGCTTGAAGACTGTGTCTTTAGTGATTTTCCTCAACTCAGAGACTTTACTAGTTGAGCAATAACCCATTACAGCCCTAATGGCTTCCTTGGTAATTGTGTGAGTCCTTTCTAGATACATATTCTCTCCATGTACTCGACTCAAAATTATTCTGATGTCCTCTTCTTTAAAATCTTCAAGAGGGTAGGCAGCATTATTAAATCCTTTCTCAAAACCCTAGAATATTTAGCTTCAATCTTTCCTTCCTTGTCACAGAGTGATTTCAGTTGAGTATAGATGTAAAGAGTTCCCATATCTTCAATTTTGCATCTATATAGCTAGACAAATCACCTTGGATAACGACTCCACTTGGGACTTGTGACCACACATTATAAGACATAATTTTCTCTACTTTTACAACTTCCTCAGGCTTAGCAGTGATCAATAATCTTTCTACATTCTTAGATATAGATTCCATTTTAGATAAATGAGATTCAAGACGACGTTCAAAGGAATACCTAATTGTCTTGCATGTCACTCTGTTTCCTGGTTGAATTGTTCAAATGCACTCCTGTTTGCTTCTTTGCAGCTACCAGTTCAACTTAATTTCTCTTAATCTCAAAGCAATTTGCTAAATTGCACCAAGACTATCTTTCTCTACTTTTGTAATCGCTTCAATTCTTTTTCGAAAGGATTAGGGTAAAAAAGATAAGGTAAAACTTGTTTTTATCCTTTTTACTAACTATAATAAATGCTCATACTTTTAGGTTAAAAACCCTAATTTCACTGCTTAAGTGAAATACTAGTTGATTGACACATCAGCACAAAAAGTCACCAAAATTAAAAATTCAAAAAGATTCTTTCTTGCTTACAAAAGGGGTCTGAATTATATTTTATTGTTATGCTCTCCTTAGCCATTTTAGACAGGATTAAGTCACTGGTGTTGGACTCTCTTCACTGGGTGAAGGAGTGATTTCTTCTACAAGCACTTCTTCACTCTTCTTTTTCCATGTCTGATTCATATGTTCTCTTGTTTCCTCAACATCAACCTTCTTCTTTCCTTTTTGATCAGTAGTAGAGTTGACCAGTTTGCAATTTTTGGTTCTGCAAAACTTTGCCAGATGCCTCGATTTTTTGCAGTGACAACAGACCATACCAGATGATCTCTAGGGTACTACATTTCCTCTTCCTACTCTTTTTCTACAGTTCATAGCCCCATGACCAATTTTATTACAAAAGGTACACAACATTTGGTTCCTTTTCCATCTTGAATGTACTAAACCTGTTGTCATAGGATCTTTGCTAGTTCCTATTCACCAGGTTATAAAAAATTCTTGTTTGATCACCATATTGTCTAGGATGCATGTGTGGTACAGGATTGGTTGCACAATATCTGCACTTAATATGTTTATGCCCATATATTCCAAAAGTGTAGCAATGACCTTCAAACTTTCTAGATACATACCTAGCATTGGTATTATAACTTGCATTTCAGCTAGGTTTGTTCCTACAAGCATTTGCAGTATGATTAGGCTTATGACAAGCAAAGCAAATAGGTTTGAAAGATTTCTTACGGGTAGTCTTCTTGACTTTAGAAATATTTTTATTCTTTGGATAGTTGCTCTTGGTACCGGAGGATTCACCTTTTGCAGTTGTATTAAAGCCAAGTCTAGAGATATCACCCTTCATTCTAGTGACTGAATTTGTTCTTCCAGTATGGTAGAACTTTTGACCAACTTTTGCAGTTTCTCATTGGCTTCAGCAAGCTTAGTGACAAGATCTTCATTATTCTTAGACAAATTCTCTTTCAAAGATGATACCAACTCGAGGTCTAACTTTAAGTTCTCCTTTTCTTCTATTTCAACTATTAAATCCTCATGCATGGTGTCTCTTTCCTGTTTGATTTTTTCTTGATCTCTTGCTTTGATAAGATCTTCAATAGCCCTTCTGGATTCTAGCTCCTAATTCATGCAGATAGTAAGACCTTCCATTTCTCTTCTTAGATTCAGTTTCTCACCCTGCAATTTTTCTACTTCTTCTGATATGGCATCAATATTAGCTTCATCTGAAGAACTATTGTCAGATATTTCTAGCAGTTTTTTAGATAGCTCTCTCCTCTTGACTTGACAAGCTTTTAGTTTACCCCTAAGGGTTTCAACTTCATTTCTATTGGCTTCTAATTCTCTAACCATCTCAAAGTAGCTTCTGTCCCCCATGGCGGTTTCAAGATTCCCTTCTAAGTGATTAGGCTTTAATGAAGTTAGGCTCTGATACCAATTGATGGACTTGAAAACCACAAAGAGGTGGGGTGTGAATCAGTGACTCCAAATCATACACTACATTAAATACTAATCCATAGATGAATTTGACCAAGCAATTAAACAAAATACATGCTATCCAAAATGAAATAACAGCATCCACATAAAGTAGAACATCCACCATAACACAAGTGTTTATAAGTGGAAAATCCAAATAGGTAAAAACCATGGTGAGATGGAACTCACAAGTCAACTATCTACAGTAATAGAAAACTGACCAGTTAAGGTTGTACAAAGAGCTCTACTAGGAGTGAATCTTGTTAGAGATTCCAAGCATGATTAGAAGCTTATACCCTATTAAGAGTACTACCCTATTAGGAGTCACCTCACTAGAGGATTTGAGAATCCAAACTAATGGATCACCTTGTTAGAGGATTTGTACAATGAAGCTTGTTACAGCTTACCCAGTTAAGGGATTTGTATCCATTGTAATGGTTAGAAAATAACAAGAGTAGCTTGATCTATTCTGAGTAGCACAAGACTTGCTTGATCAGATCCTTCTAAGTACATTCAATACTGCTTTGCATCTCAACACTTATCACTTTTCAAGAAAAGATTTTTCACTCTTTTCACATAACAACTCTCTATCTGTTATCATCATTGCAAAAATGATTCTCTACGATGTCTTCAAATAGACATGCAAACCTTATGTGGGCCATAGGAACACAATTTCCTAGGTGTAGTGAATCTAGTCATATAATCATAACTCATCACAAAAATGACCACCAAACAAACAGTGCTGGTAACTCATCACAAAAAATATACCGATTAGAGCAATTTAATACCGGTTGAAATTAAACTAGTGAACCGTTGTTATGGAATCTTCCACTTGATCTTCTTCTTCATCTTCATCCTGATTTTGATGTCGATCTGGTGTTAACACAGGTTATCTCAAAGGTACATACCGGTTGATACAAAGTATCGGTTTAGAGATAAACCTTAATCATACCGGTTGGTAGTGTAAACCAATTGAAGTTACACTGGTAGTCAATGTTATCATATATGTGTGTGAGTGTTTCATCAATGACAACAAGTGATGAATACATTACAGTCATCATCAAGCCAACAATACTATGAGAGAGAGTCTGATAAAAGAGAAGCATGGTGGAGGATTAGCTAGACAATTTAGTATTGATAAGATAGTAGCCTTGGTAAGTGAGAACTACTTTTGAACTCACATTCATAAAGATGTTAGGAAATTTGTGTAGAACTATAGAATTTTCCAATTTGCAAAAGGCATTAGTTAGAATATCAGATTGTATAAACCTTTGATAGCTCCAGAGAGACCTTGGGATGACATAAGAATAGATTTATACTTGGATTGCCTAATACATAGAAAGGAAATGATTATGTATTTGTGGTGGTGGATAGATTCTCAAAGATGACACATTTCATACCTTGTAAGAAGGAAACATATCCAGTACATGTTGTTGACCTATTTTTCAAGGAAGTGGTGAGATTACATGGATTACCTAGGAGCATAGTTTCTGATAGAGACACTAAGTTTGTTGGATATTTTTGGAGAACACTTTGGAATAAAATGAAGACAAATTTGAAGTTCATTTCTACTCTTCACCCACATACTTATGGATAGATAGAGGTAGTAAATAGGAGTTTGGGAAATTTGTTGAGATGCTTATTTGGAGAGAAAACTTGAAGTTCGGACTTGATTCTTGCACAAGCATAGTTTGCCTACAACAATTCAGTGAACATGAGTACCAAAAGAACACCTTTTGAGATTGTTACCAAAGAAAACCCTAGAGTTATATTAGAGTTGAGAGATATTAATAATGAAGATAAAAGGAGTGCAGAGGCAAAATTATTTGTAGAACATGGCAACGTATTGCATACTCAGGTCAAACAACATTTGCAAGATATGAACAATAAGTATAAGGAGAAAGCAGATGAGAAGAGGAGACATAAGGAATTTGAAGTTGGAGATGAGGTGATGGTTTATCTATGACAAGAGATATTTCCAATTGGAACAAATAATAAGTTACAAATGAGGAAGTTTGGACCTTGTAAGATCTTGAGGAAATTCAATTCTAGAAATGCATATGAAGTGGAGTTACTCGATAGTTTGGGCATTTCACCTATAGTCAACATTGCATATCTACATCAGTACTATGAGAAAAAATTAGGTGAAGACATTGTAAAAAACTTGGAGAAGCAGATTCCCCAGAGGGAACCGGATTAGATTGAAGATATTTTGGATAGTAGAATTGGGCATACCACCCAGAGCAACCAATATAGAGAGTGTCCTGTCAAATGGAAGGGCACACTAGTTGAAGATTCATCATGGATTTCTCAGGTAGAGGTGGACCATCTTGGTTTTCTTTTGACCCTAGTAAAGTGAGGGAGTAAATTGTTTCAACAAATCCGGATGTTTGATGTAGGAGCATCCTCAATTCTTGACAATTTGCATCAACCAAAAATATTTACTTTTCAGTCTGATTCCTATTTTGCAATTTGAACATTTCTTTTTGCGTTTCTTTCCATTTTATCACTAGATCTTGTGGAGCTAGATTTTGTTTGTGGACATGTTCATCTTCCTTATCCCAAGTCCATGAGAATTTTGGATCTTTTTCTGGCAGAATATTGCTTTTGAAATCTGAGACATTTTTTTGGCTTGGAACAAATGAACTGCTTGGACCTATTTTCTATTGGTGAATCTTGCAGATGATTTTTAATATCTTGTAGAGCTTCATTACATTGTTTTGAATATTCCTTGATATGTGGCCGAACTTCCCTTAGGTCCACACTTCAGTCTATGGATTTTTTTAGAGGGATCTCTTTGGCGGAGGCCAACCTGGTTGTTTTACACGTTTCATCTTGGGTCGATGTGGATCATTCTTGATTAAATAAATCAATGCAATTAAGAATGTAGAGATCAACATTAGAACATAGAAGCTAAATTTGAAGGTTAAGAGGTCTGGAGTTTGCTCGCATTCTTTCTGTATCCTGGATACTATATTTGAGCATGTATTTAATAAGGCCTATGTGCCAAAACTTGTAAGCCTGCAAGTTGCCAATAGTTTGTAATTGAATTTCATGATATAATAAAGTCCATTCTACACTTCCCCCAATCACATTGTGTCACTGTTATTGTGTTAACTCTTGCTACATGGTTTGGACTATTCCTTTGAGGACTCCCTAGGCATGACTGCACCATATATGTATGTATGTATGTATGTATGTATGTATGCATATAGACATATATACATATATATTTTCATAAACAAACATCAAAGGAGATCATACATACATACATACACATACACACACTTGTATATGAATATGTATATGTATATGTATATACATATACATATAATATGTATATACATATATATATGTATAAGTATATACATATACATATATAGTATACATGTATATATATGTGTGTGTGTATACATATAAATGTATATTTATATATGTATATATGTATATATATATATGTGTGTTTATATAGACATGTATATATCTGTGTGTATACATATAAATTTATATTTATATATATATATGTGTGTATATATATACATGCATATATATATATATGTATATCTATATATATGTATATATATACATATACATATATATATGTACATGAATATATACATATATATGTATGTATGTATATACATAAATATATATATATACATGTACATATATATAAACATACATATATATGTATATATTTATGTACATATATATATGTATATACATGTATATATATACATATATACATGTATATATATTTATATATATAGTTGTATATATATGTATATATATATATGTGTGTGTGTGTGTGTGTGTGTGTATATACACATATGTATATGTATATGTATATGTATATGCATATATATATATATATTGTTACCCTTTTTATTTTTCTGATAGTTCAATTCCCCATATTTGGCAAATTAATGTGGAATTAATGTTGTCTCCCCAAATTGGGCTCGATTTGTCTTTGTTTATGTAGCTTTTAGCTTTCGATCTTACTTGTTTTGTCTCAAAGAACTCCTATGTTGAACCTATGTTTTAGTTCAGAGTTCAAAGTTCACCTGTTAACCTTATGGGTCCCACGACTTTGTTTTGTTGTCAAGGGGCGCCAGCATAAGTATGCTAAGTAAATTTAAAACTTGAACCTTTGAACCATTCTCATCCGGTTCAAATTTCATTTTTGTGTTCATCTAAACTCATTGCTCATTCTTAGTCTAGTTGTGTGTTGAGCTGCTAGGTAGTGTTTTATACATCAAGTCCTCTTCATTATTGTTCTCTCATGTTGAACTTGAACCATTGAACCCATTGAAAAATGGTTCACGGTACAAGGTTAATTTTAAGTTGGCTCTAGAGATATAACAAGGTGAAGAAAGATAATGAAAGGCAAATGTGGTGAGGTAAAAGGAATATTCAAAGCATATCAAGTTTGTAAATTCTAATTATGGAAAGTAATCATAAAAGCTTCAGCAACTTGTATGGAAGTGATTTACAATAAATTCAGTCGTCAAAATCCCATCAAATAAAGAGATACTTCACATGATTGTATGAGTTGTTAAGAGGCATGCGTATGTCTTGTTTACATTTTCTTGCCTTTAATATGCAAACCGTTAAGTTGTTAATTTAGAAGTTGATTATTGTTGAAGAAGTGAAGTGGTGCAGGAGCACCCTTCAAAGGGCTCTCACCATTTGTTTTGTTTGTGTTCTTGCTTCTTTATGGAGCCATTGTATATAAAATAAAGAGCCATGTGCTCATTGGTCATAGTTAAGGTCCTAGTTGAGGTCTTAGGGTCATAAGTCAAGATTAAGATTTTATTGAAAATAGAGGGTATGTGTGCCTTTGAGGAGTTTAGGGGTCCTTGATAGCATGGTAGTGTCCTTAGGTTGGCCCAATGTGGGTCTAGGAATCAAGAAAAGCAACATTGGGAAAGTTGCTCAAAAGTTGCATGACAACTTTTAAAAGTTCTCAAGCAACTTTTTCACCTCGTAGCCAAAATTCTTAGTTTGGAATGGACAACCCTAAAATGGAAACACAAACCAAGGAGAGGGTAGTATAAGTATTTCCAAACCCTAAATTAATGGGTTGGATGTTAGACATTGTACGGCCCAAGCAAACTGATTGACTGTGACTGCAATTTTGTTGCCAGTCGGCACAAATGGAGTAAAGGAAGAGTGTTAAACGATTGATTTGCGAGAAAAACTGTGTGTAGTATCTTCTATGGTGTAAATACTTTCATTTTGAGCATATAGATTAGGTTTTTATCTAGCAAGTGTGGTGTGTTTGTAAATCTTTTGTAAATTGCTTCTCACTATTTAGTTTTGGACTACTTTGAATAAATGGGCTCATAACTCCATTCCCCATTGTGGAATCACCATGAAACCATGGGTAATGAGAGTGCAGACCTTGTACTATAGTTCCATGCAAGAAAGGCCCTACAAAATTTGAGGAGGCCATACAAAGACCCACTCCTAGGCGAGATTGGACAATGCCTAGCTAGGAAGGGTCAAGTTGCAGAGGTCTTGGAGAGCAAGGTTGGTCAAAGGAGAGTGCACCCTTTGGAGGAGGTGTAGAGGAGTGTGTGAAGCCCCACTAGGGTGAAGGAGGAGCCTCCACCAATCTAGACAAGGTGGCTAAAACACAAAACATACACTGTGACCCAGGCAGACCATAAAAACCCTCACAAAACCCTTAAAAACCCCAAAATTCACCCAAGGCACTGTATGGCCACTTGGAGGCCCAAAACCAGAGAAACCCTTGAGCCCTTACCAAATGAATGGTAGCCCATTTTGGGAGTTTGGGTATTTTGTGCATCATTTGTGAGAGGGAACCCTAAAAGGACCGGGTAGGAGGCCTAATTGGTCAAAATCCTTGTAGCCCTATTTTGTAGGCAAAAACACTAAACAGTGAAATCGGTAAGGGGTTGAGAGCTTGAAACCTATTGGGGGCACATGGGGTTTAAGACCTGTCCTAACCTTGCTAGGACCTAGGAAGTAGTAGGACAAGCCAAGCCCTTATTAGCCATAGTAAGGGGTTTTGAGTCTCATGAGTAGGTGAGACCTTAGGAGTAGCATTGCAACTCATTGGTGGGTGGATTGGGCAAGGTCAGGGGATTCCTCAAGCAAGGGAAGTCCTAGAGACCCTAGGGTGTGAAGAGAACACCTGGTGACCCAAGGCAAGGATCCAAGAGCATAGACTAGGCTAGTCTATCCAGAACCCCATCCCATTAGATTGGTATCAGAGCAAGTTAAAGATTTGTTGGACTGTGTATGTCTCTATATACTAGTGAATCAGTAGGGGAGATAAGAATGGTCACTAATGGAGAGCTGTCTAGGGAGGTAGAAGAACATAAGGATAAGAATAGACTCCTTGAATAAGCTTTGAGTGAGATAAGGGATAAACTAAAAGAAGTGGTGGATCAGAGGACACAAGGAACTTGGGGAGAAAAAACCAAGGATAAAGGAAAGAAAACTATAGACATAGATGAAATTATACCTGAACCAGATCCCTTGTTTAATGAAGAACCTTTTGTGAAGGCTATTAAGGCTTTGAACACCAAAGCTTTTGAAGGATTGCCACATTTCAGTGGAAGGATGGACATTCATATTGTCATGGAATGGATTGAGGGCATGGAAAACCACTTTGAGTGTGAAGGAGTGATAGAGGCTCAAAAGGTTAAGGTTGCCAAATCAAGATTAAGGGGAGCAACTTTAACATGGTGGAAGTACCTACAAAAAGAGAGGATCAGCATGGGGAAGCTACCTATTGCCAATTGGAAGGCTATGGTGAGTAAGATCAAAGAGAACTACTTACCTGAGGATTATGAAGTCTAACTTCATAAGAAGAGACAAAGATTGAAGAAAAAAGACCTTGATGTGACCTCCTACACCAAAGAATTTCAAAAACTTTGTCTTAGATCCAAAGTCCAAGAAGATGAATCTATTAAGGTGGCTAGGTATCTAAGCGGCCTAAAGTGGAACATTCAAGAGGAGATAAGCCTATGGACTCCTACTACTATTCAAAAATGTCATCAACTTGCTGTCAAGGTGGAAGAGAGGAACAAAAGGAAAGAAGACTCCAATAACAGGGGTAGAGCAGAGGTAGAGAACAAGTGAATCACCGAGGTGGTTACCAAAGCAAGGCAAATGAGCAGAGGAACCAATGTGAAGCCAAGTTGACTGAACATGGAAGTGAAACCAATCTCAGAGGGGGCCATTCTAGAGGAAGAGGTGCACAAGGTGGTCCAAGTAAGGGTAGAGGTACCAACAGGGGTAACTCTTGCTTTGCAACTATGAAGTGTTACAACTATGCATAATTGGGACACCCGACATATAGATGCACTGACAAACCTACATCATCAAATAGTGTAAAGAGGGTTGCTTATGCACATGAAGACTCTTCAAGTAGCAAGACACCTAAGGTGGACCATATTGAATCAAATATTGGAGAAAATATGATGTTCAATAGAGTCTTGATAAGACAGCTAGTCAAGAATGAACCTAAGCATAGGAGAGCATTGTTTAGGGTGAGATGCAAGATCCTTGGTAAAGTTTGCAAGGTGATAGTTGATTCAAGGCCAACTGATAACATAATATCAGAGGAGGCAACCAAGAAGTTGAAACTCACAAGGATACCCCACACTAACCCATAAAAGGTGACATGGTTGAATCATGAGCAGAGTGTGATAGTCAATGAATAGAATTGGGTAGAGTTTTCTATTGGAGGATACAAGGATAAGATCCTTTGTGATGTGTTACCCATGGATGCCTATCACCTATTGCTAGGTAGACCCTAGAAATTTGATAGGAAGGTGATCTATGATGGAGAGGAGAACTCCATTTCCTTTAAGAAGGATAGCAAAACCTTTAAGATTCAATCTTTGACAGAGAATGAAGAGGGAACTTCAAGAACACCTAGTGTCTTATTGGCTACTGGTAAAGAGTTCTTAGACTTGCTACATGAGGAGGAGATAGTGAAGTGTGCCATCTTTGTGAAACCAAAGGAGGAAGAAGACAAGTTGCAGGCAGAAGTACCCAAGGAGGTGAATCAAATGTTGCAAGAGTATAAGGACATAGTGAGTGATGGAGCACCTGCAACACCTCCACCAAGATGGTCTATAAGTCATCAAATAGACTTTGTTCCCAAAGAAACCCTACCTAACAAAGCTGCATACAAGCTCACACCTGATCAAAACAAGGAGGTAGCAAGGCAAGTGCAAGAGTTATTGGAACAAGGACTAATTAAGAAGAGAATCAGCCCATGTGTAGTCTCGGTAGTGCTAGCATCAAAGAAGGGAGGCAAGTGGAGACTTTGCACTGATTCAAGGGAAATCAATAGGATCACCATAAGGTATAGGTTTCCTATTCCTAGAATAGAGGATTTAATTGACTATTTAGGAGGTGCTATGTATTTTACCAAGTTGGATCTTAAAAGTGGTTATCACCAGATTAGAATCAAGGAGGGTGATGAGTGGAAGACTACTTTCAAGACCACAAAAGGATTGTATGAATGGCTTGTGATGCCATTTCGATTCACCAATGCCCCAAGCACCTTCAATAGGTTGATGAATGAGGTGTTAAAGGATTTCACAGGAAGGTTTGTTGCGGTGTACCTAGATGACATTCTCATCTATAGCAAAACCAAAGAGGAGCACCTTGAGCATTTGAGGTTAGTCTTAGAGAGGTTGCATGAGGAGAAGTTATCCATCAACCTAGAGAAGTGTGACTTCTTGAAGCAAGAGCTGGTCTACTTAGGATTTGTGGTGTCTAAGGGAACCTTGAAGATGGATCCAAGCAAAGTGGAGGCAATCTTGAATTGGCCTGCACCTAGAACAGGGACTGAAGTTAGGAGTTTCCATGGTTTAGCCCAATTCTATAGAAAGTTTGTGAGGAACTTAAGTGGCATATGTGCACCAGTCCTTGACACCATAAAAGGAGGCCTTAAAACTAAGTTTAAATGGACTGAGCAGAAAGACAAAGCATTTCAATTGTTGAAGCAAGAAGTAGCCATAAAACCTATCCTCCTACCTACTTTTGATAAGCTATTCACTTTGGAGTGTGATGCAAGTGGAATTGCAATAGGGGGTGTATTGAGTCAAGAGGGAAGACCTGTGACATTTTTCAGTGAGAAGCTCAATGAAGAAAAGAAGAAGTACTCAGCCTATGACCTAGAGTTGTATACATTAGTGCAGTCTCTTAAAAAATGGAGGCATTACCTAGTTCCAAAGGAATTTGTGGTGTTCATAGACAACCAGGCATTGAGTTACATTAATACTCAAGAGAAGCTTAGCAATAGGCATTTGAAATGGATGGAATATCTCCAATCCTTCACCTTCACCATCAATCATAAGAAGGGGCAACTCAACAAAGTGGCAGATGCTTTAAGCAGGAAGTTGTTGACAGTTCAAGAGTTATAGTTGCAGAGCATAGGAGTAGAAGGTTTCAAGGACCTCTATGAAGGAGATGAAGACTTCTCATCAGCTTACAAGGTTCGCAAGGAGTTTGAGAACCATTTCCATGGTGAGTATGCAGATTACACTCTCCAAAATGGTCTCTTGTTCAAGGGTAATCAGTTGTGTGTACCAAGAAGATCCATGAGGGAAAACCTCATCCAAGAGAAACACAATGGCAGTTTGAGTGGACACTTTGGAGTCAACAAAACCTTGGATTTAGTATAGAGGTACTAGTACTGGCCAAAGTTGCCAAGAGATGTGAAGAGGTATGTGGAGCAATGTGGTGTGTGTCAAAGAGAAAAAGGAGGATCAAGCAATGCTGGTCTCTATCAACCATTACCAGTCCCAAATAGGCCTTGGGAATGCATAAGCATGGAATTTTTAGTAGGACTTCCCAAGACAAAGACAGGTATGGACAACATCTATGTGGTAGTAGATAGATTTTCCAAGATGAGCCATTTCATTCCATGTAGGACTACACATGATGCTAGCTATGTTGCACATCTCTTCTTTAAGGAGATTGTTAGGATTCATGGACTCCCTTTAAGCATTGTTTCAGACAGGGATAGCAAGTTCATGGGCCATTTTTGGCAAACATTATGGAGGAGGCTAGGAACTAACTTGTCATTTAGCTTAGCTTACCATCCACAAATTGATGGTCAAACTGAAGTCATCAATAGGGTGTTAGGCAATTTGTTGAGGTGTTTAACTAAGGAATATGGACAAACATGGTATCTAATCATTCCTCAAGCAGAGTATGCATATAATGACAATGTGAATAGGACCACTGGTAGAAGTCCTTTTGAGGTTGTCTATGGCAGACATCCAAGGGGAGTATGTGAGTTTAGAGACCTTGGTACTCTAGAAATGAATAGTGGGCAAGAAAAGGACTTCACTCAAACCATCAAGGAAGTTCAAGAGCAAGTCAAGAAAGACATCCTTGAATCCACTCAAAAACTGAAAGCAAAAATGGATGAGAAAAGGAGAGAGGTTCAGTTCAAGGTGGGTGACTTTGTGATGGTCTATTTGAGCAAATCTAGGATGCAAAGTGGCAAGCCTACTAAACTACAAATGAAGAGGGTAGGACCTTGTAGAATTCTGGCAAAATATGGTGATAATGCTTATAAGGTTGAACTTCCTTCATACTTAGCCATTTCACCAGTCTTCAATGTTGCTGATCTGATCATGTACAGGGGTGAGATAGAAGGGTAGACTGAGAACCAAGCCAAGGTACTACAAGACTTGGATATGAATGCCTTACCTCAAGTGACGTAGCCTATAGCAGAGGAGATCTTGGAATCCAGGGTGAAGAAGTCCACTAGACACTAGGTCTACATGGAACACTTGGTGAAATGGGTAGGCGAACCTGTATCTAAAGCAACTTGCATGGAGGAGAGCAAGTTCAAGAAGCTTGGCATTGATCCAGCTCTTGTCACTCCCCTAATTCCTTAGTTTGTTGCAGAGGGGGAGTATGGTGTAGGAGAACCCTTCAAAGAGCTCTCACCATTTGTTTTGTTTGTGTTCTTGCTTCTTTATGGAGCCATTGTATATAAAATAAAGAGCCATGTGCTCATTGGTCATAGTTAAGGTCCTAGTTGAGGTCTTAGGGTCATAAGTCAAGATTGAGATTTTCTTGAAAATAGAGGGTATGTGTGCCTTTGAGGTGTTTAGGGGTCCTTCATATCATGGTAGTTTCCTTCGGTTGGCCCAATGTGGGTCTAGGAGTCAAGAAAAGCAACATTGGGAAAGTTGCTCAAAAGTTGCAAAAGTTGCATGACAACTTTTAAAAGTTAAGCAACTTTTTCACCTAGTAGCCAAAATTCTTAGTTTGGCATGGAAAACCCTAATATTGGCACATAGACCAAGGAGAGGGTAGAATAAGTATTTACAAACCCTAAATTAATGGGTTGGATGTTAGACATTGTACGGCCCAAGCAAACTGATTGACTATGACTGCAATTTTGTTGTCAGTCGGCACAAATTGTGTAAAGGAAGAGTGTTAAAGGATTGATTTGTGAGAAAAAATGTGTGTAGTATCTTTTATGGTGTAAATAATTTCATTTTGAGCATATAGATTAGGTTTTTATCTGGAAAGTGTGGTGTGTTTGTAAATCTTTTGTAAATTGCTTCTCACTGTCCAGTTTTGGACTGGTTTGAATAAATAGGCTCATAACTCCATTCCCTATTGTGGAATCACCATGAAACCATGGGGAATGAGAGTGTAGACCTTGTACTATAGTTACATGCAAGAAGAGCCCTTGAAAATGCAAGGAGGCCTTACAAAGACACACTCCTAGGTGAGACTAGAAAGTGCCCGACTAGGAAGGGTCAAGTTGCAGAGGTCTTGGAGAGCAAGGTTGGTCAGAGGAGAGTGAACCATTTGGAGGAGGTGTAGAGGAGTGTGTGAAGCACCACTAGTGTGAAGGAGGAGCCTCCACCAATCCAGAAAAGGTTGCTAAAACACAAAACATACACTGTGACCCAAGCAGACCATAAAAACCCTCACAAAACCCTTAAAAACCCCAAAATTCGCCCAAGGCACTGTACGGCCACTTGGAGGCCCAAAAATAGAGAAATCCTTGAGCCCTTTCCAAATGAATGGTAGTCCATTTTGGGAGTTTGGGCAGTTTTTGCATCGTTTGTGAGAGGGAACCCTAAAAGGACCGGGTAGGAGGCCTAATTGCTCAAAGTCCTTGTAGCCCTATTTTGTAGGCAAAAACACTAAACAGTGAAATCGGTAAGGGGTTGAGAGCTTGAAACATCTTGAGGGCACATGGATGGATGTAAAATATGGTTTAAGACCTATCCTAACCTTTCTAGGACCTATGAAGAAGTAGGACAAGCCAAGCCCTTATTAGCCATAGTAAGGGGTTTTGAGTCTCATGAGTAGGTGAGACCTTAGGAGCAGCATTGCAACTCATTGGTGGGTGGATTGGGAAAGGTCAGGGGATTCCTCAAGAAAGGGAAGTCCCAGAGACCCTAGGGTGTGAAGAGAACACCTGGTGATCCAAGGGAAGGATCCAACAACATAGACTAGGCTAGTATATTCAGAACCCCATCCCATCACGAAGGGAACTGAAGGTAGTTATAGATCCATAATTCCAAGGGTTATAGAGATTTGATGATAGAAAAAGGTGAGATTTGATCATCCCTCCCCACTGTGTTACTTTCTTAGAAAGCCACTATAGTGAAATCCTTTGTTTTCGGTAGAATTTTGTACTTTTTTTAAAAATTGTTTGATGAATCTAAGAGTGGCTGTCATGAGGCCGACCCTTCCAAAAATTGCTCGTACATCATGTTTAGTGAGTACACTTCTAGAGCTGGGTGACACTTATATGGCTCAAGCTGACTTGGTAAATTTTTTTGAGAGAGCGAGGAACTCAGATGGTAATTCAATGATGGGAAGGATTGTTAAGAGTTGATTGATTGAAGCTGCCACATTCCCTATTGCCATCCCTTTCCCTGAATAGGTTATAGAGTGCATGAATAAGTATGATACCAATAGTAGGTGTATTAGTATTAGTAGTGGTAAAGTGTTGGTGAAGACTGGCAAGGAAATGATGATGGATACCATGGGCAGTCCCCTAAAGGATTTGTATGAGGATTGGTCAACTAGTACAGTTATCTCTAAGAAATGAACCCTATGCAAAGTTTAACAAACTAAGATTTATGGAGAAATATGGGATCAATCTAAGGTGGTGGGTCACCTATAACTTGACTGAACCTTCGGATACGACTGGCTCCTAGTTGGTTATCACTCTAAAACTACTAAGTTATGAGGAAAAGGTAAAGAGATGAGATTAAAACTAGTAAACTTAACAATTGAACTAAAAATATAAATAAACTAGTTGATACACCGATTGATAACTTATGATACTCAAAAGAATAAATATTTGAAAACCAAGTTGGCAATAATTATCCTACTCAACTTATTTCAAGCATGCACATGCATAAATATTTCAAAGAAAAAATTGAATTTATTTACTCAATAATGGAAGAAGAAAACTTCATAATAAGGATCTCATACATTCACTTTCACACAATCCACAACTTGCACAATACACTATTACAGAGACGGTATGGCAAAAATGAGACAAAATCAGAAGGAAAACAAAAAGATTTCACTACTAACTTGATCAATCACATGGAATACACAACTCTACAAATAATAAGAGGGTAAAAGTTACTATCCAAAAGCCTCCAAAGTAATTTATGCATGTATCATGTAAAATGAGTTATAAAAGATGGCAAAAACTGGACAAAGGACTTTCAAAAGTCAATAAGGCCCAAATCAGCATAATCAAGAACTCTCTCAAAAATGAGTTACAATAGGAATAAATCCTCTTCTCTCTCCCTCCAAAAATCCATGAGAATAGGGACCTCTAGCAAACTGGGGTCAGATGTAATAAAAAAGCCTCAAATCTAGCCAATGAATCCATCACCAAAAGTGCACTAACTGAATGAAAAAGTTAGTTTTGACCAAGTCCAACTCTAAGAGTCACCAATTTCACCTTAAAAGGCACAAAATTGGTCAAAAAACTAACTACTAGATTCTCTCCAACTATAATGACTTGCCCCCATATACTCCAAATGTCTGCAAACACCTCTAACTAGTCCTATATCCTCTCCTAGATTGACCAAGTCACTATTTTTGCATTAAAAATATAACAAAATGGGATAAGGTTTATAATGACATGTTAACTCCACTTGTTCTACATACAAACTGAATGCAAAATAAATAAAAAAGTCTTCATAAGTCGACTTAAGGCTTAGTCAAAGTTACCCCACATGGCATAAAATCCCATAAACACTCCTTCCTTTTCTCTAAATGCATGCAAGATGTTTTTAACTCTCTTTACATGACTCCCTGAAATGAGGTGATGTGGTAATTTGACTTAGCATTATAACTCCATGTAGAAATTCAACTATATACAAGTGATAACACTTGCATATTTGGGAGGAATGAGACCACGGGTTTTTTTAGTAGTTCAAAAGCATTTTATGAAAACAATGGCATCAAAATTCAAGCAATCAACATTCTAAGGGCTTAGAGAACCATAAAAAACAAATGTAAATGATATGATTTTTTTTTCTTTTATGAAGCTTCTCAAAGAAGCTATAGGCCACTGAGGAAGTTGTGAAACCCTAGATTGGGACTGCAGACATGACCATCATGAATCTGTGCAGGGACCTTGATGGTTTCTTCAGATCGAGCATATATAGGTGATTTTTCAATGTATTGCTCTACCACTGTTTGCTACAGTCCTTACACATATTATGATAGATATAGATGTTGCTAGGATTTATTTATCATGCATCTTGAGATTTTGTATTTGGTAACCCAAAATTGTTTTGCACCTACATCGTTCTGTTCTCATAACAATGATATTATCAACTTTATATTTTATGACTATGGGCACCTCATTTTGATTTTTATGAAGCTTCTATAGAGAAAAGTGTGGTAAGACCACCATTATCTTAAAACTGATCATTATATGAAGGAGTCCTCACAAATTTTCTTATTCTTTACTGGATTTAACAATGAATGTCAATGCTTCTCACTTTTGGGCTTGACTATGACTTGCCCATATTGGTGGTTAGGGTCTATTGGAAAAATTGATTCTCCAAGACTAAAACCATGACTTTATTCTTCCCCTTGGTTGCCATTTATAAGCTGATGAGTGTCGTGATTGCCTTTTAGGGTTGTAATGACATCATTTTAAAAAAAATTTCTCAGACTATTGACAACTTTATTAGTTTTGCTCAGGTTTAGACTTTAGGCAGTTATCTGCTTTTTTTCTTGTAGCTTGTTGTCCACTTTCAACTGTACTGCTTCTCTAAAACCCTTTTGTACTGATATTTTATAAAACCCTTGGTAGTAAGGAATACTCTTGATTCATGTCTCAATGGCTACCACAATTATGTTTGATTATCTTTTCTCTTGTAGAAGTTTGAAACTCATTGCAAGCTCTTCTAAGTGGCCGCAACCCTCCATTTTCTCATGTATGCATTTTTACTCAAAGGTTTTAAAAGAAAAGAAGACCCATGACGGTTTTAGTTATAGACCTTAACTAGGGTTATAAAACCCCAAGCTTCTCTACCTTCTTCGTGGCCCCACCATATTTGGTCTTAAAAATGCCAACAATAGAGCTACATTTTATTTATAAATGCCTCAAGGCTTTCAGTCTTCATTATGGTCTTGAAGGTTTCCCTATATTTTATTCAGAAAACTCCACTCTTATGTCATGACCGAAAGGGTTTTTTTGTCTCTACTCAGTTTATGAGTTTTCCCCTTATGATACAAACCCTTGAACTTGCATCAATTGATTTCCCCTTGCATATATGAACTTTGCGTCTATGACCTTTTTGAATGCTCTGGTCATGACTGTAAAGTTTCTTTTGATATCATATTCTTAAAGAAATTGCTTCTTTTGTTCTACAATCCATGTTGTACTAACAATGCCTTCTACACATAAAATAAGTGCATTTAAGCTCTTGATTAATGCTTAAACATAATCACCCATCTTTTGTAAGTACTATCTTAGCATTATTTTTATTGGATGGTTGCTATAAAATATTTAGTATGATTGTTTATTTATCTTTTGTACAATCATTTGTGATAGATCACACCTTTGTGCTCTTATGCCATGATTGTTCTCAAAGCCTAATTTCATTATGTATCTATGGTATTCTTCAGTAATTGATTGTCTTCATCATTTATGATCATCATCTTTAGGTGCACATGACTACTGTAATCTCATTAATTCTTAATTACTATCACCCTACAAACACTATTGGTTGTAGCTTTCATTTATGTTCATGCATTTCTGAAAGTCTATAATTTTGTCTTTCACTTTTGAATGCAATTTTCATATACTGTAATGGAATTTTTCACTCATGATTGTTCATACTATTTGAAACTAAAAATGGTCTTTGATTAATCATTTTGACTGAGAATGCACTTCCTATCTTTCCTTCCATCACTATTTTGGACTATCAAGGAATGTGCTTGATGCAAAGAGTCTTGGAGCTTGGTTTGATACACCTTCTTGAGTGACTTGTCCTACTCAACCATTCAACTTGTCAAGTCCTTCCCATGGCACTTGGTAGGGGTTATGATAATGAGTGCTCCAAGGTCTGAACCTTCTTGACTTGCCTCCTAGGTATAGCCAATGGTTTCTAGAAAATCAACTCCACCACTTTAGGTTGCCACCTCAGTTACTCACACACTCTTCTCCTAGTTTCCAACCACTCCTGCAAGGATCTTAACACACAACCACTTCCTATGCTTTTCCAATGCATCTACAAGGTTTCTTCAATGTATTTTGAGGTTTAAGGCTCACCAAATCCATCGCCTTGGCTTCCTAACCCTTCTAGGTCTCTACCGGTACCAAATTCGGCCTAATTGCATTTTCCCTCCCGAGGTGGTTTTAAAATCTTAATTTGCAAAAGTACCAAATAATCCTAGAAATAAATCATTGATTTGAGTACCCTTTTGTAAGTTACAAACAATAATGGAAAAGTGCATCTAGGTTATCCACACAAGTGGGGTTTCCAATGTTGCACTATTTTGAAGGGTTTAGGCCTCACTAGTAACCTGGCAAGATGGGTCTAAAAATATTCACCAATCAAATCTCCTGCTCCAAAAAATTTAGGAATCTTCAAGGGAACATAGAGGGATTTCCATTCATGTGTCACTTGGTCCTACACTAGTCCCCATGTGCTCATAAATCACACCTTTCTTACTATCCTAAGTCATCTACTCCCAGTGATGAGCCTAGGGCTTCATTGTTTCTCCTCCTCCTAGACCTGCAACACCACACATCCTATTATAAAGATATGTACAAACCCTAACCTATGTTTTTTAGTTATTTCAATAGGTTCCATCAAAGAATGCCTAGGTTAGAGCCATTTTCTTTCTCTTAAACCCTACTTGCAAGGGTATTTCTCCTACTTGCAA
Source organism: Cryptomeria japonica (assembly GCF_030272615.1). NCBI lineage: Eukaryota > Viridiplantae > Streptophyta > Pinopsida > Cupressales > Cupressaceae > Cryptomeria > Cryptomeria japonica. The sequence goes on along the minus strand of NC_081411.1, from coordinate 204,271,138 downwards.
AGAATGGAAGAAATCTCTACAACTTAGGACAATAAAACCTGCAAATAAACCTTAAAGAAGACAAATACAATGAATACTCAGAATTGCAATGAATTTACACCATCTAGTCTATAGTAGACCATACAAACAATGAAAATAAGAGTAAAACTGACTAAAACTAGAGGAAACAAGGTTGCTTCACAAACCAAAAAATTTCTCTTGCATTTCCAATCCTCCAACCCATAAAATGAAGTGAATTTTTTCTTATATGGTCTTGTTTCAGTTAGTTCAATCAACTTTTAACGCTTATAAACAAAAATGCAACTTTTGCAAGAAATTGCAAAATGTTGCTCAACAACTTTTTACAACGTTTTTCTCTAGGATGCAATTTTGCTTTCTAATGCATTTTAAGACTCCTGAAGGTCCTCAAACACCCTCTAGGACCTAAAAACAACTCAATTGACCCCTAATAAATGCATGCATTCATCTGGAGTATTTTACCTGTGAACTACCTAAGCATCTCACTTCTTAGGCTATCATCACCATGAACACAATTGACTCAAATTAAAACTTGGACAACTCAACCATGGCTCTACTAAGTCCTCAATGGTTGGTCCATTATTACATCACAAAGATAACACACAAACTTAAAAGAAACAAAGATTTCATACTTTAGGTGCCCTGCACCATACTCCCCTGGGACAAAGAACTCAAGTCCCGTGAGTTATAAGGTTTGAAATCTCCACTCCATGCTGAAGTATATCTACCTCTGACATCCACATGGAATCTAAATCAGGTAACCCTTTCCAGTTGACAAGATAGTTCTTTTAGACTCCTTTCCTTGTCTTTTTTACTATCTTGGTATCCAAGATACTCTCTAACTCAACCGGTTGACTAGGTGGCAAATCCTTTATCCAATCTTCATGAATCGGCGATGGAATGTCTATCTGATTTGTTGGTGACTATCCATATTCCACTTCTTCATCAATCTCATCACCCCATTCTGTCTTAACCTTCCCCTTCTCCTTCTTAACTTCTCTAGTTTTCTGCTTCCTTCTTCAACCTTCAATCCTTCTATCATCTCTACCACCAACTGTCGGATGGCTTTTGGAGTCATTGCCTTTGGAGGCATTGAACTTTCTTCTGGTTCTTCATAATTTGACATACACCAAATATTTTAAAGAATGGCTCTGATACCACTTTGATGCAGAGAGTCTTGGAGCTTGGTTTGATACACCTTCTTGAGTGACTTGTTCTACTCAACCCTTCAACATCCCAAGTCCTTCCTATGGCAATTCATAGGGGTTATGATAATGAGTCCTCCATGGTTTGAACCTTCTTTACTTACCTCCTAGGTATAGCCAATTATTTCTAGACAATCAACTCCACCACTTGAGGTTGCCACCTCAGTTATTCACACATTCTTCTCCTGAGCTCCAACCACTCCTGTAAGGATCTTAACACACAACCACTTCGTATGGTTTCCCAATGCATCTATAAGGTGTCTTAAATGTATTTTGAGGTTTAATGATCACCAAATACATCATCTTGGCTTCCTAACCCTTCTAGGTCTTTAGTGACACCAAATTAGGCCTAATTATATTAGCCCTCCCTAGGTAGTTTCAGGGTTTTAATTTGCAAAAGTCCCAAACAAGCCTAGAAATAAATCATGGATTTGAGAACCCTTTTTCAAGTTCCAGACAATACTGGAAAAGTGCATCTGGGTTATCCACACAAGTGGGGTTTCCAATGCTGCACTATTTTGAAGGGTTTAGGCCTCATTGGTGACTTGGCAAGATGGGTCTAAAAATCTTCACCAGTCAAATCTCCTGGTCCAAAAATTTTGGGAATATTAAAGGGCACTCAAAGGTATTTCCATTCATGTGTCACTTGGTCCTGCATCAATCCCCATGTGCTCATAAATCACACCTTTCTTGATGTCCTAACTCACCTACTCCCAATGGTGAGCCTAGGGCTTCAATATTTTTCCTCCTCTTGGACCTATGACACCACACACCCTATTCTAAAGCTCTATAAAAACCCTAACCTAGCATTCTTAGTGATTCCAATAGGTGCCATCAAAGAATGCCTAGGTTAGAACCATTGGCTTTCTCTTAAACCCTACTTGCAAGGGTTTTGCTCCTAGTTGCAAAGAATGGAAGAAATCTCTACAACTTAAGAAAATACAACCTATAAATCAACCTTCATGAAGATAAATACAATGAATACTTAGAATTTCAATGAATTTACACCATCTAGTCCGTACTCGACCATACAAATAATGAAAATAATAGTAAAACTGTCTAAAACCGGAAGAAACAAGGTTGCTTCACAAACCAAAAACTTTCTCTTGCATTTCCAATCCTCCAACCCATACAATGAAGTGAATTTTGGATTACATTCTCTTGTTTTAGTTGGTTCAACCAAATGTTAACACCTATAACCAAAAATACAACTTTTGCAAGAAATTGCAAAATGTTGCTCAACAACTTGTTACAACTTTTTGCTCCACGATGCAATTTTGCATTCTAATGCATTTTAAGAATCCTGAAGGTCCTCAAACACCCTAGAAGACCTAAATATAACTCAATTGACACATAATAAATGAATTCATTCATCTGGAGTATTTTACCTATGAACAACCTAAGCATCTCACTTCTCAAGCTATCATCATCTTGAACACAATTGACTCAAACCAAAACTTGGACAACTTAACCATGGATATACTGAGTCCTCAATGGTTTGTCCATTATTACATCACAAAGATAACACACAAACTTAAAATAAATAAAGAATTTATACTTGGAGTGTTAGGTGCCCTACACCAGTGCTCTTTTCTGATCATTGTCTTTTCATTGTGTATACCACTCACTAGTTGATCTTCACCTAACACGAGTTCACAAATTTTAAACTAAAAGGTTTCATGAAAAATAATATCATATCACTTTAATAGTTTAATATTTTTCCTTTGATTAGCATGAGTACTCTGGGACTATTTAAGTTGAGAGTTTCTGTCAAATGAATCTTTTGAAAACAAATATAGAGATCAACAATAATATTTCCTTTTAAACTTGATTATTCCTTTGATAGGACTATGGACTTAAATAGAATTAGGGTAGGATGCAAGAAATTTACATTTCACTTGCATGTTGGGCTCAATCCTTGTGGGAGCCGCATTTTACCCCACATGCATGATATCATGATATTACACTTGCAACTACTTATGAAGAAAACAGTTAGAAATAAAATGCTTACATTGAGTGTATATGATGGAAGTGCTTTGGCTTTGATCCTAATGCACATATAGGCTAACATATGTATGTATGTGTGAATGTACATGTGTAGGGTGTAATCATTCATTTCTTACAACATCGGTTCTACCTTATTGTATTCACCTATGTAGGAAACTGAAGGACACCTAGAAGCAAGTTGTTGATTAAGAAACAAAGCAGAGAAATCAGGAGTATAAATGCACCAACAATACCAATCATTCAAGCAATGACTGATTACCTCATATACATGCTTCATTTCTTTACATTTACTCATTTGTGCATAGTTTAGCTTTTTATTGGTATCATATGAGAAAAGTCAGCCTCACAAATTTTTGTGTGAGGCATATATATTTATCACATTCAATAAAGATTACATCTTTCAAAATATTTGAAAATATTTATGTTTTCATTTTCATGAATTATTGGAATACTTTCAATACTTTATGTAATCTGGTAGAATTGTTTCATTTGAATGAACTCAAGCTACCTAAGAGTTTGAATAAAAAATGCACCATTAAAGATTTGAAACTTAGATCACTCTACCTGATTGAGCTTGTAGCCAAAAATATGGTAACAATTACTTCATATTCATTTTTCTCTAAGAAGAAGAGTACTTATGAGACCGTCATTGCTAGGAATTGGCTCCTTAAATAGAAGAAAGCAGGTTCCAGGTTACCCAAACCTTTGACAAGAGAGAATTTCATAAAAGAGGTGCACAAGATTTTAATTTTATTGAATAGACTCAAAGGGAATGCACATGCCTTCTACTGGGAAGATTGGATGTATTTTTACATTCAAGTGTTGTTGGCTAGTGAAAAATATCTAGACTGGGCATAGGTTATGACCGACAGACTCCATGAGGGTCTACATAATTTTTTTGGTATGTCTAGTTTGTATATGTCTTCCTATATATTTTATATTATTGCTTGTACTATAGAATGGAAAGGGTTGCACCATGAGCCTTGGGTTGATGGCATGAAGGTCTATGAGTTTTATCCACACTTGCAACAACAAAAGTATGCTGAAAATTTTATGAGATGGAACAATGTCCTTAAAGCCAGGCTTGTCTTTGAATTGCAGGGAAATATAAAAAAAAGGATTTCAGTTGAATCCATGGAGTTAGTCAGCATATATGGAAGCTACTACATCCAATTTTCTAGATTTACCTACATCAGAGTAGGGGCCTTTGAAGGTGAACCATTTAAACTACCTAGGTATGGCCTAGACAACCATTTTCTTATTGAAGTCAGTAGGCAACTTGCCCACATTGATAAAAGATTAAGGGAAATAGGTAAGTCTAGAGTAGCATTTCTAGTTGAACTTGGATATTACACTTGCAAATCCATTTCTGATGCTCTAAACCTAGAATTGGAATTCAATAAATTAAACTTGCAGCCCTATGTTGTGAGGTGTAACTTTGATAGTAGAGGATATGATATGGAACATTTGAATGTTGATGTAGGTTTCTGCCATCAACCCCGATTAGAAGATTGTTGGGAAAAATGTTATGATAAATTGGAGGTTAGAAGAAGACTGTTGTCAAGGTTCACCTTGCAACAAATTATTACAATGGGATTATCAATAAATGTTTAGGAGTATAGGAAGAAGAAGGGGAAGATCTGTTAGATCTAGGGTTCAATGAAAGAATTCAAGGGCATCCAGTTCCTAAAATAAATTGGGATAGGAAGAAGGAAGAAAGTAATTAGGACAAGGCCTTTAATCTCATAAAGGGAATAGAGAAGTTGTTGAGAGACTGCATATTTGCTCCTAAAGTTGAAACAATTGGTCAAATTCATGCTGCTCCACAGATTCCCACTTCTTCCTCTAATGTGATTGTTCATATTGCAGGTGCCATAGGACAAAAGGCCGAAAAAGTTAGAATTAAAAGGTCAAAGAGATCTTCATTGAATACCTCGCCAGTTCGAGTTACATGCTCTAAGAGAAAAAAAAGGAAAATAGGAAGCCTACAGTGGAGCAAACCCAAGCGACCATGGATGAATAAGTTCCAAATAATCCTCCAGTGTAGGATGTGGATAAGGGAAAAGAATCCGAAGAGAACCAGGAGCCAATAAGCACCATGATCATTCTTGATTCAACTAGATAGTAGATGCCTCTGCTGAAAGGTTCCTCCAGTGCTTCCAAATGGTTAGGGCCTTCGATTAGAAAAAAACACAATGGGGTTCCCATCAGCATTAAAACCAAGGCTATGATAGATATTGATGATGGCATAGGAAACTAGGTAGAAGAAGTGGCTAGGCTTATCATGAATAAGGATGTAGAGAATTCCACTAAAAAGGACTTTGTTGTTGAAAAGGTTGATCTAGGAGTTACTTCCAGAACTGTCGACGCCAAGCATTTGGAGTCCTCCACCAAAAGGATGATATCTAGAACCTAGAAGGATGAAAAGGACAAACATGAGTTGAAATAGATCATCAAATAGATAGCATGATATATCAATGTCATACATAACATGAATCCCCAACCTTTGTCACAAATGCCACTATCTTTTTATCCTAAATCAATAGTGAACCAGAGGCTATTGGATCAAGTTCAAAGGAGGCGTATGATAGATGAGATTTTTGATTAATGGCTTGAGTCCATAGCATAGCAAGGCACATATTACATTGACAATATGATAAAAGTGTTTGGGAATATCGTGACTATAAATAAATAAATGGAATTGGAAGCTATAGCATGTGAGAAAGAAAAGAGTAAATGGGCAGCGGTATTGATGCAAATGAATGATGTGCAAAAGTTTGGGGTTATGAAATTTCTTGCCGAGAAGCCTGTAGATGATTTAGATGATAATTTGTTGTATATATCAAAGAAAAACATCAAATGGAGGAACTTGATTATAAAACAAGACCATGAAGAATCCATGCAATTGCTACAGTAGTTAAAGGAGTTCATTAACACAATGCAAAAGGATCTGAAATGCATCGATATTCAACTCTTAAAGGATGATGGATATACAATCGAGGATGCAATAGACATGGTCAAAGATTTAAAGGAGAGAGTGGAGCTCATCAAAGAGACAAAATATCTAACAACTGACAACTTCTCTAAAGTAGTAAGGATTGAATCTATGTTAACAGTTTGTTTTGATCATCTAGAAGCACATAAGATAAAAGTATTGTAGGTAAGCATGGACAAAGAGGTTTGGAAACAACACATTATACATATTCGACTTCCTCATTATCAAGTCATCCTCAGCACCTTGGTGACACATTTGGAGTGTAGAACATATGTGGTGCTTTAGAAAAATAGGATAAGCTAGTAGATTCCTCGGCCACGTGCCTTGATCGTGCTACGAATAAATTTTCACCCTGTTCATGGCTCTTTCTCGATTACGTTTTTTTAGTTATTTTAGTTATAAGCAAGATAGTTTCTTTAACTCTTGAAGAGGGTTAAAATTTGACACTAGTTATTTTCAAAACTATGAGCCTGGAGGCTATTTCTGTAATTAAGCAAGCCTTTCCAAAGGTCCAGAATTTATTTTTGGATAGATTAGCAGACTTTATTTTTGATATGTTATGGATACTCAATGAGAAAGTTTTATCTGTGAATGAAATGATACATTTTTTGTCATTTTCAAGTCTGTGTGTTTGAATCTGAAAAGTGGATCTCTGTTGGGGTTTATTTTCATGTGCAAAATTTGTTATCTTCTGGATTATCCATTTACTTGTGTGAGTGAATAAGTATGTGAATGAATCTATCTCATAAAATAGAATTTATTTGAGTGCTAGGTCTGTGATATTTGCATATATAAGTATTCATCTTTTAACTGTATTCATGTTGTATTGATGAATGGATGCAGGGTTCCTTTCTTTCTTTTTCATTAAAATTGAAATCATTATTTTATTTTGTGTTTAAAAATTCATTTAACATCATACAGGGAGTTATACCATTATGCAGAAGCTTAAACAATAATCGATTCACCCAACTGTTAGTTTCTTTTGCCTTTCAATGAAGGCATACATGAGTCATTTATTATAAAATTAGAGAAGGGTAGAATCTGTTAACTAATAGATTTTTGGCGACTATGCTGGGGAATCGAATATCAAGATTGGTCACCTGATTACAAGAAATATAGGGATGTCTTGTGAATTATCTATGATTTGTTCTACTTTACAAAAATTGTTAATTATGAACTTACTGGAGCCAAGAAGATACACAAGGTCCCAGAGGCATGAGGGAGTAGTTGACCTAGTCTTCCAGGAGTTGCAAATATGAACTTTCAATTTTCTTTTACTCCTAGAAGATCAGCCAGAAGTAGAACTCCTTCCCCCTCCTCTTCATCACCTATATATTCTATTTGTCAAGCCCTAATACTAGATAGTGTTTCTTTACCTAATGTAATCAATCCCACACCTCTCAATATCATTGTTCCGATGGCTGCTAATAATCATTGGCGACCTGCAATGGGACTGCTAAATCTGGATTCTAATTTGAATGCTTTACCTAAAGGAGGGAGGGATAATTTTCCCAAGTTTAGTGGTGATGGGAAGGTCACCATTTATGAGCATTTAAATGTAGTTAATGTTACATGTGGTGTATTAGACATCCAACATGAAGATGTGGCAGTGAGACTATTTATGCAGACATTAACTATGGCAGCAATGGAATGGTTCTACCATCTTCCAAATGGTTTAATTACAAATTAGCAAGATTTGAAAACTAGGTTTGAGGCTATATTCAAGTGGGTTAAAGATGAGCATTCCCTTTTAGCCCAGTTAGCCCAATTAAAGAAAGAAATCCCTAAATCTATGAGATATTTTGTGGCTAAGTTAGATAAAATTGTCCTTAAAATTCCTACAAATCAGAAGCCTTCAGATGATAACCTAAAATGCTTATTCATTAATTACATGCCCTCAAAAATAAGCTTATGTAGACAAAGGGTAGCAACTCTGGTGGATGTCAAAACACTGGTTGTTGAGTTAGAAGATGACCCAATTACTATCAAGAAATAGAAAAGAGAGGTTTAGGTATCTAGTGCACAACCATCGACCTCTTCAGACCTTGTAATACTAATATTAATGAATGATGTCACATCTCTCAAAAGACAATTACCAAAGGCCAATACTTTCTACCTGCAACCTTATCAGGATGTTCCAAGAAGAATTACTAATCAGTCTATGGGAACTGGGAACAAAACCTTACAATTGCCTCCATCTCAATAAATATTATCAATTGAAGCTCCACCACCTAAAGGTAACATGTGCATTTTCCACCTAATTAATGATCATGATGGTAGTTCCTGTCTAGAAATGGTACATGCACAAATGATAAATAGAAGAGAAGTAATAAGTGTGATTGGTCAGGAAGAAGGTATCTCCAGGCAGCCTAGTGACTATGGAATACACTTCCTAGAGTATGAGTCAGATTGAAAAAGAGGAGATGATATATTGGTGACCCTTGAAGATCCTTCTTGTGCAATCCTCACTAGGAATAAATGTCAACCTAAAAACACAGGTAACTCAACACTTCTTGAAACCTTGGCCAAAGGTAAATAACTCATGAATTAGAACTTATAAAATGGTTCAAGGGTTGAAGAGGTTCAGATATTGAAGCTCCCTGATCCTGATACTTCTTTTGATATTGTTGAATTTTGCAAGGCTTCTAAAATTCAAATATCTCCCATTGAATACCTTAGGTGTAACCCTAAAGAGCTAGATAAATTAGTTAAATATGTATAGGGAGAAACCTCTCAGTTGTAACCTAATAAGTCATCGTTAGTCAATCTTGAGTCCTCATAGGTCAAACAGGTTACTATATCTACAGAATCATTTGAAAGTGTTCCAGAGGTATTTGCTAATGAATCAGATGAACCACCTTTAGCACTAGATCAAAACCATGAACCTTTCTATATATCTTTGTTTATTAATGGTTATAAACTCAATAATTGTATCATTGATTTAGGAGCATCATATATCATCATGCCTTCTTCAATTGCTAAATAATTAGGACTTTCCCTCACCAAAGCCTTTGGTAAGTGTTATTCAATGGACTCAAAGAATATTCCATTGCTTTGTCAAATCAAAGATGCTCAAATTTCTTTGGCGATACATCTTAGAGAAATAGTGAAATTGACTATTCTGGTAGCTAATATTCCCGTAAGTTATTGTAGCATCCTAAAATTGTGACACTTGCAATTTCGATTGCATTTGGGTCTTCATGATGGTGGCGCAACGTTGAACCTGAATGGAGACCCCGAAACCTGTTTACAACATCAAAAACTGCATATTTCTGCACCTTGGCCTGATCCTTCCTTGCACCTTGCTGTCCTGGGAGGTGGGACCATGGCTCCCAGTGCTCTGGTCCTTCAGGACCATGGCACCTAGTGCCCTGGTCCCTCAAGACCATGGCGCCCAGTGCCCTGGTACCTGGCCCTATTTTGGGCCCGGTCTCTTGTTGGGCATCGGGTCTTTAAGTTTGCAATTCGGAAAATAATGTTCCTATGTTGGCCTAAGGTCGGAAAAATTAGTCTCTCAACCCTAATTGACAAGTATATAAACTACATTTCCCCTCTTAGAAAATGGTGGAGAAAAAAAACATATGTGTGCAAGAGGCAAAAGTGCTAGGCAAACATTCAAACATTCAAACATTCAAGCATTCAAGCATTCCTTCAAGCAATTGAGCATTCTAAGTCTCCATTCAAGGCTAAGTGTTGCATTCAAGACAAGGATCCAACCATTGAAGAGGAGATCACTTACAACATACAACATACAACATCATTATACCTTCGCATGTAAGAATACAAACATTCTTACAACAAGGTATCAGTACTTGATTACATTACAAACATTTACATTTACAACATTCTCATTTCTTGGTTAATTCCAAAACCGGGGTTTGACCTGAAGGCAAACCCCTCATCCCTAACCCCCCAATCGTCCTCTCTTTTCTGTCTGTAAGTTGTAGGTACGCGGCTGTAATTGAAGATCTGGAATCCTTGTGCAGAGACGAACAGATCCCCCTTCGTTCCACGGATTTTTCGGAGGACCGTGTGCACTCCGGGCGCCATCATCCCATCAACTTTCACTCAAATTTGCAGGATAGCTTCGTCTCAACATTTTACTGCTAATTTCAGGTTCGTACCTTCATCCCATGTCCCTATCTCTGTCTACAAGCGAATCTTTCTTACCCTACATGCATTCCTAATTCAATCCTTCTATCTACATTCTTTACAAAAGAGGGTATCCTTGATGTCTCCACCCTTGAAACTCATTTAGAATCAGTCTTGCATTGTGTGGGATTGGATCTTGTGGGTTTCAACCCCTCTTTTGAATGTAAAGTCTCTCCCAAGTGAAAACCGTCAACCCTAGTGACCTCCTTTCTCTCTCCTTGGAGTGGGGGAACACCTAGGGTTCAATTTTCTGCTTTACATTTTGGTGAACCCGACGTGAACATCCTAATTCTAATTATTCATGGTTAGATCTAAAAAAAAAATTTCTTCCTTAATTACATTTCCATGTTTGATCTTTTGCAAATTTTAGAGGTTAATTGCATAAAAACCCTAAATTTTCTTTTTAGTAATTGAGCTTGTGAAATGTTTAATTGTTAATGCTTGTTTCAAATCTACCCTTCTTTCGCAAATTGTCAATTCATATTTGTGCTTTAATTCTGAAAATTAAGTGGTTAAGTGTCAAAACCCTAATTTTTAAAACCGTCTTGATTCAACCTTTGACTAACGATTTCACTGATCAAAACACCTCCAAATCGGCTGTAACTTTGGATTCCGCAACAAAATCATAATATCTATCATCCCTGAAAATTTTGAAAAAAGTTGCAAGGACCATGTGCACCTTAAGCGCCATCGTCCCCAACATTTTTTTTGAAATTTCGGGAGCTAGATCTTACTGTATTTTTCTGCTAGAATCCAGAATGTTGGCTGATTTCATCAATTCTAACACTTTCAAAATTAAAGTCAAAGTTGGTCTAGTGATTGCTTGGATAAAGGCTTATAATCATTCAAAAATTGTTGAAATTAAAATTTTGTGTTAAAATTGTGTTTCTTACTATCCTAAATCAGAAAAGTGTGTTGGCATTCATTCGAAATTTCAGTGCTTTATTCAAATTCTTGCAGTTTGTGACTTTTGAAATTAAGTGTTTAATTGCAGCAACTTTGATTTCCACTTTCAAATTTGAATTTTGCATGAAATCGAGTCAACTTTTAAATTTCAAAGCTTGCATTGCTTTCAGTATTCCCTCTAAAATCATAAAATTCAAAATTTCAGTTTCCCTCTCTTTTTCAAAATTCAAATTTTGCATTTTTCAACAATCTTGGTAGGGTTCAATTTTGAGATTGCAACTTTAATTTGGCCTATCTACAGATCGTAAAATCACTCAATTTTTTCAGATTAGCTTTAAAATCATCATAGCTTTCATCCCTAAAAATTTTGAAAAAAGTTGCGAGGACCGTGTGCACTCCATTCGCCATGGTCCCTGACATTTTTTTTCAAAATTTTGGGAGATTGTCCTGATTGTATTTAACAGTTTAAATCTAGGAGATTGGCTGATTTTATTGAAATTTGCTACCTCTAAAATTCCAAATCTTCTCTCTCTCTTTAGTGCATGAGTTTTACAACAATAAGCCCTACTTACACTATTCCCGTTAGACGAAGCCTTAGAATTAAGTCTTTCCAAGGTTTAATTACTGAGGAGACGGAACCTAATTTGAATGGCCTTTTTAATGAGGACATGGGTAGTTCCTCTAATCCTCTTAATGATGAAGAAGCTCTCCATGAGATTTCTGTAGAACAACTTTCAAAATTGGATAACCAATTTGATGATTTTCGACAATGGATGTCTCAGGAATACCCCGATAGTCAAGCTCTTTCATTAATTGAGGGTCTAAAATGTATGGTTCAAAGTGATAAGAATGGAATTGATATTTTGCGTAGTATTGCACACATTGTGGATTCAAATGTGATGCCTATGAAAATTTGTGTCGAAACTTTAGGTTATACACAACTTCCTACTCAAGTCAATCATTCTATTCCTTTGACAGCCTCTATTGCTAGTATACCTACTTTTACATCAAACATAATGACTACTTCAATACAAGACATTCCACCTATGATCACCAGTCATGGGGGCAATCCTTCTTCTTCAATCAACCCTCTTCCTTCATTCAATCCTACTTCTTCATTCATTCCTTCAATGAGTGTTCCTTGTAGTGTTCCTCCTTTCCAATCATCTCCTATGACTAACTATCATAGTGTCCCACCACCTTACTCTCAATCAATACCTTCTTTCAATAACATAATACCTCCATCACAATCTAACACGTCTAATATGAACTCTTCGACTGAAGCGACCATTAACAATCTTGCACAAACTGTCTCTTCTTTACAGCAATAGATTGCCTCTATGAATCAATATAAGTTTAGTGTGCCCACATTTGATGTTGTGAGCCCACTTTCTCTTGACATTGTTCAAGCTATCCCCCCTAAACATATTGAAATCCCGCAGTTGGAGCTTTATAATGGTAAAGGTGATCCTCTACAACATGTTAAGACATTTCAAACAATATGTACCGATTTTGCTCATGACCAAAGGTTGCTTGCAAAACTGTTTACTAGAACATTAAGAGATAAGGCTCTACAATGGTATTGCTCATTGCCTTCCTATTCTATTACTTCTTTTCAACAACTTGCAAATGCTTTTATTCAACAATTTCAAAACAATATAGGTCCTAAAGTTACTTTGATTGATTTAATGCATTGTAAACAAGGTGTTAAAGAAAAAGTGACTGATTTCATTGGTAGATATAAGCATTTGTATGCTCAAATTTCTTTTCTAGTACCTGACAATGATATTCAAAGAATCTTTATTTCTAATTTACAAAAAGATATTAGAGAAAAACTTCTGTTTTCTGAGTTTACTTCTTTCCAACAGTTGTGTGCAACTCTTCACAATTATCAACTGACTGTGAGTCAAATGGAACAAGCAAATCCTATGGCTCTGAGTGATAAGGGTGATAGTAGTCAATAACCATTTGGGAAGTTTAAACCGAATAGAGAGTTCATTAAGTTCAATGAAAACATCATCAACAACAATGTGAATGCACCATCAGGTGTGCCTCCTATTTCTAAGTTTTTCAAGAAAGAAAGAAAGTTTACTCCTTTGAATGAATCATTGCATAGTATTATGAATAAGTTATTGGAACAAAATGTGCTTACTCTCCCTCCTATAAGGCAAATAGATCCTGCAAAGATTAATTCACCCTATTTTGATAACAAATCTTTTTGTCAATTTCATCATCAACCTGGGCATGATACTGAAAAATGTTTTGCTTTAAAGGGTAAAATTCAAGATTTGATTGATAATAATACTATCTCTGCTTCTGGTGTGAATGATAATGGCAACACATCTGTAGCTCCTCCTAACCAAAATCTTAAGATTTTTACTAATCCATTACCTTCTCATACCTCTAATGTGATTGAGACTAATGGTCTTGTGTCTATGACTCCGAATGTGATTAACTTTGTAGAGCAATAGAAAATCCCTAAAGAGCCTTCCATCACATTTGATACCAGTGAAACTATCAGGGCACCTGATGGTCCTTTATATATAGTTGCAAAAGTCAAGAATACACCTTGTCATGGAGTGCTTATTGATCCTTCTTGCATGGTTAATGTCATTACTGAAGAATTTCCTTTTACTTTGCAATTGAATCAAGGGATCTATGACAAAACAAATGTGGTTGTGAAATTATTTGATGCATTTTCTTCTCCTGCAATTGGTTCTATTACATTACCTATTGAGGTTCATAACAAATCCCTTGATGTGAGCTTTGCTATTATTCCATCGTTCGAACAATTTCGTGTGATGCTAGGCTATCCTTGGTTATCTTCCATGAAAGCTATTGTTTCTCCTATTCACAAGTGTTTGAAATTTCCCCATAATGGTGAGGTCGTTACTGTCAATCATAGTCTCTTTAAACCAGCTGAAAGAACTTCTAGCGTTCCTATTGATTATTTTTTGCCCACACAATTCCAATCTCTTCCACCGCGAAGTGATCATCTTTTCAAATCTTATCAAAAGTGGAAAAAAGATATGATCCTATCTCTAAGTGAACCTAGAACACCCAAACTTGATATTCCCATCATTCTTGAGAAGGAAGTTCTTCCTTTGAAAGATAAAACTAATGTCTTTCCTCAAGAAGATTCCCAACCCATCCCTATGGATGTGACTATGCCTATGTCTAATAAACTTTCTAAAGGTAGACCTATACCTCCTCGTCATGATGGACTTGGTCTCCTTCCTAAACCAGATATTCCTCCTTTATATGGAGTAGTTCCTCCTCCTTCCTCTTATAGAGAGAAGAGACCTTCCTCTTCTCCTATTATTCAACCTAAGAGACCACAACCTAAACACCAAAGTGATAAGGATGAGAACATTCCTCCTCCTCAATCTTCTCAACTTCCTACTAAGACTAGACAAAATTGTTCTGCACATGAATGCCAATGAAAGCATCGTCTTAGAGCTTGTGCAGCTGCCTCTCAAACTTTGCAATCCCCAAAAACACCTTCAGCTAGTATTATTCCATTTTCTCCTTAGCTGAAAATTGAGCCAAAATCTCCTAAACATAAGATGCATGATGGTTTTGATCCTGTGCGAGTTAAAGATCCTATTTTTATAAATCTTGATGATGATATAGATGAAAATGTTATTCATGATGAAAATGTTACTCCTCTTTCTTCTGATAGTGAATATGAATATGTTGATGTTGATAACCATTTATCTAACGCATTTTCTAAAGCACTTATCCTAGCTCCTAGACAAGAACAATGTGGCTTGGAACATGAACATAGCCCTTGTTTGGATCTTGTGATAGCTCCATCTGCTATGTTGGATGTTCCTCCTCTAGCACGTTTCCTGCCTTCCCAAAATATTGATCAGCAAGATCGGGGGGTGGATGATGTGCTAGACTAGTTTCATTAGCATAGCAGACTCTCTCCTCCTCTCTTGATATCTTTTGTTACTTCTTCTATGTGTTATTCTCGTTCTTCTATTTGTTGTCCTTAGTGTTGTCTACTTGAGGAAGATGCAAAGCATTGAGATCTCTTTTGGTCTCTCTCATGTTGACTCAAAAGACACATGTGTTCCCTTCTTCTAGGTGACCTTCCTTGATTGGGGAATGAAGAACAATTATGCATACATACATATGATATACATGAATTATCATAAAGCATACTGACCCCAAGGAAAGCAAAGTCACCTTGTGCTTTGTGTTTTGTGTCTATTATCCTTGGGTTTATCTCACACTTGGGGGATAAATCTTTGTGATAACATGCTCCTTTCCCTTCTCATTTCTTATATGTATCACTACTTTAAAGCAATCACCCTCGATGAGGCATGTGCGATTACTTTAACCTAGGGGGGCATACACCCCGTTCATATCTTTTCAAGATACTTGAAAATTTCCTAGCGAATTTAGCTTTGCCTTGAAAATTTTTGGTATTTTTCTTGTATGACTCATAGTGAGGGAACCTTACTACTGATAGTCATGGTTCTCCCTCATGATCTTCCCTTTTACTTTGTCAATCGAAGTCGTAAGATCCTTAGTCCACTGGGGGCTTGGTGTATCTTGCCTCCTTGACGTGGTGAAAGTTTTTCAATGTTGTTTCCTTGTACTTTACTGGAAGTATGGGCGTACGCTTATACTCCCACTAAAGTGGGGGCTAAATGTAGCATACTAAAATTGTGACACTTGCAATTTAGACTGCATTTGGGTCTTCACGATGGCGGTGCAACGTTGAACCTGAATGGAGACCCCAAAACTTGTTTACAACATCAAAAACTGCATATTTCTGCACCTTGGCCTGATCCTTCCTTGCACCCTGCTGTCCCGGGAGGTGGGACCATGGCTCCCAGTGTTCTGGTCCTTCAAGACCATGGCGCCTAGCACCCTGGTCCCTCAAGACCATGGCGCCCAGCGCCCTGGTACTTGGCCCTATTTTGGGCCCGGTCTCTTGTTGGGCATCGGGTCTTTAAGTTTGCAATTCAAAAAATAATGTTCCTATGTCAGCCTAAGGTCGGAAAAATCAGTCTCTCAACCCTAATTGACAAGTATATAAACTACATTTCCCCTCTCAGAAAAGGGTGGAGAAAAAAACATATGTGCGCAAGAGGCGAAAGCGCTAGGCAAACATTCAAACATTCAAACATTCAAGCATTCAAGCATTCCTTCAAGCAATTGAGCATTCTAAGTCTCCATTCAAGGCTAAGTGTTGCATTCAAGACAAGGATCCAACCATTGAAGAGGAGATCACTTACAACATACAACATCGTTACACCTTCGCATGTAAGAATACAAACATTCTTACAACAAGGTATCAGTACTTGATTACATTACAAACATTTACATTTACAGCATTCTCATTTCTTGGTTAATTCCAAAACCGGGGTTTGACCTTAAGGCAAACCCCTCATCCCTAACCCCCCAATCGTCCTCTCTTTTCTGTGTGTAGGTTGTAGATATGCGGCCGTAATTCAAAATCTAGAATCCTTGTGCAGAGACGAACATATCCCCCTTCGTTCCATGGATTTTTCGGAGGATTGTGTCACTCCGGGCACCATCGTCCTATCAACTTTCGCTCAAATTTGCAGGATAGCTTCGTCTCAACATTTTACTAATAATTTTAGGTCCGTAGCTTCATCCTGCATCCCTATCTCTATCTACAAGCGAATCTTTCTTACCCTACATGCATTCCTAGTTCAATCCTTCTATCTACATTCTTTACAAAAGAGGGTATCCTTGATGTCTCCACCCTTGAAACTCATTTAGAATCCAGTCTTGCATTGTGTGGGATTGGATCTTGTGGGTTTCAACCCCTCTTTTGAATGTAAAGTCTCTCCCAAGTGAAAACCGTCAACCCTAGTGACCTCCTTTCTCTCTCCTTGGAGTGGGGGAACACCTAGGGTTCGATTTTCCGCTTTACAGTTATGGCATCCTGCTAAGTGGAACTTTTTGTAAAGATCATGGAGGAGATATTAAGATGGACTAGTCCTAAGAAATAATTCCTATTGGTAAGCAAAAAGTTGCCCTTCAATCAGAGCCAAAATCCAAATATACAGTTTTCACTTCTAATGACCCAAAATCTCAAATATTATATCTGGAATGTGATTTTGGCAATTACTTGCTTTTCTCTTATGACATGAGGAAAGTGCTAGAGGATGTGTTAAACCCTGCTGCTAACTTATGGGTGATGGCATTTGATGGAAGCTTCTCATCAATTGGATGCGGTGCTGGAGTGGTGTAAATTTCTCCAAAAGGTAAAAATATTCCTTTTTCATTTAAGTTAGAATTCAAAAACACTAATAATACTGCAAAAGATGAGGCCTTGTTATGAGGGATCGAATAGGCTAAGAAAAACGGAATCAAGTTGCTAAGCGTCAAAGGTGATGTAGAATTAATTCTCGATCAAGTGCAAAATCTCTTCTCAGTAAATAATGAAAGGCGTGGACATTATAGCAATAGAGTCTGGGATGAGATGAAATATTTTGATGCTTTCTCAATTGAGGCAATTCCTAGAAACCAAAATTCCCATGCAGACTCCTTGGCAATTTTAGTTTCTGTATTACTCCCACATCTAGAATTTGGTGCACATGTTTATAGGATTTAAGTGGTATATCGCCCTAATGTTTCGGATAATTATCATTTCTGGCAGGTGTTTGAAACTGACAAACAAATCAAAAATTTCCTTCAAAATGTCTAGATATTTGTCTCCTCTTTCTTTGAAGGGTCTGAGACTAAGTGTAATGAATTTTGCCTAGATTTAGGAGAGGATTCTAATAAGGAAGTTATTTAGTTGAAGGGAAATAGAATTCCAAAAGGCTTGGTATCCTTAAAATTCCTCTTTGATCGTAATGACGGGTATGTTGGAAGGAACAATTCTCAGAGTACCACTAACTCAGAAGATTATGAAAAAGTTAATATAGGTGATGAAACTAACCCAAAGTTGGTTAATTTGGGTAAGTGTTGTACTCAAAAGGAAAGGCACTTGTTCATTAAGTTGTTACACAAATTCCTAGATGTTTTCACCTAGTCTTATGAGGATTTGAAGGAGTTTAGAAATGTTTAATTTCAACATCATATTCCCCTCAAACATGGAGTGACTCCTTTTAGACAGAAATTAAGAAACTATATTCCCAAGGTTGCAGATGCAATTTGTAAAGAAATAGATAAAATTCTTCAAGAAAGGATTATCTGTCCCATCCACCATTTAACCTGGGTAGCGAACATTGTTCTGGTTTGCAAGAAAAATGGAGAGATAAGAATCTGTGTGGACTTTCTGAACATGAACCAGGCCAGTTTAAAAGACAACTATTTGTTGCCAACAATGGATTATATTCTCCAAACTGTTGTCAGACCAAAAATGATGTCGATGCTCGATGGATTTTCTGGCTACAACTTGATAAATGTGGCAGAAGTGGACCAACACAAAATAGCCTTTACCACACCTTGGGGCACTTTCGCCTACAACTGCATGCCATTCAGCCTAATAAATGCGGGAGAAACATTCCAAAGGGCTATGAACCTCTCATTTGGTCACCTCATTGGTAAGATTATAGTTATCTATTTGGATTATTTGAGAATTTTCTCTAAGTGGAGGAGAAATCACCTAAGGGATTTGGAGACTATACTACAAAGGTGTAGAGATCATGGTATCTCCCTGAACCCAAAGAAACCAATCTTATGTGTCATAGAGGGGAAGCTATTAGGGAATATAGTTTCACAAGATGCTATTAAAAAATGACCTTGATTGGGTAAAAGCTATTGAGTAGTTGAGTTTATTGTCAAACAAAAGTGGTGTAAAATCATTCTTTGGGAAAGTGAGTTTTCTTAGAATATTTTTGCCAAATTTTGCTGAAATTACCAAACACATTGCAAGGATGATGAGTGAAAAGAAGATCTTCAAATGGAAGGAAGAAGAAAAAAAGGGCCTTTGAAGAGGTTAAAGAGGCAATTTCTCGTGCTCCAACTCTGATTAATCCTGATTTCAAAAAAAAAATTATCATGTATTGTTATGCCTCATAACACAAAATGTCTGACATTCTTCTACAAAAGAATGAACTGAATGAGGAAGTTTGTATTGCATTCATGAGCATCCCACTTAAAAAACATGAATTAAATTATTCATTAGTTGAGAAGCAGGCCTTTGCGGTCATTAAAGTTGTCAAGCACTTCAAGTATTATATGCTACACTCCCATTCAATTGTTTTTGTGTCAAATCCCATAGTGAAAAGTATTTTGACCTAGTAAGAGGTGGGGATGAACAATAGAGAAACCTAGGTTTTAAAGGTCTAGGAACTTGACCTAGACATTAGGCCAACCAAATCAGACCGGAGACAAGGATTGTGTCATTTAATAGCTGAAAACAAAGATGAAAAGGAAGAACTGCCACTAGCCTTATTTGTCAGCTTACAAGATAAATGGTTCACAGATGTGGCTCATTACCTAACATATGGAGAATGCCCTAAGGAATTTAAGTCCTAAAGAAAAGATAAATATTAGATTGAAGGTATCCAAATATGTGATTGTCGATGATATCTTGTCTAAGAAAGGTTTGCGTGGGGCTTTCCTAAGGTGTGTTGACAAGGAGCAACAGGAAAAGCTTCTGCAAGATTTTCATAGTGACGCATGCAAAGGAAACTATTCATCAGCTATAACAGCTTTCAAGATCCTCAGGAGTTGGTACTACTAGCCATGCATGTTTAAAGATGTGTACAAATGGGTCGCAAGATGCAAAAAATGCAAGTTGTTCTCAGAGAGGCCCCAACTAGTTGCACTAGCGTTAAGGTCGGTAGTTATAGATGAACCCTTTAAGCAATGGTGCTTAGATTTAATTGTCCCATTAAACCCCTTGTCAAGTGCAGGTCACACCCACATTCTTACAGCCATAGATTATTTTACAAAATGGCTGGAGGCAATTCCCGTTAAGAAGACTACTCCATAAATTATTTGTAATTTCCTTAAAGAGAACATCCTGACTAGGTTTGGTGTTCCCCAGAAGATTGTAACTGATAATGCCACAAATGTTTCCTCAAAATAATTGAGAGTGTTTTTTTATGATCATGGTATTCTTTTATCCCATTCCTAAGATTATTATCTGCAGGGAAATGGCCAAGCCGAATCTAGCAATAAGAATATGATCTCTATTATGTGGAAATTGGTGACTAAGAATGAAAAACATTGGCATAAAAGGCTATATGAAGCATTATGGAAAGATAGGACCTCACCTAAAAGGAACATAGGTATGACACCATTTGAATTGGTATATAGAGTTGAAGCTCTATTGTCTTTGCCTCTAGAATTGTCAGTAGCAAAGTTGCAGAAGGTGATTGAAGATGAATTCTTTCAAAGTGCTCTAGAGAAGAGAATTATGTACCTTTCAAAAAATAAGGAAGAAATGAAAGATTTGGCTGATCACATCAATGCACATCAGGCTAGAGTAATTAAAATGTTGGATTGCAGAACTAGACTGTGAAATTTCATGTTGGGAGATTAGGTCCTGCTCTGAGACAGACATAGAGAGCCGATGGGATCTCACGGGAAGTTTGATTCGCTTTGGAAGGGACTATTCATGATTAATAAAGTATTGGGCCCTAACTCATTTAAACTTGAATATCTTGATGGAAGTGCACTGCCCCTATCCTACAATGGGCAGGATTTACAGTACTATAAGTTGTAAAAAGACGTCCTCCTGTTTTGTACATAGGTTTTTGTTGTGTTGTCTATTTTTTGATGGATTGTTTTGTTGTGGTTGGTTATTTTTCTTTCTTGGCTTATGTGCATATCTAGATATTTTAGATTCATTACCTTGTCCTTTTCAATCTTAGTCCCTAGTTAGAGCATATGCTACCCATTTTATTTGGTTGATAGTCAAATTCCCCATCTTTGGAAAAATAAAGAGTAATTAATGTTGTCTCCCCAAATTTGGCTCGATCCATCTTTGATTATGTAGTTTCCCTTTTGTTCTTACTTGTTTTATCTCTATGAACTCCTATGTTGAACCTCTATTTTGGTACAGAGTTTAAAGTTTACCTATTGACCTTGTGGGTCCCACTACTTTGTTTTGTTGTCAAGGGGCACGAGCGTAAGTACGTTAAGTCAGTTTCAAACTCGAACCTTTGACCCATTCTCATTTTGTTCAAGGTTCAAAGTTCATCTTTATGTTTGTCTAAAGTCTTTTCTCATTCTTAGTTTAGTTGTGTGTTGAGCCACAAGGTGGTGTTTTATACATCAAGTCCTCTTCATTATTGTTCTCTCATGTTGAACTTGAACCATTGAACCACTTGAAAAATGGTTCACAGTACAAGGTTCACTTTAAGTTGGCTCCAAAGATATAACAAGGTGAAGAAAGATAATGAAAGGCATAGGTGGCATGGTAAAAGGAATATTCTGATCATATCAAGTTTGAAAATTCTAATTATGGCAAGTAATAATCAAATCTCGAGTAGCTTGTGTGGAAGTGATTTTTAATAAATGCAGTCATCAGGATCCCATCAAATCAGGAGTCACTTCACATGATTGTATGAGCTGTTAAGAGGTATGCGTAAGTCTTGTTTAGATTTTCTTGCCTTTAATATTGAAACCCTTAAGTTGTTAACTCAGTAGCTTCTTATTGCTGAAGAAGCAAAGGGTTTTTAAGGTAATTATAGATCTATACTTCTGAGGGTTATAGAGATTTGATGATAGTAACAAGTGAGTTTTGATCATCCCTCCCTGTTGTTAGAGATTTGATGATAGTAATAGGTGAGTTTTGATCATCCCTCCCCATTGTGTTACTTTCTCCGAAAGCCACTATAGTGAAATCCTTTATTTTGGGTAGAATTTTGTTCTTTTTTTAAAAATTGTTTGATGAATGTAAGAGTGGTTGTCATTTGGCTGACCTTTCAAAAACTTGGCCACATATCATGTTTAGTGAGTACACTTCTAGAGCTGGGTGACACTTCTTTGGCTCAAGCTAACTTGGTAAATTTTCTGGACAGGGAGAGGAAATCAGATGGTAATAT
This sequence comes from Cryptomeria japonica, assembly GCF_030272615.1. Taxonomy (NCBI): domain Eukaryota; kingdom Viridiplantae; phylum Streptophyta; class Pinopsida; order Cupressales; family Cupressaceae; genus Cryptomeria; species Cryptomeria japonica. Next base: position 204,248,861 of record NC_081411.1, on the reverse strand, counting down.
ATTGATGGGAAATATTATTAAGAGTGGGTTGATTAAAGCTTCCGCATTCCTTATTGTTTCTCCTTGCCCTAAACTAGTTATAGAGTGCATGAATAAGTATGATACCGATAATAGGTGTATTCGAACCAACAGTGGTGAAGTGTTGGTAAATATTGATAGGAAAATAGTGATGGATGCCATGGGCATTCACCATAAGGAGCCATATGAGAATTGGTCTAGTGGTACTTCATATTCATTTTTCTCTGAGAAGAAGAGTACCTACAAGAGCGTCATTTATTGTAATTAGCTCCTTAAATTGCAGAATGAAGGTTCTTGGTTACCCAGACCTTTGACAAGAGAGAACTTCATAATAGAGGTGCGAGACATTGTAATTTTGTTGAATAGAGTCAAAGAGAACAAACATGCCTTCTACAAGGAAAACAGGATGTATTTTTACATTCAAGTATTGTTGGCTGGAGAAAAATATCTAGATTGGGCATAGGTTATCAGCGATAGACTCCATGAGGATCTACATAATTTTATTAGTATGTCTAGTTTATATATGTCTTCATATCTATTTTATATTATTTCTTGTACCAGAGAATGGCAAGGGTTGCATCATGAGCCCTGGGTTGATGGTATGAAGGTCTATGAGTATTATCCACACTTGCAACAATAGAAGTATGCTAAAGTTATTTATGAGATGGAACGATATCCTTACAAGAAGGCCTGTCTTTGAATTGGAGGGAAATATAAACAAGAGGATGCCAGCTGAAGCTATGGAGTTAGTCAACATATATTGAAGCTACTAGATCTAATTTTTGAGATTTACCTACATCAGGGTAGGGGGCTTCAAAGGTGAACCATTTAAATTTCCCATATATGCCCTAAACAGCTAGGTGCTTATTGAAGTCTGCAGGCAGCTTGCCCACATAGATAAAAGATTAAGGGAAAAAAGTAAATATGGAATAGCCTTTCTAGTTGAACTTGGATATAAAAGTTGCAAATTTGTTTCTGGTACTCTGAACCTAGAATTGGAATTCAAGATATTGAACTTGCAGCCATACATTGCCAGGCATAAGATTGACAGTAGAGGATATGCTATGGAACACTTGAATGTTGATGCATATTTCTGCAATGAACCCCAATTAGAAGATTATTAGGAAAACTGTTACGATGAATTGGAGTTCAAAAGAAGACTATGGTAAAGGTTAACCTTGCAACAAATTGTTACAATGTGAATGTTAATAAATGTTTTAGGAGTACAGGAAGAAGAGGGGAACATGTGTTAGATCCTGGGTTCGATAAAATAATTCAAGGGCAACCAGTTCTTGAAATCAATTGGGACAGGAAAGAGGAAGAAAGTATTCAAGCCAAGTCCTTTAATGTCAAAAGGAGAACAAAGAAGTGGTTGAGAGAATGTAGATTTTGTCATAAAGTTGAAACAATTGGTCAACTTCATTCTGCTACATAGATTCCCACTTGTTACTCTAATGTGATTGTTGGTATTGCAGGTGTCACAAGATGGAAGGCCAAAAAAGTTGGAATTAAAAGGTCAAAGAGATCTTCATTGAATCCATCTCCAGTTCGAGTTACATACTCTAAGAGCAAAAAGGAAAGTAAGAAGCCTGTAGTGGAGGACATTGTTGTAGATGTAGACTCGGACAAGGAGACCCAAGCAACCACGGATGAACAAGTGCCAAATAATCCTCCAGTTCAGGATGTGGATAATGGAAAATAATCTAAAGAGAACCAGGATCCAATTAGAATCATGACCATTTTTTATTCAACTAGCTACCAGACACCCCTCCCCAAAGGTTCCAACAGTGCTTCCAGATGGTTAGGTGCTTCCATTAGCCAGAAATGCAATTTGCTTCCCATCACTATTCCGATTGAAGACATGGTCATTAAATGTCTTGGGAAAACTTCTAAGTCAAAGAAGCTTAAAACCGAGGCTATGAGAGATATTGATGATGACACAGGGAACTAGGTAGCAAAAGTAGCTAGGCCTATCTCAGATAAGAATGCATAGAATGACACTAAAAAAGGACTTTGTTCTTGAAAACGTTGATCTAGGAGTTGCTTCGAGAACTGCAGACACCAAGCATTTGGAGTCCTCCACCAAAAGGATGATATCTAGAACCTAGAAGGATGAAAAGGACAAACAAGAATTTAAATAGATCGTAAGATAGATGGCAGAATATATCAATGCCATACATAACCTGAATCCCCAACCTCTATCACAAATGATACTATCTTTTGATCCTAAATCAATAGTGAACCAGAGGCTATTGGAACAAGTTCAAAGGAGCCATATGGTAGCTGAAATTATTGATAAATGGCTTGAGTCAATAACACAACAAGGAATAGATTACATTGACAATATGATAAAAGTGTTTGGGAATGTCGTGGCTATAAGTAAAGAACTTGAATTGGAAGCTATAGCATGGGAGAAAGAAAACAGTAAATGGGTAGTAGTACTGACGCAAATGAATGATGTGCAAAAGTTTGAGGTTATGAAATTTTATTGCTGAGTAGCCTAAATAGATGATTTAGATGATAATGTGTTGTATGTATCAAATAAAAACATCAAATGGAAGAACTGTATTATCAAACAAGGCCATGAAGAGTCCATCAAATTGCTAAAGGATTTAAAGGAGCTAATTAACACAATGCAAAAGGATCTGAAACACATCGATATTAAGCTCTTAAAAGATGATGGCCAGACAATTGAGGATGCAATAGGCATGGTCAAAGCTTTCAAGGAGAGAGTGCATCTCGTCAAAGAGATGCAATCTCTAACTACTGACGACTTCTCTGAAGTGGTGATGATTGAATCTATGTTAACATTTTGTTTCGATTATCTGGAAGCATATAAGATAAAAGTATTGCAGGTAAGCATGGACAAATGGGTCTGGAAACATCGCATTATACATATTGAGCTTCATCATTATAAGTTCATCCTCAAATTATCGGCAACACATCTAGAGTGGTGGAACATAAGTGGTGCTTCAGTAAAACAAGATAAGCTAGCAGATTCCTCGGCCAGGTCGGAGTCTTGATTGTGCTACCAATGAATTTTCACCCTATTCATGGCTCTTGGTCGGTTACCTTTTTTTATTTATGTTATTTATAAGAAAGACAATTTCTTTAACTCTTGAAGAGGGTTACAATTTGACTGATTATTTTCAAAACTATGAGGCTAGAGACTATTTAGGTAATTAAGCAAGTCTTTCCAAAGCTCCAAAAAAAACTTTCAGATGGATTAGTAGACTTTCTTTTTGATATGTTATGGATATTCAATGAAGAAAGTTTTATCTATGAATGAAATGATACATTTTCTTCCGTCTTCAAATCTTTGTGTTTGAATCTAAAAAGTGGATCTTTGTTTGGGTTTATTTTCATTTGCAAAATTTGTTATCATCTTGATTATTCATTTAATTGTGTGAGTGAACAAGTTTATGAATTAATTTATCTCATAAAATTTAATTTATTTGAGCACAAGGTCTGTGAGCTTTGCATATATAAGTATTCAACTTTTAACTGCATTCTTATTATTTTGATGAATGGATGCAGGATTCCTTTCTTGCTTTTTGGTTAAAAGTGAAATCATTATTTTTTTTTATGTTTAAAAATTCATTGAACATCATAAAGGGAGTTGTACCCATATATAGAGGGTTAACCAACAATCGGTTCACCCAACTGTTCATTTCCTTTTCCTTTCAATGAGGGCATACGCGAGTCATTTACAACAAAATTAGAGAAGGGTCAAATCTATTAACTAACACACACACACACACATATAGATATATATTTATATAAATATATACATATATTTATATATATATATATTTATATATATATATATTTATATATATATATATATGTATGTATGTATATATATATACATATATGTTTATATATATGTATGCATGTATATACATATATACATATACATATAGATATGTATGCATATATGTATATATATATATATATGTATATATATATGTATGTATATATATATGTATGCATGTATATATATCTATATGTATGTTTGTATATATGTATGTATGTATATATATGCATGTATGTATATGTATGTATGTATACACACACACACACATACACACACAGACATATTCGCACATCTTGTATTCATTGATGATGTTGTGAAATAGTATAGGTACAAGGAACTGACTCCACTGAGTCCCACAGGTTTGAGAGTTGCTCATTTCCCCATAGTAGTTGATATTAGGACCCAGAAGGCAACTCAGTGGGGGGGGGGGGGGGTGAATCAGTTGTGTATGAATTTCAACCCAAATACAACTTAGTCAAACTTGATACTTAATACCGGTAAACCAAACTTAATGCTGGTTAACAGATTAACAATTAATATCAATACCAATGAAACTTAATGCATGCAATAGAAATAGAAACAACATCCACAACACATAACACAAAGATTTTAATGTGGAAACCCTGTAAGGGGAAAAACCATGGTGGGAAACCTTACCCACAATAAGATGATACTAATGCAGATAGTATGTCTATACAAATGGGATTTGTACACACAGAAAGGCCAACCGCCTAGAGCACATTGCTCAAATGGGAGTCGCAATGACTACAATAGGGTGGTTAAATCCTAGAATAATGTACTGCTCAAAATAGCATCTCCAATGCTGGATTCAGTACCGGTTAAGTTCTGATAATCAACTTCAAACCTTCCTTGAACCTTCTCTATGGTCTTCTCATATGATCTTCAATATTCACACATAGCATGTTACAATACCATAACCTTACATACCATAGACAATATCATATATCTCATCAATTGAGATCTTACATATATACAAAACCTAGGACCAAATGTGTAGGTCAGCTCACTAAGAATATTACAATAAAATCAATTACAAACAAGTCAAGATGTGATGCATCATGTCGACTCAATACATTTACAACAATATCCAATCAATAAATCATCTCCATAACATGTCGTGCTGATCTGGAATAGATAATGCATAACGGTCCATAACCTAGACCAATCTATCAGTAACAACAAATATGTCAACATGATTAGACCATTAACCAAAATACCAAAACAAAGTATCCAAACCATGTCTTTGACATAATTAAGTGATCTCCAGATGATAACAAGTCATTCCCAGTGTCGGTGAACAATATAACCTACCAGTGAACAATATATCAGTGACTGTGCATAAGTCACTGAACATGTCAGTGAACAAAATGTGTTAGTTCAACATAACCAAAGATCTCCGGAAGGATAAGTGTTGAAATCAATGACAAAACTAACGCAACACATCCATAATACCAACAATCTCCCCCTTTGGCATTGATGGCAACACAAGATGGAAAAACATCTAAGTGCCAAAATAGAATGCCAAAAACTAAATACCAACAATCTCCAGAATAGATCGATACCAGAAATCAAAATCAAAATACAAAGAGTATATATCTCTCCCTCAATGAATAATCTCTCCCCCTAGGATAATGTTTCCTAAATACAAAGTTTTTCCATAGATATCTCTCCCCCTTTGACATCAAATGCCAAAGAAATACAAATATCAGAACACACACCCAACTAATATGACCAATTAATATAACCAACTACTCCCCCTGAGAAGTAGCTCTCCTCCATCAAAGCCGGAAAAAGATTTCTCTATTAGTTCCTACTGGTTTGATGTCAAACTTCAACTATCTAAGTCTGTACTGGTGGGGATATTAACCCAAGTTCTCTATGAGATAATCAAAAGTTTCCTTAGGCAAAGGCTTAGTAAAGATATCTGCAATCTTCTCTTTAGTATTCACATAAACCAATCTTACTTCTTTTGCCTCAATATTTTCTTTTAGAAAATTGTATTTGATAGAAACATGTTTAGTCTTAGAGTGAAATACCAGATTCTTTGATATATCAATTTCTTTTGAATTATCACAAAAATTGATTATAGGTTCTTTGCATTTTACCTTTATGTCCTTCAACATTTTCTTAATCCATAATACCTAAGTACAATTAGCTGTTGCTGCAACATATTCTGATTCTACTATTGATAATGATGTGAAACTCTACTTCTTGCTCAACCATGAAATCAATCTGCTACTAAGAAAGAATGCTCCACCAGTGGTTCTTTTTCTGTCATCTACATCTCCTACCCAATTTGCATCGATGTATGCACATAAATCAAAATTTTCATCTTTAGGGTACCATAAACGAATATTTGTTGTGCCTTGCAAATACCGGCAAATCCTTTTTACTATTGATTCATGAGTTTCTTTAGGATTACTCTGAAATCTTGAAACAATACATACAGCATTCATTATATCAGGTCTTGTTTATGTCAAATATAGTAAACCTCCAATCATAGATTTGTATCTTGTCAAATTAATTGGAGTTGAATCATCCTTCAATGTCAATTTATCAGTTGTAGTCATAGTACTTACCAATTTGGATTTTTCCATACCAAATTTCTTCGATAGTTCCTTCAAGTATTTTGTTTGACATATGAATATACCTTTATCAATTTGTAAAATCTATAATCCTAAAAGGAATTTTATCTCCCCAATCATAGACATTTCAAATTCTTCCTGCATTTTGTTAGCAAAGTCTTTACACAATCCATCTTCTCCTCCAAAAATGATATCATCAAAAAAAACTTCAATAACCAAGATGTCATTAATAGTCACTTTGAAATATAAGTTGTTGTCAACATTACCTTTAGTGTAGCCAAGCTTCAATAGATATTTGTCCAATCTAGCATACCAAGCTCTGGGAGCTTGTTTCAATCCATACAAAGCTTTCCTTAATCTACAAACCATATCTTTATCATTTGTCAATAAAAATCCATCAAGCTTTTCAATGTAAACTTCCTCTTCAAGATCACCATTCAGAAAAACACATTTTACATCCATTTGATATACTTTATAGTTCTTATGAGTTGTAAATGAAAGAAATAATCCGACTGCCTCAATTCTAGCTACCAGTGCAAAGGTTTCATTATAATCAATTCCCTCTCTCTGTGAATATCCTTTACACACTAATCTTGCTTTGTTCCTGATTACCTTACCATCTTCATTAAGTTTATTTCTGAATACCCATTTAGTTCCAATTACATTTTTGTCTTTAGGCCGACGAACTAATGTCCATGTATTGTTCTTTTTAATTTGTTCTAGTTCATCTTCCATTCCTTTAATCCAATGTTTATCTTGACAAGCTTCAATAACAGACGCTGGTTCAATTTGAGAAATTAAGCATACCTCTTCATTTTCTAGTCTTCCTCTTGTCTTAACACCTTGATACTTATTCCCAATTATTTGATATTGTTAGTGATTCAGTCTTACATACCTAGGTTTATTTACATGTTGTTGTTCTTCAGTCACTGTGGAAGTCTCTGATGATGCCGGTATGACTAGATCTACACTCTATACCAGTGCACTCTGTATAGGTTCATTTATGAGCATCTCAACTACCATTTCAGAATCAACAGACCTTGAATTTCCTCTAAATTGTTCACATATCTTCACATTAGCTTTCTCAATGATTTTCTACAATCTTTTATTAAAAAATCTATATGCCTTTCTCTTAGATGAATAACCAATAAATATTCCTTCATCACTTCTAGGATCAAATTTACCAATATACTCATCTCTCCTAATATAACATTTGCTTCCAAAAATTTTGAAGTATTTAAGAGTAGGAGTATTACCAAATAATAGTTCATAAGGGGTCTTATCAGTTTCACCTTTGATGTGAACTTCATTGAAAGTGTAAACCATTGTATGCACTGCTTCTCTCCAATACACATGAGGTAGATTTGCTTCCAATATCATGCTTCTAGCTACCTCCAGAATAATTTTGTTCTTCCTTTCCACAATTCCATTTTGCTAAGGTGTCTGGGGTGCTGATAGTTGTCTTCTAATTCCATTTACTTCACATAATATATTAAATTTCGTAGATGTAAATTCACCTCCTTGACCAGATCTCAAATAATTGATTTTCTTACCGGTTTCATTCTCTACCATTGCTTTGAATAGTTTGAATTTTCTAAAAGCTTCTAATTTCTCCCTGAGAAAAGTAACCCAACACATTATAAAATAATCATCAATAATTAGCATAAAGTATCTATCTCCCTGTAGACTTCTTGTTCTTGCCGGACCACACAAGTCGGTATGAATTAAATCAGAATATTATTGGATTTCTCAGAAATAATCTTAAAAGTTGTTCTAACTTTCTTTCCCATTTGACATTCCTTACATACCAGAATATTATGAGGTTTCAGAATCTTAGGTAAATCCCTTACTGCCTTAGTTGAACTGATCTTTACAATGCAATAAAAATTTACATGACAAAGTCTCTTATGCCATAACCAACTTTCATCAATATGTGCAATCAAGCATGTCTTATCATTGCTATTCAAATGAAAGATATTACCTTTCGTCTGATTACCGGTAGCAATCTCCAATCTAGTTTTGTTCATGATTTTGCATTTACCATTCTTGAATTGTAAGTGAAATCCCTTTTCAAATAATTGAATAACACTCAAAACAATATCCTTCAAACCTTCAACATAATAAACATTGTCAGTATTGTGCTTACCATCCAAAGATATAGTGCCTTTTCCTTTGATTAAACAAGATTTATCATCCCCAATTCTTACTAGACATCTAGTATATTATTGAAAAGTTAGGAATTTAATTTTATTACCAGTCATATGATGTGAACATCTGGAATCTATGATCCATTCATCCTTTTCTTCAATTTTAGCTTCGAGGGCCTGCTCTACTGGTGGACCAATAGTTGCTAGTTGAATCTTCTTTTATTGGAACAAAATCCCATCCATTGTCTACTGGTTCTTAATCATAATCATTAGTAACTCCTTCATCAGCATAGTAACAAGATTTGTCTCTATTCTTCTTAAATCTGTATCTCTGATATTCAGGGTTAGGCTTATATGTTCTTTTACCTTCCCGTCTCAATCTTGCATGTCTGTTAGGACATCTAGATGCCATATGACCAACTTTATTGCAATTAAAACATTTAAATGGTGCTTTACCTTCATACTTAATTCAAACTAGACCTTTAGGCATTTTCCTTGAAAATAGTGCTTCAAGTTCTTCATTTTCCCTTCTGATATCTTCAAGTTCTCTTGCATAAAGTTCTTTCCAATTAGATTTGTCATATGATAATGATGATGTTGCAGATGATGATGCTCTAAAGGCTAAATCTATCTTAATTGTAGCAAAATGACCAAATTCCTCAACCTCAAATGTTGAAAGTTTTCCAACCAAGGTATCTCTAGATATTGATGCATTAGGCATTGTTCTCAACTCATTAATAGCAGTTACTTTCATTTTGTATGCCAGTGGCAATTCTCTAAAAACTTTAGAAAAACATTTTCATCTTCACTTAAGGATCCTCCACAACATTGTATTCCTAAAATAATTTCATTAACTCTTTCCATAAAAGCATAAATTCTTTCAGCTTCTTCCATTTTCAAATTTTCATACTTGACCCGAAAACATTCCAATTTTGCAATTTTGACAGTGGTATCTCCTTCATTTAGTGTCTTCAATTTATCCCAAATAGATTTAACAGTAGATCGGTCTGATAATCCCATGGTTTCCTGATCTGATAATGCGCTAAAAAATGCTTCTCTTGCTTTACAATCATTTTCTTGATCTTTACCCAATGTTGGTGGATTAGGTTGATTCAGTGTAGGACCAACATAGTAATTCTTTGTAACTTCCCATATGTCTCTTCCAATGCAATTTAGATGTGTCTCCATTCTGATATTCCATATACCATAGTTAGTTTCATCAAGTTTTAGACTATCCTACTTCAAAAAGTTTATTTCCATAGGATCTCCTCAAGTTGTTAGGCTTCTGCGAAAAGAGGACTAGGCTTTGATACCAATTTGTAGGACCCAGAAGGCAATTGAGAGGGGGGGATGAATCAGTTGTCTATGAATTTCAACCCAAATACAACTTAATCAAACTTGAGACTTAATACTAATAAACCAAACTTAATGCTAGTTAACATATTAACAATTTATATCAATACCGGTGAAACTTAATGCATGAAACAGAAAGAGAAACAAGATCCACAACACATAACCCAGAGATTTTAACGTGGAAACCCTGTAAGGGGAAAAACCATGGTGGGAAACCTTACCCACAATCAAATGATACTACTACAAATAGTATGTGTATACAAATGGGGTCTGCACATGCAGATTGGCCAACTGCCTAGAGCACACTACTCAAATGGGAGTCGCAATGACTATAGTAGGATGGTAGATTTAGTACCAATTAAGCTATAATAATCAACTTCAAACCTTCCTTGAACTTTCTCTATGGTCTTCTCATATGATCTTCAATATTCACACATACCATGTTACAATACCATAACCTTATATACCATATACCATATCCTATATCTCATCAATTGAGAGCTTACATATATACAAAACCTAAAATGTGTAGGTCGGCTCACTAAGAATATTAAAATAAAATCAATTACAAACAAGTCAAGCTGTGATGCATCATGTTGGCTCAATACATTTACAAGAATATCTAATCAATAAATCATCTCCATAACATGTCATGTTGATCTGGAATAGGTTATGCATAGCGGTCCATAACGTAGACCAATCTGTCGGTAACAACAAATAGGTTAACCCGATTAGACCATTAACCAAAATACCAAAACCATGTATCCAAACCATGTCTTTAACATAATCAAGTGATCTCCAGATGATAACAAGTCATCCTCAGTGTCGGTGAACAATATAACCTATCGATGAACAATATACCGGTGACTCTGCATAAGTCACTGAACATGCCGGTGAACACAATGTGCTGGTTCAACATAACCAAAGATCTACAGAAGGATAAGTCTTGACATCAATGACAAAACTAATGCAACACATCCATAATACCAATAGTTGAAGGTGACACTAATGCCCTATCACACCTAATGCTAGTCTATGTCTTTGGTTTTGGTATTTCGCCTTGCTTGCATTATCATTCACCTCATCCTTGTTAATGATGTGTGGTCTTGTGGATGGTTATGTGAGTAGTTGTGTCCTCTCCTTTTATTCTATTTTAATTTATTTAATTTATTTGAGATTTATTATGTTATTCATTTATTTAATAATAATATTAATCTATGAAATTAATTAAATTTTATTTATATAAGATAAGGTGTAAATAATAATAATAATGTTCCTTGTATTATTTTGTTTTATTGGTGGAAATAAATAATTATAAGCATAAATATTTCAAGTGGGATATTATAATTCTTGGCTAATTACTGTGAGAGTTTGGATTAATGATTTGATGTTTAGTTTTTTATTAGATGGGGAGTTTGGTTCTTTCCTATACAAATACCAACACCCATTTTTGGGAATGGTATTTGTCTATAAAATGAGATGGTTTTGGGGATTGTTGGCTAGAGATTTCTTTGAGTGTTGGGGGAAATTTGTGAGAGATATTATAGTTGTTGGCATATGTGCAGACTATGTTGACATGATGATATTATGTTGTCATTGATGCCAATATGATGAAGAGTGAACCAGTAATATATTGAAGAACTGGTTTATTCAAGTTAAGCAACTGGCAAAGTGAACCGGTATATGTGCAAAAGGTGAAGCGGTATGTTTGTCCAAGTGAACTCATATATGAAATGTTCTCTATCAAGGTTTAATATGGTATGACTACCAGTTGGTAGTTCCAGCCTCAGGGTTTCCGGTTGAAGTGTTTCAAGCCTGTGTGATTCAACCGATGGCATTGTGTGATGAGTTAGCATTGTAATGGAGATTAGATCATGTTCCCATGTCATCCTCATGCGCGTGAAGGATCTTGCATGAAGGGGATTGATCCTATCTACCTCGAGAATGTGTGAAGTCCCTGCAAACGGTGAAGAACGCGTGATGGGTTATCATCTCCCAGAAGTGGTGAAGAATGAACGATGGAGAATGTCTTGAGATATGTTCAAGACCGTTGTATTCAAATGCAAAGTGTTCAATGGTCAGGATTGAACCGACTGAATTGCTCAGCCTAAATGTTTAGGGTTTAGGGTTTATGCTACCAACCTATATGTTTCCTATAAGGTCGATGTCGTGTTTGATGTTGAGGTTGTTGGCAAATGTTGTGTGTGTATCTAAGTGCAGAGATACATGATTCTTGCCAAACCAAATAAGAGAATTGATACTTGCAAAGTGTGTGTGCAGAAGGAAGGAACTAAACCAGATCTGCATTGGCATTGAGTGCTATTACCATATCATTGTAATACCTGTTGATCTCTAATCACTTTAACAATTGGAAAATCCCTTAATAGGGTAGCTTTAACCAACTTGTTGTAAATCCTTTAACAGGTTGACTCGAAGCCATTGAGTTCATAAAATCCTCTAACAAGGTAACCTTTAATAGGGTTTAACCCTTAACCGGGTATTCTAGCCATCCCTTAACTGGGTGATCCCTAACAGGATTGATTCCTAACAGAACCTATTGTAACAATCTTTAACCGGACTATGCTCCTAACAGAGCAGACTTCTAGAGAGTTCAAAAATAGCTTGTGGGTATTCATCCCCACCGTGGTTTTTCCCAGTTGGGTTTCCACGTGAAAATTATGTGTGTCATGTGTGATGCCTCTTTCATGTGATGTTTTGGTATTTCTTGTTTAGTGTTGAAACATGTTGATCTAGCAAATTATTGTATCTCAGAATGATAGAATATTTGTTTATGCATAAGGATAAAGTGGAAATGAGGAAGTAGGTTGTACGGAAAGCTAATTGTTTTCGATTTGTGTCTTTCACCATCTCATTATGTTTAACCGGTAGTAATCTAGTTTAGACCGGTATTAGTGATTATCTATCAAGTGCATTATTTGCAGTCAAACTGGTTCATGAAATTTTTTTGTGTCTGTACTGATTCACCCCCCCTCTCAGTATCGGTTTGGTACTCATTGTTCATCATTGAGTTATCAATAGTCCTATTTGTGTCAATCTTTGAGGGTTTTGGAGAGGATTTATTTTGTGAGGTTATTATGGGATTTTAAAAATATTTATTCAAGATTGTCAGTATGGATTTTTTGATTGAGTATACTTTCTGATTGGTTTAATTTTCTATTCACGAGGAGTGGATTGTATAGGAACTTTTCTTCATCTTCTTTCTTTGACTTTTATCTTCTATTCTAGGTTGGATTCTCAATCTTGCTTCATTTAATGAATTTGATTATGAAATGGATTTGAAAATATTGTTTTCTCTATGTTTTTAGTGTCATTATTTTATTCTGGAGAGATTTTGCATTCATGGTTTGTAGTTTGTATGTTAGATGAAGTAGGGATCTCCTTTATTGTATTTTTATGGACTATTTTTGGTGATTTGGCTCTTGGAGAATTATTATTTATATTAGGGTTGATTAAATAGCATAACTAGAAATGGTATTTACCCCTTTCAAATGGGTTTCTATCAATATTTTCATTCTAGTTGGTCGGGTTATTGAATTTTAAGCCCAAAATCAGCCCAAGGCTTATGTCCTACTTGTTGTAGTAAATGTGCTAAAAAATTATACAAATGGGTCAAAGGAACTATTTTTTTGTCAAAATGACTTGTTAAACAAGTATAAAAAATGGTAAATGTACCACTATAGGGGTTCTACTATAGAAACCCCATTTTGACTTTCGAGATCAGTTTTAGGGATCCGTGTCCATCCAGGTCAAGTGTATGCTTGTTCTTGGGTTTACATCATCTGTTCTGAAATTTCTATAATTTGAATGACTTTTTTGTAATATTCATGTTTCTCCTTTCAATTTTATGCATTCAATTATTATTTTTTGTTTATTTTGCATTCATGAAGGTGTCTTGAGTACATTTGGATTAAAGAATGTTACGTGGTTTAGAAAGTGAATTATGGTTCAGATTTTGATATAGATCCAATGTGATGTAAATTATATGGTTTGATTTATGTATGTATAATTATTTTTGGATTTTTGATCATAGGCCCAACCCCATGCTTTGATTATTATGAAATAGTGGGTTGAGAGCATAGCCCTTTTGTTAATTTGGGTATTATGGAAGTTTTGTTTTTATTTAAGAGATCTTTATTTATGAGATAGATTGTGATGAATCATTATATATACCTTATATGTGTATGAGGTTCTTGTGATCCTTTTTGTTGTATCCATATACTAGTGGTGTCTAGGTGCAAGTTAGGTGGAGTGGATTCCATGTAAGTGTCGGGGCCCAAAGTGGTTACCGAGATCACTCATTGGATGTTTCTTTAACAAGTGATAATATTAAATTAAATGAAATAAGGGGTGGGTAAAACACACACATTGTGAAGATAATTGTTGGTGCCCCATTCATGGTTCATGTGCTCACATACACAGAGGATGAGGTCTCACGGTGTGGATTCATCGTTTAGATGGGATGAGATTGGGAAGACATGTATGGCATATTGACTTCCTTTCCTCCATGGAAGGACTATTCAGTTTCATAGTTGCAATCAAATGGGCACCAACGTTTGGATTTTGCTGAGGGTCAAAATACAAGGATCACTAGTTATAGCCTTGTACCCTAGTCTATGTGGTGATGTGCAAAAACTTCTAGTACTTAGTGTTATGTTTTGTTCTAGTCCTTATGATTGTTTTTTATTAAGATAAAACAGGTTTTTACATGGACTCGAAACCCAAATCCAAGTACAAAAAAGGCAAAATAGTAGCGAGCAAGTCTAGAACCAATAGACAAATAGTAAAAAAAATAAGAGAAAAGCCCCACAGAGCCCAACTAAAAAAAACAACACTAAATCCTCAGGAAAACCAACATAAAACTAAACAAGTGCTCTAGAGAGCTCATAATTTTTCTCAATAAAGTTCTTATTGATGTCTTTCAACTCCTCCATGATTCTCCTTGTGGTACTTTTCTCTTGATTTCTACTCCTGGTCCTAGTAGATGGGCCTGTAGAAACATGTACCTTTGATCCCTATGGATTAGTACCTAGGTTTTTCTTTTTAGATTTAGTAGAAGATGTCAGAATATTGTTGATTGATTAGGCTTTATGGATCATAATTTTCTCATTCATCTTTTTAAAGGCAATTATCACTATTATTCTTTTTTTTAAATGATCTCAACTAAATTCTCGAGAATTCCCTTAAGGTCTTCTAATTATTTCTCCAAACTAGCAATTTTGGATTCATGCTCTGTTTTCATGACTTTAACTCTTCTGTCAATTTCAAGGTCATTTTAAGAAGCTTATCAATTTTATTAGGCATCGATGTCTTAATGAAGGTATTAATAATATAATTTTTTTCCTAGTTGATGATGAAGATTTTACTAATCACCCAATGAAAGAACTTCTCTTGTTTGGAGGTGGAGTTAGCTAGTAGCAGGTCAATATCCACTGTATCACTTTTATTGTTATCAAGGTCCACCTGGTCCAGTTGAGGGGGATATCCAAATTTAAATCTCCTTATTCCCTTTATCATTTAGATCCATAGACTATCCCACCATTTTCTTTTTAAATATATCATTTCCCATCTCCTAGAGAAGAGGAGTTTTGTTCTTTTTAGCTACATTTATAGGGGGGTTTACACTTTTTGCTATTGCTAGTTTCAGAAGTGACCTTGGGGGGGGGCCTCTTCAATAGAGGGCCTATACTCTGGGTCATCTTTTGGCCCTTGAAGGTTACACCAATCCATAGCCATCTCACCCGACAACCTATCATCCTCAATTTCAATATCCAACATAACATGCACATCAAGAGCAGTCGAGGTTTTGAGATTACTTTAAATTTTGTGGGTCAGTCAGGGCTTAAATTCATTCCTTTTAAAATATTCCATAATAACAAGGATAAGGACCTCATGTAAAATAAGGTTTTCACAATTTTTGCATGATTAGAAAGGCTATACTCCAAAGAAGAGAGTGAATAAAATGACAAAGACATTTTCCTATCAAGTCTAAAATGGTTCAAAATAGTAAAATGATAAGAAAAGATATTGATAAAATGACCATACAAGGTAATGTACATCATGATCACCTCTGCAAGATCAACCCAAAGGCTCATCAGGTCTTTTTTGTTGTAGCCCCCATCAATCATTTTCCTAACTCTATTTCTTTCTCTTTGGTTATCAACGAAAATAGATAGGGTTTCCTATATCACCTTGCATTATCTATAGAAATTCTTCCCCTCCATATGAAACCCAGTGATATCCATAATAATCTCCTCATAAATTTTGAACTAGGCACCATAGGAATTGAGAATACTATTATTCCAGCCATTAACAAACCCTTCCATTGCCCTGAGGTCATGACCATGCATTTTTTTAATGTGGGACAATATCGCCATTTGTAATCTCAGTTAGTCTTTGTGATTGTTGCATTCATGTGCTAATTTCATTTCCATGGTTATGTTAGTGTCAACCTTAGTGCTATGTTTAGGGTGTGGGGCCTTATGTCATTCTCTAGAGCACAAGGGGTGGACCTTAGGATTCCACATGGTGAAGTGGTTAATTCTTTATTCCATTGGGAATTTTGGTGACATGTTCATGAGTTTTATGGATGAAATGTCTTCTTCAATTACAAGTTCTTTGGAATCAGGATGCCTATAATGTTTCATTGATGTATCCAGAAAATATTTCCATTTATATTCATTATCTTATATGAACACACTTTTTGAGAGGAAGATGTAATGTAAATTTAATTTAATGATTTTAACTATGTGGTTATTTTGTGAGTTTAGATAGTATGATGTTGGTATCATCTATCCCTTATTAATGATTAGGTTCTTAGTGAGTAGATGTTATTTATAATATATAAAATGATATTTCATGAGCATAGTTTCATTTATTTAAGTTGAGTTGATTGGGTTGAATGATAATGTGGAAAATAATCTTAGAAACATTTGGATTTAGGATTAAAATTTAACCTAGTTTCTAGGACCAATCATGTTGCTTATTTATTATATGATCTATCATTTCTATGTTAAGATTCATCTATTTATGTTCAAGGAATATGTTATGCAATCGTTATTTTAGATTTTCTTCTTATGCCTTAGTAAGTGTTAGGGTTGCCTTGTAGAGACATTAGGGGACCTTAGAAGATGTAGATGTTATTGTTTTAGCTATTTCCGCTTGTGCCTAGATAAGTTGTTCTCATGTCAAATATTATGATATTCATTATCAGAGTTTAATGAGTTAATGTATTTCTTTAGAGAAAAATAAAATGTGTTTGCCTGTTGAGTTTAGTTAGTTAGATGTTTTATCCTCTGTAGTTCCTTAGCAAGGCGTTACAACTCATGTAGAGAATTGACTCGATACATTATATTGTGACTCTTATATTTTGTAATAAAATTGAGCTCTCTATTTTAGAGTGTGGGTTTTTCTTACAAATGGATTTCCCACATAACCATAGAGTTATGGTTTTCACTATTCTTTAACCTGTTATATAAATTTAATGTTAAGGATTTTTAATATTTTTTTGTATCCACTCTCTTGAAATGATTAATGTTCAAAGCATTATTCCACACCCATCTTCATTTCATTTTTTAGAAGATCATTTTTTAAAGAAATAAATCTTTCATGAAGTGGAAATCCATCAAGCTTTCTCATGATCCTTTAAAAAGTATAGCTCTATGCTAGATTATTGATTTTTTCTCTATGATTTCCTCACTCTAAAACCATAAATTCTTAAATTATTAGAGAAAAACATATACTAAACTACACTCATAGATTCCATTAATTTTTATCATGATTCTCAAAAGCATACAATTATAATTTATTAAAATACTATAAACTCACCAAATAAAAATCAATGTAGACCCTACCAAATTCCTCTCCTATCTCATAATAAACAAAGTTCACAATATATGCAACAATCAAATTTATCAACATAAAAAAAGGAATGAAAAATAAAATAACACATAATTCTTATCTAAGCCACCATCTAAAAGCGACAAGATAGCTTGAGATAATAAAAATTCCTCCAAACTTCAATACTATCAGCCTTTAATTTATAAATCTCAAAGTATGAATCGATTCTTAGCACAATAAATATAATAATCATTTACAAAAGTATTATCATTTGATGGATCCTAACACTCAACACAAACTAACTTACCTTTATCTTAATAATATTTGATTACTCCTTTAAGAACATCATTGACTCAATTTCTAAAAGATTAGTTAATGTGACCCTTTTTTTCTTATATTAAAAAAATTCAAGTTCTCATTTGGTATTGCACTTGACCTTTTATTATTGCTTCATTGATATAGTGTTTTTTTTTGTTGATAGTCAAGTTTTTAATTTTCTTTTTTTCCACATTTCTTCTCCTAAAAGTGCTAAAATATACATTCTTAGGTTTAAGAAGTTATTATATTGAATTTAAAAATAATATTATTATATTTGATGAAAAATTATTTAATAAGATTATTGTTAAACCATCATTGTCATCTATTGGTTTCTTAATTTCTACCGTTTCCCTAATCAGTGACCTAAATTTACATTTATAATTTGACATTATAGAGATTTCAGAAGAAATAAAAAAACCATGATTTTTATGTCTATATGATATAATAAAGATTTTTAAATAGATAGACCAATAATATCATTGGCTTTATCATATCTACTATTCTAATAGAGTTACATATTTGTATCTTTAGGAAAGTTTTATTTTCCACTTACTACTCTAAATAGATTCGTATTTATTAGTTGCATTTGGATTTTCATTCTCCATATATATATAAATTAAATATAGAATATTTTTCTAATGATATATGTACTTTTTAAAATTATAAACTAATAATTACCTTATAATTCCAATAAAAATATTAATCACACACAATCGCTACCACACCAAGTTCAAATTGTTAGAAAGTAATTTCAAAAAAATATGTTAAAAATACAATTTTTCATAAAGTAACATTAATTAGAGAACCAAAAAATGAATGTACCTATTAATTTGGGATTGTCTTCACTCATTTCTAAATTTTAAATATGTATATTTCATTATCAAAATCTTAAGAGATAACACATAATATCTTTCCACTTCTTCTTAATACATGAGTTCAAACATTCTTTTAAAGCATAGAGCTTTTCAATAAGTTTTACAATCTAATGTTCTTTTGGATTTAGGAAAACTTTAGTGCCAAAAATCTTATATATAAAAAAATAATCTACTTTTAGATTGCATCTCAAAACTAGGATCTTTTGACAAAATAGTAGATCCAATCGACACACAAGATCAAGTAATCACACACCCTATAAATTGAGAACATAAATATATGCAACAAAATAAGTATAAGAAAAATCAGAGAAATAGATCTCAAATAATCTTTAATTTATTATAAAAATTAGTAAAATTACACACACATATAAAATGTGTAAAAGATAGCAATTACTAGCTATAAATATGGCATGCAAATTACTACGTATATAGAGTGAGAATAGAAACTAATCCTAAGTATTCTTATTCACAAAAATGAAGTATCCTATAGATGAGAGATAAAATGTCGTAATAATATCTACAAAATATATTGACACTACCACCCCTTTAAGAATAGATTATATGAGTGAAAGAGATTGGTGTTGAAAACTAGGCCCAATCAAGAACCTAAGTAAAAAAGTCGACAGACCCTTCTAGAAAATATTGATGTTTCTAAAGTAGATCACACCCAAGAAGATATTGTAGATTAATTAATTTGATTAAAATTTAAGTAAAATTCTATAAAGATTAAAAAAATACCAAGTAAATGATCTAACTATGAATTATCTCCTAAAAGAAATATATATGTGCTTGATTCGCTAATGCTAGACTATATTTCCCAATATCTTAATGGTTCTATATTTTTCAGAAAAATGTGATTATGGGATTCCTAAAAGGGATACCACTCATTAAGAATCCCCTAAAGCCAAATAACCTAACTAACTATGTTGCTAACTCCCCTATACTTTGCTTGTATGGATAATAAATAGATATTATTATTATAATTCCTAGGCTAATAGATAGGAGAAAAGCCTTGAGAAAATTTGTAACTTAAATTAGATGTATGATTCCGAGTATTGCTATTCCAATATAAATTCATTAATCAAACTAGTCAATCTTGATTCTAACTCTATAATGAATGTGAAAATTATGATTTAGTGAACATCATTTTAGTTTCCTTCCAATTCCAAACATGAGGTTCCTTCATGAATCTCAAGGCCATAATAACTAGATATCAAATGTTACCTTGGTGTGAGCCTATCAACAAGTTTTTGGTACAAAGTAGGATCAACAAGTGGTAATGTAAAATTAGCCTCAAATATAAATATAAATAGAAAAGAAGAGAGAGATAGTTTGTATAAGGTTATGTAAACTTATCACTTGAATCAAGAGTATACTTAGGCTATTCAAGAATGACCCTTGAGTAAGATTATGATATCTTAATGCTAAGGAAGTAATGAAACAAACCAAAGTTCTTCACGTAAGACTTGTCCTATAAAGATTACTTCATAACTTAAATATCTTGTTAAAACCTCCTAGTAATTAAAATATCATTAGTACAAAAAACAAATAATTATAGTATACCGCAGTAATCTGAATATTATTATGTGAAACTTAAAACTAGGAGAAAAGAATCCATATTGGTGTACCCAGACTAAAGAACCTCGTTGAGGCCATAAAATGATTTCCCAAGTATAAAAACTAAGGATCAATATTGAACAAACTGTAGGGGTTTCTCCATGTATATTTCCTCTTAAAGCTCTACATGAGGAAATGTAATAGAATTTGAAACATATCTTTGCAATGATGGGGTGTTTGTAGATTAAGTTGTTAAAGCTTATTTTTATCTTGAAATAACAAACCTAGGAAGACATTGCATTAGGAAATCAAGCAAAGTGATGATGTTTGAATTTTATTTTTCTTGATTAGTATATAATATTTAATAACACTAATATAGGTAGGTAAGTTATATCAAGAGAATATAAGGCATATGTATGCTTTATATAAGAGGTACAAGTTACTTATTATCATTAGATTGAGTAAACTTATTTTATCTAAGGCGAATGGAGTATTATTTCTTTTAGATCATCTTAGGAAGTTCCCCTCTATAATTTTCATACTATTATCTCGGATTTAATTTATTTTTCATACATATTTTAATTATAAATATTTCCATTCACTTTCATCCCTTGTTAATTGATTAAGAGAAGGGAGCCTCAATTTTTGTTGTGTTTAAACTTGTATCATCATAAATTACATATGCATACAATTTCATCATCACCTAGAAGACCTTACCTTGAATTTTGTCATTCAGTGTTTGATTCCTTCTTTAATTCTACTTACAACTTTTTAAAATTTATATTTCTAACTCTCTTTCTATCCCCAGTTCAAATCCAAGTCTTGATTAATAGGACCAAGGCATTGGGGGTGTCTTGGTATTAGCTCAAGACCAAGGTGGCCCCACTATCCTAATCCTCCTAATCAGGGCCAAAATATGATCCCATCAATAGTCACTTCAATTAGATAGCAAGTTAGGTCTCATGTCGACCTACTTCAAAAATTCAATAATTCTCTCAATCATACTCTAGCAAATTCATATAAAATGAGCAAGCAATCAGGCGTTTATCAAGCATTGAAGGAGAGGTCAAGTCAAGTTCAAGCATTCAATATGGCATCCATTATCAGCCTTACATGAAGAAATTATACATGATATCCTCAACCCTTGGCATGAAGATTCAAGAAAGCTTAGGTCTACGATCCATGATTCTGACAAATAGGTTGGGCTTCTATAGGCATGAAATTAGAGGACCAAGTAGCTCCATGACCCTAGTCTCAAAAAAATTTCTTGATATTGTGACAATGGATCCCATGTGTCTCCCTGATCTCAAACATGTCTCTCTTATTTTCTCAAAATTTTCAACACTAGGTTACCTTACCCTCCTTGTCCCAACAATTTAGCTTAAATTTTTAGCTATAGGTTTTGATTCATTTTCCATTCTTAAATCTCTTTCTATGGCTAAGTGTGAAATCTAGAAAAAAAAATTATTATTGTTTTGCTCCAATGCTCTATTATTTTACTTTAGAAAATTAAAATTCAAATCCAATTTCATCTCTCTAAAAGGGGAAATAGAAAATATGAACATCCACTTAGCATCTTAGCCCTCTTTTCTAATTGAATTGTTGCTATATCTATTGGGTTTTCAATCCCACTCTTAAATGTGAGGTTGATCTTGTGAAATTTGTGGTCTTACTATCTTAATTTTTGAAAACTCTAATTTCACCTAACTTACATGTTTGTGAACCCAGCATGCCTTATACTTTTTATTTCCATCTTTAGGTCTCATTTGCATGCATTGTATTGATTCATATTTGCAATTATTTATGAATCATATATCTTATGCACTTATAGTTACACTCATTTGATAGCTAGTTCACCTTACATTTTAGTGAACCTGTTGCTCTTACATTTGCATGATTTCTAATTTGTTATTTCAGAATTGATGTATATGCAATTAAACATTCATATTTATACTCATAGATCAAATATACACTTGAATTATATGAATTAAGTTAAATTCATAAAATCCTAATTTATTCTTCTAAAATTGACATGTATGTCACATAATGTTTTAATTGTATGGTCAAATATATGATTCTTATGGCATAAAATGTTTAAATTTAGATGTATTTAGTTTTCGATATCATAATTAACAAGGTTTAATTCATTGGTTAATTAATAATTTTATAAATAAATTTAATATTTAATCATAGTTTACATTTTTAATATTTGCACTTAATATTTCAGTCATTGTGTATAAGTTTTGTTACCTTTAGTCCTACATCTAATATTCCAGTGAGAAGAAGGAATAGACATAAAGCTTCCCAATGTTTTGAATACTAAGGATATGGAGCCCTAGTTGACTAACCTATTCAATGTGAATTTTGTTGCTTCATCTAATCCCACATATGACATACCCCACATGATGTAGACTTACTCCCCTCATACTTCTCATGATGAGGATGACTCGCTAAATATGGTTACAATTTACCAATTGTAGAATATTGATAATGAGCATGAAAATCTTCAAACAATGGATCGGTTGACAATACCTAGATAGAGAAGCAATCCCGTTGATCAAAGGATTGAAAAAATGGTTCAAAGTGATAAGGTAGGTGTAAATTTTTTGTGTGGCCTTTCTCATATTGTTTTTACTAATATGATTTCAATCAAAAATTGCGTTGAAGTTCTTGGTTACTATTAACCAACTAGCCAAGTTAACCATTACACTCCTATGTCTACATCCTTAACTAGAGGTCCTATACTGACATATTTTATCTTGACTAATTCAACACAAAATATTAATAATAAATATGTTAGTCATGGGAAAGTTCCCATTAATCAATATTCATACATACCTCCTTTTATGAGTCTTCCATTTGTTTCACAACCATATCCCATACCAACATTTCATAATTTTCCCCAACCTCCACTTACTTACAACAATAATACTCTGTTGGCATTATGTGAACCGGAATGAAGACATAATGATATTGTATGTTGTCACTGATGTCAATATCAGACATAGTGTGAACTGGCACATGTGATAGGTGAATAGAGAGAGGAACCGGCATATGTATGAACTGGTTTATATGCCAAAGTGAAGCGGCATATTTGTTCAAGGTGAACTGGCATGTAGTTATGGGAACTGGAACATGGAAGCATTGTATGACTACCGATTGCTAGGTAGCTTCCACTTTGGGGTTTCCGGTTGGAGTACCTCAAGTTTGTGTGACTCAATCAGTGATCTTTGTGTGATGAGTTAGCAGTATGATGGAGGACAGATCGCGTTGCCACATAAGCTCTGTGCGCGTGAAGGATCTTGTATGAAGAAGACTATTCCTATCTACCTCGGAAATGTGCAAAGTCTGTCAAATGGTGATAACGCGTGATGGGTTATCAGCCGCCAAGAAATCGGTGGATAATGGATGATGGAAAATGTCTTGAGATCGATTCAAGATTGTTGCATTTAATGCAGTATGATTCAGCGGTCAGGATTGAACCATTTGAATTGCTTAACCTAACAGGTTTAGGGTTTAGTGGTTTTGCTACCGACCTGTATGTTTCCTATAAGGTTGATGTTGTGTTTCTTTCTGAGGTTCTTGGCAAAAGTTGTGAGTGTGTATCCAAGGGAAGTGATACGTGATTCTTGCCAGACCAAAGGAGAGAAGAGATACCTCCAAAGTGAATGTGCAGAAGGAAAAGAGGAGCCTAAATGGATCTGCATTAGCATTGAGTGTTGTTAACAGATCATTGTAATACCTGTTGATCTCTAACCACTTCAATAGTTGTAAAATCCCCTAACAGGCTAGCCTTAACTGGCTTGATTCAAAATCCCTTAAATCAGGTGGTCTTAACTGGCTTGATTCAAATCCCTTAACCGGGTAACTCGAGGCTAATGAGTTCTGAGAAGCTAGAGAGCTTAGGAGATCCTTTCAGTTATTGAGTTCTTGAAATCCTCTAACAAGGTGACCCTACCGGGTTCAACCCTTAACTGGGTGAACCCTAATAGGATCGGTTCCTATGAGAACCTATTGTAATGTCCTTAACTGGACAAGGCTCCTAACAGAGCGGACTTCTAAAGAGTTTAAAAAGCAGCTTGTGGGTATTCATCCCCACCATGGTTTTTCCCAGTTGGGTTTCTACATGAAATTTTTTTTGTGTCATGTGAAGTGCTTTTGTCTTGTGATGCTTTGTTTGACCTATTAAGCACATGAAGGTTCTATGATTTATGCCTGTCAATAAAACATATTGAACTCACTATTGTGAAGATCTGATGGTTAACTTTACTTGTTTATGCATGAGAATATAATGATACTGTAGTATTTAGCTAAGAGGAAAGCTTATTGAGTGACCGGTTCATGACTGATTGAGCTATACTGGATGTTACGGGTTGCACTCTATTTTACCGATATCCCTGTTTGTCAGTCATTTGGAGTATTTGTTGTCAAACTGGTTTTGGACTGTATTTGTGTTTGTATTGATTCACCCCCCCCTCTCAGTACGGGTTTGGTACTAGTGGTTCATCATTAAGTTATCAATTGGTATCAGAGCGCCTCCAAGTCCTCTGTGTTGTAAGCCTAACCGCTTGAGGAAAAGATCCTAGTCAAATGATGAAGAGGGAAGGTCGAAAGTTTAGCAGGGAAAATTTGGTATATGGAAAGACAGGATGAAGATATTCATCAAAAGAATGGGTGTTCAACACTGGAGTTATGTTGAAAGTGTATATGTTGTTCCTACCGATACTCTCACTGATGACCAAAAGAGAGAGATACAAGAAAATGGGCAAGTCATGGAAGCCCTCATCAGTAGTCTATCTAACATTGAGTTTATTGATGTTCAGGATAAGGCAAATCCCAAAGAGGTATGGGATGCTCTTGAAAATATCTATGGTGGTGATGAGCATGTAAAATAGGCTAAGGAAGAAAGCCTGAGAGGGAAGTTCGAAGACATGTGGATGGTTGAAGGAGAGACCATTCAGCAGTATGGAATAAGAATCAAAATAGTTGTTGGAGAAATAAAGAGTGCAGGTGGCAAAATAGAAGATTCCACTATGGTAAGTAAAGTTCTAAGATCCCTGTTGCCGGTCTATGCAATAAGGGTTGCTGCTATTCAGGAGTTGAGATCAATAGACAAGTCTAAGGTGTCCTTGGACTCCATCATAGCCAAGTTGACATCCTATGAGCTGAATAGTTTTGATGGCAGTGTTCAAAAGACAGAATGAGCTTTTAGAGCCTTTGCCATACCTTCCAGAAAAGGAACAGAGGCTAGCACTAGTGGGGAACCTAATCAGAGCAGAGAAATGAAGGATGAAGAGTTTCTGATGGAATTTGAAGCACTTCTTTCTAGGAAATTCTCAAAAGGAACTGGTAAATACAAAGGTAAGCTACCTTTGAAATGTTTCTCCTGTAACCGAATAGGACATATTGCTATGAACTTTCCTAATAGTGACAACAAGGATAAACCGGAAAGGTTCAAGAAATTCAAAGGAGGAAACTAGAGAAATTGTTTTGTGGTAGGTGATGAAGGTGGCATAGATGAGGAATCAGAAGATGAAGAGAATGAAGACATTGTGTTTGTTGCTGTAAAGGAAGATGTGGCAGACAAGAAGGCTCTTGTCTCCCGGTTTGATGATTCCAATGAGTGGATCATTGACAGTGGTTGTTCTCACCATATGACTAGTGATCGGAGTAAGTTTCTATCCTTAGAGGAGTATGATGGTGGTATGGTTCGCTTTAGCAATGATGCACCATGCATGGTCAAAGGAAGAGGGTCCATCTCTTTGAATGGAAATAGTAGTGCTGACAATGTGTACTAGGTTGATGATCTTAGACACAACCTTCTAAGTGTTGCCTAGCTAAATGATAGTGGCCTCACTCTGCAATTCAAGAATGGAGTTTGCAGAATCAAAGGTAAAGATGGTAAATTGGTAGCCACCGTCATGCAGACTAAAGGTAACCTATTTCATTTGAATGCAAATATAAGTACATGTCTTATGGCTTAGCTTGATGATAGCTAGCTATGGCATAGGAGATTCTGCCATGTGAACTTTGATAACATTATGAAGGCTAGTAAGATCAAGGCAGTCAGAGGGTTGTTGATGCTGAGAAAACTGGATAATACCTTGTGTAGAGAATGTCAATTGGGGAAAATGTCTTCCTCAACCTTTAAAGGTAAATCTTTCACTGCTGACAACTTGCTTGATCTTGTGCATGTCGATTTATGTGGTCCTATGAAAACTAGAAGTGTGCAGGGTGATAGGTACTTCATGATTCTCACTGATGACTGCTCAAGAATGATGTGGGTCACATTCTTGAAAGACAAGTCTGAAGCTTTTGGGAAATTCAAAGCTTTCAAAGCATTAGTGGAGAAGGAAAGCAGTAAAAGGATCAAATGTCTCAGAACTGATCAAGGAGGGGAATTCACTTCCAGTGAATTCAACAAGTACTGTGAAGAATTTGGCATCAAGAGACAGTTGTCTGCCCCCCGGACTCCACAAAAAAATGGCCTAGCAGAGAGGAATAACCAGACAGTGGTTGAAGTAGCTAGAACCATGTTGATTCAAGGAAAGGTTGCTCACACCTTTTGGAGAGAAGCGGTGAGCACTGCAGTCTACACTATGAACCGGGTACTCATAAAAAAGGGTAAGGACAAAAATCCTTATGAGTATTGGCCTGGTAAGACACCTGTGGTTAACTACTTTAAGGTATTTGGTAGCAAATGTTACATCAAGAGGAGTGAACATCAGGGCAAATTTGAAGCTAAATGTGATGAGGGAATATTTCTAGGATATTCCACCAAGAGTAAAGCTTTCAAGTGCTACAACAATAGGACTCAAAGAATTATGGAAAGCATCAATGTAAGAGTTGATGAATCCTCTGAGAAGACTAAGGAAACTGGCAGTGAGCAAGCTATAAATGAACCGGTTGCAACCTTCTGGGAACTGGTTGTCTGTCAACCGAGTACCAGTTTGGTGAATGTTGAAACTGATGAAGATGAGGATGAAGAAGAGAAGCAAGAAGAACCAGTTAAGACCATTCCTCGGTATGTCAAGATGAATCATGATCCCAAGCAGATCATAGGTGATAAGGATGTAGGAATCCTTACCAGAAGAAAGATCAGAGAAAAGTCATGTATGATCTCTGAATTTGAGCCTAAATCATTCAAAGAGGCTCATAAAGATGAAGACTAGATCAAGGCAATGGAAGAAGAACTTGACCAGATAGAGAAAAATGGTACATGGTCCTTGGTACCCAGACCAGAGCATAAAAATGTCATTAGCACCAAATGGGTGTTCAGAAATAAGTTGAATGAGGATGGCACAGTGATTAGGAATAAAGCTAGACTGGTATGCAAAGGATATGCTTAAGAAGAAGGTGAAGACTATGGGGAAACCTTTGCTCCTATAGTTAGATTGGAAGGAGTTCGTATGCTTCTTGCATATACAACTTTTAAGAGGTTCAAGGTATATCAAATGGATGTAAAATCTGCATTCCTAAATGGTGTACTTGAAGAGGAGGTGTATATTGAGCAACCAGATGGGTTTGCCCTATCTGAATATAGTGACATGGTATGTAGGTACATAAAGCATTATATGGTCTAAACAAGCAGCTAGGGCATGGTATGAGTGCCTACATTGCCATCTTGTGAAGATTGGATTTGAGAGAACAAGTGAAGATAGCAATATCTACTTGAAGTTTGAAGGAGATCAGATCCTGATCTTTGAAGTTTTTGTTGATGACATCATCTTTGGTGGAGATGACAAGATGAGTCATGAGTTTGCTGATGAGATGAAGAAAGAGTTTGAGATGTCTCTCATAGGGGAGATTAAGTTCTTCATTGGACTGCAGATCCAACAGACGGAAGATGGAATCTTCATTACTCAGTCCAAATATGTCAAAGAGGTGTTGAAGAATTTTGGCATGAAAGACAGCAAATTGGTTGGTACACAGATGGTGACCGGTTGCAAATTGACAAAAGAGGATGATTCCGCACTAGTTGATGAGAAGGAATACTGATCAATGATTGGTAAGTTGCATTATGTAGTGCATAGCAGACTGGATATTGCACATGCAGTTGGCATTACTACAAGATTCCAAAAGAGTCCAAGAGAATCTCACTTGATTGTAGTCAAGCAAATTCTTAGGTATCTGAAGGGAACTATTGATTATGGATTGTGGTACCCATACAACAATAATTTCAATCTAAAAGTGTTCACAGATGCTGATTGGGAAGGTAATGTGGATGACCGGAAAAGCACAACTGGTGGTGCATTCTTTCTCGATGGTAGACTGGTCTCATGGATGAGTAAAAAGCAGAGTTGTATCTCTTAGTCTAAAGCGGAAGCAGAGTATGTTGCAGCTTTCATGAACTACACTGAGACAATTTGGATGAAGCATGTATTGGAAGGCTTCAAGATCCCTGTATCTGAACCAGTAAGTATATTCTGTGATAACACAAGTGCTATCAATATATCAAAGAATTCGGTTTTACATTCTCGAACCAAGCATTTTGAGCTTAAGTATCATTTCTTGAGGGAAAAGGTTCAGAATAAAGAGATTGCACTGAAGCATGTGTCCAGTAAGGAGCAGTTAGCAGACATATTCACCAAGTCTCTCCCAAAGACAATATTTGTGCATTTGAGAGGTGAATTAGGGGTATTGCCCCTTCAGGAGGTGAACTAAAAGTGATTGTTCCACATCAGTCAAGTACTGGAAAGACAAATTTTTGGTTGATTGGTGTGTTGAAGGATGCTACTCTTCAGGGGGAGCAACATGATGAAACAGTGATGATTGTACCTCCACTTTGGCATTGTTGTCAAAGGGGGAGAAGGAGTGAAGCAAAAAGATATCTGCAGCAAATGGGGAGAAGATGTGAAGCAGAGAAGATATCTTTTGTATATTTCCATCAATGCCAAAGGGGGAGATTGTTGGCATTATGTGAACCAACATGAAGACATAATGATATTGTATGTTGTCATTGATGTCAATATGAGACATAGTGTGAACCGACACATGTGATAGGTGAATAGAGAGAGGAACCGACATATGTATGAACCAGTTTATAAGCCAAAGTGAAGTGACATATTTGTTCAAGGTGAACCAGCATGTAGTTATGGGAACCGGCACATGGAAGCATTATATGACTACCAGCTGGTAGGTAGCTTCCACTTCGGGGTTTTCGGTTGGAGTACCTCAAGTATGTGTGACTAAATTGGTGATCTTTGTGTGATGAGTTAGCAATATGATGGAGGATAGATCATGTTGCCACATAAGCTCTGTGCACATGAAGGATCTTGCATGAAGAAGACTATTCCTATCTACCTCAGGAATGTGCGAAGTCTGTGAAATGGTGATAACGCGTGATGGGTTATCAGCCACCAAGAAATCGATGGATAATGGATGATGGAGAATGTCTTGAGATTGATTCAAGATTGTTGCATTTAATGCAGTATGATTCAGCGGTTTGGATCGAACCGTTTGAATTGCTTAACCTAACAAGCTTAGGGTTTAGGGTTTTTCCTACCAACCTGTATGTTTCCTATAAGGTCGATGTTGTGTTTCTTTCTAAGGTTGTTGGCAAAAGCTATGAGTGTGTATCTAAGGGAAGTGATACATGATTCTTGCCAGACCAAAGGAGAGAAGAGATACCTAGAAAGTGAATGTACAGAAGGAAAAGAGGAGTCTAAACGGATCTGCATTAGCATTGAGTGTTGTTAATAGATCATTGTAATACCTGTTGAGCTCTAACCACTTCAATAGTTGTAAAATCCCCTAACAGGCTAGCCTTAACTGGCTTGATTCAAAATCCCTTAAATTAGGTTGTCTTATCCAGCTTGAATCAAATCCCTTAACCCGGTAACTCGAGGCTAATGAGTTCTAAGAAGCTAGAGAGCTTAGGAGATCCTTTCAGCTATTGAGTTCTTGAAATCCTCTAACAAGGTGACCCTACTGAGTTTAACCCTTAACCAGGTATCCCTTAACCGAGTGATCCCTAACAGGATCGGTTCCTACCAGAACCTATTGTAATGTCCTTAACCAGACAAGGCTCCTAACAGAGCGGACTTCTAAAGAGTTCAAAAAGCAACTTGTGGGTATTCATCCCCACCGTGGTTTTTCCCGGTTGGGTTTCCACATGAAAAATATGTGTGTCATGTGAAGTGCTTTTGTCTTGTGATGCTTTGTTTGACCTATTAAGCACATGACGGTTCTATGTTTTATGCCTGTCAATAAAACATATTGAACTCACTGTTGTGAAGATCTGATGGTTAAGTTTACTTGTTTATGCATGAGAATATAATGATACTATAGTATTGAGCTAAGAGTAAAGCTTATTGAGTGACCGGTTCATGACTGATTGAGTTGTACTGGATGTTACTAGTTGCACTTTGTTTTACCGGTATCCTTGTTTGTCAGTCATTTGGAGTATTTGATGTCAAACTGGTTTTGGATTGTATTTGTGTTTGTACTGATTCATCCCCCCCTCTCAGTATCGGTTTGGTACTAGTGGTTCATCATTGAGTTATCATACTCCTCCATCAAAATTAAATATATCCAATTCCAATTCATTAACTGAAGCAACCATCTATAACCTAGATCAAATTTTTTCATCCTTACAACACCAATTGGCTTATTTAACTCAATCTTAATTCAATGTTCCCATATCTAATGTAATGAGCCCACTATTTGACGAGTCCTCATAAAAATATAAAAACTCCTCAATTAGAGTTATACAATGGATGAGGTGACCCCTTGACTTCTATGAATATATTTCAAACCTTGTGTAGTGATTTAATTCATAACCAAAAACTCATGGAAAAATTATTTACTCGAAACTTTAGAGATAAAACCTTGCAATGCTATTGTTCTTTGTCTCCTAATTCTATCAACTGTTTTCAACAATTGCCTAATACTTTCATTCTACAATTTCCAAATATCATTGTTCTTAAGGTTACTTTGACTAATTTGATTCATTGTGAGAAAGGACTTAGAGAAAAAGTTATTCACTTTATTGGTATATATAAACATTTGTATTCATAAATTACTTATCATGTGATTGATCATGATGTTCAAAGAATTTTTATTACTAATTTACATAAATATATTAGAGATAAGATTCTATTTTTTGAGTTAACTTCTTTAATGGAATTGTGTACAATACTTCATAATTACCATCTTCAAGTGTGTCAATTTAAATAATCTGCTTCAATGGTTTTAGATGATAAAAATGAGAATATTCAACTATCATTTATGAAGTTCAAACACAATAAATTTTTATCAAGATAAATGACAACATTAACACTCAAGTGGCAGCCACAACACTAGGTGTGGCCCGTCTATACAAATACTTTAGAAAAGAATTAACTCCTCTTTCTAAGTATTTTCATACTATAATGTCGAGGTTGATAAATTTTTTAATGTGTTGCAAATTTCTCTCATTAAACCAATTGAATCTTCTAAACCATTTCTAGCTTCCCCGTGATCCCTAAGCCTTTTTAAAATATCATCATCAACTAGGGCATGCACTAAGAAATGTTACCAGTTGAGGCATAACATGCAAGATTTTATTGATAACAATACTATATGAGTAGTTGGTGTGAATTATGTTGGCAATATTGCATTATAATAGACAATGAAAGATTGTTGGCATTTCAATAAGGATATTGAGAAGGTTGTTGATGATTATGGATATAACTAATTAAGGATGTTTACTATCTTGATATTATTATTTTGTCATTGATGTCAAGAAATATATTATCTAATTCAGTATGATGTTGCCATATCTTGAGAAGTATGATTTGAAGAATATAAAGATGTCGGTAAAAGGCATAGGAAAGATTATGATGAATAAGGTATTCAATGGGAAACTATTACCGAGTTAGACAATGATGAGATCATGATGTTTAGATTGTTTTAACATCATACATATGTTGTAAATTGTAAAGGTTAATACTATACTATGTTATCATGCAAAGAAACTAGTCGGTAAACTCTAAGGTTATCGCTATCGGTTAATGAAGGTGGAATGTCTACCGAGTGAAGTTTAGTATTACCAAAATGTTACCAAGTTGTAACCGAGCTATAATAGAATACATTAAATGGTTACATGCATTATTTAATAAAGGAAGCTAATGAGCTGGAACTAATTAAATGATTGGTATGTCGTGCATGAAGTTTGTTAATGAATCTATGGCAAAGGAAAGTCGGCATGAAGATCTACAGTGCAGATTGAACTGTAATACCTTGGCACAAGTTCCAAGAAATATATGCAACTTGCTAGGCAGGGTAAAATGTTTTCAGATAGAAAGATGCATTGGACCTGGACAAGATTGAAGACCTGATGGCTATGATTGATCATGGGAAATGCGATCAAGGAGATTAAGCGGTTAGCTAATTCTTTATAAAAAGGGAACTATTGATAAACAATGTATGCGGGAAAGTGTATGCATAGGGATGCTACATAGTGATTATCAAGCACATAAGCTTGAAGACCTATTTGAATAACAGAGTATAGAAGCCCAACAGATGGACAAGATTAGTTCTATGTCTAGATTCTATTGAACAAATAAGAATCTGCTTTAGCATTTTAGATGTGAAGTTGCAGATAGATTTTTATTGCTATTATTTTCTGAAAGTGAAAGAAAATCTCTTAATCAAGTGGACTTAACAGTCTTATTTGTAAAACCCTCTAGCAAGGTGACATTCTGATTGAGTGTTTGAAATCCTTTAACATGGTCACTTCTAACAAGGTGAAGAGCCTAATAGATATGAGGGAAATCCCTTAACTGGGTCACATCAAGCAATATGTTTAGAATCTTTAACAGGATTTTCTTTTAACCGAGCCAGGGTATTTGAGTTAAGCAACTTTGATAATAGTGGATCTTCAGTAAATAAAGTTGAATCTGCATTTAGTTCTTTTCATCTTGATGAATCTAATGATTTCAATAAAAGAAAGAATAAGTACTGTAAAGGAGATCACAGTGGAGCAAGTGAAAGATTTCATAAGAACATGGAAGACGTACACAAACTATATGAGGAAATCAGAAAGCAAGAAGAGTTTTAAGCACTATTAGCCAGAAGGTTACCGAGAGGCAAAGGTAAGTATAAAGGAAAGCTAACTTTGAAAAGTTTCAATTGTGATAAGATAGGACATATAGCTTCTAACTGTCCTAACAAAGATTCTACTAAAAAGAGAGATTACCGAGATGACAGACAAAAAGATAATCATTACAGAGGACACCGAGACTTCAGAAGAAGAGATAGGAAGACATGCTTAATAGTTATTGAGGAATCTAACGATGATAAATCAGATGAAACTGATACAGAGGAAGTAGTTTATGTGGCTATCAAATATGGATCAGATAAAGAAAGGTATGAAGAAAAAGCCCTAATATCACACATCAACACTAATGATTCTTGGATCATAAATAGTGGATGGTCACATCATATGACAAGAGATAAACACAAGTTTGTTATATTAGAAGATTATGATGGAGGCTATGTTAGATTTGGTAATGATGCACCATGTCCGGCGAAAGGTAAAGGATATATAACACTTCTTGACAATGCAAGATGCAATGATGTTTATTGGGTTGAAGGTTTGACATACAATTTGTTGAGTGTAGCACAGCTAAACAACACAGGTTACCGAACATAATTTCAGAAAGGAATTGTCAAAGTTCATGACAAAAATGGAAAGTTAGCTACTACCGGGACACAAAAAAAAGGTAACACATTTCACGTTGACTCAACTAATAACAAGTGTTTGTATGCAAAGATACATGATACCTCGTTATGGCATAAAAGGTTTTGTCATGTAAATTTTGATAATCTGATCAAAATAAGCATGAAGCACTGAGTAAGAGGTCTACCGAGTCTTGAAAAACCTGAGAATGCTATGTGTTGAGGATGCCAGATGGGTAAGATGACAAGATGAATCTTTACAAGTAAGTATTACACTTCTTAGGGAATTTTAGATCTAGTGCACACTGATCTTTGTTGTCCTATGGAAGTTCAAAGTTATTATGGTGATAAATATTTCATATTATTTGTGGATGACTATTCATGGATGATGTCAGTAATGTTTTTAAAAGATAAATTAGAAGCTTTTCAAATGTTTAAATGGTAGATGGCAAGAGTTGAAAATGAAATAGGAAAACAACTGAAATGTCTTAGATCAGATAGAGGAGGAGAGTTCACATCTGATGAATTCAACTTATTCTGCAATGATCATGGTATTAAAAGACAAGTCTCTGCACTGAGAACTCCACAACAAAATGGAATAGCTGAGAGAAGAAACAGATCTATTGTCGATTGTGCTAGAACACTGATGATTGAAAAGAAGGTGCCACAAACATTTTGGACAGAAGCAATAAGCAAAACAGTTTACACCCTGAACTGAGTATAATTGAAGAAATGTACTTTGAAGACACCATATGAAATCTGGTATGATAAGAAACCTAATGTAAGTTATTTTAAAATCTTTGGAAGTAGATGTTATGTTCACAAAGATGATAGAAATGGCAAGTTTGATTAGAAGAGTGAAGAAGGAACATTTCTAGGTTATTCTTCTAGAAGCAAAGCATTTAAATGTCTGATCAAATCATCTAACAAAATAGTAGAAAGTGCAAATGTTAAAATTGATGAATTTGCAGAAAGAAATGATGAAGGAAATTCCAAGGAACCAGAAGACTATGATGAATTTGTCTATGTTCAACCGAGAAGTCTTATCGAGAAGATTGTTGAAGAAAATGAAGAGAATATCCAGTTATCGAGTGATGAAGAAGATCATACAGAGCCTACCGAGTGTGTATTAGCCAAGTATGTTAGAAGACATCATGCACCAAGTTAGATTATAGGAGATAAGGATGATCCAGTGATGACAAGGAACAAACTGAGACAGAACACATGTTTGATATCTGAATTTGAACCAAGAATAGTGAAAGAGGCATTTAATAGTGAAGATTGGATAAATGCTATGATAGAAGAGATTGATCAAATCAAGAAGAATGACACATGGACACTTTAAACCCTAAGGTTATCGCTATCGGTTAATGAAGGCGGAATGTCTACCGAGTGAAGTTTAGTATTTACTGAGTTGTTACCGCGTTGTAACCGAGCTATAATAGAATGCATTAAATGGTTACATGCATTATTTAATGAAGGAAGCTGATGAGCTAAAACTGATTAAATGATTGGCATGCCATGCATGAAGTTTGTTAATGAATCTATGGCAAAGGAAAGTTGGCATGGAGATCTATAGTGCAGATTGAAGCACAATACCTGGCACAAGTTCCCAGAAATGTATGCAAGTTCCTAGGTGGGGTAAAACATTTTTAGATCGAAAAATGCATTGAACCTGGACAAGATTGAAGATCTGATGGCTATGATTGATCATGGGAAATGTGATCAAAGAGATTAAGTAGTTAGCTAATTGTTTATAAATAGGGAACTATTGATAAACAATGTATGGGGGCAAGTGTATGCACAGGGATGCTACATAGTGATTACCGAGCACAGAAGCTTGAAGACCTGTTTGAATAATAGAGTATAGAAGCCCAGCAGATGGACATGATTAGTTCTATGTCTAGATTGTATTGAACAAATAAGAATCTGCTTTAGCAATTTAGATGTGAAGTTGCAAATAGATTTTTATTACTGTTATTTTGTGAAAGTGACAAAAAATCTCTTAACTGAGTGGACTTAACAATCTTATTTGTAAAACCTTCTAGCAAGGTGACATTGTGATTGAGTGTTTGAAATCCTTTAACAAGGTCACTTCTAACAAGGTGAAGATCCTAACAGATCCGAGGGAAATCCCTTAACCGGGTCACATCTAGCAATGTGTTTGTAATCTTTAATAGGATTTACTTTTAACCGAGCATACTCCAGAAGAGTATTTTTCTTAGTGGGTCCGAAATCCCACAGTGGTTTTTCCCTATTTGGGTTTCCACGTTAAATTTGGTGTTATGAGGTTTATGATTTTTATATTCTTTTTAGTTTGCATGTTTAACAGTTTTGGTTATATTACTGAAGTATGTGTTACCGAGGTTGAATCTAATGTTTTTGTGGAAGATTAAGTTTGTATGATTCACCCCCCCACCTCATCTTTTTGGCTAATGGATCTGTACTTATATTAAGTATCAGAACTATCAATTGGTATCAAAGCCTTGGACTCTAGAAGATAAGTTTAAAGGCACTTGAGTTAAAGATCCAAAGATGTATAAGAGGGATGCACCAAAGCTGAACAAGTCAAGTTTCTATACATGGCAAAAAAGGATGAAGCTGCATCTATCAGGAGTTGGAGAATATGCTGTATACTATTTGGAGAATGATTTTGTTACATCGAGCACCTATCTATTGACTATGGAAGAGATAAAGGCAAAGGAAGAACATATTCAAGCAATGATTGAAATAACATCTACATTGACCAATTCAGATTTTAATATTCTAGAAGGCTACAATGATGCAAAGGTAATGTGGGATAAGCTCATATCAGTGTATGGAGGAGATGAACATGTTCAAAGAGAAAAAGTAGATAGTCTAAGAGGACAACTTGAATCTATGAGGATGAATGAAGGTGAGAACATAACTCAGTACAGTACAAGACTAAAGGAGATTGTCAATCAAATCAAAGGAGCAGGTGGAACTATTGAAGAAAAGGATATAACAAGTAAGTTGTTAAGAACCCTTCTACCGGCTTATGAAATCCGAGTCTTTGCAATCAATGAATTGAAGTTTGTACCTAATATGCCAGTTTCTTTAGATGCTACTATTGGTAAGCTACATGCATTTGAGTTAAGCAACTTTGATAATAGTGGATCTTCGGTAAATAAAGTTGAATCTGCATTTAGTTCTTTTCATCTTGATGAATCTAATGATTTCAATGAAAGAAAGTATAAGTACTCTGAAGGAGATCACAGTGGAGCAAGTGAAAGATTTCATAAGAACTGGAAGAAGTACACAAACTGTATGAGGAAATCAGAAAGCAATAAGAGTTTTAAGCACTATTATCGAAAAGGTTACCGAGAGGCAAAGGTAAGTATAAAGGAAAGCTACCTTTGAAATGTTTCAATTGTGATAAGATAGGACATATAGCTTGTAACTATCCTGACAAAGATTCTACTGAAAAGACAGATTACCGAGATGATAGACAAAAAGATAATCATTACAGAGGACACCGAGACTTCAAAAGAAGAGATAGAAAGACATGCTTAATAGCTAAAGAGGAATCTAACGATGATAAATCAGATGAAACTGATACAAAGGAAGTAGTTTATGTGGCTATCAAAGATGGATCAAATGAAGAAAGGTATGAAGAAAAATCCCTAATATCACACATAAACACTAATGATTCTTGGATCATAGATAGTGGATGCTCACATCATATGACAGGAGATAAACACAAGTGTGTTATTTAAGAAGATTATGATTGAGGCTATGTTAGATTTGGTAATGATGCACCATGTCTGATGAAAGGTAAAGGATCTATAACACTTCTTGACAATGCAAGATGCAATGATGTTTACTGGGTTGAAGGTTTGAAATACAATTTGTTCAATGTAGCACAACTAAACAACACAGGTTACAAAATAGAATTTCAGAAAGGAATTGTCAAAGTTCATGACAAGAATGGAAAGTTAGCTGCTACCGGGAGACAAACAAAAGGTAACACATTTCACCTTGACTCAACTCATAACAAGTGTTTGTATGCAAAGATAGATGATACCTCGTTATGGCATAAAAGGTTTTGTCATGTAAATTTTGATAATCTGATCAAAATAAGAAAGAAGCACCTAGTAAGAGGTCTACCGAGTCTTGAAAAACCTAAGAATGCTATGTGCTAAGGATGCCAGATGGGTAAGATGACAAGATCAAGCTTTACAAGTAAGTCTTACACTTCTAAGGGAATTTTAGATCTATTGCACACTGATCTTTGTGGTCCTATGAAAGATCAAAGTTATTATGGTGATAAATATTTCATATTATTTGTGGATGACTATTCAAGGATGATGTCAGTAATGTTTTTAAAAGATAAATCAGAAGCTTTTCAATTGTTTAAATGGTACAAGGCAAGAGTTGAAAACGAAACAGGAAGACAACTAAAATGTCTTAGATAAGATAGAGGAGGAGAGTTCACATCTGATGAATTCAACTTATTCTGCAATGATCATGGTATTAAAAGACAAGTCTTTGCACCGAGAACTCCACAGTAGAATGGAATAGCTGAGAGAAGAAACAGATCTATTGTGGATTGTGCTAGAACACTAATGATTGAAAAGAAGGTGCCACAAACATTTTGGACAGAAGCAATAAGCACAACAGTTTACACCCTGAACTGAGTACAATTGAAGAAAGGTACTTTGAAGACACCATATGAAATCTGGTATGATAAGAAACCTAATGTAAGTTATTTTAAAATCTTTGGAAGTAGATGCTATGTTCACAAAGATGATAGAAATGGCAAGTTTGATCAGAAGAGTGAAGAAGGAACATTTCTAGGTTATTATTCTAGAAGCAAAGCATTTAAATGTCTGATCAAATCATCTAGCAAAATAGTAGAAAGTGCAAATGTGAAAATTGATGAATTTGCAGAAAGAAATGATGAAGGAAATTCCAAGGAACCAGAAGACGATGATGAATTTATCTATGTTCAATCGAGAAGTCTTACCGAGAAGAGTGTTGAAGAAATGAAGAGAATATCCACTTACCGAGTGATGAAGAAGATCATATAGAGCCTACCGAGCCTGTATTAGCCAAGTATGTCAGAAGACATCATGCACCAAGTCAGATTATAGGTGATAAGGATGATCTAGTGATGACAAGGAACAAACTAAGACAGAACACATGTTTGATATCTGAATTTTAACCAAGAATAGTGAAAGAGGCATTTAACAGTGAAGATTGGATAAATGATATGACAGAAGAGATGGATCAAATCAAGAAGAATGACACATGGACACTAATCCCAAGATCAAAGGACAAAATGTAATTGGTACAAAGTGGATTTTCAGAAACAAGCTAAATGAAAAAGGAGAGGTCATTTGAAACAAAGCAAGACTAGTTTGCAAAGGTTATGCTCAAGAAGATGGAATTGATTATGGTGAAAATTTTGCACTAGTTGCTAGACTTGAAGGAGTAAGAACATTGTTGGCATATGCTGCTTTCAAAAAAATTCAAGGTATATCAAATGGATGTCAAATCTACACTTCTGAATGGAATATTAGAAGAAGAAGTTTTTATTGAACAACCTGAATGATTTGTTGAAGACAAGAATAAGGATCAGGTATGTAAATTGAACAAAGCTTTATATGGTTTGAAACAAGCACCTAGAGTATGGTATGAAAGATTCCACTCTTATTTCATTAAGATTGGTTTTATAAGGACAAGTGAGAATTGCAATATGTACATGAAGAATGATGAAAATGGAATACTGATCTCAGCCATATTTGTTGATGATATTATATTTTGTGGAAATGACTCTTTATGCAAGAACTTTGGAAATGAAATGAGCAAAGAATTTGAGATGTCATTAATCGGTGAGATAAAGTATTTTATAGGTTTACAGATACTGCAAATGAAAAATGAGATTTTCATTACTGAATCCAAGTACATAAAGGAAATATTGAAGAAATTTGGAATGGAGGATTCAAAACTAGTAAGTACTCCTATGACTACCAACTGTAAACTATCAAAGAATGATGAATCTGCATCTGTTGATGAGACACTTTACTGATCCATGATTGGAAAACTTCAATATGTTGTTCACAGTAGACCAGACATAGCACATGCAGTAGGTATAGTTGCAAGATTCTCTGCAGTTCCTAAGGAAACACACATGATAGCAATCAAAAGAATCTTTAGATACTTGAAAGGCACTGAGGATTATGGCTTAGTATATCAGAAAGGAAATGATTTTGATTTAAAAGTTTATATTGATACTGATTGGGTAGGCAACATTGATGACAAAAAAAGCACAAGTGGAGGAGCTTTCTTTTTAGGAGAAAGACTAGTGAGTTGGCTTAGCAAGAAACAAGGATGTGTTTCACAGTCAACAACAGAAGCTAAATACGTTGCTGCAGCATTGAATTGTACCAACATTGCATGGATCAAACAACTATTGGAAAGTATAAATGAGAAAGTTACCGAGCCAGTAACTATATTCTGTGACAGTACTAGTGCCATTAATATTTTAAAGAATCCTGTTATGCACTCTAAGACAAAGCACATATCTATCAAATATCATTATCTTAGAGAAGAAGCTCAAGAGAAGAAAGTGGTGTTGGAGTATGTTAGCACAAAGGAACAAATAGTAGATATCTTCACCAAGCCACTACCAAGGGACACTTTTGAATATTTCAGAAGTAAGTTAGGGGTCCTACCCCTATCTTCTACTCACTGACTGAGTTTGGTGAAAGCATCAATCCGATGACTCTATCGAATATCTTTTAGGAGTTGATGCTGTATTATACACTTTAGGATGTTTTCTAAAGGTGTACAAGAAATGTTATAGGAAAATATTATAGGGAACAAGAATTGAAGACCTAAATGCTCTGACCAAGACTGAATTGACACATTACAGTAGGAACTCACTTCATACAGGAAGAAATTATGTTTTAGTTCTTTACTTTTTGGCATTGTTGTCAAAGGGGGAGAAGACTAATAAAAAGGGGAGAAGACTAAAGTTTGGAAAGAAGACTGAGAAAACAGGAGAAGTCTAATGTATGGGGGAGAAAGTCTGATGACAACAAGAGAGCATTTCAGTATTTTATAATCTTAGCAATCCGAATCTTTTAAGGTCAAATCAATTGGTTTTTCCATCAACGCCAAAGGGGGAGATTGTTGGCAATATTGCATTATAACAAACAATGAAAGATTGTTGGCATTTCAATAAGGATATTGAGAAGGTTGTTGATGATTATGGATATAACTGATTAAGGATGTTTACTATCTTGATATTATTATTTTGTCATTGATGTCAAGAAATTGATTTTCTTATTCAGTATGATGTTGCCATATCTTGAGAAGTATGATTTGAAGAATATAAAGATGTTGGTAAAAGGCACAGGAAAGATTATGATGAATAAGGTATTCAATGGGCAGCTATTATCGAGTCAGACAATGATGAGATCATGATGTTTAGATTGTTTTAACATCATAGATATGTTGTAAATTGTAAAGGTTAATACTATACTATGTTATCAAGAAAAGAACCTAGTCGGTAAACCCTAAGGTTATCGCTATTGGTTAATGAAGGCGGAATATCTACCGAGTGAAGTTTAGTATTTACCGAGTTGTAACTGAGCTATAATAGAATGAATTAAATGGTTACATGCATTATTTAATGAAGGAAGTTGATGAGCTGGAACTGATTAAATGATTGGTATGTCATGCATGAAGTTTGTTAATGTATCTATGGCAAAGCAAAGTCGACATGAAGATCTACAGCGCAGATTGAACCGCAATACCCTGGCACAAGTTCCAAGAAATGTATGCAAGTTCCTAGGTGAGGTAAAAAAATTTTAGATCAAAATATGCATTGAACCTGGACAAGATTGAAGATCTGATGGCTATGATTGATCATGGGAAATGTGATCAAGGAGATTAAACGGTTAGCTAATTGTTTATAAATAGGAAACTATTGATAAACAATGTATGCAGGCAAGTGTATGCACAGGGATGCTACATAGTGATTACCGAGCACAGAAGCTTGAAGACCTATTTGAATAATAGAGTATAGAAGCCCAACAGATGGACAAGATTAGTTCTATGTCTAGATTGTATTGAACAAATAAGAATCTGCTTTAGCATTTTAGATGTGAATTTGCAGATAGATTTTTATTACTGTTATTTTGTGAAAGTGACAGAAAATCTCTTAACTGAATGGACTCAACTGTCTTATTTGTAAAACCCTCTAGCAAGGTGACATTCTGATTGAGTGTTTGAAATCCTTTAACAAGGTCACTTCTAACAAGGTGAAGATCCTAACAGATCTGAGGGAAATCCCTTAACTGGGTCACATCTAGCAATGTCGTTGTAATATTTAAAAGGATTTTCTTTTAACCGAGCATACTCTAGAAGAGTATATTTCTTAGTGGGTCCGAAATCCCACAGTGGTTTTTCCCTATTTGGGTTTCCACATTAAATCTGGTGTTATGAGGTTTATGATGTTTATATGCTTTTGAGTTTGCATGTTTAACAGTTTTGGTTATATTACTGAAGTATGTGTTACCGAGGTTGAATCTGATGTTTTTAATGGAAGATTTTAAGTTTGTATGATTCACCCCCCCTCTCATCTTGTTGGCTAATGTATCTGTACTTATATTAACTATCAAAACTATCAAATTAAAAATGAAATAAGTCCATAGCTCC
Source organism: Cryptomeria japonica (assembly GCF_030272615.1). NCBI lineage: Eukaryota > Viridiplantae > Streptophyta > Pinopsida > Cupressales > Cupressaceae > Cryptomeria > Cryptomeria japonica. The sequence goes on along the minus strand of NC_081411.1, from coordinate 204,205,963 downwards.
TCCTAAACAAATTATTATAAATCTTCACCAATTTATTGTCCTCTCATTCTACCAATGTTGTTGAGTCTGAGCTAGTTGCCTTGTTCCCCAATGAACTTGGTATAGGATCTAATATTGTTGTGAACCTCATTGACAAACCTAAGGACACATAAGACCTATGCATTTCCTTTGATCTAATTGAGATTATTTTTGTACTTGATATCCCATTACATATCACTACAAAGATCAAAGACAAACTCTCACAAGGGTTTCTCATTCATCAGGTATGTATGGTGAATACTAAAAAACAACTTTTTACTCAATAATTGCATGAAGTAACTTATAATAAATCAGAGGTTACAGTTAAGGTGTATGATGGTATTTCTTTCCCTACCATTAGTTCTATTACTCTTCTTGTTGAGGTTGGTACTAAGTTATTAGATGTCACCTTTTCTATTATTACTACATCAGATCCATTTTGTGTGAAGTTGGGACATCTTGAGATCTCTTCCATGAAATATATCCCTTCTAAAATACATAAATTTTTCAAATTTTATCATAAGGGAACTATTATAATGATTAATCATAACCTTTTCCAACCCATAATGAAGCATACAAATTCTTCTCTTGATTAATTTTGGCTTGAACATCTTGAGCCCTTAAAGCCTCAAAATGACACCCTTTTCTTATGTTACCAAAAATGGAAAAATGAGATGATATAGGCCTTGAGTAAACCTAGAGACTATATACCCATGGATATTCCTTTTCTTCATGTTTTAATTCATCTTATATATGCTATAGTCATACCTCCTATGTCTTATAAAGGAAATGGCTTGTCATCATTTATTTATCAACCTATTGGGGTTTCTTCCATTCCTCCCTCTATAATGAAAATTCAAAGAAATCTATGTTGATTTATCCTCAACCTTGGCAAGTTTTGACTAAAAATAAAAGGAATTATTGTGTGAGAGCACACCAATAAAGACATCATGCTAAGGCTCACGAGATTTCTTCCCAAACCCCTTCCTCCCTAAAGACACCAAATGTTTTCTTGGTCCCATTTGTCTAGCATTTTGTTAACCCTAGGGAGGAAGCTCAAATCAAATAACCTAAGTTAAAAATGCTCAATAAATATGATCGTTCAACTTATTTTCATGCTAAACATCGTATTATGTTTAATTTGCATGATATTATGGATGATGGTAATAATATAGTTCATGCTAACGTTGATGGTCCTAATGATTCTGATGATATGTATGATCTTGTTGAGATTAATCCTTGTTTATCTTCACATTTTTAAAAATCATTAATCCTAGCACCTACTGATAGACAAAGTGATTCATCATTAGAGCATGGTCCTTGTTTGGAACTTGCAATAGCTTCATCTACCTTTCTTTTTGTGGCTCCTTTGCATCTTCTCCACCATCCTTAGATGATGTTAAGCAATAGTGGGAGGTGGATGATTTTCTTGATTACCTTTATTTGCTATGTGGATTCTTTTTTATGTGTTTTCATGTTTATAATGTGCTTCCCTAGTTATATGCTAATTGTTATGCTCTTGTATTATGTTAGGTTCTCTTTGGATGACCCTTTTTAATCTATTAGTCAAAGTTAATAAAGTTAATCTATATGTCGTATCTATGTTACATCATACATTTTCTATTGTTTGTAAATATGCATTATTGTTGTCTACTTGGAGATTATGCAAGTGTTGAGATCCCCTTTCTAGTCTCTTCCACATTGACTCAAAACTACATTTATTTGTTATTCCATGATCTCTTCTTCCATTGTATTAATACTTTCAATACATTTGGGAGATGAGGTTAATTCAATACAATTATCTTTTATATATATATTATTTATCACAAGTGCAAAACTGAACTTTGAGTTAGTAGAACCCTTATGTGATTTTTCCTATATGTTTTATGACCATTATCCTTTGATTTTTCCTTTCTTGGGGGAATCATATTGTGGTAATGTGCTACCTTACAAAAATTGATCATAATAAGGCATACACAGTCACTTTAATATGGGGGCATACACTCCACTTAATGTTACACTTTATGCACATACCAATGATGTCCTTTCAATTCAATTCCATATACGAGTTACTTTGCAAACTAAACCTTTTTCTTTTTAATTTGGTATTTTAAAGTATTCCTTTTCATGACTCATAGTAAGCACAAATATTACCAGGATAGTATAGTCCTGCTCTTTCCCATCCATGTGGTGTCCCTTTTATCTTGATATTAGAGAAATAAAATCCTAAAGCCCCTGGGGGCTTGGTGTGTCTTATCTCTTTGGTATCTTGGTGAAAAAAATTATATGCAACTTTGTACTTTACTGTGAGTATGGGTGTAGTCGCATACTGTTACTTAAGTGGTAGATAAATGAATCATAAATTGTATTCATATATAATTTTTTCGTTCAATTCCAGATGTCTACTTTGCTTCTACTCACACCTTCTTAAAATCTACTTTTCCAACTACCTTTTGACTCTTGTTAAAATCTAAGTCCTTATTAATAAGACCAAGGTGTAGGGTGTTCCATTGTCCTAACTCAAAATTAGGGCAGCCCCACTGCCCTGGTCCTCCTAATCAAGACCCAATTTTGGTCCCATCAACGGTCACTTTGATTGGGTGTGACTTTAGGGATCGCGTCATCCTACTTCATAAATTCAAATAAATTTTGGATGGTTAAATATAAAAGGTGGCCTACCCCTCTCATTTGAAGTCTAAGATGGATGGATCTCTCTTAGTTATACTATAGAAAAACCAATTCAATTGAGAATTTTAAGCAATCATCAAGCATTGAAGGAGAGGTCAAGTCATGTTCAAGCATTCAAGATGCCATCCATGATCAACCTTCCATTAACACATTCTACATGACATCCCAAACACTTGATATGAAGATTAAAACAAGCTTCATTAAGGAAATTGATTCAAGTGTTCTCATTGAAGATTCCAACAGAATAGATGAAAAACAAGTTCAAATTTTACAAGCATGAAAAGTGAAGGACTAGGTAGCCCCACCACCTTTGTATTAATTTTTTTCTTTTTATTTTAACAATGGATTTTGTTTGTCGCCATCATCTAGAAAATATCTTACTTGTCTTCTTGAAAGTTGCAAGACAAAGTTTCCCTACCCTCTTGGATTTTCAACTACAAGTTCTAATTCACTTTCTTCTCTTAGATCTTTTTCTATGGCTCTATGTGAAATTTGGAACATTTTGTTCGTACTATTTTTCTCTAGTTCTTTATTGTTTTGCCCTAAAAATTTTCAATTAAAAACCAATTTCAAATATATACAAGAGGAAATAGTACAAAAGTAAATCCAATGAGTATCTCATCTCTTTTCCCTAATTGAATTGTGGCTATATCTAAGGGTTTTATGATCTCCTCTTTTAAATGGAAGGTTGGTCATGTGAAATTGTTGGTTTTACTATCTTAATTAGCGAGGCCTTAATTCCAGCCACCTTACACAGCCATATATAAAGTTAGTGATTTTCACATAAACTCTTTATTCATATATCTTTATTTTTTAAACCATTAATATATTGTATGTTTATATTGTTCTTTCTTCTTTCTTTTCCATTATGAAAGAATTTCCTAGAAGAATATAGTTGAGCTAGTGAATTTTTGTGATGATGTCTTGAACTACAACTACTCAATTCCAATAGACTCACATTTTTAACTTTAAAAGGCTTTCTTTCCTCACTTCAAATAAATTGACCTTAATGTCTAATGTTCGATTTTAGTTCCTTTTTAATGATTATTGCCTATTTATGCTAGTTACATTTACCCTTTCTACGTATTTAGTTTTTGATCTAGGTAACTAGAGAAATAATTTTTGGCAGACACAATATTATAGCTTACAAAATTAATATAATTTAGCACTACTTAAGGCATCAATTCAAACATATAAAATGGTAAAATATGTCCAAAAATTAATATTATCATGAAAATTATAAATGAAAATGTTAAACGTGTATGATAAGAAGTAAAATACTATTTCCAATATGGAGAAAACATACAATGGTTGAGTAATCTAGAAATGGTATGGCAAAAACATCTCAAATAACTATTTTATATGGTTAATGCTAGCATTGCATCAGTATAGCTCAAAATGATGATTGCACAATAATTACATGGTTAATACATGTATACCCCGCATTGCAACTATACAAATTTGACTTTTCTCTGTGAATCTACTACTCTAAATCCAACAAATATTTTCTATATGAGCCAACTTTTGGAGCCATATAATTACAACATTTATAGACATTGACCAATCTTACATGACATAATTAAGTTGAAACTAACATGAAATAAACTAATTCAATATAAAATATCTTTGTAGTCCATTCACCACTTTTCAGAGAAAAATATTTTCCCCTTGTTATATATATGAGTAGTTATTCTTTTTAAGGAAAAATCAGGTGTTGAGGGAGACTTGAAACCCCATACAATAGGCATATGAGTCTATCTCTTGCCAACATTTTGCCACAACAACAAAAAGAATCGCAAACTATTACTAATAGTGATCTTGGCAAAGTTAGCTTTACAACTATGTTTAACTTGAATAATTTGAGCCAAAGGACAAATGTTAATCTATACCATCTTAGATACTCTCTAATGTAGCTTATAAGTTTTCATGCATTATATAAAATTAGTATTTTGAAGGAAAGAGCTCACTAGATACATGTCCTAAGAAGTGTTCTCAAAATGACTCAATGGCCTGACTTCTTTGACCCAAATCTTGCATCAAATTACAAAATCTTCGATCTTGTTAGTATAAGATTTGTTCTTCTTAACTCAATACCCTAGGTGGACAAATTTAAGATATTAGACCAATGATTAGAGAGAAGATGTAAAAATATAGAAATATCTCAAACGATTGATGGTCTTATAAATGTGCTATAGAATTATCATAGATTTTACATAATTTTACTTTTCTCTAACAATATGAAAATGAAAAATAGATGTTCTTAAATACAACAAAATACCACACAAATCTAAAAAAATAGTGAAATCACCTTAAAATAACAACTAAAAAAATTATTAAAATTTAAAATTTGAATAATTTTCAAATTTTTAAATTGAAGTCTCCATAGAAGAAACAACTTAAATTCCTTATATATTAACCTAATCTAAACCACAAAATAAAGAATCTCCAAATCAAATAGCATTCTTAAAATAAATAATTCTTTAAAAAAATTAGTATTATTTAAAACAAATCCTATCAATAATAAATGGATGCGGCTAAACTGATTACAAAAAAGAAGTTATAAAATTTATGTTATTGACTTTTCTAATAATTTTTGAAAAATTTCATATTATTAACTAACTTTTCCTGTTATTGACATACCAATTTAACCGCAGCCATATTAAATCACTTGTAAAATTACTATTATTTAAAAGATTCTCTATTTAAACTATAGAATGTTCACCTTTCACCAATAACAAGAAAGTGTATCTCGTACTAGTCGCTGAAACTATTAGCTTTATTCAACGTTAAAAGCTATTTGATTAGAATACAGGAAAACACTCGAATGCGTCATTTAAGAGGCAAATTCTAACCGTTCATTCTTGTAATCAAAATCGTAGATCTCAAGGGGCGCGTCCATAATCCTAGGGTTAATCGGAGAGAGTGATACATATAAGAGTGTGCTCGCTAACAATGCACAAGTATACAGCAATTGATTCATTTATCGAGGACTTGTCGTTCAAATCCAGTAAGAGCTAATTCTATCTTTAGAGCGATGGAGAGATCAGATGAAGGTAATCCTGAACAGAGGAGGACAGAAGGCCAGACAACTGAAACCATTGTTGCAGATAGCATTGGAAATTCCTACCGCATAACACAGATGTCGACAGTAACAAATCATATTCCTACAATGAGGCGCATTGAAGTTTGTAGTACAAATGCTGAGGGAGCCACAACAGTATTCGAAACTTATGTTTGCAATGATGGGGTCATTGCAGATGAAGCAATTATAGATTATATTTATGTCGACATAACGGACCCAGAGAGATACGATACATCGGGAAATCGACCACCGAGAATATGTTTAACTCCTATTTTGCTTATGACACGTAATCAGCTTGACAATCCATGTTATGCACAGTTTATTCATCAATGGTATTCTCATCAAAGGAATGTGCGTTTAGAAGTATATGGCCGTACAGTTCCATTACCGATTACACGCGAACAAGCCGCAGAAATTGTTGGATTACCCACGCCTTGCCTTAGGGGAAATAATGATCCTGAAATTATTTGTGCAATTTGTCTTCAACCTTTTGAAGATGCAAATGAGGATCTAAAAGAGTTGCCGTGCGGCCATATATTTCATTACCAGTGCATTCTTAGATCTACTCAATTGCAAAATCTGTGTCCCATCTGTCGCCGTCCATATGACAGCCGCGCTGGACAACAGAGAGAAGTACGGTAGGTAACTTGTTTTCCGTCTCCCATTAGAGGTTAGCAATGCTATCCTCCGTTTCTGGCTATTGAGAAAAAACAGGTTCACATATTTCAGTGATCTTTTGACAGACTTGATCACATCCACAAATATTCAATGGCACAATATTGTTGATGACATCACTAGTAATAAATGGGTCTCTTATGTTAATTGCAGTTGAAATGATATACATTGGTAGTCCTTGCTTTCTAATCGAATTTCATCGAGGTCCTTAAGATTGTTAATTGTCTCTAATGTTTGTCGATCACTAGCTTAATTTTCTGAAAAATGAAGCGTGTCTATTTTTCTAATTTTCAATTACGACTTTTAAAAAAATTTCCATATTGGATGAGGTGCTGAAAGCTTAATCCATTTGTTGATCCTTTTGGTCTTTAAATTAAAGATAATTTAGTTGTTGGTATATTTTTTCATATCCTATTTATTGAGTGGTATAATGGAAGCAAGAGATGTAACAATTATATTCAAGTTGTTAATAATACTAGTCATGTTGGAATTCATCTTTTTAGTACTATCTTTTAAAGTTTGGTGTGAAAACTATTGCTCAAGCATCATATTTTGAAGTGGAAAATATTAAAAATATCTTGCAACATTTAAAACTTCTCTAAAGAAATTACATAATACATTAAAAGAAAAATCTATAATATAGATAGGAGAGGAAGTATAGTAACTTTTATTTTTCAAAGGGAGTTTAACCTATAATGTATATGTTTTCCCATATTTAGGTGAAGGGACATGAATCCTAAGAATACCTAATTACTCCTTGCCTAGCCATAATGTAAAGATTAGGTACTAGCTATTACTCAGAAGCCAAACTACGAATGATTCCCAACTTAATTCTATAGCCATAAAATCACCCAATGATAGTACAATCCAAACTAGCATTAGCTGTATCCACCAGCTTAGCAGGTATAGTAACATAAGGAACAATGGATTCCACATACAAAATTGAAACAAGGTTGGGAGAGGGATTCCCATCACCAGCCACATCAGGAAATTCAAATGTCTAGGAGACTAGGTGAGATGCAACACCATCATTGGGATACAAGAATATTATTGAAGGACCATATTTTATACAATGAAAATAGAATAGAAGAGATGAAAGAAAAGTGTAACAATAAGTGATACAATCATGAAGACCTCGAATCTTTGTGGGTGGATGGTGTTGAGGTAATAATGAGGTACATAACCTTATACAGTCATTATAAGAGTATTTTTACCTATCATTTTATCTTTTTGAACTTTTTTAGGCATGAGAGGTATATTTCAATTCTTTTTTACCTACTTTCAACTTTGACCCAAGTGGGAAAAAGTAATCACCCTATGAGAATGACCCAAGTGAGTACAACAAGACCTGGGCATTCTAACTCACTATAATAAATAGGCCTCTGGTTGATTAAAGTTTCAGAGGATGGGATTATTTGAGTTTTCTCTTTGAGATCATATCGAGCATTTTGTAGGGCCTTGCGGTCTCAATCATGTTTACGTGAATACAACTTGTTTTGGTACCTTGTCGAGCTATAGGCCTCAATCATGCTTGCCTAACTTCAAAGAGTAATTTCAAATGGAATTCCTGACTAGGAACTATAAGATAAGGGCTACTCGATTCAACTTCGAAAAGGAGGATAATCTTTGTGCAAGACAGATAATAACTCTCCCAAGATACTTGCCATTTCGTGCCCACATTAGCATTTGGAGTCGGCTAATACAACATTGAGAATCCATTATTTGAGACTCAATGATCGTATTTTGATTAGCTATTGGCTGTGTACCTAAGTCTGCAAGAAAAGGATTTCTTCTCTCACCAATTTTCATATGGTTAGTGTATAGTGATTGAAGTCATTATACATATTGTGTGTTTGTTGTGTTTTCATCACTGAAACTAAAACTAGAGAAAACAATAAACAACTCAGTGGTCAAAACTCTGTCAGTATCACAAACTAGTCTACATTAGCTATAAAAAAATTTAGTCCATCTCAAAACTGGTTGTCGTCAATCATTGAAAACTCTGTCTGTCAAAATTTTGTCTTTCTCCAGTAAACTGTTGTAAGAGTCCTCTAATTTATTATCCTGCTACATAACTGTTTTCATACGAAATTTCATCAAGTCTTACAATTTTTTGTTTGAGCCTCTATTTTGTGTCGTACGAAATCTGATACACTTTCATCTTGCTTATGGAAGTATCGTCTAATCCCTGGTCGTATGTCATCCGATAGAACATCACATTCATCAGTTTGTCATCTGATATATACCAACCTGTCATACAAACCTAGGTAGAAACTCGTACAAAATATTGTTTTCATTGTCCTGAAGATATCAAACTATCATTTGGTCTTATAAAACCTGTCGTACAAATCTCTGATTTTGTCAGTCCAAAATAGTGAAAATTGCCTAAAAATAGTCTACAATGAGCATAAAACTGGTTATCATCATCCTGACCATAAACAAATCTAAACCATGTACCTCTGTCATTGTGTTGCATGATTTTGTCAATCATCTTTCAGCTCACTCAATCAACCATTTATCAAACTTAATTTACTTAGATAACATCTTACAAGGGATAGATCTTTCCTAAAACTAGGCTAAATCTTAGTTCCTTCTCTTAATTGATACATTAAACGAACAATTAGCTCCAAATTTGATATTGACTTCTGCATCACAAACAACTTTAGGTCACATTAGTCAATAAAAATGCCTAGTCAAACAAGTTCTCATAAGAAAGCTGAAAAAGGCAAAGGACCATCCTTTTCATATCAGGATAATCTATTTTACGTAGAGAAACTTGTCACTAATAAACCTTCATCATTAGATATACCAGTTTATGATCAACCCTTGTCTCCCACCATATCTCAAACAAAACAAGAAAGACGAGTTGCTAAACACAATGCTTATGATTATCTTAGTATCCATGCTATGGACACTAATTCCTCATTAGATGAATTTGAAGCCTCTGAACCTATCGAAACTGATATTCATAAATGTTAAAAGGATAAAGATTTCCGAAAAATGATGAAGGTTATCATGGCTAGAGAAAAAGAACACTATTATCTAGAACTAGAAAAGCAAGGTGCTAAACTTCCTATTGGTTATAACATTGAGGCTCTCATCACTAAAGAGGAAGAGATGCCCTTAGCAATGGTAAACAAACAATTACAAGCATTAAGGACTGAGATTATAGAACTGAAAAACAAGGATAAATCATCAAAATAATATTCTCTGGACATGATATACCCATTTCCATTTGATAAAAACCTTTACATTCCTTCATTTCCTTCACGAGTGGAGATTCTAAAATTTGACAAATACGATGGCAACTCAGATCCTCAATACCATGTCCGAGATTTTTGTGCTTTATGTATGGAGTTGATGCACGAACAAACCTATCTCATGTGCCTTTTCTCGAGAAGTTTAGGAGGGCAAGCTATGGAATGGTTCTCAAGCCTACCTATGGGGATAAAAACTTTTGAAGAATTAATCCAATTGTTTCTACAACAACACTCCTATAACATTCACCATACAGTAACTATGATAGAGATTTGGAATACCAAATAGAAAACAGGAGAGCCCTTTCTCACTTTCCTCCAACGTTGGAGAAAGATGTTCTCTAGATATTCACAGCCTATTCCTGATTCTATGAAGATGGATATCTTCATCAACAACTTGATCCCTGAATTGAAATACAGTATCCAAATGCAAGTATACCCTTCATTCAACAAAATGGTAGACAATGACCTCAGAATGGAAGATGTGCTGTTAAAGAAAGGAGATGTCTCACTTTCGAAAGAAATAGAACAAGGTTCTAGTTCCAAAGAAAAGAACAAATATTGGAAATATGGCAAAGACAACAACAAAAATCTTGTTAATGATGGAGTGGTAGACACTGCTAAAGACAAATCAAAATCCACGATATTTAATTTGGCTAGTGGCACACAAGCACCCAAAGCAATTGAAACTGCAACATAAAATCCTCCGAAGAAAGTAAAAGAGTGGTTGAAAGAGAAACCTTGGCTTTCAAAACCTAAACGTGACTTCACTCCTCTGGAAGAATCATATGAATCCACTTTCGAAGCTTTATTGGCAAATGATCTGATAACCTTACCAGACAATTCTAGGCCATATGATCCTGAAGTCAAACCAAAATGGTGGAGAGGGAATGAATAGTTTGAATACCATCAAAATAAAGGTCATAACACAAACAACTGCATGAAGCTCAAGCATAAGATTCAATATCTCATTGACGCTAGCCAAATTGTTGTTGGAAACCACACAACTAATGCTGATCACAAAGCTTTTAAAGATCCCTTACCTATTTATGAACAAGGTGATTCCTCAAAGTCAAAAGGAGGTGCCAAAGTTAATTACACCTACACCAAGAATGATAATTTGATCAACATGATAGAGTCTTCACAACCTAAGTATTGCAATGTGATCATAATCAAAGATAAAAAAAAAATGAATCACAAAATGCAAATGTTGTGACCCACGCTCAAAAGAAATCCACTCTCCAAGGAGCTAGTTCTTCAACTTCTACGCAAACAACATCAAACTTAACAACTTCTTCGAACAGACAAACAAATACAACCATGGATAAATCCAAACAATTGGCTTCATCATTCTCTCCTAGTTATAGCATTGTCAAACAATTGAAAAGAATGAATGCTCAAATCTCCATCTTTGAATTGCCGAAAATATCTTCTGCTCATAAAGAGATCTTGGAAAAAACCCTGCTCACTACTAATGTCCCAAAATATTTAGATATTGATCAATTTTATTCTATGGTTGGTCACCGGACTTCTCCTCATTATCTCACTTTCCCTGAAGAAGATGACCACTCTTTGAATCACCCACATAACCAGCCATTGCACATTGAACCTACGATCCATAAACACCGAGTTAAACATGTCTTGATAGATGGAGGCGTTGGGTTGAATACTTGTACCTATAATCTGCTTACACAGCTGGACTTTTTTGAAAATGTCATCGATCATTCCAAGAAAATAACAATCAAAGCTTATGATGAAGAAGAAATAACCTCTAAACGTCTGGTACTATTACCAATCAAGGTAGGACCTTTAGAAAGAGATGTTATTTTCTAGGTGCTTGATCTTCCTCTATCATACATATCTTACTAGGTAGGCAATGGATACATGAAATGAAGGCAATTCCATCTACATATCATCAGTGGTTAAAATTTCCTTATAACGGAGTTGATGTCAATATTCTTCCTAATACAAACCCCCCTCTAATGCATTGACAAAGAGTGCTAATACCTTTGTGCCTCATAATAGAGAAGACTCTACAACCGAAAAATTCAAAACTCTTTATGAAGGACTTGGAAAAGAAATAAAAAATCACAAATACTGGCATGGATGAATACAAGATAGAACCAGTACTTTCACTAATCTCTCTCCCTCCATCACTAAGACAGTCAAGAAAACCATCAGAGGTTATGAGGCCACAGACTTCCACTCCAAATGTCATTTATGATGGTCTTTTTGTACAATTCTCTACTTCCCTTGCAGATGAAATAGAAGAGGATATTGTTCTCAAATGGTGTTTCAAAGAAGATAGTGAAAACAAAGAAGTATGACATTGTGAGATTTCTCGGACACAATATGGTCTAGGATATAAGATGATTTAACGCATGGGATATTCAAGTATTGGTCCTCTATGAAAACATCAAGAAGGTATTGTTGAACCTATCCAACTACAAACTAAGTCTACAAATAATAAAGAAGGATTGGGATACTATCCAAGAAAGACATATACTTCCTATCATCAGTCTAAGTGGAGGAAAAATATACTGCCTTCAACATTGTGAGATTTTGCCAAGATCAAGAGGCAATGGAAAGCACAAATAAGAGAGAACAAAATAGATGATAGAAATAAACTGTATTCTATCAAGATGAAAAATATGATCAACTGGATCATTAAGCATTCATTACATATAATGAATATGAGCCTACTTATATAGGCAAGGCTATATGGATATGTGAGCACACAAACATGACATGTGGCTCAATAAGAAACAAGGGTAGGCAGGAAATAGGTGTCGGTAGGTAGGAGAAACAATATAATAGTCCACATGAGGTGGATCACCCACTGAATGTGGAGTGTAACAACAAGATCAACACCATAAAAGGTGGAAATTCTCCTACACACACTATTCCAATGTGGCACAAACACCCAAGTGTCTCATACCCAAACTACTATGAAATGCATGTACCTAAGTAAACTTAAGTAAGGTGTAATAATATCCAAGATGGAATAATTATTTACACCAACACCCCCCCTTAAGTGCAACTTAGAGGAATGCACTTAAGTCTACAATGCAACTAAGCAATGCAAGATGGGTCTCGGCTACTAGGCCATGTTAGGTACCCATGTACAAATGCAAATGCATGAAAACCAATGCAAGGAAATCTCTCACAAAGTGGGGAAAGAGAGAAAAACCCAATGGGAAAAAACCTTCCCCCAAAAGAGAGATGAAAACTAGATACAAAAAACTTGCATAGAAGTATGTGAAGGACAAAACCCCATGTGAGGAAAAAGTCCCCCCCATATGAGAGAAGAAGAAAAGCTAGGAAACCCCCCCTCAATGTGGAATCTGCACCAATGATAGAAGCTCGATGTATGAAGAAACTGCTCCACAATCATCGAACAACATTCCTCCCCTTAGGAAGAAAAAAAACCAAAGGTGTATCCATGAAGTCTCCCCAATCATGAAGAGAAGATGTATGAAGAAAACTCATGATGAATGGAATCTTTGAAAACTGCTCAAGTGTCCCCATGTCGATGCTAAAAGATACCCCCTCCAAAGGTGGTAAACTATGCCACACTACTAAAAAAGGCACTCCAAGATCTAGTGGAGATGGATGTAGAACATGTCCCAAAGACTCACATGTCTCCTCAAAAAATAAAGAGACCTCCTCCAACTGTTGTACATAAGTATCCACAATCATGTCAACCTCAAAAGAATGATCCTGTAGAGAATGAACAAGAGGGTTAGAGTGTTCCCTTGCAACAATCGAAGAAGGATCATCTTCATCAAAGAGAAGATGAATGTCATCAATGATGTCTCCCAAATCTGCAATGTAGGATTCCATAAATAAACCTGCAATGTCTGTCAAGTAATCATCCCATGAATCTGAAGCTAGAAGACAATGAATATCCTATTGCATTGAATCACATGAAGGCAAAACTGTCGCACTATTTGCATCATCAGGTGCAATAGGTGATGTGATATAAATATGAGGAGATGAAATACAAGGCTCAAAAACAGGGTCACATGTGAGAATGCCCATGTTCAAGTGTCCAAAGTTCTCCTCAAAATCTGAACCATCACAAGAAGTGTGATCATCATGTGTAGAATCATCAAATGTGAAATCATCATCATCAACAAAATCTGAAAAGGAGTATAACCGAGATGCATGATCAACCACCCTAGTCGCAATGATAGCTCTAGTCTCCAAGTCTCTAATGAAAACTGACTCAGGTGTGAACTCCAAAACTCTCTTAGTTGCGCCATGTGTGATTTGATAGATAGAAAGGATATTGTTTGTCAAGTGGGGTACACACAACACATCATTGAAGGAGTTATCCCCAATGTCAATAGATCCTTTCCCAATCACATCCATGTAAGTATGATTGCCCATCAAAATCTACGGCATGGTGCAAGGCTAAAATGTAGAGAACATAGACTGCGAAGATGCCATATGATGAGAAGCCCCTGAATCTAGAAGCCATCTCTCTGAATCATGACTAATAGTAGCACATAGAGCTTTTCCTTTTCTTGTTCCAAAAGAGTGAGTCTTCCCACTTATAGAAGCCATGAATGCTTGCCCTTTTCCTTTTGAATGTGAGGAAGTGGAAGCTGATGAATCATCCTTCTTGTAGACATTAGGCAAATCAATGTTATGCTTTTTGAGGATATGTGTAAGCTCATCAATCTTTTTAAAATGGCAATGACGCTCCTCATGATCAACCTTTTTATAATAGGCACAAGTAGGTCTCTCCCGCTTTGGTGAATTATCCCTCTTGGAAGAGGATGTATCTCCTTGTTGTGGAGAGGATGATGCTTTGTCCTTAGGCTTTGATTGCCATTTCTTCTTGTTTGAGTTGTCCTTTCCTTGATTTCCTTTGTTCCCTTGAAAGCATCAAATGTAGGCATTGTGTAGCTTGAACCCATTGTCATCCTATGGGTTTGGAAACTAGAAACAAATGCTGCATATTCTTGTGGAATCTTTCCTATCAAGTTGAATATCAATTGAGTATCCTTCTTATCAATGCCACAGTCTTTGAGTTGTGCCCTCAACTCATTTGCCATAGTGACATAATCTTGTATAGTATCAAGGTTCTTGGGATCCAACATGGTGAGATCACTATCAATTTGATATCCCCTAATCTCATCAACTTGACCATACAAGTCTTGAAACTTTTGCCAAGAATCCTTGATTAGAGTACACTTCTCAATACGAAAAATGAGATCCTTTGATACATACTTTCTTAAGGTACCAATTGCCATGACATTTTTAGTGAGCCAATCCAAGTGACCAACTGGATCAACCTTAGGATCAACAGGAGCAACAATAGTTCCATCAATGTAATGAGTGAGTCCTTTTTCCATAAGTTTACTCCATGCATCAATTTTCCAACTAGCATAATTATGAGGAGTTAAGAGAGGAAACTTAGACGAACCCATAGTAGCAAAAAGGAAGGAACACAAGAGTACAAAAGAACAAGAGACACCCCCCAAATTCACTCAATCAAAGTACCCCCCAAAGTAATGATTTTGGCACTTTATATGTAGTGCATGTACAATAGGCCACTTGCAAAACAATGCAAAGTGGACTTCTGATTTAAATTTACAACTTCTCAAAATGAGATCTAAGAGACTTCAACAAATACTACTAGTGATCTAAACTGAGATCCAAGCAAAATGCAAGTACTAAATATGCCAAAAATGGCCAAATTATGAAAGTACAATTTCTACTTAAAATTACTACAAACAAATGGCAGATTATGAAAGTAGATGAAAAAATATGCACTTTCAAAAACAATGGCACCTGAAAAGGAGTCCATATGAGCCCAAATGAAGCCTCCAAAGTTGTTAAAAATGGGATTTTGTGATTTCCAAAAAACCTATATCCGAAAATCAGAACAATTCTACACCACTATATAGAACACAAAATTCTACCCCAAAACAAAAAAATTGCTCAAAAAAAGGAGCTCAGATGAGTGAGATATCGTTATTTGAAAATTGCCTATAAAATTATAATTTCTAGAAAATTTCTGTAGCAACTTCAAACTTCAAATGCCTCTAGATTTGGCCTCTGAAGTCCGATTTGGATGAAACAAAAGCCAAAACTGACTTTCTTGGACCTCCTCAATCCAATGGTAACCTCAGATTTGATCCATCAAGCTTCAATAATAACCTGCAATAGAAAGATCCAAAATGCAAA
Organism: Cryptomeria japonica; assembly: GCF_030272615.1. NCBI lineage: Eukaryota > Viridiplantae > Streptophyta > Pinopsida > Cupressales > Cupressaceae > Cryptomeria > Cryptomeria japonica. The sequence continues at coordinate 204,190,045 of NC_081411.1, read as the reverse complement.
CCCCAAATAGCATCAAATTTCTCTTAATTGACAAACCACTGACACTCTAATGGCTCTGATACCATGTGAGACATGGACCAGCTTTGATACCATGTGAGATTTTTCCAAGATCAAGAGGCAATATAAAGCACAAATAAGAGAGAACAAAATAGATGATAGAAATAAGCTGTATTCTATCAAGATGAAAAATATGATCAACTAGATCATTAAGCATTCATTACATACAATGAATATGAGCCTACTTATATAGGCAAGGCTATATGGATATGTGAGAACACAAACATGACATGTGGCTCAATAATAAACAAGGGTAGGTAGGAAATAGGTGTGGGTAGGTAGGAGAAACAATATAATAGTCCACATGAGGTGGATCACCCACTGAATGTGGAGTGTAACAACAAGATCAACACCATAAAAGGTGGAAATTCTCCTACACACACTATTCCAATGTGGCACAAACACCCAAGTGTCTCATACCCAAACTAATTTGAAATGCATGTACCTAAGTAAATTTAAGTAAGGTGTAATAATATCCAAGATGAATAATTATTTACACCAACAAACATCACAAGAAGTAAACACTCAGCAAACTCAAGTAGAGTATGAAAAAGAACAATAAGAACTAGCAATCAAGAGAGATGAAACAACTGGTAATGAAGTTCCAATGGTATTAATTACAACACTACAAGGAGTAGAAACCCTAAAGGATATGAGAGAAGAAGTAGAAAGAATTAGAGAATTGCTCACAGCACTGAAAAATCCCAGTCACATACATTGGTAGACAACAAGTAGATGATTAAGAAACTAACTTGAACAAGTATGAATGGGATCCAAATTATCTCCCAGAGACATCTACTACAAAAACTTAAGAAGAATCTAATGATGTCACAGATGACACTAAAGAGCTGATGCGCTTAAAGCTGTAAAAGGAGATAGAAGAAATCAGACTAAAAAGAGAAGAAGACTTGTTATCACTGATTAAAAAATGGGCTTTTCTTTTCCCATGGTTGGCTATTATTTGTTGAAATTTTGAATAAGGTGTCGTTCCAAATGCTTCAGCTTTGTTCTAGACCTCAAGGGTTTAAGGGTTTGTGATTTTAGATCCTCTTATGTTTGTTTTAAACCCTCTGGCTTCTAATCTTTCATTACTTTATTCACTTAAGTAATGGGTCGTGGGGTCGTAGGAAGTGTCCCCCCAGTGTTGTTTGCCTAGGCGGTTATGTTAATTAATCAAAAAATTTATGCCTCTGTAACGTCATAAATTGCACGCACTTGCTAAGGTAGTACAATTTAACATCTAGTTTAGCACCTGCCTTGGCGCAGTTGCATTTTGCATTGCATTTCCCCTTTAGCACTTAAATTAATCAAATTAATTAGGTCTAAAGGTTCTATTTCACCATTTTCCACATCACAAAGTCAGGCCCTTTCATTAAAGTGTGCCCCTTTCATTTTATTCCTCCAATACATCACTTAATCAAAAACCCTAATTAGGCCCTATTCTGAGCTTGGGGGCTTGATTTTGGGGGTCAAAACATCTCGAAATCACCTGTAACTTCGGGATTCTCTCTAAAATCATCATATCTGACGGCCCTAAAAATTTGGTGAAAAGTTGTCAGGACTGTGGCGCCCGGAGTGCACACGGTCCTGGACATTTTTCCCGAAATTTTAGGAGCACGATCCAATCATAAAATAAAGCTTAACCCCAAGAAATTGGTGGGATATTCAATCTCTAGGTCCGCCAAAAGACGAAATTGTGACCTAGGGTTTCATACATAAGAGCTCTCTTTCTTCATTTGAAAGGATCGGATTTTTGTTTCCAGGAACCTCATATGCAGCGAAAGAGCAGATCTTTGAAGACTTCAACATCTTACAACATCCCTCTATCAAGCATTCATCAATTTCATTCATCCATTTAGGGCTTGGAAGACATTGAAGAACAATAGGAGATTGCCGACTGAAGATTGGCTTGTACCTCTCCCTTGAGGGTTGGGTATGATTTCATGTTTTTTTCATGTCTTTGCATAAAGCTTCAATATATCCTTCATTCATGCTTTAGATGACTTTGCATCTTGATTTAGAGCATTTACATTATCATTAACAAGCAATTAGGGTTTACTTTCTAGGTTGCTCTAGTTTGCTTTCTTGCATTTTAGGACCTTGCACACACACTAGGTCTGCACATACAATACATTTTACAAAACAACTTGGCTATTCGTGGAGGTGGAAATCACCGAAGCGGGGGTTTGACTAAGGCAAAACCCTATATAGCTGCCCATACCCCCTTTTTCAGATATAAGTGCAGGTTTCGGGACTCGGACGACGCCGCAGGATACAGATCCGGAGAGAACAGGTCGAGACAGCACTCTGTATCAAATTGCAGAGCAGAAGATTGGGACAGGAGCATTGGGCGCCCTGGTCCTGCCAGGACAGGGGCGTTGGGCGCCCTGGTCCCTAGGACAGAGGCGTTGGGTGCCCTGGTCCTCTGGACAGACAGCTTTCAGACAGCTTCCCAACAGTGTTTCACAGTGCAGAACGACAGTTTCCGGTGCAGTTTTCAGGACAGTGGCGCTCACGCCCCCGTCCCGCACATTTTCAGTCCGATTTTGACTCCGGGTACACATCTGCATTCTTATTTCATCCTTGTATTTACAGCTTTCCATTGTTTAAGTTCAATTTTGTAATCTTGTTGTTAGCTCATACTTGCATTTTAGGGTTAAGAATTGGACTTGCATAATCTTACCTTTCCATTACAACAAAGGAATAGAAACCCTAATAGGTAGCCCGTGGCTCTCTCTTTCACAAAAAGAAGTAGCCAATTGTGCGATAACTCTAGGCTCTTTCATATTCCGTAGTGTGTGACAAGAGGTAGGATTAGGGCATGATACCTAGTCTCGCTTTTTCCCCCACACAGCTTCAAATGTTTTTCTTCTAAAATTGTCGGGCCCAGTAACTAGTGCGCATCTCGCGGATTGATCCATGGCTCGCACTATTTCCCTAGGCGAAGTTGCGCGTAGTTTAAAACTAGTGGAGTTGCAAAAACCACATGGCATGCCACATAGATGGTCCAGCTGGTTGTTGATAGTGAGTAAAATGGCGGCACATGGCACAAGTCACAACAGTCAACGGGTTAGGATTAAAGGCTGAAGGGTGGGCCCCAGAGGTGAGTCAGGTCGCAGGTGGAGATGACCTCGCAGGTACAGCTGTTAACAACTTATTGAAGCCCTGTGGTTTCCTTTTGGCAAATAACAAAGTGACAAGTCAGCTCTGACAGTGACTGGGTGCCAGGTGTTCACAATGAGTCAGTGGGCCCACCCCTCCTGAGAGCCTTTTCAAAGGATTAAATGCCGATCAACTTCAGAGATGATCCGACGGCCTGCGCTATTTCGCAAGGGTAAGATGCTCGTCCTTTATACCCTAAAAAATAGCGAGAGTGAACGCGAGCTGTCCACGCGTCATGATGATGACCTGGAGGATGTAGCTGCTACAAAGAGAGTGGAGCCCTATGGTTTCCTTTTGGCAAATAACAGAGTGACAAGTCAGCTCCGATAGTGACTGGGTGCCAGGTGTTCACGATGAGTAAGCGGGCCCACCCCTCCTGAGAGCATTTTCAAAGGATTAAATGCCAATCAACTTCAGAGATGATCCGACAGCCCGCACTATTTTGCAAGGGTAAGATGCTCATCCTTTATACCCCGCGAAATAGCGAGAGTGAAAGTGAGCTGTCCATGTGTCATGATGATGACCTAGAGGATGTAGCTGCTGCGAAGAGAGTGGAGCCCTGTGGTTTCCTTTTGGCAAATAACAGAGTGACAAGTCAGCTCCGACAATGACTGGGTGCCAGGTGTTAACGATGAGTCAGCGGGCCCACCCCTCCTAAGAGCCTTTTCAAAGGATTAAACGCCGATCAACTTTAGAGATGATCCGACAGCCCATGCTGTTACGCAAGGGTAAGATGCTTGTCCTTTATACCCCGCGAAATAGCGAGAGTGAATGCGATCTGTCCACGTGTCATGATGATGACCTGAAGGATGTAGCTGTTGCGAAGAGAGTGGGGCCCTGTGGTTTCCTTTTGGCAAATAACAGAGTGACAAGTCATCTCCTACAGTGACTAGGTGCCAGGTGTTGACGATGAGTCAGTGGGCCCACCCCTCCTGAGAGCCTTTTCAAAGGATTAAACGCCAATCAACTTCAGAGATGATCCGATGACCCACGCTATTTCGCAAGGGTAAGATGCTCATCCTTTATACCCCGCGAAATAGCGAGAGTGAACGCTAGCCGCCCACGTGTCATGATGACACATGGTCTAAGAAAGAAAGTGTCGCCCCGCCAAGGTGGAACCGACAGTAGGAAAGAAAGACATGTGGCTGGTATCAAGTGGAATGTGAAGGGAATTTTAAGGCCAATGGCTGGATGCCACGTGGTATCATGTAGCCATTAAAAAGGTGGGACCCAGAGAAAAGCCAAAGCCATCAGTTAATCTAATGCTCGATCAAGTTTCATTTGATCAAACGGCTGGCGTTATTTTGCAAGACCAAGCTGCCCGATAGTTATGCTTCGCGAAGTTGTGAAAGAGCAAAATGAAACACTTGCAGGAATGTTGTGATCCGTTGGAGCGAAAAATACGAATTCTCGTATGAATTCAATTTTGAAGAGACGGTCGGAGCATGCGGAATCAATGTTATAGTTAAGGCCCTGAGTACAAATATTTGATTTCCTATCAATCGGGTAAAGATATCTTTTAAAGGATTTTGCAGAAGAGTAGACGCAGAGTTATTTTCTTCAGATACAAAGCAAGTCAGTTCAGTTGCAGAGCAAATTCCTTCAAGCAAAAAATCGGTTCTCTTATATTTTTGTGTAGCGATTCTTGTGTAGTGTTCTAAATTAGATAATTGATTCGTTGCAGAGTTGTTTAAGAGTGATATTCATTTCTTGAATCTTCAAAATGGCTCCTAAAAGAGAATTTTCTGGTAAGGTTAACTATCAAGAAAGGAGCGTTTGTGATGATTTTTTAGAATAGTTGACGTTGTCAACTAACTAGGCATCAAAGGCAAAAGAGCTAGTGCCTAAGGCTCCCTGTCTAAAGATAGGAGAAGGATTATATGACAAGGGAAATTGGTTGAGAGACCCACAGGTTGGACTGTCTGGGTTGGGGTTGTTTAAAGTGGGATTCGGAATAAGAAATTCTCCTACCCCGCAAAATAGTATCTGGGAACTAGATGTTGGGAAGTTAGTAGTCCCAGGAGTATTCATGGACACAAATTTGCTAACCTAGATTGCATTCAACTATGATCCAGTCACAAGAAGCATTTGGGATGTGAATGGGAAAACCCTTGTGGAAATTAATGCTGAAGAGTTTAGGATAGCATTTAGGCTTAATGAGTTTACAAACTTTCTAGAACCAATAAATTTCATAGCATTAGCCCAAATTTACGGTCCACAGTGGAGTCATTTCAGGAATGGGCCTCTTAAGGAATTTTTTGTAAAAATAGGGGGGTTAACAGTTGTAGGACCCAACACACAAGAGCCCTTTTCATTAAGCATGTTCACCTTGAGGGCTAAAGGGATGTATTGGGCACTTTGCCAAGTTTTGGGAGAAGATGCAGAAGTAAATATGGCGAATCATTACTTGTTAATGATTGCCCAAATTTTGAATCCTTCTCTTGCAATCACATTTGATTATGCCGCTTATATTGTTGATGCTATTCATGGAGGGTTGATAGGAATCAAGAATGGAAAGGTGGACAGGCCTTTCGGATGGTATTCACTTGTAATGCATCTTTTTCTCTTCAAAGGTGGTGATTACTTTGCCAGTGGACTAGACCTGGTTAAGGAGAAGGAAGGAGAAAAAATGCCAGTACAATTGTGCAGTACTATGTTGTCATGGGATAGAGAGGATGTTAGTTTTCTAAAATTTGATAAATATTTTGCATCCAAAATAAGGACTCTCCTCTGCTCAGAGAACCCAAGAATCCCCAAGGTTCTTTTGGAATTCATGAGACCAAAAGAATTCGTGGAGAACATAAACATTGTTCATAACTGGGGTGACATTTATTTATATTCAGTTTCCACAGTTTTCAGAGTTTTTGGTTTCAGAGGCACTCCATTTTTGTTACCTTACTAGGTCCCTCTCAAAGCGGGAATCACGGAGATCCTCAGACAAATTGGTGGCTTGCAAGAGGCAGAGTTGACAGGTAGGGGTAAAGGGACTATTTTCCCTGCAGCTACCATAGCCCACCAATTTGTAATAACAAAGGGAGGCTGGAATCGCTTTGAGAATTTCCTCAAACCTTATCATTTATCCACTGTAGTGTCCAGATGTACTGATCCAGAGGACTTCTTCAACGGTATGTTTCGGAAGAAGGTAGCATGCAGAGGTAGGCCTCATCAATTCTAGCTTCCTGAAGACCTCAATAGAAATGAATTTGATCTAGATGAGAAGGAGCTAAGAAAACAAAAGTGGGTGGCTTATAAGAAAGCCCTAGATTTTGTGCATCAGTTTGATGCTAGCCATGACCCATTGTCTAGCTTTTTCCCACTAGAAGAGAAAATAAAGTTTTTAATTGTTTGTTTTGAAGATGTGATGCAGACATTGAAGGAGAAGAGGGAAGCTGTAATCAAGAGCAACCCTGAGAAAGCCAGAATGATCCTTAGTAGGTCATCTTCTAGCAAGCGAATCCCTCCTGGTGATTACACACTGCATAAAAAATCAGGTTATAGTGTGCTGGTGCCTACAACAGGGGAGCCCTCTACCTCCAAAGGAAAGAGGAAGATACAAGATGTCATCGACATCCAAGAGAGCCCAAAAAGGCAAAGGGTGGGGAAAGAAATATAATCAGATACACCTTTGTATTCCCCATCCCAATCCCCTATCCATATAGGAAATGAGCAAGCAGCAGCTGCGCAACTCATACAATTGGGTAGTCTAGGAGAAATTGCATATACCGATGATGAAGTAGAAGAGGGGATGCCAGAAGAACCCATTGCTGCTTCAATGGATATTACCTCCACTGAACATAAAGGCTAGGATTGGGATCCTGAAATAAAGCAGGCAAGTAGTGCCTTTCTAGCTGATAATAATTTTGTCACAACAGAAGCATTCATGCAATTTATATGGAAGCAGCACATAGATAAATATAATGCTAGATGTGAAACAAGAAAGGCAAAGTAGCCCAACAAAGGTCCAGCCTTGGTGGAAGAAGAAATAAAGCAAGAGATGATGGAAGAATTCAAAACCATCAACCCTGAACAGGGAAGGGATATGGTAGCACAAGCTGGAGTGCTTATCTTACCTAAATGGGATATTGTAGATGCCCTGGTATTAGATGCAGTAAGGAAAGAGACTAAACCCATGGAGGGGGTCACTTTCAATAAAGATAATGCTGCACTTGTTATGTGGTCTCTCAAGAGGAATGAGAGCAAGAAAAGCAAGGACACCCCAGGGTCAAGTTACCTCGGTGGAATGATGGTGAAGAGAGTGCAGAGCACAGGGGTAGTAGAGGCTGCCAGCACTGTGTTGGAGACTGCAAAAATTAGTGTTGCAGTAGCAGAGAAAGAAGCCAAAGAGAAAGAGGCCCTCCAAATCAAGTTGCAAATAGTTTTAAAGGCCTACAACAGTGCCAAGGAGGAGATAAGAGGTAAGGATAGCATCATTGCCAAATTGCAAAGCCAATTGACTAGACAACACCATCAAGGTGAGTCTTCAACACTGATGATCTCCTCTTCTCTTGCAAGACCTCCACCTTTGAGCCTTATCATTGAGTTTCCACAATCTCCAGCACCCTCTAGCTCTCAGATGATTGAGATTACTCCTCAAGAATTAGAAAATTTGAAACAGGCTCAGGCCTTATATGAAAAGAAGTATGAGGAGAGGGTAAGAGCTACAATTTCTAGTTTTGCAGATACAATAAATGCCTCATTTCTCTACAACAATGTAGGGAAAATTATGGAAATATGGAATGATCTCAAGAGAGACAAGGCCATTTTGATGCCTATTTTTAACAGATGGAGGCCTAGGGAGCTAGATTTAGAGTTTATGTTTGTATCTTGTGATGAAGCAAGGGCCAATCCCATCACTAAATCCACTTCTGATGTCACTAAAATCTTAATTCAATTAGCAGCAGAGGTGGATAATGTGGATAGAAAGGTCAATTTGTGCAAGAAGGAATACACTGACCAAGTTTTTGAGTTGCTCCCAGGAGTTTTTGCTAGCCCAGATCAGTTAAAAGACAAACAAATATGGCTTAAGGAGATAGAAGCTAAGTTATCAGCAAGAGTTAGAGGAATTATTGATCTTGATGATGTTTCTTTCTTCGTTGCGACAATCCAAGAAATAGAGAAAATTAAATCACATTATGGTTTTCTCAATTCAGAAGTCAACAAAATGAGAAATTCTTGGGAAAGGTTGACTAAAACTAAAGATAATGTGATTAATTTCTCGTGGCCGACAGAAGAGGTATATAGTGAGTGGGCAACTAAATATGCCACCCATGATCCGGAATAGTTGGAGAGCACCCCTGAAAAGACAGAAGAGGTTGCAACTGAACAACATGTTGAAGTAACTACAGAGGCTGAAAAGAGCTTGTAATTGCTTTTGCGAAAAGCTTGTAACCTCTTTATTTTGAAAAAATGATTGTAACAAACTCTCCTCAAGAAGTCCGAAGCTTTGTGCATCCATGATGTTATAAATGGATACCAAGACTAGAAGAAAAGAGATCGCAAAATTTGTAAGAAAACGCTGCAGAAATTTATCTGAGCTTTTCTAAGTATAATGGAGAATCCAAATTTCTTGTAATACTTCTTGAACTAAATATCAATATACAGACCATCGGTTTTGAGTAAAGTTCTGTGTTGTCTTCAAGTTTGTTTACAAATTTGTTTACTGTTTTCATTCTAGATAATCCAGGGTTGTTCTGTTTGAATGGAATTGTAAAGCAATTTTAGTATAAGTGTTTGTTAGCTTTTCTCTTTAGGAGGGAAATTAAAGAGGCGGGGATCACTCATACCAGTAAACTCTTTGGAAGGAACTTTGAATTTTGATGACCATAGCTTGGTTTAGAATGTTTGAATTCTTGTAGGTGTCAGGCATATACAAGGATTGATTGAAAACAAGCCAACGAGAAGCATAAAGATGTTTTGTTTGAAGAGTCTTAATTGAGTTTAGATGACTCTGTGACCTTGGATAAGGCACTGGTATTAATTGAAGTTGTTCATTGCATGCTTTGTAGATTGAAATGCTGAATTTAAGTATAATTTCCATTCTTTGTTTTCAGTTGATTTCAAGGTGAATAGACCCACTGGTTTTCTAGACTGGTTTGCTGTGGGTTTATGTTTGAAAGCGTGAATTTAATTCACAAAGGTATACCCACTTGGCTTTGAGTAAGCCCAAAGTGTAGAAGGTCTAATCAAACCTTGTCATATGTTGTCTTGAGAATTTCCTTATCTTTGATATCTCTTTTGCACCAAGCTTAAACCATATTATTTTAAGGATGTTAAAGGGAATCAGATTTTGAAGACAACAAAAGTGGTGACTCTACTGGGGAGAGCTACAATAAAGATATAAACATAGATTTGTTTTGAAAGCTTGTGAAGAAAATTATTCTGTTTGTGGATAAGACTCCTTGTTTTCATAATTCCCATAGTTCCGTGGGTGGCGACTCTGTTACTTTGAACCAGTCCTTGTGAGGTACATTTTTTTCTGAAAAGAAGACAAGCAAGATGCAAGGAGCAAAAAACACAAGATCATTCATGAAGAAACATCCTCGTGAAACTTTGCAAGAAGGTCTGCCAGAACAGTCATGGAGAGGCCAGAAGAGATCCGTGTTGCATGAGCCATCAAATGCTGCTTGGGTGCAGAAAAACAATAATACTGGTAAGATGCTTGACTGACCTGTCTATGCAAAGTCTAATTCATCTTCCAAAGATTCAGAGCATGATATCTTAGGTTTTCATTCGGGATTGTTTGGAAATATTGATGATGCACCTACTTTAAATCAAGATATATCTCATGTTAGTGTTTCTGCAAAAGATAGAACCAGTTCAAATGCAATTAGGCATTTTGTTCCTAGGACAATTGATGGGAACATTAGTCTGATTGACATAGATCAAGTTAATGTATCAGACTCTGAAGAAAACTTCCCTGATGAGGATAAAATGTCTCAAGAGATTGAAGATTTAAATAAAAGAGTCCATCATTTAATCTCCCTAAGAGCCCAAAAGGAGGCAAATAAGGAGAAGGAAGTTAAAGCCAAATTAATGGAAAGAGATAGGCTTCTTAGATAGATAGCTGATCTTGAAATGCTTGCTAAGGAAAAAGAAAAAAGTGATGAGGAAGACCCTGTGATTAGGGAAATCCTAGTCCCTAAAACTAGACAAGCTAGTAAGTCAGTAGCCTAGCCAATTAGGGAAGTATCTAATGACTCCCAGCCTCCTAAAACCAATCTAGATAAAGGAAAATAGAAATGGGTAGATGATGGAATAGAATCTAAAACTGCAGAAGAGATTTCTCATAGGATTCTAGCACATGAGAGAGAAATGGAAAGGATGAGGAAGGAAAAGGAAGATCTCCAAATGGAACTGGAAAAGGCTGAGTTAGAAGCAGCAAATCAAGAAGTAAAAAGAAAGATTAATTACTTGAAGGCACCCCCAATTATATTCCCATCAGAAGATCTTAGCAAGCCTAATCCCCAACACATTTCTCCTCCTCAGGTTAATGTTCAACCTGTGGTATAGGCTAATATTGCCTCGGTAAGCCAACTACCTGTAAATAAGCAGTACACCCCAGCACCTCAATCTCCAATCCCAAAAGCTAAAATGACCATGGGAAATAACAGTGCTATTACCCCTTTTCAAAGAAGGCCAATCAATCTAGAACAATATAGGCAATTTTTTTTTGATGGGATCCCAGGGTATCCGAATCATGTTCCCACTGAGTTAAGAGACACACTTCATAAATTTGCTAGGAACAATGCAATTAGTGCTGAGGAACATTTGAAATCTTTTGGGGATTTAATAAATGATTATGAGATAGTAGATGAAGATGTTATTATGAAACTATTTGTTCAATCCCTGGTTGATGATGCAAGAGATTGGTACAGAGGTCTTCCAGTAAGTAGCATAGGTTCATGGGAAGATTTTAAAAATTGATTTCAAGAGTAGTATGGTGACAAGACTAATGTAAGTTTCATGCTAAATGAGTTCAATAACATTAGAAAATCTGAAAATGAAATGGTCATTGATTTTAATGCCAGATTCCAAAAAGCCATGCACAGATTGTATCAAGTGATGAGGCTAGATGATAACATGTGTCTTAACACATACTACATTGCATTTGATTCCAAGATGGCCTATATATTAAGAGATAAAAATCCCCATAATTTGAGAGATGCTTTTAGAATTGCCATAAATGTAGAAAGTAATAGAAAAGCATCTGGAAAATTAGGAAGGAGGACAGATGGTAGATTATGGCAAGAAACCAAACAGCAACCCAATAAAGTTGGTAAAGAGGATGACAAAATAGAGAAGTTGGTTACTACCATGAAAGATTTGACTGCCAAGGTTAACAAAAATGATAAACCTCACTATAACTAGCAAGATAGACCCCCTAGATTACATGATATGCCCTATAATACCAATTGGAAGGATGGTAAACCCCAAATTGAGAAGCCCAAAATTGCCCAGAGTCAAGACACACCAGATCCCTTGAAAGGGAAAACTGTTCACAATATAGAAAATACCCCTTGGTGTATTGCTTGTGATGGACCACATTCCCCTCATCAATGTGCAGTGGCTCAAGCTTTGGAAGAATCTATGAGACCAGAAGCAGAGCCTGACATTAATATGTTTGAAACCATTATAGAAAGTGATGAGGAATCAGTGCAAAGTGAATACAGTGATGTGCTGGATAATGAAAAGTTAGTGCAAGGACAGTTAGCCTTAGGTTGACATCCTACATTAATGTGGTAACAATTGAAGATGAAGAGGTTCATCTTAGAAGGCCCAGTGAGGAAGAAGTCAGAAATCTCACTAAGGCTACAATTGCCAAAGCAAAACATAACTATAATCTGAGAAGCACCAAGAGGGACACTGATCAGGGTGAGCCGGGTTCTATGTTTGTAAAGGAAGTTACAAAAAAAGGGGAATCAGGTAGTACTACTACTGTTCTTGAGGTCGGTCAAGAGAAAGGGGAAACGGTAAAAAATGTACCTAAAGGCATAGATCATACTAAAATTGGTGATGTACAAGGAGCAGAGATAGTGAAAAGAGCAAGTCAATTCAAAACACAAAAGGTTAGGGTTAATACTGAAAAATGCAATAATTCTACATTTGATATGGCCCAAGCTCTAACTCAAATCAAAGTCATTGTTCCATTAGTAGAATTGCTAAAGATTAAAGAACATAAGGATGCAGCTTTGTCTTTATTCTCTAGTATATCTGATAGTGACACAGTATTACCCACTGGTTTAGCTAAAGTTGGAAAGGATAAAGAGTTCCAAACCCCAGAGGTTTATGTTGGAACCACTATCACCCAGGAGCCTTCTCAGGTAGATTCTTTCTATGTTACTTTGTTAGTCAATAACCGGTTGATTAAAAACTGCATGATAGATTCAGGGGCTGCTGCTAATGTAATGTCTTGTGGTGTTATGAAAGAATTAGGGTTATCAGTAACCATTGTGTATGAGAAATGCTATGCCATGGATAACAGAGAAGTACCTGTGATAGGTACAATGAAAGATGTGGAAGTAAAAATAGCAGCATTTCCTGAAGCCACTTACAAAATGGATGTTATTGTTACTGACACTAAACTCCACTATGGTATGTTACTTTCTAGACAATGGGCAGCAACAGTAGGGGGAAATGTTCAATTGGACTTATCTTATGCTACCATTCCTATTGGTGGTAATCAGGTCAAATTATACAGAGAACCACAAGCTCCTAGGGTAATTGAAAATATAGACCCTAGTATGCTTAATTGTATGATTGATGAATATTTAGATAATTTTAGACTTCAACCAATTTCACCTCAATTGAAGAATACTGACCCAATTGTAGTTGAGCTACAAGCACAACATTATGGGTTGTGGCAGATGTATTTTGATGGGGCTTGCTCCAAAGAAGGATCTGGAGCAAGGGTTGTTTTTGTATCCCCGTCAGGTATAACTTTTAAATACTCATTTTTATTGGCATTCTAGTGCACAAATAATACTGCAGAGTATGAAACCTTACTACCAAGACTTGAGGTTGCAAAAAGGCATGGAATCCAATTGTTGAAAGTGATGGGGGATTCAGAATTGGTTGTCTCTCAGGTAAGATCTAAATATGCATCCAAAAATGATAAATTAAAGAAGTATAAGCATGTTGTTTGGGATGTTATTGAGCATTTTTATGCATTTTCTATTAATTGGATAGAGTGAACAAAAAATATCATGGCAGATTTGCTAGTTAATGTTGCTTTGAAAAATGATGATGCAACGCTAACTGGTATTTCCACTGTGGAAATAAAATCTAGGCCTGTTATTCCTGATAATGTGTACAATTGGCAAGTTTTTGCTGATGATGAAGACATTCTTAGGTTTATTCAATGTGTTGATGATTATGATGGACAAAAGATTGATTGTAATGCACTGGTGGAAGTGGTAGACAATAGAGAGACAGTGTTTGGAAATGATGTTGTCCAGTTGGAAACCAATGAAATCCCTAAAGGGCTGGCAGAGCTGGAAAGCATGCTTAGTTATAATTATAGTCATTTACATCAGTAGTCTACCACCAAGTTGGAAGAGTTAGAGGAGGTAAACCTGTGGACAGAATCATCCCCTAAGTTGGTATATATTGGAAAGAAATTACCCCCTCATGTCAGGATTAACATTATTAATTTATTGAAAAGGTATAAGCATGTCTTTGCTTGGTCCTATGAAGACCTAAAGGCGTATAGACAAGATCTTTTTCAGCATGAAGTTCCTTTACTTCCAGATGCTAAGCCTTTTAGACAGAAACAGAGACCAATCAATCCCTTGTTAGAAACTAAAATGCAACAAGAGCTGACCAAATTGAGAGAAGGGGGGATTATCAAACCAATAAGGCATTCTTCATGGGTCTCCAATTTGGTTCCGGTGAGAAAGAAGAATGGAGATATCAGGTTGTGTGTAGATTTTAGGAATCTAAATGTTGCTTCCTTGAAAGATAATTACTCATCCCCAAATATGGAAGCCATGCTACAGAGAGTGACAAGATGTGATCTTTTATCCATGATGGATGGTTTCTCAGGATATAATCAAGTGTTGGTAAAAGAGTCTAAACAGTTCAAGACAACTTTCACTACTCCATGGGGAACTTATGTATATGTGACAATACCATTCGGGCTAAAAAATGCAGGAGCTACATTTCAGAGAGCTATGGATGTAGCTTTCAAAGAATTCATAAACATCATCATGGTGGTGTATCAAGATGACCTTACTTGTTTCTCTAGAAGGGCTGATGATCATTGTGGACATCTAGAGAAGGTGTTCAATAAGGCCTTGGAATTTGGTGTATCACTAAATCCCAAGAAATGTCATTTTGGGGTCACTGAGGGAAAGCTACTGGGACACATAGTTTCCAAGGAAGGGGTAAGGATAGACCCTGAGAGAATTGAGGCAATCAATAAGGTATCTGAACCTAAAAATGTGAAAGGTATCTAATCCTTTTTAGGTAAAGTAAATTTTGTCAGAAGATTCATTGCAAACTTCGCAGAGATAGTAAAGCCTTTGTCAAATTGCTTAAGAAGGATACAAAATTTCATTGGGATCAAGAAGCTTCAAAAGATTTTGCTGAGATTAAGAAGGCAATCCAGGAGGCACCAGTGTTAAAATCCCCTGATTATAGTAAGCCTTTTTCTCTGTTTTCTTTTGCTTCATATCATACGGTGGCTGCAGTATTATTACAAAAGGACAATGAAGGATATGAACATCCCATAGCCTTCTACAGCAAATCTTTGCAGGTAGCAAAACTAAAATATGAAACCATGGAGAAACAAGCTTATGCATTAGTTAAAGTTGTCAAGGCTTTTAGGCCATATTTGGTGAATGCAAACATCATTGCCTATGTCCCACATGCTGCAATTAAAGATATTTTGTCTCAGTCCGAGGTTACTGGAAAGAGATGCAGATGGATCAATAGAATTCAAGAGTTCAACTTGGAGATAAAGATCACCAAATTGGTGAGAGGGTTAGGTTTGGCTAAGCTCATGACTGAGTCAAATCTCATGAATGTAAAAGTACACAATGTTGAGGTTAGAGATGCTTTGGTCACTAGTATTGAGAGGCAACTTTGGTACACAAAGATAATCCAAGTTTTGAGAGGTGATATACTCCCAGAAGAAATGACATACAATCAGAAAAGAACTCTGAAACTCAAGTCCCAAAAATATGTGCTCATTCAGGGTGATCTTTTCTAGAGAAAAAGAGATGGAGAGTTACTAATGTGTTTGGATGAATTTCAAGCTAAACAGGTGTTGACTGAAATGCATGATGGGGTATGTGGAGGTCACTATTCTGCTAAGACTACTGCTGGCAAGATAATACAGGCCGGGTATTATTGGTCCACCTTATTTAAAGATACCCATGCATATGTTCAGAGATGTGATCCATGTCAAAGATTCTCATCCAAGCTCAAGTATGAAGGAGCCTTACCCCTAAATCCAGTCTCTGTAGAAGCTCCTTTTGTTCAGTGGGGTATTGATTTTATTGGAGAAATTTTTGAGAAGTCAGGAAGAGGTCATGGATGGATAATAGTGGCCACTGATTATTTCACCAAAAGGATAGAAGCCATCCCTACAAGAAGAGCTACTAGTAAAATTGTCATTGATTTCCTGATGGATAATATCATAACTAGATTTGGGACCCTGCAAAATTGGTGATGGATAATGCTATGTTTTTCAGATCAGAAGAATTGTAGGCTTTTGTACTAGTCATGGTATACTTATGTCATACTCTTCACCGTATCACCCTTAGGGGAATGGACAAGCAGAATCTAGCAATAAAAGCTTGTTGAATATCATGAAGAAAATCCTAGAAGAGAATAAAAGATCTTGGGATCAAAAGTTGAAGCTAGCTCTATGGGTGGATAGGATAACAGTTAAGAAATCCATTGGAATGTCACCTTTTGAATTAGTTTATGGTGCCCAAGCTAGATTGCCAGTAAATAACCTTCTTCCAGTGTATAAGTTTTTGCAGAATGAGGACATGGAGGTATCTGAACCAATGGAAAATAGAATGGTCCAAATTGTAGAAATGGAGGAGCTTAGGACTTATGCCCATAAGAAAAATCAGAAGATGCAGTTGCAGTCAAAGTATCTTTTTGATAAAAGGACATCACTAAGGAAGTTTCAAATTGATGACATGGTTCTTCAGTGGAATGCAAAAGGACAGGATAAGGGAAAGCATAAGAAATTTGAATCACTATGGATTGGCCCTTTTGTGGTCTGTGACTTAAATGGTAAGGATTCATATTTCTTGAAGAATATGGATGATGAAATGCAGGAATTTCCAGTGCATGGACAATTCCTGAAGCATTATTTCTCATAATGTCCATGCACAGTAGGTGTTTTGTTTGTACATATTTTGTTCCTTTCCTGCTTTTTTGTTTTGGTCTGTGTTTTGGTCTATTTCTCCAGAGTTTCTGAGTTCTCTTGTGTTGACCTTGCGATCAACCATCCCCAGTCAGAGCAGCTATTATCACTGATTAAAAAATGGGCTTTTCTTTTCCCATGGTTGGCTATGTTTTGTTGAAATTTTGAATAAGGTGTCATTCCAAATGCTTCAGCTTTGTTCTAGACCTCAAGGGTTTAAGGGTTTGTGATTTTAGATCCTCTTGTATTCATTTTAAACCCTCTAGTTTCTAATCTTTCGTTACTTTATTCACTTAAGTAATGGGTCGTGGGGTCATAGGAAGTGTCCCCCCCTTGTTGTTTGCCTAGGCGGTTATGTTAATTAATCAAAAAATTTATGCCTCAAATGTTTTTCTTCTAAAATTGTCGGGCCCAGTAACTACGCATCTCGTGGATTGATCCACGGCTCGCGCTATTTCACTAGGCGAAGTTGCACGTAGTTTAAAACTAGCAAAGTTGCAAAAACCACATGGCATGCCACATAGACGGTCCAGCTGGTTGTTGACAGTGAGTAAAATGGTGGCACATGGCACAAGTCACAATAGTCAGCGGGTCAAGATTAAAGGCTGAAGGGTGGGCCCTAGAGGTGAGTCAGGTCGCAGGTGGAGATGACCTAGCAAGTACAGCTGTTAACAATTTATTGAAGCCCTGTGGTTTCCTTTTGGCAAATAACAGAGTGACAAGTCAGCTCCGACAGTGACTGGGTGCCAGGTGTTCACGATGAGTCAGTGGGTCCACCCCTCCTGAGAGCCTTTTCAAAGGATTAAACGCCGATCAACTTCAGAGATGATCCAACGGCCCGCGCTATTTTGCAAGGGTAAGATGCTCATCCTTTATACCACACGAAATAGAGAGAGTGAACGCGAGCCGTCCACGTGTCATGATGATGACCTAGAGGATGTAGCTGCTGTGAAGAGAGTAGGGCCCTATGGTTTCCATTTGCCAAATAACAAAGTGACAAGTCAGCTCTGATAGTGACTGGGTGCCAGGTGTTCACGATGAGTCAGTGGGCCCACCCCTCCTGAGAGCCTTTTCAAAGGATTAAACGCCGATCAACTTCAGAGATGATCCGATGGCCCGCACTATTTCGCAAGGGTAAGATGCTCGTCCTTTATACCCCGTGAAATAGCGAGAGTGAACGCGAGCTATCCACGTTTCATGATGATGACCTGGAGGATGTAGCTGCTGCGAGGAGAGTGGGGCCCTGTGGTTTCCTTTTGGCAAATAACAGAGTGACAAGTCAGTTCCGACAGTGACTGGGTGCCAGGTGTTCACGATGAGTCAACGGGCCCACCCCTCCTGAGAGCCTTTTCAAAGGATTAAATGCTGATCAACTTCAGAGATGATCCGACGGCCCGCGCTATTTTGCAAGGGTAAGATGCTCATCCTTTATACCCCGTGAAATAGTGAGAGTGAATGCGAGCCGTCCACGTGTCATGATGACAAGTGGTCTAAGAAAGAAAGTGTAGGACTGCCAAGGTGGAACCGGCGGTAGGAAAGAAAGACATGTGGTTGGTATCAAGTGGAATGCGAAGGGAATTTTAAGGCCAATGGCTAGACGCCACGTGGTATCATGTAGCCAATAAAAAGGCAGAACCCAGAGGAAAGCCAAAGCTGTCAGTTAATCTAACGCTCGATCAAGTTTCATTTGATTGAACGGCTGGCATTATTTCGCAAGACCAAGCTACCCGATAGTTATGCTTCGCGAAGTTGCGAAAGAGCAAAATGAAACACTTGCAGGAATGTTGTGACCCGTTGGAGCAAAAAATACGAATTCTCGTATGAATTCAATTTTGAAGAGACGGCCAGAGCATGCGGAATCAATGTTATAGTTAAGGCCCTGAGTACAAATATTTGATTTCCTATAAACCGGGTAAAGATATCTTTTAAAGGATTTTGCAGACGAGTAGACGCAGAGTTATTTTCTTTAGATACAGAGCAAGTCGGTTCAGTTGCAGAGCAAATTCCTTCAAGCAAAACATAGGTTCTCTTATATTTTTGTGCAGCGATTCTTGTGTAGTTTTCTAAATTAGAGAATTGATTCTTTGCAGAGTTGTTTAAGAGTGATATTCATTTCTTGCATCTTCAAAATGGCTCCTAAAAGAGAATTTTCTGGTAAGGTTAACTATCAAGAAAGGAGCGTTTGTGATGAGTTTTTAGAACAGTTAACGTTGTCAACTAACCAGGCATCAAAGGAAAAAGAGCTAATGCCTAATGCTCCCCGTCTAAAGATAGGAGAAGGATTATATGACAAGGGCAATTGGTTGAGCGACCCACAGGTTGGACTGTCCGGGTTGGGGATGTTTAAAGTGGGATTCGGAATAAGAAATTCTCCTGCCCCGCAAAACAGTACCTGGGAACTAGATGTTGGGAAGTTAGTAGTCCCAGGAGTATTCATGGACACAGATTTGCTAACCCAGATTGCATTCAACTATGATCCAGTCACAAGAAGCATTCGGGATGTGAATGGGAAAACCCTTGTGGAAATTAATGCTGAAGAGTTTAGGATAGCATGTAGGCTTAATGAGTTTACAAACTTTCTAGAACCAATAAACTTCATAGCATTAGCCCAAATTTACAGTGCACAGAGGAGTCATCTCAGGAATGGGCCTCTTAAGGAATTTTTTGTAAAAATAGGGGGGATAACAGTTGTAGGACCCTACACACAAGAGCCCTTTTCATTAAGCATGTTCACCCTGAGGGCTAAAGGGATGTATTGGGTACTTCGCCAAGTTTTGGGAGAAGATGCAGAAGAAAATATGCCGAATCATTACTTGTTAATGATTGCCCAAATTTTGAATCCTTCTCTCGCAATCACATTTGATTATGCGACTTCTATTGTTGATGCTATTCATGGAGGGTTGATAGGAATCAAGAATGGAAAGGTGGACAGGCCTTTCGGATGGTATTCACTCCTAATGCATATTTTTCTCTTCAAAGGTGGTGATTACTTTGCCAGTGGACTAGACCTAGTTAAGGAGAAGGAAGGTGAAAAAATGTCAGTAAAATTGTGGAGTACTGTGTTGTCATGGGATAGAGAGAATGCCAGTTTTCTAAAATTTAATAAATATTTTGCATCCAAAATAAGGACTCTCCTCTACTCAGAGAACCCAAGAATCCCCAAGGTTCTTCTGGAATTCATAAGACCAAAAGAATTCGCGGAGAACATAAACATTGTTCATAACTAGGGTGACATTTATTTATATCTAGTTTCCACAGTTTTCAGAGTTTTTGGTTTCAGAGGCACTCCATTTTTGTTACCTTACTAGGTCCCTCTCAAAGTGGGAATCACGGAGATCCTCAGACAAATTGGTGGCTTGCAAGAGGAAGAGTTGACAGGCAGGGGTAAAGGGACTATTTTCCTTGCAGCTACCATACCCCACCAATTTGTAATAGCAAAGGGAGGCTGGAATCGCTTTGAGGATTTCCTCAAACCTTATCATTTATCCACTGTAGTGTCCAGATGTGTCGATCCAGAGGACTTCTTCAATGGTATGTTTAGGAAGAAGGTAGCATGCAGAGGTACGCCTCGTCAATTCCAGTTTCCTGAAGACCTCAATAGAAATGAATTTGATCTAGATGAGCAGGAGCTAAGAAAAGAAAAGTGGGTGGCTTATAAGAAAGCCCTGGATTTTGTGGATCAGTTTGATGCTTGCTATGACCCATTGTCTAGCTTTTTCCCACTAGAAGAGAAAATAAAATTTTTAATTGTTTGTTTTGAAGATGTGATGCAGACATTGAAGGAGAAGAGGGAAGCTGTAATCAAGAGCAACCCTGAGAAAGCCAGAATGATCCTTAGTAGGTCAGCTTCTAGCAAGCCAATCCCTCCTGGTGATTACACACTATATAAAAAATCAGGTTATAGTGTGCTGGTGCCTACAACAGGGGAGCCCTCTACCTCCAAAGGAAAGAGGAAGATACAAGATGTCATCGACATCCAAGCGAGCCCAAAATGGCAAAGGGTGGGGAAAGAAATAGAATCAGATACACCTTTGTATTCCCCATCCCAATCCCCTATCCATAAAGGAAATGAGCAAGCAGTAGCTGAGCAACTCATACAATTGAATAGTCTAGGGGAAATTGCATATACCTATGATGAAGTAGAAGAGGGGATGCCAGAAGAACCCATTGCTGCTTCAATGGATATTACCTCCACTAAACTTAAAGGCCAGGAGTGGGATCCTGAAATAAAGCAGGCAAGTAGTGCCTTTCTAGCTAATAATAATTTTGTCACATCAGAAGCATTCCTGCAATTTATATGGAAGCAACACATAGATAAATATAATGCTAGATGTGAAACAAGAAAGGCAGAGCAGCCCAACAAAGGTCTAGCCTTGGTGGAAGAAGAAATAAAGCAAGAGATGATGGAAGAATTCAAAACCATCACCCCTGAACAGGGAAGAGATATGGTAGCACAAGCTGGAGTGCTTATCTTACCTGAATGGGATATTGCAGATGCCCTGGTATTAGATGCAGTAAGGAAAGAGACTAAACCCATGGAGGGGGTCACTTTCAATAAAGAAAATGATACACTTGTTATGTGGTCTCTCAAGAGGAATGAGAGCAAGAAAAGGAAGGACACCCCAGGGTCAAGTTACCTTGGTGGAATGATGGTGAAGAGAGTGCAAAGTACAGGGGTAGTAGAGGCTACCAGCACTGTGTTGGAGACTGCAAAATTCAGTGTTGCAGTAGCAGAGAAAGAAGCCAAAGAGAAAGAGGCCCTCCAAATCAAGTTGGAAACAGTTTTAAAGGCCTACAACAGTGCCAAGGAGGAGATAAGAGGTAAGGATAGCATCATTGCCAAATTGCAAAGCTAGTTGATTGGACAACACCATCAAGGTGTGTCTTCAACACTAATGATCTCCTCTTCTCCTGCAAGACCTCCACCTTCGAGCCCTATCATTGAGTTTCCAACATCTCCAGCACCCGCCAGCTCTCAGATGATTGAAATTACTCCTCAAGAATTAGAAAATTTGAAACAGGCTCAAGCCTTATATGAAAAGAAGTATGAGGAGAGGGTAAGAGCTACAATTTATAGTTTTGTAGATACAATAAATTCCTCATTTCTCTACAACAATGTAGGTAAAATTATGGAAATATGAAATGAGGTCAGGAGAGACAAGGCCATTTTGATGCCTATTTTTGACAGATGGAGGCCTAGGGAGCTTGATTTAGAGTTTATGTGTGTATCCTGTGATGAAGCAAGGGCCAATCTCATCATTAAATCCACTTCTGATGTCGCTAAAATCTTAATTCAATTAGCAGCAGAGGTGGATAATGTGGATAGAAAGGTCAATTTGTGCAAGAAGGAATACACTGACCAAGTTTTTGGGTTGCTCCTAGGAGTTTTTGCTAGCCCGGATCAGTTAAAAGACAAACAAATATGGCTTAAGGAGATAGAAGCTAAGTTATCAGCAAGAGTTAGAGGAATTATTGATCTTGATGATGCTTCTTTCTTCATTGTGACAATCCAAGAAATAGAGAAAATTAAATCACATTATGGTTTTCTCAATTCAGAAGTCAAGAAAATGAGAAATTCTTCGAAAAGTTTGACTAAAACTAAAGATAATGTGATTAATTTCTTGTGGCCGATAGAAGAGGTATATAGTGAGTGGGCAACTAAATATGCCACCCATGATCCAGAATAGTTGGAGAGTGCCCCTGAAAAGACAGAAGAGGTTGCAACCGAACAACATGTTGAAGTAACTGTAGAGGCTGAAAAGAGCTTGTAACTGCTTTTGCGAAAAGCTTGTAACCTCTTTATTTTGAAAAAATGATTGTAACAAACTCTCCTCGAGAAGTCCGAAGCTTTGTACATCCATGATGTTATAAATGGATACCAGGACTAAAGGAAAAGAGATCGCAAAATTTGTAAGAAAACGCTGCAGAAATTTATTTGAGCTTTTCTAAGTATAATGGAGAATCCAAATTTCTTGTAATACTTCTTGAACTGAATATCAATATACAGACCATCGGTTTTGAGTAAAGTTTTGTGTTGTCTTCAAGTTTGTTTACAAATTTGTTTACTATTTTCATTCTAGATAATCCAGGGTTGTTCTGTTTGAATGGAATTGTAAAGCAATTTTAGTATAAGTGTTCGTTAGCTTTTCTCTTTAGGAGGGAAATTAAAGAGGTGGGGATCACTCATACCAATAAATTCTTTGGAAGGAACTTTGATTTTTGATGACCATAGCTTAGTTTACAATGTTTGAATTCTTGTAGGTGTCAGGCATATACAAGGATTGATCGAAAACAAGCCGACAGGAAGCATAAAGATGTTTTGTTTGAAGAGTCTTAATTGAGTTTAGATGATTCTGTGACCTTGGATAAGGCACTGGTATTAATTGAAGTTGTTCATTGCATGCTTTGTAGATCGAAATGCTGAATTTAAGTATAATTTTCATTCTTTGTTTTCAGTTGATTTCAAGGTGAATAGACCCACTGGTTTTCTGGACTGGTTTGCTATGGGTTTATGTTTGAAAGCGTGAATTTAATTCATAAAGGTATACCCACCTAGGCTTTGAGTAAGCCCGAAGTGTAGAAGGTCTAATCAAACCTTGTCATATGTTGTCTTGAGAATTTCTTTATCTTTGATATCTCTTCTGCACCAAGCTTAAACCATATTATTTTAAGGATGTTAAAGGGAATCAGATTTTGAAGACAACAAGACTATAAACAAAAGCTGAAAGAATGAAGAACACGAGAAAATTCTTCACCTACTATGTCTCCCTCTAATATGGTAGAACAAATCAGGTATGGAGCTACACAAGAATAATTGGAAGATATAGAAATAGAACCAGTCATTAGTCCAGAAGAAGCTGAATGGAGTAGAAGACAAAAATTCATAGAGCCATCAAGGTTATGCCAACAGGTATGTTAGATACAAGTGATAAATGAGCCAAATCACGAAGGAACTTGCAGCATCAAAGATGTAGGTGTTGACACTATACATACATTCACTCAATCACTTGAAGATGAGTCAGAAACTTCCTCTTATGACTCTGATGGCCCCGACAACAGTCCTATTTATGACAATACCTATTCAACATCAAACTCTGACTCCTATATCACAGATGTCGGGAATCTATCTACTGATCTTGTTACTGTCAAACCACGATATGTAGTTCAGTGTGGTGTAGAGAACAATGCTAAAAGTAGGTCTGTTGGATTTGGTCAACTAAATATTAACGTGCACTTCAATGATCATATTGTAACTCTTCCTTGTCTTGAGATATTTATGCAAGGTAGTCTTCTAGAACTTGACTTATCGGTCCAAAGTTATGATGATAATATCATTAACTCCCTCGAACATGTTAGCCTACTACCTTAATACATTTGAACCAATGGACTCTTCCACTAGCGAACAAAGTGAGAACATGACTAAAACATATATCAAGTATCATAGTCGCAAAAATAAAAAATAAAATAAATAAATAAAAGATCTAATGGCGAAAACCACATTGTGGCAGTGTCAAAACCAAAAATAGAAAAAACAAAGGACGTACCTAAGGGTGAAAACCTCTCCGAGGCACCTGAAGGTGTGATACTTGATATACTACCAAGTCACTTCCAGGAAAGGTCTTCTATATTGATTGAACCAACTCAGCAAGTAAATGTTGGGAGTCAAGAGACACCACATATCATCCACTTAGCTCACTCATTATCAGCAGAAGATTTAAAAGATTTCAGCAATCTCTTTTTAGAAAATAAGATCAACTTTGCATGGACATACTTAGATATGCCAAGCCTAGATCCTGATCTTATCATGCACCATATTTCTATTACACCAGGAGTTAAACCAATCAAGCAAAAACACCATAATATGCACGCTCATGTGGCACTGCTAGTTAAGACTGAGCTAGAAAAATTGCTAAAAGTTGGATTTATCAGAGCTATAGACTATGCAGAATGGATTTCAAACATTATACCTTTATCAAAAGCAAAAAAATCTATTAGGGTTTGCACAGACTTCAAAGATCTCAACAAAGCATGTTCAAAAGACAATTTTCCATTTCCTAACATTGATATGGTAGTGGATATGACTGTTGGATATGAGGTGTACTCATTAATGGATGGATTCTCTGGTTATAATCAAATCAAAATAGCTCTTGAAGATGAAGAAAAGATATCTTTCACTTGTGCATGGGGAACCTTTTGTTGGAACGTCATGTCATTTGGGCTAAAGAATGTAGAAGCAACTTACCAAAGAGCAGTAACAACTATCTGTCATGTTATGATGCATAAAAATATGGAAATTTATGTTGATGACACTTTAGTAAAGACTATAAAGAGATCCACACATATTCAAGAGTTAGGCCTCATACTACATAGAATGGAAAAATTCAAGCTTCGACTAAATCCTAAAAAGTGTGCATTTGGAGTGACATCAGGGAAATTACTTGGTTACATTATTTCAAAGAAAGGAATTGAGTTTGATCTTGAGAAGGTCCAAGTTATAATGGAAATGCCACTTTTAAATAATATTAGTTAAATGAGAAAGTTTTCAAGGACATCTCCAGTCAATAAGACACTTTATTTCTCAGCTAGTAGATAAAGCTCAACTCTTCACAAAAGTATTAAGGAAAGGAGTAACATACAACTGGGATCAATAATATGAACAAAACCTTTAGAAAATCAAAGAATACCTATCTAATCCACCAATACTGATACCACCAACTCAAGGTAAACCATTGATTCTATAAATATAGCTACCGATTCATCACTGGGGGCACTTCTGGCACAATAAGATGAAAATAAAAAGGAAAAAGATATATATTATATTATTAGAACTTTGGTGTCTTATGAAATGAACTATACTATAATAGAAAAAGCATGTTTGGAATTAGTCTTTACATCACAAAAATTGAGACACTACATGTTAGCACATTCCATCAAGCTAGTGGCTAAGATTGATATGCTCAAATTTCTTCTCAGAAAAGAAACACTTACAGGAAGTTTGGCTAAATGGGTCATGGTTCTTACAAAATTTGATGTTGAATATGTAGAACATAAAGCCATCAAAGGATAGGTAATTGCAAATTAACTTGTTGATGCTCCACTTGAAGACACTCAACCTTTGCATATAGAATTTTTGGATGAATCTATCATGCACCTTATGCAACAATCATGGAAGATGTTCTTTGATAGGTTTTTCACCCAATATGGTTCTGATGCTAGAATACTTTTTATTACTCCTAAAAAATACTCAATCCTGAAGGCTTACAAGATTCTCTTCCCTTGCACAAACAACATTGTAGAGTATGAAGCTTTCGTAAACGAGATCAAGTTGGCTATTGAATGGAAGGTTCTGGAATTACACATCTATGGAGATTCTCAGCTAATCATCAACCGAATCAATGATACATATTGGACTTGAGATGAGAAACTAATGCCTTATAAGAGAATGGTGGATGATCTCAAGAAATATTTTACTTTTGTATCATTTCAACAGATAGTCTATTCTAATTTTTTCTTTGAATTATTGGTGGAAGAGTTACATTACCTTGCCTATAATTCTTCTGAGTCCTAGATAGTCTATTCTATTATTAGACATGACTCATCTCACTATAGCCATATTTACTCTTATCTACGAGACCAAATTATCCTAGAAAATCTTACCCGTAATGAGAAAAGGAACCTAGCCTGAAATGTTTCATGGTACGTCATCATTGCTAATGATCTATTTAGGCAAGGTTTGGATAGTACTTTTATTAGGTGTCTAAAAACTAAAGACTCCCAACATGCATTATCTTAAGTCCATGAAGGTATTTGTGGAACTCATTCAAATGGACTAACTTTAGCTCAGAAACTACTAAGGGTTGGCTACTACTGGCCAGACATGGAGAAAGATGTTATAAAGTTTTCTAAAACTTGTGAGAAGTGCCAGCTACATGGGAATCTCATACACGCTCCAGCAAGGGATCTCATACGCTTCATTACACATTGGCCTTTTCAGTAATGAGAGTTTGATCTCATTGGCCAAATATATCCTGCATCATCTAATGGACACAAGTTTATCATAACTTCCACTAAGTACTTCACTAAGTGGGTAGAAGCAGTTTCGCTCATCAAAGCAACTGGTAAACAAGTAGCTCTGTTCATCCTTAACTATATCATCTGCAAGTATGGGATAACTTCATCCATTGTGACTGACAATGGAGGATAATTCAAGAGTAAAGATCTACACGAGCTCTATAAGAAATTCAAATTCAAATGGCACTGGTCATTCATATATTACCCTCAAGTTAATGGACAAGTTGAAGCATCTAACAAAAATATGCTAACTATCTTACACAAAACAGTAAACAAATATGGGAGGGATTGGCATCTGCAACTCAATCCTGCACTATGGGCTTATAAAATAAGTATGAGAACACATACTGGGGTTACAAATTTTTCTTTAGTGTATGGATCCAAAGCAATCTTACCTATTGAGGTGGAAATACCATCTTTGAGAGTTTCTTTGCAAGGTCTCGTTACTGATGAAGACTATAAAATATCTAGATTGAAAGAACTCAAATTACTGGTGTTAGGACCTAGAAGGCAACTGAGAGAGTGGGGGGGATGAATCAGTTGACTATGAATTTCATCCCAAATACAACTTAATCAGACTTGATACTTAATATCAGTAAACCAAACTTAATGTCGGTTAACAAATTAATAATTAATATCAATACCGATGAAACTTAATGCATGAAACAGAAAGAGAAACAACATCCACAACACATAACACAAATATTTTAATGTGGAAACCCTATAAGGGGAAAAACCACGGTGGGAAAACTTACCCACAATTAGATGATACTACTGCAGATAGTATGTGTATACAAATGGCATCTGCACATGCAGAAAGGCCAACCGCATAGAGCACACTGCTCAAATGGGAGTTGCAATGACTACAGTAGGATAGTTAAATCCTATAATGATGTACTTCTCAAAATAGCATCTCCAATGCTGGATTCCGTACCGGTTGAGCTCTGATAATCACCTTCAAACCTTCCTTGAACCTTCTCTATGGTCTTCTCATATGATCTTCAATATTCACACATACCATGTTACAATACTATAACCTTACATACCATGTCCCATATACTATATCTCATCAATTGAGATCTTACATATATACAAAACCTAAGACCAAATGTGTAGGTTGGATCACTAAGAATATTACAATAAAATCAATTACAAAGAAGTTAAGATGTGATGCATCATGTCAGCTTAATAAATTTACAACAATATCCAATCAATAAATCATCTCCATAACATCTCGTGCTAATCTGGAATAGATAACGCATACCGATCCATAACCTAG
Organism: Cryptomeria japonica; assembly: GCF_030272615.1. Classification (NCBI taxonomy): domain Eukaryota; kingdom Viridiplantae; phylum Streptophyta; class Pinopsida; order Cupressales; family Cupressaceae; genus Cryptomeria; species Cryptomeria japonica. The sequence continues at coordinate 204,162,095 of NC_081411.1, read as the reverse complement.
ACCAATTAGCTGGTAACAACAAATATGTCAACCCAATTAGACCATTAACCAATATGCCAATTCCAAGTATCGAAACCATGTCTTTGACATAACCAAGTGATCTCAAGATGATAACAATTCATCTCCAGTGTTGGTGAACAATATAACCTGTCGATGAACAATATAACCTATCGGTGAATAATATAACGGTGATTGTGCATAAGTTGCTAAACATGGCAGAGAACACAATATGCTGATTCAACATAACCAAAGATCTCCAGAAGGATAATTGTTGACATCAATGACAAAACTAATGCAACACATCCATAATACCAACAATCTCCCCCTTTGGCATTGATGGAAACACAAGATGGAAAAACATCTAAGTGCCAAAATAGAATGCCAAATACCAAAAACCAACAATCTCCATAATAGATCAATACTAGAAATCAAAAATCAAAGTGCAGAGAGTATATATCTCTTCCTTAATGAATAATCTCTCCCCCAAGGATAATGTTTCCTAAATACAAAGTTTTTCCATAGATATCTCTCCCCCTTTGACATCAAATGCCAAAGCAATAAAAATATCATAATACATAATCAACTAATATGACCTATTAATATAACCACCCACTCCCCCTAAGAAGTAGCTCTCCTCCTTCAAAGCTAGAAAAAGGTTTCTCTGTTATTTTCTGTTAGTTTGATGCTAATATTCAACTATCTAAGTCTCTACTGGTGAGGGTATTACCCCAAGCTACACTCTGAGATATTCAAAAGTTTCCTTAGGCAAAGGCTTAATAAAGATATCTGTAATATTCTCTTTAGTATTCACATAAACCAATCTTACTTCTTTTGCTTCAACATTCTGTTTCAGAAAATTATATTTGATAGAAACATGTTTAGTCTTAGAGTGGAATACTGGATTCTTTGATATATCAATTGCTATTGAATTATCACAATAAATGATTATAGGTTCTTTTCATTTTACCTTGATGTCCTTCAACATTTGCTTAATCCATAATACCTGAGTAGAATTAGTTGCTGCTACAACATATTCTGATTTTCCTGTTGATAATGATGTACAACTCTTCTTCTTGCTCAACCATGAAATCAATCTTCTACCAAGAAAGAATGCTCTGCCAATGGTTTTTTTTCTGTCATCTACATCTCCTTCCCAATTTACATCAGCGTATGCACATAAATCAAAATTTTCATATTTAGGCTACTATAAACCAAGATTTGTTGTGCCTTGTAGATACCAAAAAATCTTTTTTACTGCTGATTCATGATTTTCTTTAGGATTACTCTGAAATCTTAAAACAATACATAATGCATTCATTATATTAGGTCTTGTTTGTGTTAAATACAGTAGACCTCCAATCATAGATTTGTATCTTGTCAGATTAATAGGAGCTGAATCATCCTTCAATGTCAATTTGTCAGTTGTAGTCATAGGAGTACTTACTGGTTTGGAGTTTTCCATACCAAATTTCTTCAGTTATTTCTTCAAGTATTTTTTTTGACATATGAATATGCCTTTATCAGTTTGTGAAATATGCAATCTTAAAAAGAATTTTATCTCCCCAATCATAAACATTTCAAATTATTCCTGTATTTTGTTACCAAAGTTTTTACACAATCCATCTTTTCCTCCAAAAATGATATCATCAACAAAAACATCAATAACCAAAATGTCATCATTAGTCACTTTGAAATATAAGTTGTTGTCAGCATTACCTTTAGTGTATCCAAGCTTCAAAAGATATTTGTCTAATCTAGCATACCAAGCTCTAGGAGCTTGCTTCAGTCCATAAAAAGATTTCCTCAATCTACAAACCATATCTTTATAATTTGTCAATAAAAATCCATCAGATTGTTCAATGTAAACTTCCTCTTCAAGATTACCATTCAGAAATGCACATTTTACATCCATCTCATATACTTTATAATTCTCTTGAGCTGCAAATGCAATAAATAATTTGACTGCATCAATTCTAGCTACCAATGCAAAGGTTTCATTATAATCAATTCCCTCTTTCTGTGAATATCTTTTACACACTAATCTTTCTTTATTCTTGATTACCTTACCATCTTCATTAAGTTTATTTCTGAATACCCATTTACTTCCATTTACATTTTTGTCTTTAGGCCAGGAAACTAATGTCCATGTATTGTTCTTTTCAATTTGTTCTAGTTCATATTCCATATCTTTAATCCAATGTTCATCTTGACAAGCTTCAATAATAGATGTCGGTGCAATTTGAGAAATTAAACATACCTCTTAATTTGCCAGTCTTCCTCTTGTCACAACACCTTGATACTTATTCCTAATTATTTGATTTTCTGAGTGTTTCAGTCTAACATACCTTGGTTTATTCACATGCTATTGTTCTTCAGTCACTGTGGAATTCTCTGATGATGTCAGTTTGACTGGATCCACACTCTGTACCTGTGCACTCTGTATAGGTTCATTTATGATCATCTAAACTATAGGTTCATAATCTACAGACCTTGAAATTCTTCTAAATTGTTCATCTATCTTCACGTTGGCACTCTCAATGATTTTCTACAATCTTTTATTAAAACATCTATATGCCTTTCTCTTAGATGAATAACCAAGAAATATTCCTTCATCACTTCAAGGATTAAATTTACCAATATACTCATCTCTCCTAATATAACATTTGCTTCCAAAAATTCTTAAGTATTTAAGAGTAGGAGTATTACAAAACCATAGTTCATAAGGGGTCTTACTGGTTTCACCTTTGATGTGAACTCTATTAAAAGTGTAAACCGTTGTATTCGCTGCTTCTCTCCAATACACATGAGGTAGATTTGCTTCCAATATCATGCTTCTAGATGCATCCAGAATAGTTTTGTTCTTTCTTTCCACAATTCCATTTTGTTGAGGTGTCTTGGGTGCTTATAGTTGTCTTCTGATTCCATTCACTTCACAAAATGTATTAAAATCCTTAGATGTAAATTATCCTCTTGATTAGATCTCAAACATTTGGTTTTCTTACCGGTTTCATTATCTATCATTGTCTTTAATAGTTTGAATTTTCTAAAAGCTTCATATTTCTCCCTGAGAAAAGTACCCGACACATTCTAGAATAATCATCAATGATTAGCATAAAGTATCTATCTCCCTGTAGACTTCTTGTTCTTTCCAGACCACACAAGTCAATATGGATTAAATCAAGAACATTATTGGTTTTCTCATAAATACTCTTAAAAGTTGTTCTAACTTTCTTTCCCATTTGACATTCCTTACATACCAGATTATGAGGTTTCACAATCTTAGGTAAATCCCTTATTGCCTTAGTTGAACTGATCTTTACAATGCAATCAAAATTTACATGACAAAGTCTCTTATGCCATAACCAACTTTCATCAATATGTGCAATCAAGCATGTTTTATCATTGTTATTCAAATGGAAGATGTTACCTTTAGTTTGATTACCGGTTGCAATCTCCAATACAGTTTTGTTCATGATTTTGTATTTACCATTATTGAACTGTAACTGAAAACCCTTTTCAACTAATTGACCAATATTGAAAAGATTATGCTTCAAACCTTCAACATAATAAACATTGACAGTATTGTGCTTACCATCCAAAGATATAGTGCCTTTTCCTTTGATCAAACAAGCTTTATCATCCTCGAATTTTACTAGACCTCCACTATATTTCTGAAAAGATAAGAATTTACTTTTATCACCACTCATATGATGTGAACATCCGTAATCTATGATCCATTCATCCGTTTCTTCAATTTTAGCTGTTAGGGCCTGCTCTACCAGTGGAATAGTAGGTGTTGGTTGTGTTACAAGTTGGGGTTGCCATTGCACCAAAAGATTGACTTGTCAATGCCCGATACAACCACTAGACTTGCAAGTGGTATTAGAGCTTGGTCAAAGGTTTGAATCATGCAGGCCGCATCAAGTGACGCTGGGAGGGGGAATGGTGGTTGTGGGCTAGCATCCCTCATGGGGATTCATGACATGGTTTAACAACCTCCTATGGATTCTATAAGTCTAGTGGTTGTATCGGGCATTGATAGGTCGATCTTTTGGTGCAACGACAACCCCAACTTGTAACAGGTTGATCTTCTTTTATTGCAACAAAAGCCCATCCATTGTCTATCAGTTCTTCATCAAAATCATTACTAACTTCTTCATCAACATAGTAACAAGATTTGTCTCTATTCTTCTTAAATTTGTTACTCTGATATTCAAGGTTAGGCTTATATGCTCTTTTAGCTTCCTCTCTGAATCTTGCATGTCTGTCAGGACATCTAGATGCCATATGACCAACTATATTGCAATTAAAATATTTAAATGGTGCTTTACCTTCATACTTACTTCCAAATGGACCTTTAGGCATTTTCATTGCAAATAGCGCTTCAAGTTCTTCCAGTTCTTCATTTTCCCTCCTAATATCTTCAAGTTCTCTTGCATAAAGTGATTTCCAATTAGATTTGTCAGATGATGATGCTTTCAAGGCCAAATTTTATTTTAATTGTAGCAACAAAACCAAATTCCTCAAGCTCAAATGCTGAAAGTTTTCCAACCAAGGTATCACTAGATATGTATGTATTAGGCATTGTTCTCAATTCATTAATAGAAGTTACTTTCATTTTGTATACCATTGGTAATGCTCTTAAATTTTTTTTAAAAATTTCATCTTCACTGAAGGATCCTCCACAACATTGTATAACTAAAACAATTTCATTATCTCTTTCCATAAAAGCAGAAATTCTTTCATCTTCTTCCATTTTCAAATTTTCATACCTGACCCGGAAACATTCCAGTTTTGCAATTTTGACTATTGTATCGCCTTCATTCAATGTCTCCAATTTATCCCAAATAGATTTAGCAGTAGATCGGTCTAATAATCCCATGATTTTCTAATCTAATAATGTGCTCAAAAGTGCTTCTCTTGCTTTGTAATCATTTTCTTGATCTTTACCCAATGTTGGTGGATTAGGCTGATTTGGAGTAGGACCAACATAGAAATTCTTTGTAACTTCCCCATATGTCACTTCCAATGCAATTCAGATGTGTCTCCATTCTGATCTTGCATATACCATAGTTGATTCTATCAACTTTCGAACTATCCTTCCTGAAAATGTTAGTAATCATAGGATCTCCTCTAGCTGTTAGGTTTCTGCAAAAAGAGGACTAGGCTCTAATACCAGTTGTTAGGACCCAAAAGGCAACTGAGACGGGGGGAGTGAATCACTTGGCTATGAATTTCATCCCAAATACAACTTAATCAAACTTCATACTTAATACCGGTAAACCAAACTTAATGTCGGTTAAAAGATTAAAAGTTAATATCAATACCGGTGAAGCTTATTGCATTAAATAGAAAGAGAAACAACATCCACAATACAAAACATGAAGATTTTAACGTGGAAACCCTTAAAGGGGAAAAACCATAGTGGGAAACCTTACCCACAATCAGATGATACTACTGCAAATAGTATGTGTATACAAATAGGGTTTGCACATGTAGAAAGACCAACCACCTAGAGCACACAACTCAAATGGGAGTCGCAATGATTGTACTAGGATAGTTAAATCATAGAATAATGTACTGCTCAAAATAGCATCTCCAATGCTGGATTCAGTACCGGTTAAGCTCTGATAATCACCTTCAAACCTTCCTTGAACCTTTTCTATGGTCTGCTCACAAGATCTTCAATATTCACACATAGCATGTCACAATACCATAACCTTACATACCATGTCCCATATACTATATCTCATCAATTGAGATCTTACATATATAAAAAATCTAAGACCAAATGTGTAGGTTGGCTCAGTAAGAATATTACAATAGAATCAATTACAAACAAGTTAAGATGGGATGCATCATGTCGGCTCAATACATTTACAACAATATCTAATAAATAAATCATCTCCATAACGTGTCGTGCTGATCTGGAATAGATAATGCATACCGGTCCATAACCTAGACTAATTAGCCGGTAACAACAAATATGTCAACCCAATAAGACCATTAACTAAAATACGAAAACCAAGTATCCAAACCATGTCTTCGACATAACCAAGTGATCTCTAGATGATAACAAGTCATCTTTAGTGTCGATGAACAATATAACCTATCGATGATCAATGTAACCTGTCAATGAACAATATAACCTATTGGTGGATAATATAACAGTGACTATGCATAAGTCACTGATCTTGCTAGAGAACACAATGTGTTGGTTCAACATAACCAAAGATCTCTAGAAGGATAAGTGTTGACATCAATGACAAAACTAATGCAACACATCCATAATACCAACAACTGGATGAATGTTGGAAGGTGGTGCTTGACCATCTGAGACTGTATCAAAAGAGAATGCCTAAAGGATATAACAAGAAGGTCTGACAATGATAATTTTAGGTTGGTGACCTTGTTTTGATAGAAAATCCTAAAAATCAATAGTTTCAAGACAACAAAGGGAAGTTTGAACTCAACTGGCTGGGTCCCTACATTGTTACTGTAATCTTTGGCTCTGTTGCCTATCATCTCTCAACATCGGAAGGAGAATAGGCCCATAAACCAATCAACACCATCCACTTGAAAAAGTTCTTCACTTAGTATTCGCTGCTCCAGCAACCTGTACAACTGAAAAAGTCCTAAAAAAATTCCTAATAATTATAAAATATCATGCAAAAAAAATCTTTGCTAAGAAGGTGAAAACTTACCAAACAAGCACCTCTTGTACTCAAGAGCTCCATCTATCAACACAATGTTGGCATTTCCCTCTTTCTTGCATCTTTGATTTCGCTTGTACATATTTTTTTAGTCACTTTTTGTGACATCCTGGTTCTTTTACAACCCTCATGGCTTGAAATAGTTCAATGTCCTAGTCTTATGGTAATCGACTGAGCAATTTATGTTTCCTAAAAAATATCAACCAACTCATCATTTTGTCAGTGATACCCGGTCGTCCAATCTAAGTCAGCCGCCTGTTTCAGAACTACTTAAGATTTTTATCATTGAGTACATAAGAAAAACAATATTATTGAAAACAATCACTAAACAGTTTGAGATATGCATGAAATTTTCTTTGTGTGTTGTCTTTTATATTGGTTTTCGATTATTATTCCCTCTAAGTAGCTTGAGGAATTCTATCTTTGCTAAGAGGATGAAGGATTGGGGGTATAATATTTTCTTTGTTTTCTACTTGTAGGAATGATTCTGATGATCTAGAAACATCTAGTCAGTTGGGTGTCTATGATAAGTGCCTTCACAACAAAGTGAAATCACCAAAAATACCTTGACTCTACTTATTTGTATGCTATAGGGAGGTTGGCATCATTTCTTTGTCTATTTTGAGGGAACTTCTTTAAATGTGCAACTCGGATGCATGCGTAATCTGTCCAAGGATATTAACAAAAAAAGGGTCATGACGGACAAGATAATTAATCTTGCACATGAAAAGGAAGGAACTCTATTCTGCCTACTATGTTTGTAAGCGCTCAGTGATGAAAATTAAGCATTCCAAATCTAGTGACTAGGTTTAGGTTGCATTCATTTTGTATTTTATGCATTTCGAGTGATTTTGATATGATAATAATGATCTCTTTATCTTTTGAATGAGAGTTTGAAGTGGATCATCATTTCTCGGCTAAGTGGTCTCTTTTTCATACGTAAGCATCTTATATAGGTTCATACATTTCATTATTTACATATTTACATTCATATTCTTGCATAAAAACTAAAAATTTTGCATTTCTAGTTACTCATTATCATCCTTTATTTGCATATGAAGAGAAACAAAACAAAAAAAAACATTCATATTTATCAACATTAAATACATCCATGCTGAACAAATATGCATACATATAGAATAAAACATATAAAAAAACATCTCATAATCAATCAACACAAGTATGATGAAATCAAATCAAGATCTCGTATATATTATCATAAATATCTCATAGTACAAATGATATCAACTGTCATCTATAATCTCTCATCGGAGTAAGTATTGTATGGGCTACAAAAAAAAGGGGTATATAAAAAAATCTAAGAGCTATAAAAATCTATCTCTCTGCCTCTCCCTCATCGCTAGGTGGTAGAGAAGGTGGAGCGTGCTAACCAACATCCCGCCTAGGTGCCTGAGCTCTCTCAAATCGAGCCATATACTGAGAATATGGGACAACTTTCTATGGTACTAGAACTGCTATGCTATATGTCACAACATAATAAGTTGTTTGACTGGTCTGATGCAAAACCTCCTACTGAAGAGCATCTCACTGTGCCCTAACCTCAACAAGTTGTCGATCTCTCTCTGCCCTCATCTCAGCGAGCTGATGATCGTGCTCGGCTCAGACCTCTGTCAACTATTGGTCTCACTCTGCATGCTATGTTTGAGCCACTATCAATTGTGACTGCAAACCTGCTAATCTTGATCTCATAGACTGTGTTGCATCATTAACCCCCTGCTCCCTCATAGTCTCTCCACCTCCATCTCCACCTCCATCTCCACCCTTCTCATCCATCCATTGTCGCACCTATCTAGGCATTGCTCACTCCTCCTCGCCTCCACCCTTTGCTGCCCTAGCACCACCAGTCCCAACACCAATATCTCCAAGGGATCCACCCTCCTCTCTCTATTGTTGACTCCCCCCAGCTAGTACTCTATTGTTGCTAGCACCAAGATCACTGATGCAAAGCCCTACCCAAACTCCTAAGGACAATCCCAAACAAGGTTATTCTAGTGACCCCCCAAATAAGTACAAGGCACACTTTAATGAAACCACACACACACTCACTAGGCTTGGGCCTACTCAAGATGAGTAAAAGGCCTTACTTTCTCAAACAAGCCTTACTAGTAACTCCTACTCTTATTTATTTTGGAAATGATCCATTCATGATGTCTATGAACTATTCTAAACATTGGTTTTGGTTTTGGGCACCAATTCCTTGTACCTTCTTTGGAAATCTACCCCCTAGGCTTGTTGCCCTATTTTTCAATAGAATAGACCTTAACTCAAAAATATTCCACACACCCATACAAAAAAATTATCATTTCAGACACCCTTTTTCAATTTCTACTAATCTCAAAAATGGTTTGGCTAGATCTATAATTACAAGGTATGTTCTCTTTAGAGGCTAAGAGACCTAATAAGGGCAATTAGCCCTATTTTCCAAAGCAACTACCTTTACTGGTACCCCAAATGAAAAATTAACTCTATGGGCATGTGTGGGATAGTGATAAACTTCCAATTCTAAGGTTTCATGCGTGGAATCAACCGCTATGACAACTTAAGATGACTGTCCTAAAACTGGTCCTAGGTAGTCACATACAGATGCCTACCTAATCTTCCTCCTTTCTCTAGACAACAAAGTTTTCCATACAACAAACCATGAAAAAAATAAATTATAGTGGCTTATCCTATATCCTTTCAAAGGAAGAGTCTTATAATGGACTGGAGTGCAAGATAAAGCCATTTTTGTTCAAAACCCTCTCCAAACCCTCACTTTCTGAGTTGCAGTCAAAAGAATGGAGGGTTGTCTCTACTCCAAAATAGTTAAGACTTTAGACCACCACCAAAAGAAAATTATTTATTCTCCCTATCTACTCCATGGATGGTGGGATTCAAATCAATCCATACAGGGACATGGACCTCCTTCAAACTCATAATTTATCGAAATACTGAAGTATTTTTTGTATTATTGCTTCACAAGTTCCAACTACAACAGTAGTATCCTTTGGAATCATGCCCATAAGGATTATACAAATATCTAATGGTTTCCCACCTAATTTAGATTATGTTGGATCTGTTGAAAGGCTTCCCCCAACCGATTTTCAAAAAGTCGCACTTTTGCACTCAAAAGTTGCATTTTTGCAATTTTGCACAGAAAGTTGTCATACTCCCTAAGGTTGGAATCAACATACATGGATCAACCAAACACTCATGAAAAATTTATAAAACCTATCAAAGACAATTCTAAACCATCTACTACCCCTTTTTACCACATTGTCCCAATTGGCTTCTCAAAGTGCCTAATTGGTGACATGGGCTTACACGGTGGGGCTTATTTGCATACATAAAACACAAGACACACTAATAAATCCTAATGATCCTAGTCTTCATCCTTAGGGTCATGAAAAAATTGTTGATGAGGTGATCCTGCACCATACTCCCCAGGAGAAGAGATCTCAAGCCCACTTGAGATCAGAGTTTGTAAATCTGCACCATGATTGGATATTTTCTCACTTGTCATCCAAACTACCTCAGAGTCTGGTTTGTCTTGCCAAGCCACCGAGTACTCAATGTAATCCTTGTTCCTTGTCTTCTTTATGACTCTAGTTTCTAACACTTTTTTCAACTTAGGTGATTCCTGTCTTGGGATGTCATTGTCTGTTGCAACCTGCATCAGTTCCATCCCTTCATTGTCACTACCCTTGAAAAGTGTAACATCACACACATAAAAAATGGGTGATAATCCAAGATTAGGAGGAAGTTAGATCTCATAGGCATTTTGTCCACACTTTTTTAATATCTGACATGGTCTAACCTTCCTCTGCATGAGTTTGGTGTATTTTCCTTTTGGGAGTCTCTACTTATTCAAATGTACCCATACCAAATCCCCAACACTAAGTTGTACATATCTCTTCTTCTTATCAGCATGAGCCTTATACTTCACTATAGATTGTTGGAGATGATACTTGAGTGGGTCATGCACCTCTTTAATGGCTGGTGCAAAAGTTTAACCATCTGCACTAATGGGCTCTTCATTGGGTAAATCTCTTAACTCCAATACTCCTCTTGGATGGATGCCATATACAATCTAGAAAGGAGACTTCTTGGTACTCCTATTTATGGTGTCATTGTTTGAGAGTTATCCCTATGACAAAATGTTGTCCTACTTCTCTCCATGTTTCCTTGTCAAACACCTTAATACTTTTCTCAATGACCTATTGACAACTTCAGTCTGCCCATTCGTCTGAGGATGGTAAGCTAATGAGAAAGCTAGGTTAGTCCCCAACTTCTTCCAAAGGGTCCTCCAAAAGTGACCTAAGAAACTTCACATCTCTATCTGAAACAATGTTTATGGGTAATCCATGTATCCAGACTATCTCTTTTAAGAATAGGTCTACAACATATGATGCATCACAAGAAGTCTTACATGGCAAGAAATGAGCCATTTTACTAGACTTGTCCACCACTACAAAGACACTATCAAATCCTCTCCTTGTCCAAGGAAGACCCAACACAAAGTCCATACTTATGCTCTCCCATGGCTTAGAAGGAATGGGTAAGGGTTGATACAAACCTACATTTGTAGACTTCCCCTTGGCTTTCTGACATATGACACATGTCTCCACAAACTTCCTTACATCTGCCTACAACTTAGGCAAAAAATAATGTCCCTTCACATGGTCTAGGGTCTTGTCAAGGCCAACATGACCTGTCATAGCTCCACAATGCTTCTCCCTAATAATATCTAACCTCATGGAACACTTAGGAATACACAAATGAACTCCTTTTAAGAATAATCCATCTTGTATCAAAAATTCAGATTACTCAATATGGTATCTCTCACAAAAGGCTTCACATACCTTGTAGATCTCTCCAAAGTCTTCATCAACATCATACATAGCCTTCAAAGAATTAATACCAACACTCTCCATCTTGATTTGGTTGATAGTTAAGACCCTCCTACTCAAAGCATTTGCAACTTTGGTCTTAACTCCCTTCTTGTCTTTAAGGGTGAATGTGAAGGCTTGTAGGGTCTCTACCCACTTCATGTACTGGTGGTTCAGCTTCTCTTGGCTATTTATGAAGTTTAGTAGGCAATAAATAGTCTCTCTAACTCCTTAGGCAATAAATAGTACCTCCACTTCTTCAAAAACTGTACTAGAGCATACATCTCCAAGTCATAAGATGAGTATCTCTTCTTGGAATCATTTAGCTTTTCACTAAAAAAAGCAATAGGCCTTCCTTCCTGACTGAGCACTGCTCCAATAGCCATGTGGCTTGCATCACATTCCACCTGAAATATCTTGTTGAAGTATGGTAAGGCAAGGACTAGTTGTTCTGCAACCTTCTTCTTCAATGTCTCAAATGAATCATCTACCTCTTTGGTCCAACTAAACCTGCACTTTTTTCCTCCCTTTATGGTGTCAAGCATGGGTGCACAAGCATGACTAAATCCTCTTATGAACTTCATATAGAAAGTTGCTAAACCATGGAGGCTTCAGACATCATTCATGGTTCTAGGTGTAGGCCAAGGCAATATAGCACTCACCTTGCAAGATTACAAACCCAAGTAGATGACCTCCTACTACATGAAAAAACACTTAGCCAAATTGATCATTAGTTTTTGTTCATGTAACCTCCTACCGTATCTATGTGTTTGAGGTCCTCTTCCCTTGTGTGACTAAAGATCAAGATATCGTCTAGGTATACTATGACAAACTTTCCTATGAATTCCACCAAGACTTCATTCATTAACCTCATAAAGGTACTAGGGGAATTGGACAACCCAAATGGCATGACCTTCCACTCATATAACCCCTCATTGGTGTTAAAAGTTGTTTTCCATTCATCCCCTAGCTTTATTATAATCTGATGGTATCCACTTTTTAGATCCATTTTTAAAAAATACTTAGCACTCCCTAAGCAATCAAGTAAATCCTCTATTCTGGGGATTGGGAACCTATACCTTATGGTTATCTGGTTGATGGCTCTTGAGTCTGTAAAAATCCTCCAAGTGCCTTCTTTCTTGGGTGCAAGGACTATCGGTGCTACACATGGGCTTAGACTTTGTCCAGTCAGTCCTGATTCAAGCAACTCTTCAATCTCCCTTGCCATTTCTACATTCTGGTCTAGGGTGAGCTTATAGGTTTCTTTATTTGGGAGAGTAGATCTAGGGATAAGATCTATGCAATGAATGATGTCCCTTACCGATGGTAGAGACCTTGGCATTCCATCTGAGATGATTCCTTGGTGCTTATCAAGAAACTATCTAACTGCAGGGTCTATGTGCTTCTTTTCTCCTTCTCTCTCTTCTACAAACTACTCTTTCCTTGTCACCTTGGGGCTAGGCATGAGAGCATAGGAAACTGTACCTTTCTCTACAATCTCCTTCATGAACTGTTCACCTTTTACCATCAGCACTTTTGTATCCTTCCCTTTTGATTCCATCTCTTCCTCTATCAGAGGTAAGAGATTTTTCACCTTGCCATCCATGGTCTCCCAAACAAGAGATGACATGCATCCATCTTGGCTATATCAAATAGCAATATATTCTTGTAAGATCCAATCTAAAACTCTACCCAAGCCTGCTCTTCTACCACTTCTTGATGACCCTGGGTGAGCCATGAAATCTAATAGGGGAAAGGATGAGGCAGCTTTCTAAGCTTAAGCTCTTCTACCATCTCAAGCGATACAAAATTTTCAGTGGATATGGAGTCTATCAAAACCTTGCATACCTTTCCTCATGCCTTGCAAGTGGTTTTGAAAAGAGATTTCCTTTGTTTATGCTCCTTATCAGGTACCATCATGGTGGTTACTTCTCTCCTCATCATCAAAGCCTCTCCTCTTTCAGGATAGCCATAGTTATCAAGAGCATTAATACTCTGATAGGTGTTTGCACTTGCCAAACTTTGACAATCAGATTCCTACACCAAATTGATTCTCCTTTCTCCCATGGAGCTAGAAGCCTTCTCCCAAAACCTATTGGGCATGTGCCCTTCTTGGTTGTACTTCTAACACCTAAGAGTTCCTCTACCTTGGAATCTTACTCTAGAGGGTGGTCTTCTACACCTGAAGCTTCCTCCTAGATTTTAGCCCCCTCCTTGGTTGTAACTGCTCTCTCCTCTATTGCCTTCCTGGTCAGAGTCTCCCTGGTATCCAAAACCATTTCCTCTACCTCTAAAAGGGCCTCTTCCTCCTCTTTTTTGTCTCCCTTTACCTCTGCCATTTTGATCCTTACTTCTCTTAAACTTCTCCTCCACCTTGAGTGGGAATTGAAAGCACTTTTGGACTATCTTTGGGGTGTGGAGATGTAAGTCTTCTTGGATTGTAAACCTCAACCCATTGAGATATCTTGCCACCTTCTCATATTTACTCTCTTTCACCTTGGTCCTCACACACAACTTCATGAACTCCTCGGTGTAGGAACTCACGTCCATATCCTTTTGTTTCAAATGTGTTCTCCTCCTATGCAATTGGATATTGTAGTCCATTGGGAAATAGGATTCTTTCACCAAAGCCATCATCTTCTTCCATGTAGCCACTCTTCTCTTTCCCTCTTTCACCCTCTCATCTTGGATAAATGTCCACCATGCTAGTACAACCCCTTTCACTTTGGATTGGGCCATCTTCACCTTCTAGTGGTCTGGTATGTCACCACTTTCAAAAAAATTGTCCAAGGAGTCTATCCACTCCATCACTATGTCAGGATCCATCTTCACATCCATTGTTATTCTCTCCATGGACTTGAGGGCACTCATCAGGGGTTTCTAGTCTGCAGGTACCTCTAGCTCTTCCTGTATAGGGATCTCCTATTCATCCCCTTCTTCTCTAGAGTATCTCTCTCCACTCTCCACTCTATCCTTCAACTAGTGCATCTCATTTCTCAAGCCCTAATTCTTAGCCTTGACTACTCTTATCTCTGCCATCTACTTCATCACCAGGATATTAAACTCCGCATTGGTCATTCTTGAAGGTTCCTCATGGGATCCTTCTTCTTCTAACATCTTGTCTTCTCCCTCTATCCAAAGAAAACTCCCATTCTCTGATAGCACATGATACAGAGCCCTACCCAAACTCCTAAGGACAAGCCCACATAAGGATAGACTAGTGACCCCTCAAATGACTACAAGGATCCTGGAAGGAAGGACTCCACACCTTGGATGAAACTACACACATACTCACTAGGCTTGGGCCTACTCAAGATGACTAAAAGGCCTTACTTTCTCAAACATGCCTTACCGGTAACTCCTACTCTTAGGGATTTTGAAAATAGTCCATCAATGATGTCTAAGAACTATTCCAAACATTGTTTTTGGTTTTGGGCACCAATTCCTTGTACCTTCTTTGGAAATCTACCCCCTAGGCTTGTAACCTTATTTTATGATAGAATGGACATTAAATCAAAAATGTTCCAAACACCCATACAAACAAATTATCATTTTAGAAACCCTTTTAGAAGTTGTGCTAATCTCCAAAATGGTTTCACCAGATCTGTAATTACAAGGTATGTTCCCTTTAGAGGCTAAGAAACCTAATAGGGTCAATTAGCCCTATTTTACAAAGTAAATACCTATACCGGTACCCCAAATGAAAAATAAAATTTATGGGAATGTGGGGGATAGTGAGAAACCTATAATTCCAAGGTTTTGTTCCTGGAATCCACCACTATGACAACTTAAGATGCCTGCCCTAAAACTAGTCCTAGGTAGTCACATAGAGATGCCAACCTAATCTTGCTCCTTTCTCCACACAACAAAGTTTGTCCTGAAAAAAAACATGAAAATACTAAAGTATAGTGGATTATCCTTCATCTATCCAAGGGAAGAGTCTTCTAATGGACTGGAGTGGAAGATAAAGCCATTTTTGTTCAAAACCCTCTTTAAACCCTCACTTTTCAGGTTACAGTCAGAAGAATGGAGGGGTTTGTCTACTATGAAATAGTTAAGACCTTAGAACACCACCAAAAGAAATCTATTTCATATCCCTATCTACTCCATGGATGGTGGGATTCAAATCAATTCATACAGGCATGTGCAACTCCTGTAAACTTAGAATTTCTAGGAAAACGTAAGTATTTTGTGTATTATTGCTTCACAAGTTCCAACTACAATAGCAACAGCCTTAGAAATTGTGCCTGCAAGGATTATAAAAATCTTCAATGGTTGCCCACCAAATTTGGATTCTGTTGGAGCCGTTGAAAGACTTCCCCCAAGTGATTTTCAAAAAGTTGCACTTTTGCACTCAAAAGTTGTGTTTTTGCATTTGTTGCATTTTCGCAATTGTGCACAAAAAGTTTTCATACTCCCTAAGGTTGGAATCCATATACATGGCTCAACCAAACACTCATGAAACATATCTAAAACCTATCAAAAACAAATCTAAACCATCTACTACCCATTTTTACCACATTGTCCCAATTGGCTTCTCAAAGTGCCTAGTTGGTGACATAGGCTTACATGGTGGGCTTTATTTGCATACATGAAACACAAGACACACTAAGACATCCTAATGATCCTATTCTTCATCCTTAGGGTTATGAATATCTTGTTGATGAGGTGCTCCTGCATCAATCAACACCTACTTGCCTAGAATCCAGTGCTCTTCGTCCCTGTGCCTATCCCTATTCCTGTACTTGTGTAGGGGCCTTATCCTCAGCCTCCTCTATGAGAGGCACATGCTCAGCTGAATCAATAAATTTAGGAGGGATGACTCTGAAACCAATCCCTGTATTGGGGCAATACCCCCGCATCTACATTATCCTCCAAATAGTCCCATCGAAGTCGCTGCAATCTAGCAAGCACCTGCATGCTCAATGCATATAACAACCTAGGGACCCATCCTCGTCTCTCCTCCTCCCCATAATGGGCATAGGTTGTGAACTCCTGTGAAATCCCCTAAGGCCTGCCATACTGCCTCATCACTCGAGATACAACAAATTGCTCAATAACAGTCACAGATCTACCAATAAGAGGATGGGTCATGAACATATCTCTCCGCTGAGCTCTCCAGCCATCCCACAACTCTAGACCCTTGTATGGTCTCCATACAACAATGATAAAATCATCAATCTATTATCACCAATACTCTGTCTTGCCCAGATGGGGCTGAGTAACATATCAAGAATATCTATAAACAATCAGCTAGTGTGGATCTCTGGCATTATCAACAATAGGTCTACAAACTAGGATATGCTCCCAAGCCCAGATCTATAGAACCAACACTCCTTCTGCCATGCTCTTCCCATCAATGTATGTAATCTCATGCATCTCATGATACATGTAGGCTAAGAAAGAAGATCCCCACCCTAATCTCTCAGGATGAGTCTGTAGTCTCTCAAGCATCCTATCCAAGCCACATAAGAAGCCTTGCTGTCCCCTCTCTAGCATAACGAAACACCCAATGAACCCTTCTAATACATATGCCAAGGGAAACTGCTCACTATACCTAGCCATCATATCATCTCGGGTGATAGCCCGATCAAGAATGTCCTCATCATGAAATATGCATCTCAAGGCTAAGATACTGGGATGCTGAGTAGAATCATAGTCAACCTTATCCCCACCAAATGGAATCTTTGAAATCCTGTACACATCGTCTGGAGTAATAGTCATCTCTCCCATTGGTAGATGAAAGGTGTTATGCTCTTAATGGAACCGCTCAACAAGTGTAGTAAGCATCTCATGATTCACACGGATATTAGGCATCTGTAAAAGGAGAGCAAAGCCACAAAAATCAATATGTGCTCTATCTATATCTAATAGCTCACGGACTAGCCTCATCGTAGGAGGATAGACACATCGAAACAGGATATGTGATAGTCGAACCTGCAAGAATCAAACAATAGAGCATCAACAAGTCATCCCAATTACGCTATACAACATGTTAAATGTGATGCAAATCCAAATACACCAAATGCCAAATAAAACTTTAATGTTTTGACCCTTAAAAATGCTCACTATTTTTCATACAACATTTCATAGTGTAAGCAAAATCTTGTACGAGTTAGGAATTCATGTAGCATGATAAAAGGCTCCCATATGATAAAAGACATGCACTCGCATGATAAAATGGGCCCTCAAGAAAAATCTCGTATGATACATGGGATGACCATAGATGAAAAAACATATGGCTTAATACAACAAACCACAAAAGAAAAACTTGTCGTACGAGAGACAGTATCGTCTTGCATGACAAAACAACAATGCCCGATTTTGAACGACTTGAAAAAAAAAAAAAAATTCAACCAAAATCTAAAATTGATGAAATGTGAAAGGCTTAAAATTCATTACATAACGTTGGCTCGTAGTTCCACGGTCTGTTGTGACGTCTCTAGCACTTGAATCGATGCTCCTGGATCGAAATGACCATTTTTCTTCGCAAGAGGCTTTTCAAATTTCAAACTTGGAGAGGTTAAAATGAATTGAAAATGACACTTGGACCCCTTATATAGCCAAAACCCTACTTTTTCAACTTGCTCTGATGGACATGAAAATTGTACCCTTAGCTAATTTGCCCGTCCTGATTCCATTTTCGGGATCGAAATCAAACTTCAAGATCATTCTCCTAGTCAATTTCGCACAAAGCGCTTTCATCACATTCTCATTTGTTTCTTCAATTTGCACTCAATTTCTCATTAATCAACGCTAAATCTTCAAATATTCTTTTGAATCGTTCTTCCTGCTCAAATAATTATCATCACCAATAATATCCTACAATCATGTACCTTCACTATCTTTCGATTTCGGTCTCAAGGGGGCATACTCATGACCTCATCACCTCACATCTTCAATGTTGAGAAAATTTTTAAATCTTCATCAAAAGTCGAGCAAAAATCTTTTCAACTAAAGAAAATCAAAAAAATTCTTATCGCTTCATATCAATTTGAGATCTCTCGATCATCTGAATCAAATTCTTATCACTAGGGGCATGTTAGTTTCATCGCTTCAATTGAAGCTGATATTGTCTCTATCTGAATCAATCTATTAACGTTAATGAGTTTCATCTCTTTTCATCAAGTATTTTTTTCATTTAAACTAAATCAAAAGTTTAATGAGTATCTTTGATCACACACTCAATCTAAGCAGATGTTCAGTTTCATTGCTTCAAATCAAGCTGGAAAGTTTATCTTCGCTCATCGTGTCTTGATCCATCAAGCTCAAGATCGATTTTATCTTCGCTCATTGTGTCTAGTTCAATGAAGTTCTAGATCAGTAAGATCTGCTTCTTAATCAATCAAGTTCAAGTTTGGTATCTTTGTTCTTCATCAGTCCTAGTTCAATCAAGTTCAAGATCAGTATCGCTTTAATCAACTCTATTCAATTTCATTGCTTCAAAATAAGCTAAACACTTCACTCTTCATTTGGTTCATGGTCAATCAAGTTTAGAACTTGTATCTCCTAGACATCAAGTATTCTTTGAATAAATGTAGTGCTCACACATTAATTCAAAGAGGGGAAAATATAATACCCTAAAAATGGTCACCCAAACCATGGGTCCCTATTCTCGACAACATCACCAAGGTCCTAACAAAAGGCAATTAAATTAACTTTGAGTACACATTTAATTAATTCTTCAATCATTAAATGTCACATGACAAGTGAATTATTCCATATTAATTAAATATCTATTTAATTAAAAAAATCATTCCAAGAAAATCATTTTGATCAATTATCCTATTTAATTTATTAAATATCCTAGCATATTTAATTAATTAATAAATTTCTCATTTAATCATAAAAAATGAATTAATTTATTACAAAAGAGGAATCAATATGGAAAGAAAGAGTTAAATTGAAAATAGAATAAAAGAATTAAATTGAGAGAGAAATCAAACTTGAGATATTATTTATTTTTCAAAATTGAGATAACATTGAAATCAGAAAAGTAATTAAAATGAATTATTAATCATTTTCTAAAATAGCAACACAATGCTTTTGAGAAAAGAAGTTTAGTTGCATTGAAAAGACTTTTTTCTTGAATAAATCAAAGAAATATGCATGGAATTACCTATTTTTATCTCAAGTGCATGGAATTAATTGAATTTTATCTCCAATGCAAACTCAAAATTATAATCTGAATGCATTTCAATCAAACTATAATTGGAATCTATCTTAAGGTTAACTGAATTTGATCTCTCAAATATTTCAATTATCTAAGATTGAGTTTTTTCTTGAATAATCTCAATCGCTCGTTTCTAATTGATCTTGACCGTTGGTCTCTCTTGTGATTCTCTATAAATTCAGCCTTCATCTCTCATTCACAACACCCTAAAGATTAAATGTTATTATACAGTTTTTGCTCTTGAGTCATTGAAGATATTGTGCTTGCTTTTTGAGATTATTGCATCTTAGTTTAGTTTTTTTGCATATTTAGTTCAATTATGATTGCTTGAATTCATTTAACTTACTATTTATCCATCTAGCATAATCTTGCATCCATTTAGCTTAATATCATGCTCATATAGATTAAATCCTTCATCTTCGTGTAGTCTAGTCACTGGTATTGCTTATACAAATCTTAGAGCAAGTCTATACTCGCATCTTTTATAAGGCAATTGGTCGATTTGTTATGGTTTTATTATTCATGATTATATCCGTCTAACCATACATGTAATGTCTTAATTGACGTGTTGTGTCTTACAGCTTGTAGATCCTTATTCCACTTTTCACACACGATCACGATCAACGATCTATAATTTTTGAAAATTTTCATATTATTAACTTTTCATGTTATTCACATGTGATTTTGAAGCCAATTTAACCGCAGCCATATTAAATCACTTGTAAACTTACTATTGTTCAAAAGGTTCTCTATTTAAACTATAGAGTGTTCACCTTTCACCAATAACAAGAAAGCGTCTCTCATACTAGTCGCTAAAACTATTAGCTTTATTCAACGTTAAAAGCTATTTGATTAGAATACAGGAAAACACTCGAATGCCTCATTTAAGAAGCAAATTCTAACTGTTCATTCTTGTAATCAAAATTGTAGATCTCAAGGGGCGCGTCCATAATCCTAGGGTTAATCCGAGAGAGTTATATATATAAGAGTGTGCTCGCTAACAATGCACAAGTATACAGCAATTGATTCATTTATCGCGGACTCGTCGTTCAAGTCCAGTAAGAGCTAGCTCTATCTTTAGAGCGATGGAGATATCAAATGAAAGTAATCCTGAACAGAGGAGGACTGAAGGCCAGACAACTGAAACCATTGTTGCAGATAGCATTGGAAATTCCTACCGCATAATACAGATGTCGACAGTAACAAATGATATTCCTACAATGAGGCGCATTGAAGTTTGTAGTACAAATGCTTAGGGATCCACAACAGTATTCGAAACTTATGTTTGCAATGATGGGGTCATTGCAGATGAAGCAATTATAAATTATGTTTATGTCGACATAACGGACCCAGAGAGATACGATACATCGGGAAATCGACCGCCGAGAATATGTTTTAACTCCTATTTGGCTTATGACACGCAATCAGATTGACAATCCATGTTATGCACAGTTTATTCATCAATGGTATTCTCATCAAAGGAATGTGCGTTTAGAAGTATATGGCCGTACAGTTCCATTACCGATTACACGCGAACGAGCCGCAGAAATTGTCGGATTACCCACGGCTTGCCTTAGGGGAATAATGATCCTGAAATTCTTTGTGCAATTTGTCTTGAACCTTTTGGAGATGCAAATAAGGATCTAAAAGAGTTGCCGTGCGGCCATATATTTCATTACCAGTGCATTCTTAGATCTACTCAATTGCGAAATCTGTGTCCCATCTGTCGCCGTGAATATGACAGCCGCTCAGGACAACAGAGAGAAGTACGCTAGGTAACAAGTTTTCCGTCTCCCATTAGAGGTTAGCAATGCTATCCTCCCTTTCTGGCTATTGAGAAAAAACAGGTTCACATATTTCAGTGATCTTTTGACAGACTTGATCACATCCACAAATATTCAATGGCACAATATTGTTGATGACATCACTAGTAATAAATGGGTCTCTTATGTTAATTGCAGTTGAAATGATATACATTGGTAGTCCTTGCTTTGTAATCAATTTTCATCGAGGTCCTTAAGATTGTTAATTGTCTTTAACGTTTGTCGATCACTAGCTTAATTTTCTGAAAAATCAAGCATGTCTATTTTTCTAATTTTCAATTACGACATTTAAAAAATATTCCATATTCGATTAGGTGTTGAAAGCTTCATCCATTTGTTGATCCTTTTGGTCTTCATCAATGGAATGTGATTACACGCGAACAAGCCGCAGAAATTACCCACGCCTTGCCTTAAGAGATCCTGAAATTATTTGTGCAATTTGTCTTTAACCATTTGGAGATGCAAATGAGGATTAAGAGAGTTGCCGTGCGGCCATATATTTCATTACCTGTGCATTCTTACTTCTACTCAATTGCGAAATCTGTATCCCATCTGTCGCCGTGAATATGACAGCCGCTCTGCACAACAGAAAGAAGTACGCGCCACATATAATGTATACGTTTTCCCATATTTATGTGAAGGGACATGAATCCTAAGAATACCTAATGACTCCTTGCCTAGCCACAATGTAAAGATTAAGTGCTAGCTATTACTCAGAAGCCAAACTATGAATGATTCCCAACTTAATTCTATAGCCATAAAATCACCCAATGATAGTAGAATCCAAACTAGCATTAGCCCTATCCACCAACTTAGTAGGTATAGTAACATAAAGGAAAAGGGATTCCACATACCAAATTGAAACAAGGTTGGGGAGAGGGATTCCCATCACCAGCCACATCAGGAAATTCAAATGTCTAGGAGACTAGGGGAGATGCAACACCATCATTGGGATACAAGAATATTATTGAAGGAGCATATTTTATACAATGAAAATAGAATAGAAGAGATGAAAGAACAGTGTAACAAGAAGTGATACAATCATGAAGACATCAAATCTTTGTGGGTGGATGTTTTTGAGGTAATAATGAGGTACATAACCTTATACGGTCATTATAATAGTATTTTTATTTATCATTTTACCATTTTGAACCATTTCAAGCATGATAGGTATATTTCGATTCCTTTTTACCTACTTTCAACTTTGACCAATAATATTAATGCCCATTTGAAAAATTAGAGCTCCCCTACTCTTCATTGGGGGTTCATTCTTCTAATTATTGATCATACCAATTCTAAGATTAGGTTGCACCCATCAATCTCTAAAAATTACAGTATCCACTAAGCCCAAAATTTCCATTCACATTACACTAATGATCTCACGGACTTTTAATCTTCTAATGAAGAGGCTTTCCACTTGGGTACCTGTAAAAAAATAAACAAGGCCTCTACTAAGGGAAAGGAGTGTGAATCTGATAAAGAAATGCCAAATAAGGGAGACACTGATTATATCCCATCTGATGAATTTGTCACTGGCTCCCTAAGCCCTAGCTCCACCAAAAAGGGCAAGGAACTTGTGCCCTAGTGCTCCATTAGTTAAAATAGGAAATTTGAGTTGGGCTCTGTGTTAGATGGGAAAAGAAAATCTTGTTCCCCCCTTCCAACATCCACCTAGGGCAACAAGGCTGCCAAGAAGAAAAAAATGAAAGGAAATGTGGATAATTGTATTCCTCTAGGGCTTGATGATGAACAATAAGATATGGACTTATGTATAGAAATTCTAGTTGAAGTTGATAAGGGTACCCCTATGGGTAAAGGCATGGGATCCTTGCTGGTGGATGTAGGGGATGGGGAAAAAGTGGTGAAGAAAGCTATGGATGGACATAATAGTTTCTTCAAATGGGTTGTTGCGGAGATTTCAGGGTTAAAATTCAAAATCAATGACCTAACTTTTGGATAGAACACATTGAGCAACCCCTCCTCGGATAAAGCGGATAACTTAATAGACCTCAATAAGAAGCTGGTGATGGATGTTAAGGCTATAAATATTGATCATAAAGAGAAGATTATGGACTTGGAAATGGCAATGGGTTAGATTAAAAAAATTGAGTGTTTTTATTGCTATTAGTAGGACAACCATGACAAACAACACGAAAGGTCTTTAGAGACTTAATGAAAAAGTTCAATCCCTCATTGTGAATTTAATTAAATGACCTAGATAGAAGAAGGGTATAATAATTAAATCTTAATTAATAGGAAGAATTTAATAATGATTAAATGAATAAAATCCATTTAATTAGTTGTGCCAGTTTTAGCTATCTACATTTTGCCCATCTTTGAGTTAACGTGTGACCACATGTTGATTCAAAGAAAACATTTAATTTGTCATCCAAATTTTTTGTTATGATGTTGTTGTCATAATTGTCAA
The DNA here is from genome assembly GCF_030272615.1 of Cryptomeria japonica. Classification (NCBI taxonomy): domain Eukaryota; kingdom Viridiplantae; phylum Streptophyta; class Pinopsida; order Cupressales; family Cupressaceae; genus Cryptomeria; species Cryptomeria japonica. The sequence continues at coordinate 204,138,069 of NC_081411.1, read as the reverse complement.
TATGATGTCCCACATATGAAAACCTGATGTGATATGAAAATTCGATATGAGACAGATATGAAATTGATGTTGATATGCCCCCTTGGGAGATAAATTGAGAAAATTATGATTTCTGGGGCAGTCTTGCGATGTAGTACGATTTTTGAAAGTTGGATGATTTGAATTATTAAATTTTTTATATTTATCTGCTGATAAATTTTAAAAGGGATTTTGAAGAAACAAGGAAGACTAATGTGGGCATAGCTTGTACATGCCCCACACATCCACCGAGCTTGCATTGGTATGAATCCTGATTGCCTTTATGGTTCAAGCTTGATTATCGATATGAGTCCTGATTTCATATGGGTCAAATCTCAATCTGGGTTTGTATTCGATATGAGTTCTGATTCGATATGGGGATTGATTCGATATGGGTTTTGATTCGATATTGGTCCTGATTGATGATATGGGTCCTGATTCGATATGGGTCTTGGATTCATTGATTTTTGATATGGAACTTTGATTGATTAATTTCGATATGAAACTTGGATTCATTGATTTTTGATATGGAACTTGGTTCATAGATTTTGATATGGAACTTGGATTGATTGATTTCGATAGTAATATGATATCCAGGGACTTTGGACATTTATTTATTTCTTTATGGATCGGCATGTGGTCACACATGTGCATGATGATATGATATGGATGTAGCTATTTTAATTTTGATGAGCTATATGATATGATTTTAATCTATATGACTTTTGCAGATGATGATGCAGATGATGTGATGTATTTTTTTATTATTATTTAAATGCTTATATGATGTTTGTAATGATACTATATGTTTAGAAGGTGATATGCAGATGATGGTTGGATTTGATGAATGCAGACGTTTCTAACATGTTTTGTGGTTTTGTGTGTTGTGAATAAGATTATCTAGCATTCTATATATTGTTTATATGATATGCTCATCCATGGGGATAATGAAATGATTGATCATATGGATTAGATTGATAAGATTTACCAAAATCAATAAGATTGAGGCCAAGTCTAGTTTCGGGAATAACACCTCCTATATAAGACAAAGATGATCAAAGCATCTGGTTTCAGGAATAATATATATTGTATAAGGCATGATCAAAACATTTGGTCTCAAGAAAGATAAATCATGTATAATACATGATAGAAAGGATCAAACGCAATAGATTGATAGAATTTATAAGATTGAGCTCAAGTCTGACTTCAGGAATGGCACCTCCTGTATAAGACAAATATGATCAAAGTGTATGGTTTTAGGAATGATATATCCTGTATAAGACATGATCAAAACATCCAGTTTTAGGAAAGATACATCCTATATAAGACATGATAGATGATAGTTTGAAGAATGATGAAGATATGAAAGTGAAGAAAGATTCCATGATGATGTGATAGATATACATGTGATGTATGCAATGATGAATGTAACTAGATGATGATGATGAGATGTATCTTGAAAATGATGTGTAAATGATAATGATAATGAAATGATAATATTGCAAGATTAAAATGATATGCAACCTAATGCAAGGTTAATATGATAATGATGTGCAGCTAAGGCAAAGTGTAATATGCATTCTTATTCTCAATGTTGCCATTTATGTTGATCAAAGTGACAGTGCTTCCTTTGTTTTCATCACAGGGCCTTGATTTATTGAAAGTTGATACATGCATCATGGTATAATTGAACCATAATGACTTGAGTATAACTTACATGGATTTTGATACTGGAAGACCGCACAAGCGTCAAGGTATAATTTAACCTAGATGACCTGAGTGTTGCTTGTGTAAACAGACAAGAGTTAACCATTGTCCCATACAAATTGAAAATGTCCTCAGCGATATGCCATCTGATTGCTTTGTAGGACAAATTTGCATGGTAAAAGAATTAACTCACATATAGCAAACAAATAAAACATCACATTCCTTCCTTGCCTCTCTAGTCATTGAGACATCCTTGAGTCACTTAGGAGAGATGATAAGAAAAAATTGACAACAATAAGTAAGCATGCATGCTATTGGAAATGTATTCGTGTCAAGTAAAACATCTTGCAAATAGATCTTTTGTTCAATTCCAATCAATTTAATTCCATGATATCTAGTCTTCTTGCACTGCCATTATCATTTGTTGGTTGTTTTGATCCTTTTTGCCTTGCTATGTGTTTGTTCTAATGTTGAAACCCAAAGGCAAAATGCCCCCACTCTAGATACTACATGATATGAATATGTATAATTTATAACCAAGCCTCGGCGGGATATGATATGGATAACTGATCAGATAATCAAGGACAATGACTATGCTAAGTATGTCCAGATTGATACTGCATGTATAAGCGTTCTCTGATGGCTATTGGTTTAGATAAGATGGATCAAATATAGGATGTGCGTATTAATAGATAGAGGATTTTTTCTCTCACAAGCGGCACTTGTTGCTAAGTTTTCACCATTTATTTTTATTGTACCTTTGATTTTTTTACATTTTTTTTTTCATATTTTTGATTTTTTTTGTGTCACAAGGTGCTTGTTTGCCAGGTTTTCACCCAAGTGATGATTTTTTATACTTTTTTTTATATTTTTTCTTTTTTGCTTGATCTGTGCTTTGGACAACTCAACTGTAGAATTTCTTTAGATGGATGATGTTGGTTGGTTCGTCAAGCATGTCCCCTTCTAAAGTTGACAACTGATATGCACTTGATCCATAGGCTGATATGATGATAAATGGTCGTAACCAGTTAGGTTCAAAATTTCCCTTCTTTTCTTTATCTTGCTGATTTTTGGGATTTTTCTTTAGGACAAGATCACCAATTTTGAAATCCCTTGGGATGACTTTGTTATTATAGATTTTGCAAATTCGTTGTTGATATGCCATGAGATGGTCATATGCATGTTGTCATTTTTCATCAAGAAGCTCTAGTTCCTACAACCTGTTTACTCAATATTCCTCATCTGGTATGAGGTCCTTTAAAGATACTCAGAGAGATTAGATTTCTACCTCAAGAGGTAGAAGTACTTCTGAACCATACACCAATAAATATGGTGTAGCCTCTGTAGGTATGCAGATACTCATTTTGTATTGTCAAAGTGCTAGATTGAGTTGTACATGTCAATCCTTGCAAGAATCATTTACTATTTTCTTAAGGATTTTCAAGATTATTTTATTTGATGCTTCTTCTTGGTCATTCCCCTGTGGGTAATATGGTGTGGAAAAGCGATGTTGGATTTTAAATTGTTTGCATAGCTCTCGCACATCTTGATTCTTGAAAGGACATTTGTTATCTATGATAATGGAACTGGGAATAAAATATCTTCAAATGAGATAGTTGTGGACGAATGATGAGATCTTCTCTCTAGTTATCCTGGTCATCAGGACTGCTCCAATCCACATGGTGAAGTACTCTGTGGTGATGATAATGAACTTAAGCCCATTTGAGGAGGAAGGATGAATCTTTCCTACCAGATCAAGTCCCCATTGATACAAAGGCCAAGATGTGGTGAACGGTTGTAGCTCCTATGTTGGTGCATATATGAAGTTACCATGAATTTGACATTTAGGACATTTCTTAGCAAATTGATAGGACTCTCTTTCCATTCTCGGCCAGTAATATCTGATTCTTATAAGTTTCTTGGCGAGAGTAGGACCACTTGAATGCATACCAAAAATACCTTCATGCAACTCATGTAAGGCGGAGTCAAATTCATTATGATTGAGGCATCGAAGAAGAGTACCATCTAGACCTCGATGGTAAAGTGTGTCAATGGTTAAGGTATAGAGGGCTGCTTGTCAAATGAAGCTTCATTTTTGGTTGTGAGATAAGTTGGGTGGAAGAGTATTGTTTCTAAGATAGTCATAGGTCTTCCCATATAGAGGGGATTTAAAACCAATTAGGGCACAAATAACTTGGGATGCTGAATTGTCATATACTGGGGAAAAAAATTGCTCCTCCAAGATTTTTTAACAATTTTGTTTATCTAGAATTTGTAGAAGTGAGGCAATAGTGGTCATTGCATGAATATCTTTTTTGTCCAATCTTGGAATCTTCTCAAAGGTGATGTGCACAAAGTAATTTTTGAAGTCATGCACCATTCTTTTGTAAGGCATTAGCTTATCATCTTTCATCTAATAGTCATTATTGATCCGATTGATAACTAATTGAGAATATCCATAGACACTTATTTCTTTGATTCTCCATTCTACAACCACTTTGATTTCAGTTATCAGGACTTCGTATTCACCAATATGGTTGGTGCATGGAAACATTAGTTTGCAAGATCTTGGAATTATGTGCCCTTCTAAAGTGATGAGTAGGATGTCGACACCCGATCCATGTTGTGTATAGGATCCATCAAAGTATAGGGTCCATTGATTGGTTGTGATAGTGAGTACATCCATATCTAGAAATTCTACCTATAGTGGGTGTTGGTCTGGTAGTGGTGCTTCTGCCAGTTGATCTACAATTACCTATCCTTTGAAAGCCTGTCATTTTGTGTACTAAATATCAAACTCACTTAGAATCATGACCCATTTAGGTAATCTTCCTATGAGAGCTTCCTTTCTAAGTAGATACCTGGGAGGATCGATTTTTTCTACCAACTTGATTGTGTGGGCTAACATATAGTTGCAAAACTTTGGAGAGGCAAACACCACTGCTAAGCAAGCCTTTTTGATGAATGTATAATTAAGTTCATATTTGTTCAAAGTTGTGCTAATGTAATAGATAGCCCTTTCTTTGCCCGCTAGATCTTCTTGTGCTAGAAGTGCCCCTAATGATACTTCTATTGTTGATATATAGAGAATGAGTGGCTTGCTTGCTATTGGAGGTACAAAACCTGGTGGATTCATTAGATATTGTTTGAGCTGGTGGATTGATTCTTCACATTTGTCTTCCCATATAAAAGGTATATTATTATGAATCAAATGATTGAATGGGATACATTTATCTACTAACTAAGTGATGAATCATCTGATAGATTGTAGCCTACCCTGCAAAGATCGTAGCTAGATAATATTCTTAGAATGTGGCATCCCCATGATAGCCTGTACCTTTGCTGGATCTACTTCGATGCCCTTTTCTAATACAATGTAGCCCAATAATTTGTCGGATGTGACCCCGAAGACACACATCTTAGGGTTTAATTTGACCTTGAATTTCTCCAATCATTGAAATATTTTCTCTAGGATGCCCAGGTATTCTGTTGTAGTAAATAATTTAACTAGAAAATCATCCAGATAATCCTCCATGAAAGTATGCATCATGTCATGGAAGATTGTTGTCATGGCCCTTTGATAAGTTGCACTAGCAATTTTCAAGCCAAAAAGCATGAAGTTCTAACAATATGTTCCTCATGGATAGTTAAATGTGGTTTTATCTTGATCCTTTTGGGCTATCTTGGTTTGGTTATAGCTAGAGAAGCCATACATTACTGTATTGTGTGCCTTACCATTAGATCCACAATAGTGTCAATGCTTGGCAAAGGAAAGTCATCCTTTGGACATGCTTTGTTGACATCCCTAAATTCTATGCATATTTTGATACTTTTGTCAGATTTAGAAATTGGTACAATGTTTGAGATCCATTTAGCATAGTCTATAGGTTGGATGAATCCGATATCTAATAACTTCTTTAGTTTTGATTTGACTAGCATTGCCACATGTGGATTGATCTTTCTTAATTTATGCTTGACAGTTTTAGCTCAAGAAGAAATGGATAAGTGATGCATGGTTAGATTTGGATCTACCCCTAGCATGTCAGCATAAGACCAAGTGAAATTAATTTTCTTCTCCTTGAAGAATATGATAAAATCTTGTTGTTCTTTTTCTTTGAGTGATTTTGCTAGATGTATGGTTTTGACTGCTGCTTCAGTGTCGATATTTATTAATTGATTTGGCTCAATAAATATTGGTGACCTCTCCTGGTAATGCTCAGGAAGAGTGTCAAGTCTCCCATCCTTAGGTGCCTCAAAAAGGTTTTTACCTTTAGATACATCCTTTATTTTTACTTTTTTGTGATCTAATACTGTCATTAACTAGTTTTCCCCATTAGATTCTTTGTTTATTTCATTTTTGAGAATGAGAGACTTGGCACTCCCCTGATTGTAGATACCACTACGTTGTTTATTAGTGGAGCACATTTCTGCGTTGTCTGAGCATAGGTATTGGATAATGGATTCATCATTTCAAAATATTGGTATATCATGATGTTCGGGTTTCTCCCAATCTATGAGATCAGGATATATAAGCGGTAAGGAGTCATCATTATAGTTATTTGGGATATCGGTGAGGTCTATGATATTCTCGAGATATTCGATGGTACTTTCCTTGATAATGCCTTGTTCATATTGTCGTTGCTCATTCTCACTAGCCTCCTAGATATGTTGCGGTCCAAATTCAAATAGTCAAGACCTTAAGCCTTATCCCTCGTGAGAAAGGGGTGTGCATGCATGGATTGTATCCACATCAATATCTTTAATAACATCAGAACAACTATCCCACTCATATTCATTGGAATCAGTTTTAGAATCACTATCCTAGGTTACCTTGGTGTATCTGACAGGTATGTTGTATGGTGAGAAAAGATCACTGAAACTTGACACCAGTTTAGTAGCTTGTTCTAATTAAGGGCTGGTGCTTGTTTGTACTCTTCAAATTTTTTCATATACTATTTTCTTTCTATGAGTAGCAATTTCTATAGGTTGTGGCTCAACCTTGGTTTGATCAAGTTCTTGTACATGATGTACTTTTTTATAAGAAGCCTCCTCCTTTTGAATAGCAAGTTCTTCTTGTCGTCTTTCATTTTCTTGATGCTTTTTCTCCTTCCTTGTCTTTTCTACTTCTTGGTGTAGTTCTTCTTTCCATGAATCTTCATTATAGTTTCTTTTCTTTTCATTGAGGTTTTCAATAGTGATTTTTCTTCTGCACAAGTGGAACATGTTGCCCATACCCAGGTCCTATTTTGTCTCTTGTAAATTGTGAATGAAGTTGTAGGGGTTCTAGGATGCCTTCTTGGCACTTTCCAATAGGTCCTTTTACTTTTCATCCTACTTGTTGCATGATTGAGAACCCATTTCCATACTATTTTATTGGTACGACCACTTCTATGGTAGCAACTCTAATTTCTTCTTCATCTTTGTATAGCCAGCTAAGTATATCTTTATCTTTTGATTCTTCATCCAACATGCCCATTTTGATAAATTTAAGATCAAACTTGGTGATGGGTTGTGTTTCCTGATGTCTTGATGTGAAAGGTTGTCCATAAGACCTTGATGAAGTTAGAAATGTAGATAGACGTAAGGGTTTAAAAGAGTACTCCCCCATGCCTTGGTCCTTTATTTTTATCTTTTGGTTGAAGTCTATGGATAGAGACTTCAATCCTTATTAATGGTTGGATTTTGAGCAAGCTTAGGCCTCCCTATTGTGTGGAACAAGGCTATCTTGAGCTACTCCCATAGAATTGCAATGCTTAAAAGGGTTGTTATCCATAGATATTGAAATTTCTTATCCATTATAGGGGAACTTGATACATTTATGGTAAGTGGAAGGTACCGCTTGCATTTTATGGATCCATGGACAATGCAATAGTATATTGTATGACAAGTCTATGTCCAAGACTTGGCACATGGTGTCTCTTTGTACATGACCTACCTGAATGAGTAGTATTACAGTTCCTTCAGATGACCTCTCTTCATCATCATAAGCTTTGACAGTGATTTTATTTTTGGGATCAATAGACTACTCAGAGAAGCCCAATGCATAGATAAGATTTAGAGTACATATGTTGAGACCAACTCCTCCATCTATTAATACTCTTTTTACCTGATGTTTATAGACTAAGACCTCGATATGTAGTGGGGTATTATGTAGATTATTCAAAGAGACATTGCCCTATTTAGAAAAAGATATATTGTGTGGCACCGTCATATCGGCCACCATGGCTTGGAATCAATCAATATCTAGATCATTTGGGATGGTTGTTTCAATAAGAGATTTCTCCAAGGTATCCTTGTATTTTGGCAAAAGTTTGAGTAAATCAAGTATAGATATCTGAGCGAGAGTTCTTTTTAGTTGGTCAACCAAGTTATATTGAGTCTTGGGGAGAGTTGTTGATGTTGATGTGCTCCCTTTCAAGACATATTTATGCGCTCTTGTTGTCATATTTATCGATGCATGTTCTTGTTTGTTTTTTATTTTTATTAAATTCACTTGATTGTCACATGCTGAGGTGTGATTGATGGTGTTTTCATATATGTGATTAATACGAGCTCCTCCCTTGTTGTAATTAGGAAGAGGATTGTTGAAAGCTTCATGGTCACTATTAGTTTTATGACCATCGACCATTAAGTAGCCCTTGTCTATCATTTCTTGAACTATGTTCTTCAACCTCATGCAATCATTTGTGTTATGCCCCTTGTTTCAATGATAATCACAATAATGTGAGTCTTTCCACCATGGTGGTTCTACCTGGGGTTCAAAGCTACTTGTGGTTGGCAATGTGATGATATTATTTTCCAATAGCTCTGAAAATGCTGATTCCAAGGTTTCTGCTAATGGTGTGTATATTCGTCGATACAAGGAAGTATTACTATTGCCTCTTTGGTTTGTGTTGTTCTCCTGATTGTTGTTGTTTTGTTTGCCTTTGTAATTTTTGTTGTTTGACATTTAAGCTCCTTGGTTGGTATTCCGTTGATAAGTGTTAGTGCCTTCATTAGCACCTTTTTTATCATTATTGGATGGTGGGTTGCCTGATAAAGTCAGCTCTATTTGTTTAGACTTAACAATGTTGGCATTGATTTCCCCATCATTAACAATGCTTTCATTCATTTTCCAAAATCTAGACTTGTCTGAATTGTTGTTATTGTTTTGATTTTTCAAGGTGCTATTGTTTGATTAATTGACACCTTTCAAGAACTTCAATGTTCCTTTCTTGATGGAAGCTTCCTCTAGTGGGATACCATTTTCTATTAATTTTGCAAAAGATGGTATACATTGTAGTTGGAGTTGATAACTAATTTTATTATTCAGATTGTTTATGAAGATTTACATCTTTTTTTTTTTTCCAAGCACATCTCGTGGGTGCCTTGAGACCATGTGCCTCCATCTATGTAGATATGCCATGAATGTTTTATTGTTATTTTACTTTATTTTACACATATCCAGCATGGTGAATGCATGTTGGATGTTATAGGAGTATTTGTTATGAATTTCTTCATCAACTCATCAAATGATTTGATGGGAGGTGTGAGTCTTGACAACCACTCCATTGTTTTCATCATAAGAAAACTCTAACCTCATGGGACAAAATTATCGAATGTGATAATGGGGATCACTCTTACCATGGTATTTGTCATACTTTGGTCTATCCAAATTTGGAGGAAAAGGTACCATGTTCAATCTCCTATGAAAAGGATAAGGAAAAACATCGTCTAATGAATATTGTACCATGGTTCCTTATTACATGTCCTACATTTGTCTTTGGAGTGTCTGGAATTGTTGTGTAAGAGTAGCTAGGGGAGGATTTGTCCTTTGATGGGGAGCTTCCCCTCGTTCATTAATTTTTTCCCTATTGTGGGCATGATCTTGTACATAAGTGTTGTCTTATTCATGGGTGTGATCTTGGTTGCATATATTTTCTTAATCATGTGCCTCTTCTTCTCTCTCTTATTATTGATAAGCATAGTTTCTCTCTCTTGTTCTTGAAATTCTCTCATCTATATTCCTTAATTTTTTTGCATCAAAATCCTAAGGAATATTGACTCCTTTTCTAGTTAGCATGAGTAGATATTTTTCCTTATCCACTTCTATAAGTCTTTCTACGAGTTTTTGGAAAGACATGTTCTCTTGACATTCTTGGAGAAGATCATTGGTGATCTTTGTTTCGCCCTTATTTGCATATTCATCAAAAGGATTGGATAGTCTATGACTCATACTTGATTATGGTTGTGATTCCTTCTTTTTGTTTCTCTAAGATTGAGTGACATCAAGCATTAGTATATCTCTATCATAGTGAATTATTATTCTTCTATTGGGGTTCTTGGTGGAGTTGGTAGATCATGCCAAGCCTCGTTATAAGAGATAAGAAACTTTAGAAACAAAGCAAGGTTAATCCTTCCTCCACTATTAAGGCATTGGATGAATTCTTTTTTTTGAATGAAATACCTACTTCTCAAAGGTTCTTTGTCAAATTCGTTGGTTTTTCCTTGGATATACAACCACATATGATGTAAGAGTATGGGATGTGATGTAAATAGTTGATTGTTGATGTAGAGAAATTTATTCCTCTTGATAAGTTCCTTAGAACTAGGTTGTCTCTTCTTCAACTTAGTCTTTTGATTAAGACTTATTCATCTCAAAATATGGGGAGTTGTCATAAAAAATGATCGATTGTTTGATGTTGATGCTGGATATGGATACTTTGTTTTGGATACTCAATTTTACTTGTCAAGTAGAGGTTTACTTTGATTCACCTATACTACAAAGTGTATCAAATGATACGAGTCAAGTTTCATTATGTAGAAACTTAATTTGACAACTTAAGGACCTAACTAGGTATTGATGTTAATAATATTATTGTATGATGGAACTCTTGATCACTCTATTGGATAATCCTTAATATTGGTGGATGAAATATGATCTCAAGATAGTTGATGATTTGATACCTCTTCCTAAAGGTGCTTCGTTGGAGTTGGAAATTCTATTTTCTCTAAGGTTTCTCTTTGCTCTTTCTTTTGAACTGATTGTTGTATTGGTTGATTTGCAAGATGTTTTAATATTTTTGACAAGAACACATAGCACACATGAAAACAAGGATTATCCCTATGCTAAACATTTAATGTATGTTTTTGTGAGGATGTTCTTAAATCCTTGATGTTTGCACTGGTCTGATTTACAAGAGAAGACATATTGCATAGACACTTTATTCAAAGGTCATTGACAATATCATAACCCACTAGTCTCGATACTCCGTTAGCTCAAACAACATTATCACCCCCTAGAGGGCACCCATTTTTTTGCCATAAACTAACCCAAAGTGAATTAGTTCACAATTGGGTAGTTATCTTGGGAGATATATGGTTAGTAATCTTGGCGATGGGTTCTTTCCCACCCTTGCACTATGATATTGCCAATGTATGGCAACTACCTCAGCTCAAAGTCTCTATTACTATGGTTTGTAATCAGGCTTTTGTTTGGTCTTCAGTGATAAACTCCCTCAAGAGGCTTCCCAACCTTTAGAAGAAAGACTTTACATATATTAAAGATACTGGGGGAAGGCTAATCATTGATTAAAATCATTGGAGGGGACTTTCGTCAGCCTCCACATTTGATATAGTGAGTTGGAATACTTGAAAATAAATTCATTTCCCAATTAGGTTGTTCCCCTCTCACCATCCTTAATGGATCCCTAAGGGAAACTCAAGAGAGCAGGAATTCTAAAGGATTTAATTGATTTAAGTAAAAGAAAACATAAAAGAATGGTTTGGTTTTTTGGTCACCCAATTAAGGGGAGAGCATATACCTACCACTTTTGAGACAAGGAAAATAATTTTCATTTTATCCTTCAAAAGTAGTGATTTTTTGGGACCTATTTGTAGATGTTGCTCCAACAAGCATGGTGTTATTTTTAGTCCCACAAATCAATTTATTTGTTTAATCTAGGAGATAAAATCTTGGTTAACTTAAAATAATGCATGTTTGTTTGAGATGGAAATCGCTTTGCAAAATGAAATTTGGATTGTTCTTCTTAATCTTGCAAACAACTATTGATTGTGAATTTTTTAACCTTTGCCAGAAAATAAAGATTGTTGTTGTTCTTTTAATAACCCCAAAATTTGATGTGTGAGAATAACTTGCAACAAGGAAAATGTGAAGTTCTTTTTAAGCTTGTAAATTTGATTCTTTAAAAAAAAAAAATTGAAATGTGAGATTCTTTCACCAATCAAAACTTAATTTGATTATTTTTAGCTTGAAAGGAAAATGAGTTAATTTTAGCCAAACTTGAAAAAGTTGGAAAATTAGATTAAAATCCTACTTTAACTACTTCAACCCTACATAAAATTGTTAGACCTGCAAGAAAACATGTTAGAAAAATCAAGAATCACATGGGGGGCTTCTCCAAGCCTATTTTAAAATCTTTGTTACAAATTGTCTCTGTTAAAGTAGAAACTTGTATGAGGTTTCTCACTGATTCAAATGACAATTCCGATAGGCCCATACGAGAAAATAGTTTTCTCGTGTGACTTCAAGTATTAGCTCGTACAAGCCTAGAAAAGAGGTAGAGGATAGAATAACATAGGAAATAACTCTCTGTTTTCACTATAAACTCATACGAGTTTCTTCACAGGCCCATATGACAAATGGTAGGTTTCCATACAACACTTGTTTAACGCTTGTACAAACTTGTGTGAATCCTACGGAAAAATTGTTTGGAAAATATGGATTTTAGGGGTCAAGCCCTATGGTGGGTGCCAATTAATGCGTGGATAAAATGTGGGGGATGCCTACACCTTCAAGAAAACACAAAACAAACACACACATGAGACATTATGTTAATGAAATCAAGAAATTGAAAATACAAACTAATCTAATTGTTAGTCTAAGAAATCTCAAGATTGCTAAGCCTTTCCCACACTCCTCTATCTCTAACGATCTCTAAGATTCAAGGTGGTGCTCACTTGGAAGAGTGCTTGATCCTCAAGATGACAAACTAGAGAACGAGTTATGAATGATGATTATAGGATCAAAACTACTACAATTAAGATCCTAGCTAAGATGAGATGATGGATAAAGATGCAAGATGCAAGATGAAGATATGAAATGAGTTCCAAATTGAAAGATTAAGTGAACTAATTAGGCTAATATAAGGATGATTTATGAGAATGCAATGAAAATTATATGAATTAAGCTAGCAAGATACTCTAACATGTAAAAACTAAGCTATATTGCAATTAAAATGGCCTAAATGCTTCGTGATGCGGATTGAGCTACTGGATAACCTGAACAACACAATTAGACTATAGATTGGATGAAATAGAAGTGAATAGATAAAACTTTGGATTAATAAAAATTTTGATCCGGACAAATGAGGAAATAGAGTCTATTTATAGAGAAAACAGAGAAATGGATTGTTGAGGTTGAACAAATTCAACAAGGGCTAGGATTGACAATTATCAATCCATGTGAGGGATTCAATCCAATCCCAAGTTGATAAATTTCATCTTGAGAGGGCTTGAGAGATGCAAATAAATCATTAGATTCTAATTTAGCATTAGGTAAGCTTCAAGTGATGACATTGTTCGATAATTCTTTTATCCAAGGAAGCAGGCTATTCTCCAAGAGGTAAACTCTTGTGCAAGGATACAAGATGGTCAACTGGACAACCATCATGGGTAAGGGGTGTGGGCTTGTAAGAGGAATTAAATTCCTTTTGAAGACTTTGGAGACTAACTTTCTTCAAGAGGAAAACCACTAGTGGTCTAGGGGACAAATTTGTAAGAGCCTTACAAATTTGGGGGTATTCAATAAGTTACCTTGTTGAAAGGAGAAGGTCTTAAATGCATTTTAAAGAATTTATCCAAATTTAGGGATTGCACATGATGAGGAGAATTAGGCTAATTACAGGAGGATTAGAGGGATTGTATAAGAAATTAGGAGGGTAAGTGGAAAATGTAGGATTTGGCAAGTGGGGGGAAAATAAGAATTTTCGTAAATTAAAATGATTTAATCTAGCCAAAAGAGGATGCAACTTGCATTTGTAGGATTTCGCTAGTGGGGGGATTTACAAATAAATTTTGATTTATTTTAGATATAAAGGATATTTTAATTAAATTTATATTTAAATAAAATGGGAAAGGGAATAAATTTATATTTTTAATTAAATGTGAATTTAATTAAAATGGCTACAAGGGGGGGGGGGGGGAGTATTTGATTAAATGTGAATTTAATTAAATATCTTAGATAGAAGAAGGGTATATTAATTAAATCTAAATTTAATTAATAGGTGATTAGAAGAATAGGGATATTAATTAAAACTTAATTTAATCTATAGGAAGAATTTAATGATGATTAAATGAATAAAATCTATTTAATTAGTTGTGCTAGTTTTAAGTTTCTACATTATCCTCTAGAATTGTACTGTTATAGTTTCTTTAAACTATATACAAAAGAATGAAATATTCATATGTAAACAAGATCAAACTTGTAGAGGAAAAGAAAAGCATAGGATTATATAATCTCCTCCCATAGATATTATGATTTTATTAATTCTTTATAATGCATTTTCATTGTACCAGAGCCAATTAAGATTATACTAGAGATCTAATATAGAAGGATAATACTGTTTAGTAGGTAGTTTAAACTTTCTAGGCTGACACATATACCTCCTCATCAACATATAAAATTTAAAATAATTTATTTATTTGTGTTAATCTAATCAAATATATAGTTAATTAACTAGTCGAAGTGAAAATAATCTAATAGTATCTATATACGATATAAGTGCATGTTCTTAAATGTGATCATTACCATCTTACTAAGTTTAAACTTTGGCTACAACCTATAAATATTTTTATAAATTCTTCTATTAAATTTATAATTTCCTTTCAAATATCCATCTTACAATAAGTTCCTTAACAAGAAAGATCAAAATGTAATTTCATAGATATAATGTGTGAGTCATTTTTATTAATTATAACTCTGTATTCATTGTGTAATCCCACTATTTATTTTTATGATATTTTCAATTAAGTGAGCGAGGTTTTGAAAGGGCCTAAAACCTTAAACAAAGTATAGGAAATAAACAAAAATTCTAAACCAACCTAGAAACTATGATAGGTCGATGTCTGAATAAAGATAACTTCACATCCAAGAACATAGCTTGTGAAAGAGAAACATTCTTAGGTAGATCTAGTGTTTGAATTTATATCTATAATATTTTTTCAAATGTTTGCAGCTCATTATATTTGAGCATATAATACACGATTTACCTTGTATATATATTTATAACTTATTAAAATTTGATTCTAACAAAAGACTCAATATAATTTATTATTTATTAATATGTGAAAATATACAAAAATATTCTCAAATATGGTGAATATTTAAAAAGAACAAGATCATTTAGTTTATTTTTTAATGATCGGTTGTAAGAAGAAACTATCTACCAATTTCTCTAATTCCTAGGTGAAGGGTTATGTCATTATAGTAATTTTAAATTTTGAGGTCACTCTGGAGTTCATAGGCTAGAAAAATAGTTTGAGGTACAAAGGCCAAAGGGTAGAGAGAAGAAGCAACAAATACAATAAGGAATTCATGAATAAATTCCTCAAGGGAAAAAAGAGAATCAAAAGATACTACAGTGGTTATAGTAGAGCCAAGTTGCCTCCTCCTTGGGACCAACTAAGTTACTATGTTATGAAATACTCTACTTTAGAAGTGAGATTTACCACTCTCCATAAGTATCATTTTTCATTTCTTGATCATAGAAAAAATTGTGAATACATTTTAATTTTATTCTACATGCTATCATAAATTAAAAAAATATGTTTATGATCGATCAAATACTCCTCTCGAACCAAGGTCTTATTATATCCATCTAAAAATTTCAGTTCTGAATTACATCCCAACTTTCCCCCATTAGCTAAATTATGGTCAATTATAACAATGATAATTTTAAAGCCTATAACTACAGTTAAATCGATACTAAGGAAAAATTACCCAGCCCTACAATAGGGTTGACCCCATGTTTTATCAAATATCACTCATTTTATGTAAAACTTCTTAAGGTTACCCCTAAAAAACATGAAAACTAGTCTAGACCTAATAACCCATCCCTTCCCAAGAGATTTAAAAATTATATGAAATGCATCAAACCTAAAATTATAATGGACATTAGAGAGAATCGTGAAGAGAAAATTGATAAGAGAAAAAAGAAAGATAAGTAATGCTTTTAGTCAAGGTGGTAGAAGATCAATAAGAATCACTAAAACAACCAATGCCAAAAAAAAATGGTAAGATTCAAATTATAGATAATGAGAATAATTGGTACGAGAAGAAGACATAAATTTCCTCTAAATTATTTAATAATAAATCAAACCTTTGATTAGACTAGGTTCCCCTTAGCTGGACCATCAAAATTTAATTTCCAATGAAGGTGGTATGAACTTTTCCACTTAACATCCTTTTAGGTCATCTTGCTAAATCAATTATTGAGGAGACTACCCTTAAAAGGAATGTTTATTCCTTGCTACCTTTTTAGGACTAAGTCATCCTAGAAGGGAAAGAAATAGTCTAGTCTCCTGTGTTTCACATTATAAGCATTCACTACTTTTGAGATAGAGTTTTCAATATCACTTATAACATGATTAAATAAGCTTCTCTTGTTCCTAAATATCCTCCCCTTCATTTCCCATTAAATATTCCAAATGGTTATAGGTAGATCTATTTCCCAAATTATAGAAAAAAATGAGTCTTTGAACAATTGTGGCTAGGGCTCAAATACTATAGTTAGGCTGGAATGAAGGGGAGCAAATCAGTTGAACTTGTTAAGAAGCAACATCCAACATTTATTAGCAAAATCATAGTTGAGGAGAAAATGATTAGTGGATTCTATTTACTTATAAGACACAATTGAAGACTACAAAAAAACTAAGTTGATGGAGTCTCTCGCTAGTTAGGATTATTCCTTTGAGAGCTAGCTGGGAAAAAGTTTGAACATTTAGGAAGCCCACATCTATCTAAGAAAATGATAACTAACTTTTTTAAGATTAGGATTGAACTTGGTTACTGATAAATTCATAGCCTTCCTTTAATAATTAGCGCATTGATTTGGATTGAGTCCATATGATATTGTCCTAGGATAAGCTTAGATGAATACTCCTCTAGTTGAGGACTTTGCCCAAAATTGTTTCCCGGTTCTGAGGAGCATCTACCTGGGAGAAGTCTTTCCATTTGGCTATAACAATATCCTTGTAGCTTGAAATTGTAAGGTAATTAGATCCTATTTCTCCCAATGAGTCCTTTAAACGCCTCTTGATCTTTGACAAATTTCCTAGATTGTCAAGAGGGTTGTACTCTATATAGGAATCCTCCTAGAATCAAGCCCTTTTTCCATCATGAACTACCCAAGAAAGGTGAAGGAGGAGGATTTTTCTACAACTAATAGATAAATTCCACATCTGAGAGCCTTGAGGAAGTTCTGAAGCTATGAAAATCCTTTATGGATCTAAGGAATATAGGTACTTTGATGCAATGATAGAAGCCCATTTAGACTTGTTATTGGAAAACAATTTCCGAACCATTTTTGCACCAAGTGTCATGTTTTGTAAGAGAAGTTTAAGGATGCTTGTCCCTCCACCTATTTTAGAGATACAATATTTGTCCGAAGCGTGCAAATGAATGGTATCTTTTTTCTCCTTAGGACCTTTCTAAATAAAGTTCTTGAGGTTATACTATGTTTAAGATATATTTCAATATAGGAAGAACTTACATGATGTAATTTGGGCTTGTGGCCAGAATAGACTTGATCATGAGGATACAACTAGCTAATGAGAGCCAAGATTTTTTCCATGAGGAGATTCTATTTTGAATAGAGGAAGAGATGTTGGTCCAAAATATTCTCTTGTTTCTCCCCACGAGCAATGCGATACCTAAGTATTTGTAAGGGAGGGTATCGAGTTTGAAGCTCAAGTAGTTAGTTAGCTTAGCCGAGAGGGAAAATGAATATTATAGAGAAGACCTTAGATTTCAAGGCATTAACCTTTTGTCCCGATGGTGTAATAATTATCCACAACTTTTTTGATTATCTTAGCTTCACTTAGTCAATCCTCCCTCAAAATTAATGTATCATCTACAAATAATATGTGAGTGGGCACAATTTGCATATTGGAGAAGGTGATTCACCTATAGAGTCCCTATAGATGGTAGTTAATATTTCCCTACTTAGAGATTCTGCTAAAATAATGAATAGAAAGGGAGATAAGGGATCTCTTTACACCAGGTGGAGGAGAAGAAGCCACATGGACTTCCATTAATAATTCCAAAAAACATTTCTCCTGAGATATAAGATATGAACCATTTAGTTCAAATTTTAGAAAACCCAAAGCCATGCATCACTTATTCCAAAAATCACCGACTTACCTTATCATAATTTTTCATCTATCTAATTTTAGAATTATTTCCTTTGATTAACTTGATTCTCTAAGTGAAGGATTTTGTGTGCAATAAGACGGGACCCCGAACATTTGTTTACCTATGATTAATCCTCCTTTCTCCCTTGAAATAAATTTAGGAATCAACTTAGCCAATCTCAAAGAAATAGCCTTTGTAAAGTTTATATAGATAGTATTATAGAGGGAAGTGGGTCAAAATATGAAAAATGAGGTTGGAGATTGAACCTCGGGAATGATATTAGTAAGAGTAGTATTGAATTGCTTGAGGATACTACCATTACATCTCAATTCCTCTACTACATACCAAACATCCCAACCCACAAAATGCCAATAATTCTTAAAAAAATATGACAGAAAATCCATTTGGCTTTGGAGCTTTATCCAAGGGCATGGAGAGTACTATTTTGTTTTCCTCAAGAGTGAAGGATTTGAGAAGTTATTGGTTATCCTATTGAGAGTTCATCTTAGAAATGGTTTTTAGTAAATCCTATGAAATTATCAAGTTGGATGTTTTGTGGGGCTGAAAAATTATTTAGAGAAAAAGAGGACTACTTCCACTTAAATTTTATGCATATCAATAAACTATCAATTGAGGAGTTTCTAATTTGGAATACAGAGTTACTATCCCTTCTCATATTAACTGAAGAATAAATAATATTGTATTCTTGTCAACCTTCTTTTAGCTAGAGCTTCCTAGATTTATGTCTCCAAAAAAATTCTCCCCTCTTAAAATTTTCCTCAAGTTGAGATTGAAGATTCCTTTAAAGGTTATCAGAAGACTCATTTATGCCATTATTGATGATTTACTCATTAGCTGCCTTAAGATTATCCTCAATGTCTACTTCAGTCATGAGAATGTTTTTAAACACTCTACTATTTCACAATCTGATAGTTGCCTTAACGTGCTGAAAATTTTTGTTGAGTTGAAACATCCTAGAGCCTAGGACAAAGGGGGCACTTTGATGGCAATTGACACTCAATTGGTTGGTTTCGCTATGTTGTCATTGATGGAAACATGGTATTTCGGTTCCATTGTGTACTGGTAGACACTTCACCGACACCGACACCGGCACCAACACTAGTAGGATGGAAGGATTCCTTTGATTACAGGCAATGCGGGCCGACATGGTTTAGAATAAGGTTATACATATTGGAGGCCGAAATCTCTTGGATCTAGCATCAACAATTTATTTTGATATTCATGTATTTATGTTTTCTGGCCGACATGTAATTTATTATTATAAATATCTTTGTAAGTCGACATAAGATATGATAAATTGTATAGCGTATATAGGTCAGTTGGATTAGATTATTTTGAATATATATGATATGGTAGTGGTTATGTGAATGTGATATCATGTGAATATGCATTAGGAAGGAGATGTGAAATATATTTGAGAGATCATCTATGTGAGGATATTTATGTAAGGGTTATTCTGGTAGAGGGTTTAGGGTTTCAGACCAAAACAAACAAAGCTTAACCGAAACTGTATTCTAGCATAGAAGATGCTATCTTAGCAGTTCACTCATTTATCTAGATTTAAGTGTGGATTTATATGTAGTCATTGAGATTCCTTTTGTGATTGAGTAGTGTGCTCTAGGTTGTATGCCTTCCTGCAAGTGCGGGCCCCTATATTTTGTAATATCTCTTCATATCGCCAGTGAATTGATATTGTGGGTCACAAATCCCATCATGGATTTTCCTCTTTGTGGTTTACCACATATAATTTTGTGTGTTATAGTGTTCATTTATGTGATTGGCTTATTGTTTGCTTTACTTTTTTCAATTTTGTATGTACTGGTATACTGGCTGGTATACATGCATGTTTTAATGTTTTAATAAGGCTAAAATTAATCAAACTAGTAGAACATTGATTCACCCCCCCTCTCAGTGTTCTTGGATTCCAACAATTGGTATCAGATCCTTGTGCCTCGGAGGAAGTTTAATAGCTTGAGGAGGATCCTAAATCTAGAATCCATGGATATGGGTTTGGAAAAGAAACTTGAGATGGCACTTGGAGATTATGATGCTAAAAGATTGAAGAACATAAAGCTACAAGATGAATTAAATTCTGCTAAGGAATTCATTCTCGTCCTATAGGAGAGGTTGTCATCTGTTCAATCTAGAAGGAATGATCTTTTGCAAAATTAGGATGATGAAGAGAAAGATGCACTTAAGGAACAGTGTTAGAAATTGACTCACGAAAACATGGTTATGAGAAATGAAATGAAAGCTATAACTATGAGAATGTCTAAAGAGATTGAAGACCAAAAAAAAAAGGAAGAAAATCTTGATGTATCTCTGAAGAAATTTTTTTAAGAATGTGGTAGGTTGGTTCATCAGAATGATTTGTTGAGAACTGAGTTAATACAATCCTAGAGAAATGAACAAGAGCTTGAGAGACAAATGATAATTATAAGAAATGATCTGACTAGTGCAAGTGAGTATATAAATAAAAATTCAAGATTAGTTCAACACAACTAGATAAATTATTGAAAAGACAAAGGCAGATTGGAGATTCCAGTGGACTTGGATTTGAGCAAGGATAGAGTTCCTATACTGCTAATGAAGATCAAAACCATAAGGAACCGGTAAGGTAGTTTAATGCTTATAAATTTAATAGTAGATGTTTTGTTTGTGATAAGTTTGGTCACATGGCTAGGCAATATAGAAATAGAAGAAATCAAAACCCTAATCAGCTCCCGATCAATGTTCTAAATGTAATAAGTATGGATAGAAGAAAGCAGATTTCAAAATGAATGTTAAGTGCTATGAATGTGGAAAATTTGGACATATGGTTAATTAGTGCAAGTCAAGCAATTATACCGGTTTTAGCAAAGCAATATAAAGGAGCAATGTTACATGTTATGCATGTAATGAGGTTGGACATATTGCAAGATCATACCCAAATATGGCTCAGGAAGACTTAAGAACAATCAATAGATGGGAATGCACTAGTTACTTATCCAACACAGGAGGTTTCTCTTGCACTAACAGGTAGCTCAATCGGTAATTGAGGTAGATGCCTTAGAGGTAGGCAAAATTCATGAAGATGCTACATATGCCTCAGGAAGAGGTTCTGGAAGATGTTCCAAACATTAGAGATTCTTATCCGACATGGATATGTTTTTCTCGAGATCTAGTATCTTTCACTATAAGTCATTGATGTCAATGAAAGATTAGGGTTTTTCTTAGAGGATAAAAGGTCGAATTCACTTCATTCATGATCACCTTGCATTCAGAGCGATTCAGTGTGATTAAGAGAGACTCAAAGAGATCAAAGGATATTTAGTGCGATCAAATATCTTGTTGAGCGATTTCATTGGTGACTGAAAGAGTTTGTTAGGTTTTCAACGACAATGATTATCAGGTACTTATCTTTAATCATGGAAATAGGATCATCATCTAATCTTATCTTTGTTGCAAATCCAACTATTGTAGAGGTAAAGGACTGACTAAGGCCATTTTTCAAGTGGTATCCACATGTGGCTATCCTCGATGACTCGGTTGGAGCATTTTCTCATGTTCTAGAAGGTGGGGTTTACGATGAAGATGTTAGGGCTTACATACATCATCACATTTAGGATTTGGGGAAATCTTATAAAAAGGGCATGTACATGAGTGACCTTATGGGAGATTTTAGAAAGATCAAACCTACATACAAGCACATTGAAAACTTAGGGTTTACTAGAATTCTAGACATTTCAAAATTTGAAGATGAAATCGCTAGTTATGTTTTAAGAAGAGTACATGGGGAATTTTTCTAGTTAGATAGACCTGACAAGATCACCAAGGAAGACATCAGGTAACTCATTGGTTTTTCATAGGCTGAGCCACATCCAAATAAGAAGCTTTCTAATGATTATGTCAACAAAATCAATGACGCAACATCAAACATGAGATCTATGAGAATTGACACTATTATTGACACCGACATCAGATTTGGTAGCATGGTCATCGATTATAAGGTAACTCAGTCAAACCAATTTAATTCTGTTTCAAGGTCCTGCATTTTGATAGCTTACAAAATGATGAGATAAAATGAGAAATTAGATCTACGTGGTTGGATGTTGGATGAACTGTTAATAAAAATAGGAAAGATTAAAGGAGAAAAGAAAGGGACTTTCCAGTATGGAAACTTAATTCTCTGCTTAATATTATTTTTCATGAATGACAATCCTAGTTTTGGGAAGAGACAATAGGCATTTGATATCCCGGTAGGGAGACAATTGAAACAATCAATTGCTACATTGGGAAGTCAAAGAGATGATAAGGTATGGGGACACTTATGAAAGTGATTAAGCCCTAGAAGATCTGGATTGAGGAAATAGGCTACGAAGTTGATGCACAGATCCTTGATGCTTATGCAAAGATGTTGATTGATTCACCAGTTGATTAAGATGTGAAGCCTTATGGTACTACTAAGAAGAAGACAGAAGAGGTTGAAATAGAGTTCAAATGGAAGAAGAGAGAGAAGTAGGAAGGAAAGGTAAGCATGTTTGTAGAGAAGGTCCAATGGGACATTAAAGCGTTGATTAATGTTGTCTCAGAGAAAGGTAGGAAGAGGAAGGATCCAAAAGTACACATTGATCCTATTACAGCAAAGTCTGGATTTGAGGATGACACACCCTTGGATTTAAAGAGGGTTATAAGGAAAAAATAAAAGGAAACCAAGGTAGACGCTAAAAAAAAATGGTTAGGAGAGTTACATTCAAATTATCGGCACGAAAGAAAGCACCAAAAGTAACAACTTTAGCTCCATCCAGTACTGCAAAGAGGAAGAAGAAGGCTGACATTGATATGGCAATTCAATTCGGTAATGTAACTATTATTCCACCAAAAACTTGTACATAATTAGTTGATGAAATAACTAAGGATGGCATGTTAAAGAATGTACATTTTTACTATGATCATTTAGATAATGCTGAACAAAGAGAGGTAGAGGAGGCAGTATTGTTATATTTGGATATTTATAAGAAATCCTTGATAGAAATTGAAAACCAAGTACCGATAGAATTATATGATATGTTAGATGCTAGAAGGTTATTGGCAATACAACAAGACAAGCATATTAAAATTGAAGAGTTGTTATCTGTTTGTGTTTCTATTACTCTAGAGGAAATGGATAAGACACTTAAGGTTGCAAATAGAAAAATTTTTAACAACAAACATAGAATAGCCAGGCTTATGCTAGGAAGGGTAAATGAGATAATAAAGGATACCCAAAAGGCATGGGTTAAGTTCTTTGAAGAGAATAGAGGTTTCTTTAGTTCACCGAAATAAAAAACAGGCACACCCCAGTTGGATGGAAAGTAAAGGGTATTATGGGTGCTTCAGCCTCAATTTTGAAGAACATTAAGATTATGGAAATTAAGCCCCCGGTGGATACGCATGTACAGACAAATATTGAGACACCAGAAAATATAGAGAGTGAAAAGGTTGATATTGTACAGTATACTAATGTTAAGTATAAGAGTCCTTCAGATACAAATCTATAGGTTGAGGTTAGAGTTCCTACAATAGAACCGGCGGTTACAGAGACAACACCAAGTGGCAAAGCCACCAGTACAAATGAGGAAGCTATTAAGGATAGATCATTAGAGGAGAAGAAAAGGGAATCTGATAGGGAACTGGTAGTAGGTCCATCATTTTTATCAATTGACACCTCGAAGGCTACAAAGAAAAACATAACCAAGATGAGTCCTACTAAACCCATGATGATGGTTGCACATAAATTGATGAAGGAGGGATCTACAGATAAAGGGATTATTGATCAGTCCATCACTATCTTGTATAGACTAGTCCCCGAGTGCAAGATTGATAGAGTAGCGAGCCCATCTGATAAGCTTAGGACAATTACTAAGCATATTTCAAAGGATTTTCAATCCTTGCAACATATTTCAAACTGGCAACCACTGGAAAGGTTCACACAGGCAAAATGAGCTACATTTGATCAATTAATTGAGTCTAAGAGGAAGAAGACTGATGAGAAATTGAACTTGATAGATAATTGTTTGAAGCAATGTACAAATATTTAAAAGTTATGTTGTAATACAAATGTTCTTACAGCTAATGTGGATAAGAAGATTAAGGAATTTCAAGATAAAATTGCAGGTATAGCTAATTCTTTTGATGGATTGAATTCATTGACTATATCCATCATTCATGGTCAAATTTTGGCCTTGGAAGCTCAATATTCTATTCTTGAGAAGGAAAAAGACAAAATCATAAGAAGAGCCATAAGTCTTAGAGTCTTGGTGAGTCCCCAGTTGGATTCACTCAGTGCACATAAGAAGGAGTGTATGGATATGGTTGGGAAGCTCACATCGATAAAGTTAAGTGAGAAAGAATCATTTGCACATATGTTAAATGGACTTGTATCTATTTCTGACACTTTCAAATCTTGTTGGGATACTTATCTTGAGCTATTGGAGAAGGCATATCCGGAAATTTTCAAATTTGTTAAGCTCCCGTAAGATATTTTTAGGATATTCATTGTACAATATCTTTCATTCCTTGTCTCGGTTTTGGGTCTTTGGCATTCTTTTTAGAGATTTTGATGGCATTGGTGTCAAAGAGGGAGTGATATAGATGTGAAAAAAATAGGGAGTTGTATATGTGTATGGTGAAAATGGATAACAATAATAACAATATTGAAAGGTTAAATGAATTCAACCACAAAACCCTAGCCTAACAATCAATGAAGATCCACCATAACATATGAAGATTACCTAAGACAATGCAAATCACATGAAATCACAAAGATTATACCATCACATGTCCAATATGGTTTTGATCTCCATTCTTCCTATCTCCATTGATCTTGCTTGATATATTTGCTCTCAGATTTTATATGCACAAGAGCTCAACAAAGAACGGAATGTGGTTGCAAGTAGGATCGTAGTGTAGTCAATTGATCAAGTAGTTAGGGTTTGATAATGAAGGAAGCATCTCCTTATATAGAAGACACTATATGAAATGGAGGGATAAGATTGAGAGGTGTAAAAGGAGGTCGGCTAGGATTAGAGGGTAGGTATAAGAAATAGTAAAATAATGAAAGGGGTAGGTAGTGTAGGAATTAAGAGATGAATGACATGTGTCATGTGTAGAAAAAGATTAATGAATTAATTAAATAAATAAAGATTTATTTAATTAATAGAAGAAGTGGGATCAATTAAATAAATAAGATATTTATTTAATTTAGAAAAAGGATAATTTAAATAAATAAATGTATTTATTTAAATGAGAAATAAGGCTAGAAGAGGATAACTGAATTAATTAAATAAATAAAGATTTATTTAATTAATAGAAGAATTAGGCTTAGATAATTAAATAAATAAAATATTTATTTAATTAGACATGACAATTTTAGGTGTCTACATTTTGCCCCTCTTTGAGACAATGCGGCTTGTCGCGTTGTTTCAAAGAAGATAAGATGAACTGATACAAAGTTGCCCCAGTATAGGAATGATATGCCCCCTCGAGAGATTGGATGAAAAAGTCTGAAAAGATTGCAGACAATCTCTCGATAAGAAAGAAAGGCTAGAATGGAATGGTCGGATAAAGTGACAAAGTCACGGGATAATGAAGACTGACTCGGGAAATGAAGGCGAGGGCTAGGGTAGGCTATAAGATAGACCACGGGCAAAAGACATCCTCATTGTCATCTACACCTTCACGAGATCACAGTGCAGAGCGAGAAAAAGAGCAGCAGCAGTCAACAGCGATGGCTTTCGTACACAGATTCGACCGCGTTCACCGATTTCAGAGACCAGTAGAGTTTGGAGAGCCGGTAAGTACCACCAAACCTCCTCGTACTTTGACGCATTCAATTTTGTCATTAATGCATGCTAGTTAGCAATAAATGCGCTTAGGAATAGGGCACAAAAAAAAGTGCAAAAACGTGCAACCATGTCTGCGTTGGTGCCAGGCGCGTCTGTGTCCGCCAGGTGCATCTGTGTCAATGCCAGGCGCGTCTGCATCTGGGACCGCGTTTGTGTTGCATGCGGGCGCGTTTGCGTCCTGAAGGGGCGTTTGTATGCCAAAGTCGCGTTTGTGACAAATGTAGGCACGTTTATGTCAAACAGGCGTGTCTGTGTTGTTCAGGTGCGCTTGTGCAGTCTATAGGCACGTTTGTGAGTTAGAAACGCATTTGTGTCTGAAAATGCAAGGTTTTGTCTTCTAGGTCAAATCAGCAGTTCTGTGATGAACATACGCTGTCGATTGGATAAGCTGCTGAGAGGATACACTCAAGCAGGTCCTCTAGGAAGACTAGGATAGATCAAGGCACTTTGTGATGAATAGGGAGCACCGAGATAGAGTACTTTGTGATGAACAGGGAGTACCCAAAGTATGAGCAGCACTTTGTGATGAACACGGAGTGCAAAATGTGAGTAACACTTTGTGATGAATAGGGAATGTCACACACGTAGTACTTTGTGATGAACAGGGAGCACTACTAGGATAGATAGCAACACTTTGTGATGAACAGTGAATGTCACTAGAATAGATAACCATATGCATTTAGATAGCGAGTAGCATTTTGTGATGAACAGGGAATGCCACCATGACTGACATGATTGATTTGTTTGACTGCAGGAGTATTTGCCTATGCTAGAGTCATGGGAGAGATTCCCGTCCACACAAAGGTTGCGACCGGAGTTGTCTTTTCAGGATAGGGCTGCCATCGAGGAGATGGGTTTGAGACACGTATTGTATGTGCCTGAGTTTCGGGCAAACATGGGTTTGCTGACTGCGTTGGCCGAGAGATGGCATTCAGAGACATGCACGTTTCATTTGCCGATGGGTGAGATGACAGTCACCCTCGAGGATGTCTACCGGATTCTGCGTATACCGATCGATGGAGAGCTGATTCCATACGAACGCGATGGAGGCAGAGAGGCTTTGAGACAGGTGTTCTAGGATCTCGGACTAGAGATGAGAGCAGGACATGTGGCATGGGATACCATGACTGCGACAGGGTTAGCTTTACTAGCTGTGATTGGAGGAGCCATCAGTGGGTTCCTATGTCCGGACAGAGCGACACGGGGGTTGGCAATGGGCTGGGGAGGAGCACTAGAGACATTGGTGATGCAGCACACCAGATATGCATGTGGTCCATGTGTTTTGGCCCACCTCTATTATGAGCTTCACCAGTTTGTCTACCATGGATCAGTGGGACTGGGTTGTGGAGTGACACTTTTGCAGGTTTGGGCATACGAGCATCTGCCTATCACGCGGTCGATACATTTCAAAGGCAGGAGTCATGGACGGAGTTTTGTTCATCTGTACGACATGATCACGTCATAGCCTCGGATTGGCAGGTTAGAGTATTGGCGGCGAGTGATAGATGACATTGATGTCATCATTTGGAGGCCGTATCTGGGATGTGAGGAGTGGGAGGATGACGCAGTGGAGCTGCCTTACACCTTCAGGAGCAGATATTTGATTGGGTGGATGCCCTATATACTGGAGAGGCAGCTGGTGGAGAGGGTTGGCCGACAGTTTGGCCAGATCTAGAGGATGCCACGAGGCTCGAGTATGTATGCCCGTACAGTTAGGGATCAGGCGCAGTTCGAGCCGTTGTTGTCATATGATCAGGCAGTCACACAGCTAGCAGAGATGATACCCCTTCCTTGGGACATGTGGCCTGAGATTGAGGACGCCGGGATGGATGCAGAGTATATAGCGTATTGGGCAGAGCATCCATTCCCTCAACTGACAGATCCAGGAGAGCTACTCGATGGAGATGGAGGAGGAGATGATGATGATGATGGTGGGGGTGATGGGGGTAGAGGTCGATGGTGGCGGAGGGGAGTAGTTGGGGAGAGGAGGGTGGCACCTCAGAGAGAGGGTGGACAGGAGGGACAGGCCCAGGTGGTGAGGGGTCGCGGTGGAGTGCCCCTGCAGGTACCAGCAGCACAGGGTCCTAGAGCACAGGGACAGAGACAGGGACAGGTGCAGGGATAGGTGCCAGTATAGGCACCGGGACAGAGATAGGTACAGGGACCTAGGCATGTACCGAGATAGGTACCCGTTGAGGCACCAAGATAGGTACAGGGAGAGGTACAGGGGCAAGCACCCGCAGAGGGAGAGCCACGGGCAGAGGCAGAGGCAGAGGGGGTTGACCCAGTGGAGGCTGAGCTCCTGGATCTGAGGGAGATCTGCCAGGGCCAGGCAGATGAGATTCAGGATCTAGAGAGGGAGAGGGATCGGCTCAGGACCTGGCTCAGGGATACTGAGCGGGAGAGGGATAAGGCGATTCAGCGCTACACTGAGGCTGAGACAGCGCTGAGGGCAGGGAGGCAGGCGGCGGAGGACATAGGAGCAGGCTACGCATATGTCCTACGAGCCGGAGAGGAGATTTCCTACTGGAGGGACCTGTATTATGGTGTCGTGCCAGCAGATCAGCAGGCGAGGAGCTTCCATAGACTATCGCGGACAGCAACAGCTACGGGAGGGAGTCGGAGGAGACAGGCATCGAGTGGTGGGGTCATGGGTCCTCCACCACCACCAGACAGGCAGGGTGATCCTGGAGCGGGTCCTTCTAGGGCTCAGATTCCGTCGAGGCCAGGTGGCTCTGAGGGAGGGAGTTCATCATAGCCATAGAGGGCTCCCTTGTATCAGTACTTGTACCATTTTTTGTATTGTAGACACCTGGGGGTGATTGTAGCCATATGATTTTTTGATATCATTGTATCATGACATTTTTTATTATATATATGAGAGATGATTCATTTTTGCGGCAGCTATATGCATGTGTACCTATGTGATGAGATGTTCTTATGTGATTCTTATGATATGGATGCAAATATTTACATGATGCAATGCAATATATTTTTGTTCTTTTATGATTCTATATGTTATGCTAATGCAAATGTGAATGTATGTAATGCAGATGAATATGATAATGCAAGTGTAAATTGTGCTAACAGGTGTTGTGTGCAGGATGTGATGCAATTGTGATATCTATACGTATGTATGAAATGCTTATATGTGGTAATGCAGGTGCAACTATATGAAATGCAAATGTTTTTGGTGTGTCATTATACTCAGTCATGTGATAGCAGGCTACGAGGACTCGAGAAGGATGATGGAAGTCAATCAAGAAAGGGGGGATGAAAGATAGAAGATATGAAAGTGAAAGAGCTTCTTGTGAGTTATCATCATTGAGCTTTATTATGGCAAGTAGGTTATGACAATCGAGGCATGTGTTTGACCCAGAAAGTCATTGTACCTATTTGCATGGAGATAAGACAGTCTCGAACAAGGAATGCCCCAGTTCATACTAGACTCACAGTGTCCTCATATCCTTGGACAAGTCATAGCATTACTAAGAGACAATCTACAGACAGAGAATACAAATAGGTGACGATACCCCATCCTCGCCTTTCTAGTCAAAGACATCCTAGAGATAGAATCTCTAGTCAGAGACATCCTGGAAAAGCTAAAAGACATGTCACCAAAAAAGATGAAATCAAAAGAAAACCAAGACTCGACACCAACATCCACTGTAGTCCTCAAGTTTAGTGTTTCTTGTCACTTGTATAAGTCATGTTTGATTGTGGTCACAATGTTTACTTTCACAGAAAGGATAGATAGCACTAAACCATAATGTTGTCTGAGTCTGTTGAAAGATTTGATTTGTTGAAGCCCATTGTTGCTGCTGTGTCTCATCTGAAACTGACTGAATCCATGAAACTGATACTTTATTGTGGAGAAGATGAAACTTTATTGCGAATCTGTGATGCAAATGCTGCTTTATTGTGGATTATGCGCGGACAGACTGAAGGAAGCTGGAAGAAACTGTACTCCTCGAAACATGTGATGTCCTCAGTTCCACACCCATCACTAGACATAGGAATTACCTTAGCCACAGATAGGATCTGATTTATTATTGATGGAAAGGGATGAAAAGGAATGTTTATTATGAATGGCTAACTAATCTTGGGTAGATCAATTGACAAGCCATGATGGGAATGGGTAAGTTTGTTATGAACGCATAGGTTGTGAGTGTGTGCAAAGTGAAATGATGAAAGAGAATCCTAAAGGAGGGAGGAGCAATGTCTCTACGCGTGGCGATGGGAACCCAGTTTTCACCATGGTACTTGCCCAGGGCGCCACTGAAGTGGTTTTCACCATTGGATGAAATTATTTTTCTTTACTTTTTTTGATTTTTCAATTTTTTTGTGTCACAAGGCGCCTGTTTGCCAGGTTTTCACCAAGTAACAATTTTTTTTGTTTTTATAATTTTTTTGTATTTTTGAATTTTTTTTGATTTTTTTGTATTTTTGAATTAGGATATTCCGAAGAGCTATGTGTAGAATCTGCGAAGGTGCATGCTGTTGATAGGATCCTCCAAAGGTTCACCTTCTGTAGTAGAGAGCTGATATGCCCCAGAGCCATATACTGCTGTGATGATGTAAGGACCAAGCCAATTTGGTTCAAACTTGCCCTTCTTCTCTCTGTCTTGCTGATTCTTGGGGTTTTCTCTGAGAACCAAGTCACCTACCTCAAATGTGCGAGGCTTGACCTTGTGATTGTAGCTATGACTCATTCATTGTTGGTAAGCCTTGAGATGATTAAAAGCAATTTGTCTCTGTTCATCCAACAGTTCTAGTTCTTGTAAGCGAAAGACCCTGTAGTCTTCATCAGTGATGATGTTTTGCAAAGAGACCCGTAAAGAGGGTAACTCGACCTCAATAGGCAAGATGGCTTCAGCGCCGTAGACAAGTGAATATGGTGTAGCTCCTATAGGTGTGCGGACACTTGTGCGGTAGGCCCAAAGTGTAGGATTGAGTTGGATATGCCAATTACAGCCAGCGTCGTCGACTATCTTCTTGAGGATTTTAAGGATTGTTTTATTAGACGCCTCAGCTTGGCCATTACCTTGGGGGTAATATGGTGTGGAGAAACGATGGGAAATATTGAAGCGGTCACAAAGTTCACGAACATCCTGATTTTTGAAGGGACGCCCGTTATCAGTAATAATGGACTTAGGAATACCATATCGGCAAATGATATAGTTAAGGATGAAAGTAGCAATTTGTTTTCCAGTGACTTGTGTGAGAGGCACAGCTTCAATCCATTTTGTAAAATACTTTGTGGCAGTGATAATGAAATTATGACCATTGGAAGAAGGAGGGTGAATCTTGCCTATGAGATCGAGTCCCCACTGACAAAAGGACCAAGGAGACGCAAGTGGTTGTAGTTCTTGTGCCGACGCATGTATGAGGTCTCCATGAATTTGACATTACTTACATTTCTTGACAAACTGATATGAGTCTTTTTTCATATTGGGCCAGTAATATCCAGTCCTAATGAGTTTCTTGGCCAAGGTAGGACCACTGGCATGTGGACCACATATCCCTTCGTGCACTTCACGTAACGCAATCTGAGCTTCGTCGCTTTCTAAACATCTAAGAAGAGTACCATCTAGACCACGTCGATATAGGATATCAGCTAAAATGACATATCGAGAGGATTGGCGAATGAAAGTGCGGCATTGGTTGTTTGATAGATCAGGAGGTAAGATATTGTCGCGAAGGTATGTGAAGATGGAGCCATATAATTGGGATTCAGGACCAACGACACATATCATCTTAGTAGGCATTATCTCATATGAAGGAACCAACAGGTTGTCTACCAAGAACTCATAGCAGGTCTCATTTTGAGGTAGATCAATTAGTGAAGCAATTGTAGCCATGGCATCTGCAGCATGATTCTGCTCTCTTGGTATCTGCTCAAAGTCTATCTTTGTAAAGTGTTGTTTCAGATTATCCACCATTTGTTTATAAGGCAGTAATTTTTCATCTTTTGTTTGGTAATCATCAGTTGCTTGACGGATGACAAGTTGAGAATCCCCAAAAACACGAAGTTCTTGGATCTTCCACTGAACTGCAATTCGTAATCCTGTTGTTAATGCCTCATATTTCGCTATATTGTTGGTGCAAGGAAATGATAAGCGGTATGATTTTGGTATAGAATCGCCTTGAGGAGTTATAAAGAGAATACCAGCTCCTACCCCATGCTGTGTGTATGAGCCATCGAAGTACAGTTGCTATGGCTTTGCACGTGATATTGTTAGAATGGATTCATCTGGAAATTTTGAATTTAGAGGAGCATCATCTATCATGGGAGCATCTGCTAATTGATCCGCGATTGCTTGTCCTTTTATTGCTTTTCTGTCCACATACTCGATGTCGAACTCACTCAAGATCATTACCCATTTGGCCAATCGCCCAGTAAGTGTAGCTTTGTTGAGAAGATATTTTAGTGGATCAATTCTTGCAATCAACTTAGTCTTATGAGTGAGCATATAATGGCGTAATTTCTGTGAAGCAAAGACCACAGCGAGACATGCATGCTCGATTGGTGTGTAGTTTAGCTCATATCCCACCAATGTGCGACTGATATAGTATACTGCTTTTTCCTTGCCGTCAGCAATTTGTTGCGCTAAGAGTGCCCCCAGTGCTGTTGGAGTAGCTGAAATGTATAATAACAGTGGTTGATCCGGAACTGGTGGCATTAGAACTGGTGGATTTAGGAGATAGTCTTTGACCATCTGGAAAGCCTGTTGACAGTTATCATCCCATTTGAATTTGATGTTTTTATGTAGCAAGTGCTGAAAAGGATTGTACTTATCCGCCAGTTGTGCTATGAATCTTCAGATGGACTGGAGTCTGCCTTGTAAGGATCGAAGTTGACTGATATTTCTTGGTGGTTGCATTTCCAAGATAGCTTTGACTTTTGCTGGATCCGCTTCAATTCCTCTTTTGGATACAATGAATCCTAGGAGCTTCCTGGAGGTTACTCCAAAGACACATTTCTTAGGGTTTAATCTTACTTTGTATTTTTCCAACCGATCAAAGGCAACTGAAAGTATGTCCAAATGTGTATTTCTATCTATTGATTTGACCAAGAGATCGTCAACATAATCTTTCATAGTTACATGCATGAGATCATGAAAAATAGTAGTCATAGCTCTTTGATATGTAGCACCTGCATTTTTCAGCCCAACGGGCATGACATTCCAACAGAAAGTTCCCCACGGACAAGTGAATGATGTTTTATGTTGATCCTTGAGTGCAATTCTTATCTAATTATAGCCAGAGAATCCATCCACTAATGATAGCATTTCATGACCTGTTGTGAGATCAACAATCAAGTCAATGTCTGGTAATGGGAAGTCATCCTTTGGACAAGCTTTGTTGATGTCTCTAAAATCTGTGCAAATTCTAATGCTGCGATCTGGTTTACTGACAGGTACCAAATTGGAGATCCATTCGGGGTAATCAATTGGGCGTATGAATCCGACATTGAGTAATTTCTCAAGCTCTGCTTTGACTAGTAATGCCACTTGTGGATGCATTTTCCTTAATTTCTGTTTCACTGGCTTTGCCCCCGGTTTGACTGTCAAATGATGCATTACCAAATCCGGATCCAGTCCAGGCATATCAGCGTATGACCATGCAAAGTTGATTTGTCACTCTTTGAAGAAGTTTATGAATTTTGATCTTTCGGACTCTATTAATGATTGAGCCAGGAATATGTTGTGTGGAACCTCTTCTGTACCAATGTTTGTTTTTATAGTCTCCTCTACCAACATGGATGACTTTTCCTCATATTATGATGGGAGAATGTCAAGCCTTCCATCTTTGGGTGCCTCAGAGAGGTTTTCACCCTCAGATACGTCCTTTCTTTTTACTTTTTTGGGGTCAGATAGCGCCACAGTGTGGTTTTCACCATAAGACCCTTGATTTGTTCTTATTTTCACATTTTTGCGACTGGAAGGTCCAACACCCTCACCAAAATATGCCATGTTGTTGAGTTCTATGGTGTATCCTTCTTTGTGGTCCCCAGGGGGAAGATCATCTCGTATGCCAAGATAGTCAATAATAGCTTCATCATTCTGAAATGTGTCAAATTGTGCTGGTCCTTCATAATCCCAGTCAATGAGTTGGTGGTGAACAAGGGGAAGGCCTTTAATGTTTTCAGAGTTCGGGTATATCGAGGCAATCATCGAGGTCATCGATGGCACTCTCCTCATCAGTCTCGATCACGAGCGAGTCCAAATTATCATTACTAGTAGCGCATTCCGGAACAGGTGTTCTCATCCTATGTGATTTCAACCTAGAACCTCGAGACAAGGACTATGTAGACTCCTCATGGGTTGTTTCTTGACCAACTCTGAATTTGTTATAAAACTCCTCCTCTTCTGTGGGTTCATCTGGCTCTCTGAATGTCTCGGTGAGCTCGTAGTCACTGGAGGATTTGTCTGAACCCCATTCCCATTCGTTGGAATCTGTGGAATAGCAATCTTCTTGTTGAACTTTGGCAACTTTGATTTGTGATGCCTCTTCTATCCTTTTTGTGTGGATCTTGGAAGTCAGAAAACCAAGTC
This sequence comes from Cryptomeria japonica, assembly GCF_030272615.1. Lineage (NCBI taxonomy): Eukaryota > Viridiplantae > Streptophyta > Pinopsida > Cupressales > Cupressaceae > Cryptomeria > Cryptomeria japonica. Next base: position 204,103,489 of record NC_081411.1, on the reverse strand, counting down.
CCTTTGAGCGTTCTCTTCTTACAGTCAATTCAGGTTGTAGGGGTCCCATGACGCCTTCTTTGCGTAACCCAAGAGGGCTTTTTCCATCATACCCGAATTTTTGTAGAATCTTGAAGCCTTTGCCATATTTCTCACAAGGTATATTGATCTGATCATGTGTGTCATCTTCAATGTCTTTATAGAGCATTTTGTATAAATCTTCCTCTTCCAGTTCGCCCCATCTTTGAAAGGTAGTAGGATCCCATTTGAGCGTCATGATGAATGTTTGCTTGTTAGGATGTGGCCTTCCAAATTCTTTTGGATAGCTCATGACTTGTCGTAAATACATGGTCTGATTTAAAGTGTATTCTCCCATGCCTTTGTCCTAAAATCTGCCTTTAAGTTCACCTTGTTTTGATGTCGAAGGTTTTAATGACTCAGGGTCAATGTATGCCGAAGAAGGAACAGCTTCACGATTACTAGGAATGATGGTCTCCGTATGTGATCTCAGGTTATTGCAATATATGAACGGATTAGGATCACCGTTAACTGTTACCTCGACTCCATTATGAGGAAACTTAATGCATTGGTGATATGTCGATGGGACTGCCCTCATTTCATGAATCCAAGGACGTCCTAGCAATATATTATAAGTGAGATCTAAATCCAGGACTTGACAAACCACATCCTTTGTAAGTGGCCCAATTCTTAGAGGTAAGGTGACCGTGCCCTTGGATGAGCGTTCTTCATCATCATATGCCTTGATGGTAATTTGATTCTTTGAATTCACATCTTTATCGGAATATAATGGTGCTCAATGTACAAATGTTTAGACCAGCTCCTCCATCTATCAGAACTCACTTTATTCGATGCTTGTGTATGAAGGCTTCAATATGTAATGGTGCATTATGTGGCTGACTTATGGAGGCGTCATCAGCTTCTGTGAATGTAAGGGAATGTGGAATGGATAGTTATCCCACCATGGCTTGAAACTGGTCCACGTTCAGATCAGTAGGAACAGCGGTGTCTCTCAAGATTTTGTCAAGAATAGCTTTATGAGCGGGGGATATGCGTAAGAGCTCAAGGATGGAGATGAGCGCGGGTGTCCTCCCTAACTATTCTACAAGGTCATACTCAGGTTTAGTAGATGAAGAAGAGGTGTTTTTAGTGGAGGCACCTGGCAAAGTAATCTTACCTCGACGAGTTGTAACATGACATTCAGAGGTAGGCTCGAAAGAAGATCCAACACCTCGTAGGACAATCTTGGGTCTCTAAGGAGGATTCTTAGGATTTTTGTTCTTGATGGTAATAGTAGAGATATGATTATCCATTGAGATGTGATTGATAGTTGAGTCATAGTTGTAAGGTGCTCTAGTATAGTTGGCCTGATCATCTGTGACTTGGGGTTTTCCTTTGTCATGCTTTGGGAATGGTTCCTTAAACATCTCATGTTCTTGATTAGATGAATGTCCCTCAATCTCAATGTCACCTCTATCAACGAGATCTTGCACGATATTCTTCAGTCGATGGCAATTTCCTGTCTTATGACCCTTGCTCTTATGAAACTCGCAATACTCATCATCATTCCACCAATTTGGTTTGACCTTTGGTTCATATGGAGGAAAATTTGGAACTGTGATCACTTTGTTTGCCACTAGCTTTTTGAAGACTGATTCAAGTGGTTCTCCCAATGGAGTGTACTTCCTTCATGATCTGGAAGTTGTTTGAGTATTCACTTGATTGTTTGTAGAACTTGATCCTGAAAAGATGAACTTGGGTCTCACTGTATTGGCATCAACAACGCCATCGTTGACTATGTTCTTGTTTTTATTCCAAAATCTTGGCTTGTCTTTTCCTTTAAAGTCATCTTTGTTTTCCTTGAATAGCTTGATGACTCCTTGTTCAATTAGGACCTTTTCTGTTGCTAAGCCCTTTTCAATAACATCCTTGAAGGTGGACAAACAAGCTTTCCTTAGATCATAGCCAATATCCTTGTTAACGTTTTGAGTGAACATTTCTACCATTTGTTTTTGGGGAATTTCACAAGAGCATCTGCTAGCTAGATTTCTCCATCTTTGTAAAAATGACGCAAAAGACTCTCCCTCCTTTTGCTTAGTATTGCACAAAGTAGTGACTGAGATATCTGTTTCTATTTTGTAGGAGAAATGCTGAATAAATGCCTCTGCTAAGTCACCCCATGACTTAATACCAGGAGGTAATTGAGAGAACCATTCCATAGCCTGATCGCCTAAGCTTTGCAGGAATAACCTCATCAAATATGTTTCTTCTGCCGCTACCTCTATGCAAGCTATGAAAAATTGTCGTATGTGTGCCTTGGGGTCTCCCTTTCCTCTATACTTGTCAAATTTTGGCGTCACAAAGTGTGCCGGAAATGGAAGCATTGGAATGCTCTTATCAAATGGATAAGGACATATGTCTCTCATAGTGTATGTTGGTTTTGGTGTACTCATGTCCTCGATTTTCTTTTGTAAATCTCTGATTTGTTGCTCCAAATTATTCTTAGGTGGCGATCGATTTCTTGTAGCATACCCCATGTTTGGGACACCAACTTGAGGAGGAGCTTGTTGCATGTATGGATGATATTGATCATAGACATGTTCATATGGAGGAGGCCTATATTGATGCAGCATATAGGGAGCACTTGGTATAGCTTCATGTTGAGGAACCCCATATCTATTTTGTGCATATATACCATATTCTATAGGCACGTCGGGTTCTATTGTGTTGCCCCCAAATTTGACATGAGGTTTCCTTATGTCCAAATTTTGAGCATGCCTTTGAGTGTCCAATTGTTTTGATTGATCCACAGCTTGAGCATGTGATTGAGCATATCTATCTGCATAAGGCTTCCATAATGGTCTGCGAAGGTGAGTATCATATGTTTGACCATGTGTATGTGGGACCTCTGGTTTTTGAAGCAAGGCTGATGGTGATTCAGGTACCATGTGTGGTCCTCTATTTCCTCCACTATTGGGTCTCCTTTGATCCATGTTGGAGTGATTTTGTTGCGAGGGTCAGTTTTCCATAAGTTGAGACATGTCAAAGTCATGAGGTATTTTAGCTCCACTTTGTGCCATCATGTGTAAGAAGTATTGTCTATCCCTCTTCATTATCTCTTCAACCAATCTATTGAAATGAGGATTCATTATGGATTCTTCTATATCTGCTGATTGTATTGAAAAGTTGTCCACATTGTCATTATGTGTAGCCTTGTTGTTTGTAGTGTCTGCGTTTTCCACATTTGGAATGTGTCTATAAACATCCATGTCAGGCAATGTAGTGTGCTTAGGATTGAAAAATAAATCATTGTCATACTCATAAGAACTCATGTTGGCGGACTCTTGAGCTTCTTTAGCTTTTCTACTAGATTTTTGAAGACGGGTTTCAACCATGAACTAGGTGTTTGACCAAGATGTGAGAGACTAGATGAAAAATGGAAAGAGTATGGAAGACCAAGAGTTGTATGGAGTGTAAATGAATTTGAAGTTTACTTGCAAATGTCCAAAGTGTAAGACCAAGTATGTAAGTAGTAGAGTAGGTGTGACTTCCAAAGAGAGGATAGTTTCTCTTGATGAGGTAAGTTGACCTTGACTCTAAGTAAAACCAAATGAGACCCAAAGGTAAGAAACCTTGATGAGGGACCACTTAGCAAAGTGTTGTTGTATGTAGTGTGTTGACAAAGTATGATGAGGACAAGCAAGTGACCTTTTGACTCAAGTTTAGACAAGTGTGAATGTAAAATGAGATGTGAAGCAATGATGGACTATATGAGACCCAGAGACAGGTTGAATGCTAGATGAAACCTGAAGAAACAACCTAGGAAGCTCAAGTATTCCGAAAATGATTTCTCTTGTTTGTTGGAATCTGAAATTTTTTTGCAATTTTGAACATAGACGTGACTGTATCCTACACAGACGCGGTTTCCTGACACAGATGCTACTCTGTTTAACCCAAACGCGCTTCTGCGATTTTCTTGTTTATGTTTGCTGGACTGTAAAGATTTTGCAATTCTGGACACAGACGCGACTGTATACTGCACAGACGCGGTTATCCGACACAGACGCTACTCTGTTTAACACAGACGCTGCTAGACACATAGACGCTATTATGCCCTTCACAGATGCACCTAGATGACTCAGACGCGGTTAAAACAGACACAGACGCGTTTCTGTAAACTTCGTGCAATTTTTCCAATCTATGAAGTTGTTTTGCTGTGACCAAATCCGACTGTTTGACTGTTTTTTGTGACAAGAGGACACAATGTTGATGAGGACTCAATGTTGATGAGGACTCAATGTTTAGACTCCAAAAGTGTGTTGTTTGATGTAAAATGTTTTGCATACACTTGAAGACACAAAAGACACAATGTTTTGTTGTTTGGTCTTGAATGTTTTGAATGTTTAACATAAGTCAAGCACAATTCTTATGGCTGGCCAAGACAATAGTTGTTGATCCCACATAGGGTTTTACCCCCGAGGCTACGCTATTCAGAGCGGATACTTAGATGCTTGACCTCACTGGCTCCACCCTCGGCACTCACTTCTTGGGTCAGCCAAGCATCAGTCCCCATGAAAACTCCCCATGGCGAACTTTGTATCTCTACTAAGAATCATATGTGTGTGGGCCGCTACCAGAGGTCCGACCTCCTGCCCCAACAAATAGAAGGATTTGGACCTCTAAAACAAAAAGGTGCTAGTAAGGGCATCCGCTTGTGTGGCCATACATGCGGCACTTTCAGCTCTGTAAATACAGAAGGCTCCCAGCCGGTAGGGGTTACACCCTACAACTGATCAAATAAATTTGATCAAACGGGTTTATGGGGAGACATAGTGTCGGTATGAACTAATCAGCACACGTTATCCATAGTTTTCACCATGAATACATTTGATTATAGTGGTTGGGATGAGGTGGGTTTTCCTCGCTACCACTTGGGTCGTCCTCTTCTCACTAGTAGTCCTAATGACCACACGGGAAGACAGGCCCTCTAAGGAATAAACAAAAAGAGCCTATTGCTCAAGACACAAAAGACAATGATTCAATTTTAGTGCACCAATGGAAGTGTTTGCTAGTCTATGAAAATAAGGCACACAACAAAATTTCAAAAAACCCTAGCCAAGGACCTGCAACAAAATTTGTTAGTAGTTTGGGTTGTTTCAAATGATCACCCCTTCCTGCAAGCACACAAGTTAGGTAAATTTTAGAAACCCAAAAGACTTTGTGAAAGAGGGGCCTTCAACCAAAATGTTTTAGCTTCCAAGGTGAGCTGCACCAACTTAGTTAGCTAGATCTGAAAGGGTTAGTCCAAAAATAAATCCAGATCTAAAACCCTAAGTGCGAAATCCAAAAATTGAATCAATGAAAATTTTAAAATTTCAAAACAGTAAAAACACAGACGCTGTTACCCCCGACACAGACGCGTCTGTATGACACAGACACGGTTCTATGACTCATAGATGCAGCAAAAAAACACAGACGCCCTTCTCCGACACAGACGCAAAAAGAAATAACGCAGACGCGCTTATGCAACACAGACACCCCTGTCTAAAACCTACAAAATAAAACTTGTCGAAAACACAGACGCACTTCCCGATTCTGCAGACGCTCCTGAAAATCAGAGACGCGGTCTGAATGTTCGTAGACGCGAAAAAAACCTAAAATGTCGTCGAAAAATGTCCGATCTGCAACTTCAAAAATGCAAAATCTGCAACAAAAAAGGTTAAATGCAAAGGGACAAGAAGTCCCACCAGGCGTGCCAAAATGTGTATGGTGAAAATGGATAACAATAATAACAATATTGAAAGGCTAAATGAATTCAACCACAAAACCCTAGCCTAACAATCAATGAAGATCCACCATAACATATGAAGATTACCTAAGACAATGCAAATCACATGAAATCACAAAGATTATACCATCACATGTCCAATAGGGTTTTGATCTCCATTCTTCTTATCTCCATTGATCTTGCTTGATATATTTGCTCTTAGATTTTATATGCACAAGAGCTCAACAAAGAACGGAATGTGGTTGCAAGTAGGATCGTAGTGTAGTCAATTGATCAAGTAGTTAGGGTTTGGTAATGAAGGAAGCATCTCCTTATATAGAAGACACTATATGAAATGGAGGGATAAGATTGAGAGGTGTAAAAGGAGGTCGGCTAGGATTAGAGGGTAGGTATAAGAAATAGTAAAATAATGAAAGGGGTAGGTAGTGTAGGAATTAAGAGATGAATGACATGTGTCATGTGTAGAAAAAGATTAATGAATTAATTAAATAAATAAAGATTTATTTAATTAATAGAAGAAGTGGGATCAATTAAATAAATAAGATATTTATTTAATTTAGAAAAAGGATAATTTAAATAAATAAATGTATTTATTTAAATGAGAAATAAGGCTAGAAGAGGATAAATGAATTAATTAAATAAATAAAGATTTATTTAATTAATAGAAGAATTAGGCTTAGATAATTAAATAAATAAAATATTTATTTAATTAGACATGACAATTTTAGGTGTCTACAGTATACATTAGGGGGACATATGGAGACAGAGAAATATGGAGTATAATCATAGATGAATATTCAACATAGGGTGAGCAGGTAGGATGGAACCAATAGATGAAACCATGATCATTTTTTACATGTTGTCATCAATGCCAAAGGGGGAAATTGTTGGAAATTGACACTCAATTGATTGGTTTAACTGTGTTATCATTGATGGCAACATGGTATTTTGGTTCAGTTGTGTACCGGTAGACACTTCACTGATAAACACTTCACCGACACCGGCACCGATAAGATGGAAGGATTTTGTTGATTATCGGCAATGCAGGCCGACATGGTTTAGAATAAGGTTATCAGTATTGGATGCCAACATCTCTTAGATCCAACATTGGCAATTAATTTTGATATTCATATATTTATATTTTATGGCCGACATGTAATTTATTATTGTAAATATCTTTGTAAGATAACATAAGACATGATAAATTGTATAGGGTATATAGGTCAGTTGGATTAGATTATTTTGAATATATATGATATGGTAGTGGTTATGTAAATGTGATATCATGTGAATGTGCATTAGGAAGGGGATGTGAAATATATCTGAGAGATCATGTATGCGAGGATATTTATGTAAGGGTTATTTTGGTAGAGGGTTTAGGGTTTTAGATTGGAACATACAAAGCTTAACCAAAAATGTATTATGGCATAGAAGATGATATCTTAGCAGTTCACTCATTTCTCCATATTGAAGTCTAGATTTATATGTAGTCAGTGAAACTCCTTTTGAGATTGAGCAGTGTGCTCTAGGATGTAAGCCTTCCTGCAAGTGCAATCCCCTATATTTTGTAATATCTCTTCATATGACCAGTGAATTGATATTGTGGGTCACAAATCCCACCATTGTTTATCCTCTTTGGGGTTTTCCAAGTATAATTTTGTGTGTTATGGTGTTCATTTATGTGATTGTCTTATTGGTTGCTTTACTTCTTTCAATTCTATATGTACCGATATACCAGTTGGTATATGCATGTTTTAATGAGGCTAAAATTAATCAAACTAGTAGAACCCTAATTCACCCCCCCCAGTGTTCTTGGATTCCAAAACACTTTACAACCAAGTTTGAACCAATTTTCCCTTTTTGTTTTGATTTGTTGAAAGCTAAATATGTTTGTTGATCCTTTGGGTCTTTAAGTAGAAAAAAATTGTGCTGTTTGAATATCTTTTTATGTCCAATTTGTTCAGTAATACTAGATGAGAGGGATGTAACAATTCTATCATAAGTCTTAGTAATACTAATCATGTTGAAGATCCTTGACACATATCCAATGCCATTCCCTAAATCTGACTCGTCCTCATCAACCTCGCTATATATAGCATCTGAGAGTCCTCACCACATCCACTTATTGAGCCTTCACATAGTGTTTTGGTCATCACTGTCACCATATATATTATCACATGCTACCTAGTATATGCATCTATATTTCTAGCTAGATGTGTAAATGTACTATACGAAGGGAAGTTAACATTGGTAGATAAAATTGAAATTGAGTAGGCATATGTCTGGTAGTGATAATAATAGACAAAATGGAAAACTGTTATACATAGCAGTTAGTTCATCCTATGTAGAAAATAAAATATTGTTGAAGTACAAATTTTCATAGAAGGAAAATAGAGTAGAAGATATGAGAGTGCAATGTAACAAGAATAGCTCCATCAAAAGTGAAGAACAATATCTAGTAGTTGTAAAAAACATTATTGACAATAACTCTAGATAGGTGAGGAAAAGAATTTTGTAATTTGAAAATGTTATTTTAGAATGAAATATATAAATTATTAAGTTTCATTCCTCTACATTTTTCTCTGAAGTTATTATGTTTGTATTTATTATCAAATATTTGGTATCTCTATGTTGTTTTCACAAACTACAAGCCTCACTTTTTTTTTAATCTTAAACAAAATGGGGAAATGTGCAATGCCATTTATTTGTGTGATTTAAATTTTATAATCAACATGTTTAATCTAGCATGTCATAAAAGACCACTAGAATGATTACCCTCTTCAATAAGATTGGAAAAGCTTCTTAAAATAGCTAATCTTAAATTTGATGGTTTCTTTTCAAACAAGTTTCAAAAAAAATTTGTCTACTAGATTGATAGGGTGACATAAACCCTGATAAAACTATAGAAAATAACCAAAAAAAAATGTCGCTTATAATTTAGTTATAATATTTAGCACCCAAACATCATATCATAATTATTTCATTCTATTATACTAGAAAAAATATGAGATGGAAAGAATAAGCTCATCATAATCACTAACACATTCTAATTATAGTGCTCATAATATGTTCTCATCATAATGAGTTGTATTTTTGCATGCAAGAAATTTCACTCTTATTCCATTTTACACATTATGCCTTGGCTTCATACCTACCTTTTCTGACCATTCTCTGCAATATAACCATTGTCTATAAGTATAGTTGTCAGATTGAAATCTTCCTCTTTCAGTTGTCCTTCTTCTTATATTCCTCCACTATTCTTTAGCTCTGACATAGTCACCAAATTATAAGGAACTAAATAATAGTATAATTAGGACATAGAGGAAAAGATAAGCTATCAAAACTAAATACATCAACTCAAAGTTTTCCTACATAGATTGCTATTTAAAATTGATGTTATTTACTTCTACATATTTGTTTGTAGAAATGTAGATTCTTTAAATTTCAATCCTATAGAGTATCACTAGTAGATATATAGAGATGAAAGACAAATACATACATTTTCGATATAGACAAGAGATGCAAAGTGTCAAGTTCTTGCCATTAGTATTGTTAGTTTAGAATAATAAAAGTAGGGATGAAGATAGAGGGAGAGAGAAAGATGGAGAGAAATAGATAGAGAGGTAGAGAGAGGTAGAGGGAGAGAAAAAATTAGAGAAATAGAGAAATACAGATAAGGAGATTCACAAATAGAGATAACGGGGTAGAGGGAGAGATAAAGGTAGAGATACATAGAGACAGAGAGATAAAGACATGAATATAAGTATATAGGGAGGGAGAGAGAGAGATTTGGCACTATCATAGAGGGATAGAGATAAAGATAAGTATATATGATTTATAGGAACATTAATCTTGTATTGCAATTAGAATTTATTGTATGTTAGGAGACTTTAAGTGTAGCAATATCAAAGTCATGAGTTGTAGACAGATGGTATTAAATTTGAACCTCTTCTAGAATAAAATAATACTTTTATTTTTAATTTAATGATGCATTTCCAATTCTAAAAATAAGTTTGATTTGTTAATGTGTACAATTATATACAAGTAAAATTATTTATTTATTACATTGACATTGGTGTAGTGGTTGTTATAAGAGCACTAAAGTTGTAATTTAACAATGTTTAACTTTTTTAGAGATATTTGATAGAGTAGCACCAATGTCATGAGTTGTAGCCACAATCTATTGATTTTCAATCTCTTGGTTAGAAAAACTCATGATATAATATATTACATTACCTTTTATTAGTATAGAATCTTTGTCAACATCCAAATTTGACACGCAAATCAATATTTATAATTTACTATGTAAGTAAAATATTTTGACATATAAATAAAGTTTTACATTAAAACATTTAACATATTTTATATCAAGTTAGTTCTAAAATTGTTGTGTGTATGTATATTATAATATGCAACTCATTACTCTTATTTTTGTTTTCATCTTTATTAATGTACTACTATTAGCTTACTCATATTATTGTACAATAAAATAATTAGTAAGTGTATATGGTGAAAACGTTAGGCCCAATATGAAAAGCTAATGTACTAAGAGGGGAGGGGTGAATCAGTACTTCAAATCCTTTTCTTAACAATATCTTTACTGTTATGCATAAACTAAATAGTGCAGTAACATAATATAATGCTAAAACAAATAAATAACAATCATACATGATTCAGTCCATAACACATATATTTTGGTTACGCAGAAACTCTTGGTTAGAGAGAAAAACTGCGGTGGGGATGGCACCCACAACTTCACTACTGCAATAATAAAGGTTGCTTGGTTAGAGCTACATGTTTAGCTATTTCTGATATCTTACCCTTTTAGGAGTATCAAGATCCTTTAGATCTACCTTGCTAAAGGATTTTACAACACTTAATCTAAATGTTGCACCTGGTTAGAGGCTTTACAATTTATAGACCTGATTAGAGTATTTTACCCTATTAAAGGTTTCTCTTACAGCTTCAAATATTACAATAAAATTATTACAAATATCTGCAACTTTACATCTGAAATGTTATAGCAGATTCTATGTGCTCAGAATAAGATTACCTTCCTTATAGCATATCTCGGTAACCCATATAGTAACTCGGTAAACCCTTTAGTTTACTCTATTCTTTGACTGTTCTCTGAAATCCTACTCGGTGACCTTTATGTCTCTATAATAGTCATAACACTTATTGCTTTCACATGTCTTGCTTCATATATTTCTATATCTTCCTTTCTGTAATACTACATGTGTATCTAATCTTAATCCATGTTGTATAAATAGATCTCTTATGTCGGTGATCCATTCATTGCTTCGATCTTACAAACATGTTTTATCGAATGAATAACCATGCAATCTATTTCATTGGTTAGATGACCTTGAAATCATACACAATCTTTAAGTGCAATTTTGAATGTGATAACAGTTGTATGTTCCTTGATCTTGTAGCATGTTTTCATATGTATGTCCAGGTTCAATGAATCTGGTAACACGTTTCAGTCGGTATATATCAACTCGGTGTGTCATCTTTGCTACTTGGTAGACATGGAATGATACTCGGTAGACAACTTGGTGCATACTGGGTTCTTGACTACTTTCTTCTATAATTGACTAGACTGTGCATACTGACTGAATATTTCAGTAGTAGTGACCGACTAGACTATATAGAATGACTTCGGATATAAAACTAATGGCAACTTGATAAGTAGTAACAGAAAATGGATACAATAATATTGAAAGACTAAATAGATTCAACCACAAAACCCTAGCCTAACAACAACAAAGATCCACCATAACATATGAAGATTACCTAAGACAATGCAAATCAAATGAAATCACAAAGATTATACCATCTCATGTCCAATAAGGTTTGGATCTCCATTCCTCTTATCTCCATTCATCTTGCTTGATATATTTGCTCTCAGATTTTATATGTGCACAAGAGCTCAACAAAGAACAGAAATGTGGTTGCAAGTAGGATCGCATATGAAATTTCAAAAGCGTAGTGTAGTCGAGTGCCTAATTGAGGATTGGAAAATGAAGAAAGTATCTCCTTATATAGAAGACACTATATGAAATGGAGGGATAAGATTGAGAGGTGTAAAAGATAAATGGTCGGCTATGATTAAAGGGTAGGTAAAGAAAATAAGAAAATAATAAGAGGGTAGGTAGTGTATGAATTAAGAGATGAATGACATGTGTCATAGGTAGAAAAGATTAATGAATTAATTAAATAAATAAAGATTTAATTAATTAATAGAGGAAGTGGGATCAATTAAATAAATAAGATATTTATTTAATCTAGGAAAAAAGGACAATTTAAATAAATAAAAGTATTTATTTAAATGAGAAATAAGGCTAGAAGAGGATAAATGAATTAATTAAATAAATAAAGATTTATTCAATTAATAGAAGAGTTAGGCTAAAATAATTAAATAAATAAAAATATTTATTTACTTAAACATGACAATTTTAGGTGTCTACTTTTTACCCTCTTTGAGACAATGCAGCTTGTTGCGTTGTTTCAAAGAAGATAATATGAACTAATACAAAGTTTCCCCAAGATGGGAATGATATGCCCCCTCGAGAGATTGGATGAAAATGTCTAGAAAGATCATAAACAATCTCTCGATAAGAAAGAAAGGCTAGAATGGACTGACTGGATAAAGTGACAGAGTCACGGGATAAAGAAGACTAACTTGGGAGACTAGGACTAGGGCTAGGGTGAGGGCATTCTATAAAATAGACCACGAGGGGAATACATCCTTATTGTCATCCACATATCCAAGAGATCAGAGTGTAGAGAGAGAATAAAGCAGCAGCAGTCAACAGTGATGGTATTGGTGCATAGATTTGATCGCATTCACTGATTTCAGAGGCCAGCCGATGCATGAGAGCTAGTGAGTACCAAAAAACCTCTTTGTACTTTGTCGCATTAATTGTTGTCATTAATACGTCTTAGGTAGTGCAATAAATGTGCTTTTAGGTGATGTCAAAAAATGTCAAAAAATGTCGAGGTGCGTCTGTGTTGGTGCCAGATGCGTCTAGGTTGGCTAGGAACGTCTGTGTTTGTGCCAGGCATCTCTGTACCAAAAAAGGCGTCTATACAAAATGCAAGCACATTTGCATTGTGCAGGTGCATTTATGCTATGTGGGCACGTCTGTGCAAAGCAGGTGCATCTATGCAGAGCATAGGCACGTCTGTGTATTTTAGGCGTGTCTGTGTAGAGTAAGCGTGTTTGTGCAAAATGTAAGTGCATTTATGTTATGAAGGTGCGTTTGTGTCAAAAATGTGCATTTATGTCTTCTAGGTCAAATCGGCAGTTTTGTGATGAACATATGCTGTCGATTGGATAAGCTGTTAAGAGGATACACTCAAGCAGGTTCTCTAGGGAAGACTAGGATAGCATATAGGGCTAGGATTGACAATTATGTGATAGAACATACATTGCCAAGTAGGAAACTACTCAAGAGGATACACTCAAGAAGAGGCCCTAGAATAGGATAGATCGAGGCACTTTGTGATGAACAGTGAGTACCAAGACATAGTACTTTGTGATGAATAGGGAGTACTAAAAAGAGCAGCACTTTGTGATGAACAGGGAGTGCAAATATGAGCAGCACTTTGTGATGAACAGGGAGTGCAAGAACACATAGTACTTTGTAATAAACATGGAGTACCGCTAGGATTGAAGCAACACTTTGTGATGAACAGTGAGTGTCACTAGGATAGAAGCAACACTTTGGGATGAACAGTGATTGTCACTAGGATAGAGTATCATATGATAGATATAAGCACTAGGATAATAAGCAACATTTTGTGATGAATAGTGAATGCCACTTTAACTGACACAGTTGATTTACTTGACTGCATGAGTACTTGCCTATGCTGGAGTCACGAGAGAGATTCCCGTCGACTCAGAGGTTATGACCAGAGCTGACATTTGAGGACCGAGTTGCCATCGAGGTTATGGGTTTGAGATTTATTTTGCATCTGCCTGAGTTTCAGGTGAACATGGGTTTGCTAACTGCACTTGCTGAGAGATGGCACTCTGAGACATGCACATTCCATTTGTTGATGGGTGAGATGACAGTCACCTTAGAGGATGTGTACAAGATTCTGAGGATACCAATTGATGGGGAGTTGATACCCTATGATCGAGATGGAGACAAGGAGGCATTGAGACGAGTGTTTTGGGATCTGGGATTGGAGATGAGGGAAGGACATGTCGCCTGGGACACCATGATAGTGATAGGACTGACACTACAAGTAGTGCTAGGAGTACTGATCAGTGGGTTCCTGTGTATGGATAGAATGATACAAGGGTTGGCTGTGGGCTGGGGGAGCATCTTGGAGATGCTGGTGACACATCAGACTAGATATGCCTAGGGACCATGCATGCTAGCGCATTTGTACTATGAGCTCCATCAGTTCATCTACCATGGATCTATAGGATTGGGTTGCGGAGTGACATTGTTATAGGTATGGGCATATGAGCATCTTTCAGTGACATGACCAATACATTTCAGGGGCAGGGGTCATGGATGCAATTTTGTGCGCTTGTATGATATGATAAAATCACAACCGTGGATTGGCAAGTTGGAGTATTGGCATCAAGTCCTTGATGAGATTGACACTATGATATGGAGGCCATACTAAGAGTGCGAGCAATGGGAGGACAATGCAGTAGAGCTACCCTATACCTTCAACAATAGATATATGATTAGGTGGACACCCTATATACTGGAGAGGCAGTTGGTAGATAGGGTATGCAGGTAGTTTGGCACGATCCAGAAAATGCCACGGGGTTCCGGTATGTATACGCAGATAGTGCAAGACGAAAAACACTTTGGGCCACTATTATCATATGATCAGGCCATGATGCAGCTGGTGGAGATGACTCTCTTGCCATGGGATATGTGGCTTGAGATTGAGGATGCAGGGATGGATGCAGAGTATACTGCATATTAGGCAGAGAATCCATTTCCATGCCTGACATATCCAAGAGAGCTGATAGATGGAGATGGTAGAGAGGATGAGGATCTTGATGGAGATGGTTGGGGTAGAAGCCGACAGAGGAGGTGGGGTGCAGTAGGAGAGAGGAGGGTGGCTCCGCAGAGAGAGGGTGGAGAGGAGAGATAGGCTCAAGTGGTGAGAGGTCAAGGTGGATTGCCATTACATGTGCCGACAGCATAGGGTCCCAAACAAGTGCAGGGATAGGTACAGGGATAGGGAGAGGGGCAGGGGCAGCCACATGAGCAACTGCAAGTATAGGCACAGGTACAACCACTAGTACAGGGGCACCCATAGATAGAGCCACAAGTATAGGGGGCTGAGGAGGAGTAGGATGAGCTATTAGAGCTGAGGGAGATCTGCCAAGGACATGAATATGAGATCCAAGAGTTGGAGAGGGAGAGGGATCGACTCAGGAGATAGCTCAGGGACACTAAACGGGAGCGAGATCAGGCTATCCAGCGTTATACTGAGGCTAAGACAACACTGAGGGTTGGGAGGTAGGTGACAGAGGACACAGGGGCTGGATATGCCTATGTTATGCGGGCAGGGGAGGAGATAGGTTATTAGTGAGACCTATACTATGGGGTAGTGCCACTAGAGTAGCAGGCAAGGAGCTTTCACAGACCATTGCGAACAACGACGACCACTGGAGGGAGTCACAGGAGACAAGCTTCTAGTGGTAGGGTCATGAGTCCTCCACCACCACCAAATAGAGGGGACAGGAGAGATGATCCTGGGGTGGGTCCTTCCAGGGCTCAAACTCCATCAAGGCTAGGTGGCTCCGAGGGAGGGAGTTCATCATAGCCTTAGAGGGCTCCCTATGTATCAGTTTTGTACCATTTTGTATTATGATGTAGACACCTTCAGGTGATTGTAGCCATATGATTTTGGCATCATTGTATCATGACACTTATGATTATATATATGAGATGATTCATCTTTGTGGCAGCTATATGTATGTGTACCTATGTGATGCTTTATATGTTTTATGATGTATGTTTCTATGTGATGGTTATGATATGGATGCAAATATGTATGTGAGGAAATGCAATATTTTTGTTCTTTTATGTTTTATATGTGTTATGCATGATGCAAATCTGAATGTACAAAATGCAGATGAATATGATAATGTAAAGATGAGATGCATGATGAAAATGTAGAATGTGCTAACATGTGTTTTGTGCAGGATGTGATGCAATTGTGATATCTATATATATGTACGAAATGCTAACATGTGGTAATGAAGGTGCAAACTACATGAAATGCAAATGTTTTTCGTGTGTCATTATACTAAGTCATGTGATAGCAGGCTACACAGACTCAGGAAGGATGATGGAAGTCAATCAAGAACGGGGGATGGAAGAAAAAAGATATGAAAGTGAAAAGAGCTTCTTGTACGTTATCATCATTGAGCTTTATTATGGCAAAATAGGTTATGACAATTGAGGCATATGTTTGACCCAAAAAGTCATTGTACCTGTTTGCATGGAGATCAGACAGTCGCAAACAAGGAATGCCCTAGTTCACACTAGACTCTCAGTGTCCTCATATCCTTGGACAAGTCATAACATTACTAAGAGACAATCCACAGACAATAAAGAAAAATAGGTGACGATACCCCATCCTCGCCTTTCTAGTCAAAAACATCCTGGAGATAGAATCTCTAGTCAGAGACATCCCGGAAAAGATAAAAGACATGTCACTAGAAAGATAAAATCAAAAGAAAACTAAGACTTGACACCAACATCCACTGTAGTCCTCAAGTTTTAGTGTCTCTTGTCACTTGTATAAGTATATTTGATTGTGGTCACAATGTTTACTTTCACAAAAAGGATAGATAGCACTGAACCATATGTTATCTGAGTCTGTTGAAAGATTTGATTTGTTGAAGCCCATTGTTGTTGTTGTGTCTCATCTAAAACTAGCCGAATCCATACAACTGATACTTTATTGTGAAGAAGATGGAACTTTATTGCGGATTGGCGATGCAAGTGCTGCTTTATTGCGGATTGTGCACAGATAGACAGAAGAAAAGTGGAAGACATTATGCTCCTCAAAATGTGTGATGTTCACAGTTCCACACCCATCACTAGATGTAGGATTTTCCTTAGCCATAGATAGGAGCTGATTTATTATGATTGGAAAGGGGATGAAAAGGAAGGTTTTATTATGAATGGCTAACCAATCTTGGGTAGGTCAATAACAAGCCATGATGGGAATGGGTAAGTTTACTATGAATGAATAGGTTCTGAGTGTGTGCAATGTGAAAGATGAAATGGATTCCTAAAGGAGGGAGGAGCAATGTCTCTACGCATGGTGCCGGTGACCCAGTTTTCACCATGTTACTTGCCCAGGGCGCCACCGAAGTGGTTTTCACCGTTGGACGAAATGTTTTTTTTCTTTTACTTTTTTTTTTTTTTTTTGTGTCACAAGGTGCCTGTTTGCCAGGTTTTCACCAAGTAACAATTTTTTATTTTTATGATTTTTTTGTATTTATGATATTTTTTGATATATTTTTTTTTTTTGTGAATTGGGATACTCTAAAGAGCTATGTGTAAAACCTGCGAAGGTGCATGTTGTTGATAGGATCATCCAAAGGTTCACCCTCTGTGTTTGAGAACTAATATGCACCAGATCCATATGTTGTTGTGATGATGTAAGGACCAAGCCAGTTCGGTTCAAACTTGCCCTTCTTCTCTCTGTCTTGCTGATTTTTAGGATTTTTTCTGAGAACTAAGTCGTCTACTTCAAATGTGCAAGGCTTGACTTTATGATTGTAGCTGTGAATCATTCATTATTGTTAAGCCTTGAGATGATTAAAAGCAGTTTGTCTTCGTTCATCCATTAGTTCAAGTTCTTGTAAGTGAGAGACCCTGTAGTCTTCATCACTGATAATGTTTTGCAATGATACTCGTAAAGAGGGTAACTCAACCTCAATAGGCAAGATAGCTTCAGCACCATAGCCAAGTGAATAGGGTGTAGCTCCTGTAGGTGTGCGAATGCTTGTGTGGTAGGCCCAAAGTGCAGGATTAAGATGGATATGCCTATTACGGCCAATGTCATCGACTATCTTTTTCAGGATTTTAAGGATTGTTTTATTAGACACCTCAGCTTGACCATTACCTTGGGGGTAATAAGGTGTGGAGAAATGATGGGTAATATGGAAGTGGTCACAGAGTTCATGAACATCCTGATTTTTGAAGGGACACCCGTTGTCGATGATGATGGAAACAGGAATACCATATCGACAAATAATATAGTTGAGAATGAATGTAGCAATTTGTTGTCCAGTGATTTGTGTAAGAGGCACTGCTTTGATCCATTTTGTGAAATACTTTGTCGCAATGATGATGAACTTATGACCATTGGAAGGAGGGTGAATCTTTCCTATGAGATTGAGTCCCCACTGACAAAAGGGCTAAGGAGTTGCAATTGGTTGAAGTTCTTGTGTTGGCGCATGAATGAGGTCTCCATGAAGTTGACACTCCTTATATTTCTTGACAAACTAATATGAGTCTTTTTCCATATTGTGCCAGTAATATCCAGTCCGAATGAGTTTCTTGGCTAAGGTAGGACCACTAAAATGTGGACCACATATCCGTTCATGAACTTCAGGTAACGTAATCTGAGCTTCGTCCCCTTCTAAACATCTAAGAAGAGTGCCATCTAGACCTCGGCGGTATAGGATATTCGCTAAAATGATGTATCAAGAAGATTGGAGAATGAAAGTGTGATGTTGGTTATTGCATAGGTCAGGAGGAAGGGTATTGTCATGAAGGTATGTGAAAATGGGACCATATAATAGGGACTCAGGACCAACAACACATATCATCTCAGTAGGAGTGATCTCATATGAGGGAACCAAAAGGTTATCTACCAAGAACTCATAACAGGTCTCATTCTATGGTAGATTGATTAGTGAAGCAATTGTAGCCATGGCATCCGCAGCTTGATTCTGCTCTCTTGGTATCTGCTCAAAGTCTATCTTCATGAAATGTTGTTTCAAGTCATCCACCATTATTTTATAGGGTATTAATTTCTCATCCTTTGTTTAGTAGTCATCAGTTGTGTAGCGTCCTAAAATTGTGACACTTGCAATTTTGACTGCATTTCGGTCTTCACGATGGCGACGCAACACGCAACCTGAATGGAGACCCCGAAACCTGATTATGACACTGAAAACTGCATTTTCTTGCACCCTGGCCTGAACCTCCTTTGCACCCTGCTGTCCTGGGAGGTGGGACCAGAGCGCCCAGTGCCCTGGTCCTTCAAGACTAGGGTGCCCAGCGCCCTGGTCCCTAGGACCATGGCGCCCAGTGCCCTGGTCCCTGGGTCCTATTTTGGGCCCGGTCTCCTAAGGGGTCTCGGGTCTTTTTGTTTGCAATTTGGAAAATTATCTTTCCTGGTCGGCCTAAGGTCGGGAAAATCAGTCTATCAGCCCTAAATGACAAGTATATAAACTACATTTTCCTCTCTCATTTGGATAGAGACACACATGAGGGAAAAGGCGTGGAAACTATACTCAAGCATTCAAGCATTCAAGCATTCTTTCAAGCAATTGATCATTCTAAGTCTCCATTCAAGGCTAAGTGTTCCATTCAAGTCAAGGATTCAACCATTGAAAAGGAGATCACATACTACATACAACATTCTACAACAACAAACAACATCTATACCTTCGCACATAAGTATACAAACATCCTTAGAACAAGGTATTAGTACTTGTTTTACATACATTTACATTTACAGCACTTGCTCATTTCTTGGTTAATTCCAAAACCGGGGTTTGACCTAAAGGCAAACCCCTAATCCCTAACCCCCCAATCATCTTCGCTTTTCTGTGTGTAGGTTGCAGGTACGTGGCTGAAATTGAAGATCTGGAATCCTTGTGCAGAGACGAACAGATCCCCCTTTGTTTCGCGGATTTTTCGGAGGACCGTGGCGCCGGGCGCCATCGTCCCCACAACTTTTGCTCAAATTTGCAGGACAGTGCCATATCAACATTTTACTACTAATTCCAGGTCCGTAGCTTCATCCTATATCCCTTTCTCAGTTTATAAGCAAATCTTTGTCACTTTCTATGCATTCCTAGCTTAATTCTTCTATGCACATTCTTTACAAAAGAGGGTAGCCTTGCTTTCTTAACCCTTGAAACACATTTAGCATCCAATCTTGCATTGTGTGGGATTGGATCTTGTGGGTTTCAACCCCTCTTTTGAATGTAAAGTATCTCCCCTAAGTGAAAACCATCAACCCTAGTGAATCTCCCTTCTCTCTCCTTGGAGTTGGAAGAGGGGAGAGCAACTAGGGTTCGATCGTGATTTTCTGCTTTACATTTTGGTGAACCTGACGCGAACATCCTTTCTGATTATTCATAGTTAGATCTGAAAATTGGATTCCTTGATTACATTTCCATGTTTGATCTTTGGCAAAATTTTAGAGGTTAATTGCATAAAAACCCTAAATTTTCTTTTTAAGTAATTAAACTTGTGAAATGTTTAATTATTAATGCTTGTTTCAGATCTGCCCTTCTATTACAAATTATCAATTCATGTCTATGCTTTAATTTTGAAAATTAAGTGGTTAAGTGTCAAAACCCTAATTTTTGAAACCCTCTTGATTCAACCTTTGTCCGACAATTTCACTGATCAAAACATCTCCAAATCAGCTGTAACTTTGGATTCCGGCATAAAATCACAATATCTTTCATCCCTAAAAATTTGGAAAAAAGTTGCGAGGACCGTGTGCACTCCGAGCGCCATCGTCCTTGACATTTTTTCTGAAATTTCGGGAGCGAGATCTTACTGTATTTTCCTGCTAAAATCTAGAATTTTGGCTGATTTTATCAAATCTAACACTTTCAAAATTATAGTCAAAGTTGGTCTTGTGATTGCTTGGATTAAGGCTTCTAAACATTCAAAAATCATTGAAACTGAAATTTTGTGTCAAAGTTGTGTTCTTACTGTCCTAAATCTGAAAAGTGTGTTTGCATTCATTCGAAATTTCAGTGCTTTATTCAAATTCTTGCAATTTGTGACTTTTGAAATTAAGTGCTTAATTACAACAACTTTAATTTCCGCTTTCAAAATTGAATTTTGCGTGAAATTGAGTCAATTTTCAAATTTCAAAATTTGCATTGCTTTTGACATTCCCTCTAAAATCATAAAATTCAAAATTTCAGTTTCCCTCTCTTTTTCAAAAATTCAAATTTTGCATTTTTCGACAATCTTGGTAGGGTTCAATTTTGAATTTGCAACTTTAATTTGGCCTATCTACAGATCGTAAAATCACCCAACTTTTTCAGATTAGCTCTAAAATCATCATACCTTTCATCCCTGCAAATTTCGAAAAAAGTTGCAAGGACCGTGTTGCACTACGAGCGCCACGGTCCCGGACATTTTTTCTGAAATTTCGGGAGACTGTCGTGATTGCATTTAACAGCTTAAATCTAGAAGATTGGCTGATTTTACTAAAAATTGCTACCTCTAAATTCAAAATCTTCTCTCTCTTTCTAGTGCATGAGTTTTACAACAATAAGCCCTACTTACACTATTCCCGTTAGACGAAGCCGAAGAATTAAGTCTTTCCGAGGTTTAATTACCAAGGAGATGGAACCTAATTTGAATAGTCTTTTTAACGAGGACATGGGTAATTCCTCTAATCCTCCTAATGATGAAGAAGCTCTCCATGAGGTTTCTGAAGAACAACTTTCAAAATTGGATAACCAATTTGACGATTTTCGACAATGGATGTCTCAAGAATACCCCGATAGTCAAGCTCTTCTTTTAATTGAGGGTCTAAAACGTATGCTTCAAAGTGATAAGAATGGAATTGATATTTTGCGTGGTATTGCACACATTGTGGATTCAAATGTGATGCCTATGAAGAGTTGAGCCGAAACCTTGGGTTATACACAACCTCCTACTCAAGTCAATCATTCTATTCCTTTGATGACTTCTATGGCTAGCATACCTACCTTTACATCAAACATAATGGCAACTTCTACACAAGACATTCCTCCTGTGATCACCAGTCATGGGGGCAACCCTCCTTCTTCAATTAACCCTCTTCCTTCATTTAATCCGACTTCTTCATTCATTCCTTCAATGAGTGTCCCTATTATATCTCCACAAATGAACATGATGCAAGGGGGCAATTCGTTTAACCATTCCATTCCTCCTTAAAGTGTTCCTCCTATCCAATCATCTCCTATGACTAATTATCATAGAGTCCCACCACCTTACTCTTTACCTTCTTTCAATAACATAACACCTCAACTCAATCTAACACATCTAATATGAACTCTTCGACTGAAGCGACCATTAACAATCTTGCACAAACTGTCTCTTCTTTACAGAAACAAATTGCCTCTATGAATCAATCTAAGTTTAGTGTGCCCACATTTGATGTTGCGAGCCCACTTTCTCTTGACATTGTTCGAGCTATCCCTCCTAAACATGTTGAAATCCCGCATTTGGAGCTTTATAATGTTAAAGGTGATCCTCTAACACATGTTAAGACTTTTCAAACAATTTGTACTGATTTTGCTTATGACCAAAGGTTGCTTGCAAAACTGTTCACTAGAACATTAAGAGACAAAGCCCTACAATGGTATTGCTCGTTGCCTTCCTATTCTATTACTTCTTTCGAACAACTTGCAAATGCTTTCATTCAACAATTTCAAAACAATATAAGTCCTAAAGTTACTTTGATTGATTTAATGCATTGTAAACAAGGTGTTAAAGAAAAAGTGACTGATTTCATTGGTAGATATAAGCATTTGTATGCTCAAATTTCTTTTCCAGTGCCTGACAATGATATTCAAAGAATCTTTATTTCTAATTTACAAAAAGATATTCGAGACAAACTTCTGTTTTCTGAGTTTACTTCTTTCCAATAGTTGTGTGCAACTCTTCACAATTATCAACTGACTGTGAGTCAAATGGAACAATCACATCCTATGGCTCCGAGTGATAAAGGTGATAACAGTCAACAACCATTTGGAAAGTTTAAACCGAACAGAGATTCCATCAAATTCAATGAAAACATCATCCACAACAATGTGAATGCAGCATCAGGTGTGCCTCCTATTTCTAAATTTTTCAAGAAAGAAAGAAAGTATACTCCTTTGAATGAATCATTGTATAGTATTATGAATAAGTTATTGGAACAAAATGTGCTTACTCTTCCTCCTATAAGACAAATTGATCCTGCAAAGATTACTTCACCTTATTTTGATAACAAAGCTTTTGTCAATTCCATCGTCAGCCTGGGCATGATACTGAAAAATGTTTTGCTTTAAAGGGTAAAATTCAAGATTTGATTGATAATAACACTATTTCTATTTCTGGAGTGAATGATAAAGTCAATACATCTGTAGCTCCTCCTAACCAAAATCTTCAGATTTTCACTGATCCATTACCTTCTCATACCTCTAATGCAATTGAGGCTAATGATTCCTCTCTCTCATCTGATGGTCTTGTGTCTATGACTCCGAATGTGATTAACTTTGTAGAGCAGCAAGAAAACCCTAAAGAACTTTCCATCACCTTTGATTCTAGTGAAACTATCAGGGCACCTGATGGTCCTTTATATATAGTTGCAAAAGTCAAAAATACACCTTGTCATGGAGTGCTTATTGATCCTTCGTGCATGATTAATGTTATTACTGAAGAATTTCTTTTTACTTTGCAATTGAATCAAGTGATATATGACAAAACAGATGTGGTTGTGAAACTATTTGATGCATTTTCTTCTCCTGCAATTGGTTCTATTACATTACCTATTGAGGTCCGTAACAAATCCCTTGATGTGGACTTTGCTATTATTCCATTTTTCGAACAATTTCGTGTGAAGCTTGGCTATCCTTGGCTATCTTCCATTAAAGCTATTGCTTCTCCTATCCACAAGTGTTTGAAATTTCCCCATAATGGTGAAGTTGTTACTGTCAATCATAGTCTCTTTAAACCAGCTGAAAGAACCTCTAGTGTTCCTATTGATTACTTTTGGCCTAAACAATTCCAATCTCTTCCTCCGCGAAGTGATCATCTTTTCAAATCTTATCAAAAGTGGAAAACAGATATGATCCTATCTCTAAGTGAACCTAGAACACCTAAACTTGATATTCCTATCATTCTTGAGAAGGAAGTTCTTCCTTTGAAAGATAAAACTAATGTCTTTCCTCAAGAAGATTCCCAACCCATTCCTATGGATGTGACTATGCCTATATCTAATAAACTTCCTAAAAGTAGACCTATCCCTCCTCGTCATGATGGACTTGGTCTCCTTCCTAAACCAAATATTTCTTCCTTATATTGAGCAGTTCCTCCTCCGTCCTTTTATAGAGAGAAGAGACCTTCCTCTTCTCCTATTATCCAGCGTAAGAGACCACAACCTAAACACCCAAGTGATAAGGATGAGAATATTCCTCCTCCTCAATCTTCTCAACTTCCTACTAAGACTAGATGAAATCATTCTGCACGTGAACGCCGATGAAAGCGTCGTCTTAGAGCTCAGGCAGCTGCTTCTCAAACTTTGCAATCCCCAAAAACACCTTCAACAAGCATTATTCCATTGTGTGGGATTGGATCTTGTGGGTTTCAACCCCTCGTTTGAATGTAAAGTCTCTCCCCTAAGTGAAAACCATCAACCCTAGTGAATCTCCCTTCTCTCTCCTTGGAGTTGGAAGAGGGGAGAGCAACTAGGGTTCGATTGCGATTTTCCGCTTTACAAGTTGCTTGATGAATTACAAGTTGAGAGTCCCCAAAAATATGAAGTTCCTGGATCTTCCACTGAACTGCAATCCATAATCTAGTTGTTAATGCCTCATATTCTGCTATGTTATTAGTGCAGGGAAATGATAATCGATATGATTTTGGTATATAATCCCCTTGAGGAGTTATGAAGAGGATGCCACCTCCTTTCCCATGCTGTGTGTATGAGCCGCCAAAATAGTTGCCAAGGCTTTGCATGTGACACTGTTAAAATGGATTCATCTGGAAATTCTAAAATTAGAGGAACATCATCTAACATGGGAGCATCTGCTAACTGATCTATGATAGCTTGTCCTTTTATTGCTTTTCTGTCCACATACTTGATGTTGAATTCACTCAAGAGCATCACCCATTTGGCTAGTCGCCTAGTAAGTGTTGCTTTATTGAGAAGGTATTTCAATGGATCAATCCTTGCAACCAACTTAGTTTTATGAGTTAGCATGTAATGTCATAATTTTTGCGAAGCCAAGACCACAGCGAGATATGCATGCTCAATTGGTGTGTAATTTAGCTCATATCCCACCAAGGTGCGACTGATGTAGTATACTGCATTTTCTTTACCCTCATCAACCTGTTGTTTTAAGAGTGCCCCAAGTGCTGCTGAAGTAGCTGATATGTATAGTAATAGAGGTTGATTTAGAACTGGTGGCATCAAAACTGGTGGATTTAGAAGATAATCTTTGAGTGTCTAGAAAGCTCATTGACAATTATCATCCCATTTGAATTTGATGTTTTTATGTAGCAAGTGCTAAAAAGGATTACATTTATCTGCAAGTTGTGCTATGAATCTTCTTATGGACTGAAGTTTCCCTTGCAAAGATCGAAGTTGACTAATAATTCTTGGTTGTTGTATCTCTAGGATGGCCTTGACTTTTACTGGATCGGCTTTGATTCCTCTTTTTGAGACAATGAACCCAGGAGCTTCCCAGAGGTTACTCCAAAGACACATTTCTTGGGGTTTAATCTTACTTTATATTTTTCCAGTCGATCAAAGACAACTGAAAGTATGTCCAAATGTGTATCTTTGTCTATTGATTTTCCCAAGAGGTTATCAACATAATCTTCCACAGTAACGTGCATGAGATCATGAAAGATAGTAGTCATGGCTCTTTGATATGTAGTGCCTACATTTTTTAGCCCCAAGGGCATGACATTCCAATAGAAAGTTCCCCAAGGATAAGTAAATGTTGTTTTGTGTTGATCCTCAAATGTGATTTTTATTTGATTATAACCAGAGAACCCATCCATCAAAGATAACATTGCATGACCTTCTATGAGATCTACAATCAGGTCAATGTTTGGTAATGGAAAGTCATCCTTCACACAAGCTTTGTTGATGTCTCTGAAGTCTATATATATTCTGATGCTACGGTCTGGTTTACTAACAGGCACTAAGTTGGAGATCCATTTGAGATAATAAATTGGTCGTATAAATCCGACATCCAATAATTTCTCAAGCTCTACGTTGACTAATAATGCCACTTGTGGATGCATCTTTCTTAATTTCTATTTCACTAGTTTTGCCCTCTATTTAACTGTCAAATGATGCATTGCCAAATCCGGATCCAATCCAGGAATATCAATGTATGACCATGCAAAATTCATTTGTCATTCTGTGAAGAAACTTATGAACTTTGACCTTTCTGTCTCTGTCAAAGATTGAGCGAGGAATATGTTGTGTGGAAATTCTTCTGTGCCAATATTTGTTTTGATAGTCTCCTTTACCAACATGGATGACTTTTCCTGATATGATGCTGGGAGAATATCTAGCCATCCATCTTCAGGTGCCTCAGAGAGCTTTTCGCCCTCAGATAGTGCCACAATGTGGTTTTTGCCATATGACCCTTGA
Organism: Cryptomeria japonica; assembly: GCF_030272615.1. Classification (NCBI taxonomy): domain Eukaryota; kingdom Viridiplantae; phylum Streptophyta; class Pinopsida; order Cupressales; family Cupressaceae; genus Cryptomeria; species Cryptomeria japonica. The sequence continues at coordinate 204,077,076 of NC_081411.1, read as the reverse complement.
TTTGTTTTTATTTTTTATATTTTTACGACTGGAAGGCCCGACACCCTCACCAAAATATGCCACACTGTTGAGTTCTATAGTGTATCCCACTTTATGATCCCCAAGGGGAAGATCATCTCGTATGCCAAGATAGTCAATAAAAGCTTCATCATTTTGGAATGTGTTGCACTGTGTAGGTCCTTCATGGTCCCAATCAATAAGTTGGTGGTGAACAAGGGGCGGGCGTTTGATGTCTTCAAAGTTAGTGGGGCTAAGAATGAAAATGTAGTTATACTTAGGTATGTCGAGGTAGTTATCGAGGTCATCATTGGTACTCTCCTCATCAGTCTCGATCGTGAACGAATCCAAATTATCATCACTAGTAGCGCATTTTGGGACAGGTGTTCTCAATCTATGTGATTTCAACCTAGGGCCTAGAGGCAAGGATTGTATGGGTTCCTTCGGGGTTGTTTCTTGACCAACTTTGAATTTTATATAAAATTCCTCTTCTTCTGTGGGTTAACCTGGTTCTCTAAATGTCTCGGTGAGCTCATAGTTACTGGCGAATTTGTCTAACCCCATTCCCATTCATTGGAGTCTATGGAATAGTGATTTTCTTGTTGAATTTTGGTAGCTTTGATTTGTAATGCTTCTCCTATCTTTTGAGTGTGGACCTTGGAAGTCATGAAACCAAGTCCTTTCGAGTGCTCCTTTTTGAATGTCAATTCAGGTTGTAAAGGTTCAATGATGCCTTCCTTTTTTAAGCCGAGAGGGATTTTGTCATCATACCCAAATTTTTGTAGGATCTTGAACCCTTTGCCCTATTTTTCACATGGTATGCTGATGTGATCTTGTGTATCATTTTCAAGGTCTTTGTAAAGAATTTTGTATAAGTCTTCCTCTCCCATTTCACCCCATTTTTGAAAGATTGTAGGATCCCATTTAAGTGTAATGATAGATACCTGCTTAGTAGGATGTGGTCGTCCGTATTATTTTGGTGAATTCATGACTTGTTGTAAGTACATGGTTTGATTCAAACTGTATTCACCCATGCCCTTGTCTTGGAATTTTCCTTTAAGCTCACCTTGTTTTGATGTCGAAGGTTTTAATGATTCAGGATCAATGTATGCAGAAGAAGGGACAGCTTCTCTATTACTTGGAATGATCATCTCAATTTTCGGTCTCAAGTTATTGCAGTATATGAATGGATTAGGATCATATGAATGAATGGAAGTGATACGTGATTCTTGCCAAACCAAAGGAGAGAAGAGATATCTGCAAAGTGAATGTGGAGAAGAAGAAGAGGAGCCAAAATGGATTTGCATTAGCATTGAGTGCTGTTATCAGATCATTGTAATTCCTATTGATCTTTAACCACTTCAATAGTTGTGAAATCCCTTAACAGGGTAACGCGAGGTTAATGAGTTCTGAGAAGCTATAGAGCTTTGGATATCCTTTAGCTATTGAGTTCTTAAAATTCTCTAACAAGGTAACCCTAAACAGGTTTAACCCTTAACTAAGTATTATAGCCATCCCTTAACCGGGTGATCCCTAACAGGATTGGTTCCTAGCACAACATATTGTAATGTCTTTAACTGGACAAGGCTCCTAATAGAGAAGACTTCAAAAGAGTTCAAAAGAAACTTGTGGGTATTCATCCCCATCGTGGTTTTTCCTAGTTGGGTTTCCACATGAAAAATATGTGTGTCATGTGTAATGCTTTTATCTTGTGATGGCTTGTTTTTACCTGTTGAGCATATGATGGTTCTATGTTTTATACCTATCTATAAAACATTTTGAGCTCACTGTTATGAAGATCTGATGTTAGTTTACCTGTTCATGCATGAGAGCATAATGGTACTATAGTATTGAGCTAAGAGGAAAGCTTAGTGAGTGACCAGTTTATAACTGTTTGAGCTGTACTGGATGTTACTAGTTGCACTCTATTTTAACCAGTATCCCTATTTGTTAGTCATTTGGAGTATTTGCTATCAAACTGGTTTTGGATTGTATTTGTGTTTGTACTGATTCACCCCCCCCTCTCAGTACTGGTTTGGTACTAGTGGTTCATCATTGAGTTATCAATTGGTACTAGAGCCCCTCCAGGTCCTCTATGTTGTAAGCTTAACCGCTTGAGGAAAAGATCCTAGTCAAATGATGAAGAGGGAAGGTCCAAAGTTTAATAGGGAAAATTTTAGTATATGGAAAGATAGGATGAAGATATTTATCAGAAGCATGGGTGTTCAACACTGGAGTTATGTTGAAAATGTATATGTTGTTCCTACCGATACTCTCACCGATGACCAAAAGAGAGAGATACAAGAAAATGGGCAAGTCATGGAAGCCCTCATCAGTAGTCTATCTGACATTGAGTTTATTGATGTTCAGGACAAGGCAAATCCCAAAGAGGTATGGGATGCTCTTGAAAATATCTATGGTGGTGATGAGCATGTAAAACGGGCTAAGGAAGAAATCCTGAGAGGGAAGTTTGAAGACATGCGGATGGTTGAAGGAGAGACCATTCAATAGTATGGAATAAGAATCAAAATGGTTGTTGGAGAAATCAAGAGTGCAGGTGGTAAAATAGAAGATTCCACTCTGGTCAGTAATGTCCTGAGATCCCTGTTGCCGGTCTATGCAATAAGGGTTGCTGCTATTCAGGAGCTGAGATCAATAGACAAGTCTAAAGTATCCTTGGACTCCATCATAGCCAAGTTAATAGCCTATGAGCTAAATAGTCTTGATGGCAGTGTTCAAAAGACTGAATCAACATTTAAAGCCTCTGCTATATCATCCAGAAAAGGTAAAGAGGCTAGCACTAGTGGGGAACCTAGTCATAGCAGAGAAATGAATGATGAGGAGATTCTGATGGCATTTGAAGCTCTCCTTGCTAGGAAGCTTCCTAAAGGAACCGGTAAATACAAAGGTAAGCTACCTTTGAAATATTTTTCTTGTAACCAGATAGGACATATTGCTATAAACTATCCTAATGGTGATAACAAGGACAAACCAGAAAGGTTCAGGAAATTCAAAGGAGGAAACCGGAGAAACTATTTTGTGGTAGTTGATGAAGGTGTCACAGATGAGGAATCAGAAGATGAAGAAAATGAAGACATTGTGTTTGTTGCTGTAAAGGAAGATTTGGTAGACAAGAAGGCTCTTGTCTCCCAGTTTGATATTTCCAATGAGTGGATCATTGACAGTGGTTGTTCTCACCATATGACTGGTGACCGAAGCAAGTTTCTATCCTTAGAGGAGTATGATGGTGATGTGGTTCGCTTTGGCAATGATGGACCATACATGGTCAAAGGAAGAGGGTCCATCTCTCTGAATGGAAAGAGCAGTGCTGACAATGTGTACTGGGTTGATGGTCTCAAACACAACCTTCTAAGTGTTGCCCAGCTAAATGACAGTGGCCTCACTCTGCAATTCAAGAATGAAGTTTGCAGAATCAAAGGAAAAGATTGTAAATTGGTGGCCACTGGCATGCAGACCAAAGGTAACCTATTTCATCTAAGTGCAAATGTAAGTACCTATCTTATGGCTAAGCTTGATGATAGTTGGATATGGAATAGGAGACTCTGCCATGTAAACTTTGATAACATTGTGAAGCCTAGTAAGATCAAGGCAGTTAGAGGGTTGTCAGTGTTAAACAAACCGGATAATACCTTGTGTAGAGACTGTCAATTGGGAAAAATGTCTTCCTCAACCTTTAAAGGTAAATTTTTCACTGCTGACAACTTGCTTGATCTTGTGCATACTGATTTGTGTGGTCCTATGAAAACTAGAAGTGTGCAGGGTGATAGGTACTTCATGATCCTCACTGATGACTACTCAAGAATGATGTGGGTCACATTCTTAAAAGACAAGTCTAAAGCTTTTGGAAAATTCAAAGCTTTCAAAGCATTAGTGGAGAAGGAAAGTGGTAAAAGGATCAAGTGTCTCAGAACTGATCAATGAGGGGAATTCACTTCCGATGAATTCAACAAGTATTGTGAAGAATTTGGCATCAAGAGCCAGCTGTCTACCCCCCGGACTCCACAACAGAATGGCCTAGTAGAGAGGAATAACTAGACTGTGGTTGAAGCAGCTAGAACCATGTTGATTCAAGGAAAGGTAGCTCACACCTTTTGGAGAGAAGCAGTGAGCACTGCAGTCTACACTATGAACCGGGTACTCATCAAGAAAGGTAAGGACAAAACTCCTTATGAGTATTGGACTGGTAAGACACCTATGGTTAGCTACTTTAGGGTATTTGGTAGCAAATGTTACATCAAGAGGAGTGAACATCAGGGCAAATTTGAAGCTAAATGTGATGAGGGAATATTTCTAGGATATTCCACCAGGAGTAAAGCTTTCAAGTGCTACAACAATAGGACTTAGAGAATTATGGAAAGTATCAATGTAAGAGTTGATGAATCCTCTGAGAAAACTGAGGAAACCGGTAGTGAGCAAGCTATAAATGAACCAGTTGCAACCTTCTAGGAACCAGTTGTTAGTCAACCAAGTACCAGTAACAGTGTCCCTGAACTAGTGAATGCTGATACTGATGAAGATGAGAATGAAGAGGAAAAGCAAGAAGAACCAGTTAAGACCATTCCTCAATATGTCAAGTTGAATCATGATCCTAAGCAGATCATAGGTGATAAGGATGCAAGAAACCTTACAAGAAGAAAGATCAGAGAAAACTCATGTCTGATCTCTGAATTTGAGCCTAAATCATTCAAAGAGGCTCATAAAGATGGAGACTGGATCAAGGCAATGGAAGAGGAACTTGACTAGATAGAGAAAAATGGTACATGGTCCTTGGTACCCAGACCAGAGCATAAAAATTTCATTGGCACCAAATGGGTGTTCAGAAACAAGTTGAATGAGGATGGCACAGTGATTAGGAATAAAGCCAGATTTGTGTACAAAGGATATGCTCAAGAAGAAGGAGAAGACTATGGAGAAACCTTTTCTCCTGTAGCCAGATTGGAAGGAGTTTGTATGCTTCTTGCATATGCAGCTTTTAAAAGGTTCAAAGTATATCAAATGGATGTAAAATCTGCATTCCTAAATGGTGTACTTGAAGAGGAGGTATATATAGAGAAACCGGATGGGTTTTCCCTATCTGAAGACAGTGATATGGTGTGCAGGCTACATAAAGCCTTATATGGTCTAAAGCAAGCACCTAGGGCATGGTATGAGCGCCGACATTCCCATCTTGTAAAGATTGGATTTGAGAGAACAAGTGAAGATAGCAATATCTACCTGAAGTCTGAAGGATATCAGATCCTGATCTGTGAGGTTTTTGTTGATGACATTATCTTTGGAGGAGATGACAAGATGAGTCATGAGTTTGCTGATGAGATGAAGAAAGAATTTGAGATGTCACTATAGGGGAGATTAAGTTCTTCATTGGACTGCAGATCCAACAGATGAAAGATGGAATCTTTATCACTCAGTCCAAATATGTCAAAGAGGTGTTGAAGACCTTTGGCATGGAAGATAGCAAACCGGTTGGTACACTGATGGTGACCGGTTTCAAATTGACAAAAGAGGATGATTCTGTGCTGGTTGATGAGAAGGAATACCGATTAATGATTGGTAAGTTGCATTATGTAGTGCATAGCAGATCGGATATTACACATGTAGTTGGCATTACTGCAAGGTTCCAGAAGAGTCCCAGAGAATCCCACTTGATTGCAATCAAGAGGATTCTTAGGTATTTGAAGGGAACAGTTGACTATGGATTGTCATACCTATATAGCAATGAAATCAATCTGAAAGTGTTCACAGATGCTAATTGGGCAGGTAATGTGGATGAACGAAAAAGCACAACTGATGGTGCATTCTTTCTCGGTGGTAGACTAGTCTCATGGATGAGTAAAAAGTAGAGTTGTATCTCTCAGTCTATAGTGGAAGTGGAGTATGTTATAGCTTTCATGAACTACACTCAGACAATTTGGATGAAGCATGTATTGGAAGGCTTCAAGATCCCTGTATCTGAATCGGTAAGTATATTCTATGATAACACAAGTGCTATCAATATATCAAAGAATCTGGTTTTACATTCTAGAACCAAGCATTTTGAGCTTAAGTATCATTTCTTGAGGGAAAAGGTTCAGAATAAGGAGGTTGTACTGGAACATGTTTACAGTAAGGAGCAGTTAGCAGACATATTCACCAAGCCTCTCCCAAAGACTACATTTGTGCACTTAAGAGGTGAATTAGGGGTATTGCCCCTTCAGGAGGTGAACTAAAAGTAACTGTTCCACATCAATCAGGTATTGCAAAGTCAAATTTTTTGTTGATTGATGTGTTGAAGGATGCTACTCCTCAAGGGGAGCAGCATAATGGAACAGAGATGCTTGTGCCTCCACTTTGGCATTGTTGTCAAAGGGGGAGAAGGAGTGAAGCAAAAAGATATCTACAGCAAATGGGGGAAAAGATGTGAAGTGGAGAAGATATCTTTGTATATTGCCATCAATGCCAAAGGGGGAGATTGTTGGCATTATGTGAACTTGCATGAAGACATAATGACATTGTATGATTGTCATTGATGTCAATATGTGACATAATGTGAACCGACACATGTGATAGTCAAGTGATAGGTGAGGAGAGAAGAACCGGCATATGTATGAATCGGTTTATATGCCAAAGTAAAGCGGCATATTTGTTCAAGATGAACCGGCATGTAGTAATGGGAACCGGCACATGGAAGCATTGTGTCACTACTGGTTGGTAGGTAGTTTCCACTTCAGGATTTTCAGTTGGAGTACCTCAAGCCTGTGTGACTCAATCGGTGACCTTTGTGTGATGAGTTAGCAGTATAATGGAGAATAGATCATGTTGCCACATAAGCTCTATGCGCATGAAGGATCTTGCATGAAGAAGACTATTCCTATCTACCTCAGGAATGTGCGAAGTCTGTCAAATGGTGATAACACGTGATGAGTTATCAACTGCCATGAAATCGGTGGAAAATAGACAATGGAGAATGTCTTGAGATTGATTCAAGATTGTTGCATTTAATGTAGTATGATTCAATGGTTGGGATTGAACCGCTTGAATTGCGTAACTTAATAGGTTTAGGGTTTAGGGTTTTTGCTATCAACCTATCTGTTTCCTATAAGGTCGATGTTGTGTTTCTTTCTAAGGTTGTTGGCAAAAGTTGTAAGTGTGTATCCAAGGGAAGTGATACGTGATTCTTGCCAGACCAAAGGAGAGAAGAGATATCTGCAAAGTGAATGTGCAGAAGGAGAAGAGGAGCCAAAATGGATCTACATTAGCATTGAGTGTTGTTATCAGATCATTGTAATTCCTATTGATCTTTAACCACTTCAATAGTTGTGAAATCTCTTAACAGGGTAGCCTTAATTGGGCTTGATTCAAATCCCTTAACAGGGTAACTTGAGGTTAATGAGTTGTAAGAAGCAATAGAGCTCTGGAGATCCTTTAGCTATTGAGCTCTTGAAATCCTCTAACAAGGTAACCCTAACCGGGTTTAACCCTTAATTGGGTATTATAGCCATCCCTTAACTGGGTGATCCCTAACAGGATTGGTTCTTAGCACAACCTATTGTAATGTCTTTAACCAGTCAAGGCTCCTAACAAAGTGGACTTCAAAAGAGTTCAAAAGAAACTTGTGGGTATTCATCCCCACCATGGTTTTTCCTAGTTGGGTTTCCATGTGAAAAATATGTGTCATGTGTAATGCTTTTATCTTGTGATGACTTGTTTTTACCTGTTGAGCATATGATGGTTCTATGTTTTATGCCTGTCTATAAAAAATATTGAGCTCACTGTTATGAAGATCTGATGTTAGTTTACCTGTTCATGCATGAGAGCGTAATGGTACTATAGTATTGAGCTAAGAGGAAAGATTAGTGAGTGACCGGTTTATGACTATTTGAGTTGTACTGGATGTTACCGATTGCACTCTGTTTTAACAAGTATCCCCGTTTGTCAGTCATTTGGAGTATTTGCTGTCAAACCGGTTTTGGACTGTATTTGTGTTTGTACTGATTCACAGCCCCCCCCCCCTCTCAGTACCGATTTGGTACTAGTGGTTCATCATTGAGTTATCATCATATTCCTTGATGGTAATTTTATTTGTAGAATTCACAGCTTTATCAGAATATCCCAATTGTTTAATAGTGCTCAATGTACAAATGTTTAGGCCTGCTCCTCCATCTATCAGGACTTGTTTTATTTGATGTTTGTGTATGAAGGGTTCAATGTGTAAAGGTGCATTATGTGGTTGGCTCATGGAGGCATCGTCAGCTTCTATGAATGTAAGGGAGTGTGGAATGGAAAGATATCCCACCATCACTTGAAATTGGTCCACGTTCAGATCAGTGGGGACGATAGTGTCTTTTAAGATTTTGTCAAGAATAGCTTTATGTGCGGGGGATATACGTAATAGCTCAAGGATTGAGATAAGCACGGGTGTCTTCCCTAACTGTTCTACAAGATCATACTCAGGTTTGGTTGATGCGGAAGCGGTGTTTTTAGCTGGAGGACCTTGCAAAGTGAATTTACCTCGACGAGTTGTAACATTACATTCAAAGGTAGGTTCAGAAGAAGATCCAATGCCTTTTAGGATAATCTTGGGTCTTTGGGTAGAATTCTCAGACGTTTTGTCCTTGATGATAATGGTAGAGACATAATTGTCCATCGAAATGTGATTGATAGTTGAATCATAGTTATAGGATGCTCTGGTATAGTTGGTTTGGTCATCTGTGGCTATAGCTTTTCCCTTGTCATGTTTTGGGAATGGTTCCTTAAACATCTCATGTTCTTGATTGGATGAGTGTCCTTCAATCTCAATGTCACCTCTATCAATGAGATCTTGTATGATGTTCTTCGGTCGATGACAATTACCTATTTTATGACCCTTGCTCTTATGAAATTCACAATATTCATCATCATTCCACCAATTTGGTTTTACCTTTGGCTCATATGGAGGAAAATCTGAAATTTTGATTATCTTGTTTGCCACTAACTTTTTGAAAACGGACTCAAGTGGTTCTCCCAATGGAGTGTACTTCTTTCATGACTTTGAAGTTGTTTGAGTATTCACCTGATTGTCTGTAGAACTTGATCCAGAAAAAATGATTTTGGGTCATACTGTATTACCATTCACAACACCATCATTGACTGTGTTCTTGTTTTTATTCCAAAATCTTGGTTTATCTTTTCCTTTAAAGTCATCTTTGCTTTCCTTGAATATTCTGATGACTCCTTGTTCATTTAGGACCTTCTCTATTGCTAAGCCTTTTTAAATGATGTCTTTGAAGGTGGATAAGCAAGCTTTTCTCAATTCATAACCAATGTCCTTATTAACATTCTGGGTGAACATCTCTACCATTTATTTTTTAGGAATTTCACAAGAGCATCTACTGGCTAGATTCCTCCATCTTTGTAAAAATGATGAAAAAGACTCTCCCTCCCTTTGCTTGGTGTTGCACAAAGTAGTGACTGATATGTCTATCTCTATGTTGTATGAGAAATGCTGAATAAATGCCTCTACTAAGTCACCCCATGACTTAATACCAGGTGGAAGTTGGGAGAACCATTCTATAGCTTGATCACCTAAGCTCTGTGGGAATAATCTCATCAAATATGTCTCTTCTACTACTACCTCAATGCAAGCTATGAAAAATTGTCTTATGTGTGCCTTAGGATCCCCTTTTCCTCTATACTTAAAACTTAGGCGTCACAAAGTGTCTAGGAAATGGAGGCATTGGAATGCTTTTGTCAAATGGATAGGGACATATGTCTCTCATTGTGTAAGTTGTCTTCGGTGTATTTATGTCCTCCATTTTCTTTTGCAAGTCCTTGATTTGTTGTTCCAAATTGTTCTTAGGTGGAGACCGACTTCTTGAACCATATTTAATGCTTAAACCACCAGGTGGAGGAGTGTGTTGCATATATGGATGGTATTGATCATACACGTGTTCATATGGAGGTGGTCTATAATGATGCTGCGTATATGGACCACTTGGTATAGAGTCAAGATGAGGAATATAATATCTGTTTTATCCATGTATACCATACTATACAGGCATGTCATGAGTTTGTTCTAATGTGTTGCCCCCAAAATTGACGCGGGGTTTCCTTGTGTCCAAATTTTGAACATGTCTTTGGATATCCAATTGCTTTGGTGGTTGGTCCTTATCATGGGCATGTGATTGAGCATATTTTTCCGCATAAGACTTCCATGATGGTCTATGAAGATGAGTATCATATGCTTGACCATGTACATGTTGGACCTCTATTTTTTGAAACAAAGACGATGGTGATTCAGACACCATATGTGGTCCTCTATTGCCTCCAATATTAGGCCTCCTTTGATCCATGTTGGAGTGATTTTGTTGCAAAGGTCGATTTTCCATTATTTGAGACATGTCAAAATCATGAGGGATCTTGGCTCCACTTTGTGCCATCACTTGTAAGAAGTATTGTCTATCTCTCATCATTATTTTCTCAACCAATCGATTGAAACGGGGATCCATAATGGTGTCTTCCACTTCTGCTGAATGTACTGAAAAGTTGTCCATATTGTCATTGTGTGTATCATTGTTGTTTGTAGTGTCGATGTGCTCAACATTTGGAATGTTTCTATAGGCATCCATGTCAGGTAATGTAGTATGATCAGAATTGAAAAAGCTATCATTGGCATACTCATAGGAAGACATGTTTGTGGACTCTTGAGAATCTTTAGTTTCTCTCCTAGATTTTTGGGAATGGGTTTCAACCATGAACTAGGTATTGATCAAGATGTGTGAGACTAGATGAAAATGGAAAGAGTATGGAAGACCAAGAGTTGGATGGGATGTAAATGAATCTGAGGTGTACTTGCAATGTCCAAAGTGTAAGACCAAGTATGTATGTAGTAGAGTAGGTGTGGCTTCCAAAGAGATGATAGTTTCTCTTGATGAGGTAAGTTGACCTTGACTCTAAGTAAGACCAAATGAGACCCAAAGGTGATAGACCTTGATGAGGGACCTCTTAGCAAAATGTTGTTGTATGTAATGTGTTGACAAAGTATGATGAGGACAAGCAAGTGACCTTTTGACTCAAGTTTAGACAAATGTGAATGTAATGTAAGGTGTAAAGCAATGATGGACTTTGTGAGACCCAAAGATAGGTTGAATGCTCGATGAAAACCCAGAGCAATACCTAGGAAGCTCAATAAGTCTAAAACTGACTGTTCTTTGTTTGTTGGATTATGAAAGTTTTCAATTCTGAGCACAGACACGGTTAAAGGATACAGACGCTACTCTATCAGACATAGACACATTCCTGAGATGTTGTAAATGCAATGTTTCTCAAAAGACACAGACGCATTAAGATGACACAGACGCGGTTCTATCAAACACAGACACGTTTCTGCAAACTTTGTGCAATTTTTCCAATCTGTGAAGTTGTTTGTTGTGACCAAATCTGAATGTTTGACTATTTTTCATGACAAGAGGACATAGTGTTGGTGAGGACTCAATGTTTTCAAGTGTTTAAACTCAAAAATGACTCAAACAAAAGTGTGTTGTTTGATGTAAAATTATTTTGCATACACTTAAAGACAGAAAAGACATAATGTTTTGATGTTTGGTCTTGAATGTTTGATTGTTTAAAATAAGTCAAGCACAATTCTTATGGCTAGCTAGGACAATAGTTGTTGATGCCCACATGGGGTTTCCCCCGAGGCTACGCTATTCAGAGTGGATACTTAGATACTTGACCCCACTGGCTCCTCCCTTAGCACTCACTTCTCAAGGTAGCTAAGCATCAGTCCCCACAAAAAATCCTCGTGGTGAACTTTGTATCTCTACTAAGAACCGTATTTGTGTGGGCTGCTCTAGAGGTCCGACCTCCTGCCCCAATAACTAGAAGGATTTTGGCTTCTAAAATAAAAAGGTGCTAGTAAGGGCATCCATTCTTGTGGCCATACATGTGGCACTTTCAGCTCTGTAAATACAGAAGGCTCCCAGCTGGTAGGGGTTATGCCCTACAAATGATCAAATAAATTTGATCAAACGGGTTTATGGGGAGACATAGTGTCAGTATGAAGTAATCATCACACGTTATCCATGGTTTTCACAATGAATATAGTTGTTTATAGTGGTTTGGAAGAGGTAGGTTTTCCTCGCTACCACTTGGGTCATTCTCTCTTGACTACTAGTCTTAATGACCACACGGGGAGATAGGCCCTCTAAAGATTAAAAAAAAAGAGCCTATTGCTCAAGACACAAAAGACACTAGTTCAATTTTAGTGCACCAATTGAAGTGTTTTCTAGTCTATGAAAACAAGGCACACAACAAAAAATCAAAAACCCTTGCCAAGGTCCTACAACAAAGATCTATTTGTAGTTTGCATTGTTTCAAATGATCACCCCTTCCTGCAAGCACACAAGCTAGGTAAATTTTACATCCAAAAGACTTTGTGAAAATAGGGGCCTTCAACAAAATGATTTTTCTTTCAAGACAAGCTGCACCAATTTCGTTAGCTAGATCTGAAGATGTTAGCTCAAAATAAACCAGATCTGAAAATTCAAATGATGAAAAACTGAATCAAAGAAACCCCAAAATGTAACAACCTCACACAGATGCGGTTATCAGAAACACAAACGCTATATATCTTCGCAGACATGCTTAGATCTGACATAGATGCAGTTCTAGAACACAGACACGACTCCTAGATATAGACGCGCCTGAAGACTTCACAGACGCGACTAGGGAACACAAATGCATTTCCCGCAATCTGCAAAAAAATAAAATACTGTCGAGGGCGCAAACGCAATTCTTGATGTCACAGATGCAACAGAAAACCAAAAATGCGATCCAAAAGCACGCAGATGCAAAAGTATCAAAATGTTGTCGGAAATGTCAGATCTGCAACTTCAAAACATGAATTCTACAACAAAAGATGTTAAATGCAAAAGGGACAGGAGTCCCACCAGGTATGCCAAAATGTAGATGGTGAAAATGGATACAATAATATTGAAAGACTAAATAGATTCAACCACAAAACCCTAGCCTAACAACAACAAAGATCCACCATAACATATGAAGATTACCTAAGACAATGCAAATCAAATGAAATCACAAAGATTATACCATCACATGTCCAATAGGGTTTGGATCTCCATTCTTCCTATCTCCATTGATCTTGCTTGATATATTTGCTCTTAGATTTTATATGTGCACAAGAGCTCAACAAAGAATGGAAATGTGGTTGCAAGTAGGATTGCATATGAAAGTTCAAAAGCGTAGTATAGTCGAGTGCCTAATTGAGGGTTTGAAAATGAAGAAAGCATCTCCTTATATAGAAGACACTATATGAAATGGAAGGATAAGATTGAGAGGTGTAAAAGATAAATGGTCGGCTATGATTAGAGGGTAGGTAAAGAAAATAATAAGAGGGTAGGTAGTGTATGAATTAAGAGATGAATGACATGTGTCATAGGTAGAAAAGGTTAATGAATTAATTAAATAAATAAAGATTTAATTAATTAATAGAGGAAGTGGGATCAATTAAATAAATAAGATATTTATTTAATTTAGGAAAAAAGGACAATTTAAATAAATAAAAGTATTTATTTAACTAAGAAATAAGGCTAGAAGAGGATAAATGAATTACTTAAATAAATAAAGATTTATTCAATTAATAGAAGAGTTAGGATAAAATAATTAATTAAATAAATAAAAATATTTATTTAATTAGACATGACAATTTTAGGTGTCTACAGCAAGTACATATAAAAAATATAATATTGAATTTTAGATTTAATGATCATAGCAATTTTAATACAATTATAAAAAATCAAAGCATCCATATTTGTAATATATTATTTAAATATACTATTTTACCTTAACATTAAATATAAAAATTATTAATCTTATCATTATAGACATCCATTTTTTCTAATGATTTTTTAATATCTTTTCATAATATAATAACTAGCAATGGTCCTTTTTTTGCAATGGGTACACCAAAAATGTGTCAAAAGTCAATTAGGGAAAAAATGGTCCTTTTTTTGCAAACTTTTATGTAGGACATGAGGTCAACTGGTAGGGCATTTAGAAAATGATGTTTGTGAGACAAAGATAAACAACAAAGATGTTAGTGCAGAAGTGATAGCTTAATTTGAATCAATTGTGTATCTATTTATATGAATAGAAATATGACTAAAATAAAACTCGTAAATCAGGAAGATAATCAAACTCTATTACCATACGCTCATGTTATATTTGCAATAGGGAGAGAGAGGGGAGAAGTCTTTCTATGTTTGTGTGTGTGTGTGTTTCAGAGAGAGATGTGTAAGAAGGTAGAAATTGAGGATAGAAATAGAGATGGAGGAGGTTGAGATGGTGAAGGTGACGGATATGGAGAGAAGAACAAAAGGAGAGGGATAGATAGAAAGAGGAAGATAGAGTAGAGAGAGGGTGAGATATAGGGTAACATGGTGAGATAACAAGATAAAGACAAAGGGAGAGATGGAAGAAGAACTGTGGATAAATACAAATATTGATAGAGGAAAAGAGATACTGGGAAAAAAAGGTTTAGGAAGAGAAAGATGGAGAGAGAGAGGGAGAGACATGTCTATAAATAAAGGGGGAGACAAGAAGATAGAGGCAGAATTGAAGATAGAGGGAGAGGGGAAGAGGGGGAGAAACATCTAGAAAGAGTTGCAACAAGAGATAAAGATAAGGTGATAAAGAGGGAGATAAAGAGAGAAAGAGATAGAGATGTCTATAGGGAGAGGGGCAAATAGAGATATAGATAATGAGATGGAGTGGTATGGAGATAGAGATATAAGGAGATATAGCGAGATGGGGATAGGGTAACAAAGATAGAGAGATGGAGAGAGGGAGAGAAAAAGAGGAAGATAGAGGTGGAGATAGAGAGATGGATTTGGGATAGGGAAGTATCGAGGGAGGGATAGATAGAAAGATAGATGGGGGGATAGGGAGGGAAGCAGGTGTGGAGAGAGAGAGAGAGAGAGGAAAACAAACAAGGAGAGATGTAAATAGATAAAGAGGATATTGATAGAGAGAGGGAGAAGAAGAGAAAAATATGCAAATTAGAGGGGGGCAGAGAAAAATTGGCTCATCTATAGAGGGAGAGGGAGAGAGGGAGAGATATTAATACAGAGATGGAGAGGGATAGGGAAGGTCGTGTTGATCAATATATTTGAGAGTGTCAAGTTTACGTTTTAACAAATCTTTATATACCTATGGGGAAACCTATATTCTTTTTACTGATGGAGCCTAAAAATTGCTATATAGATTCTAGAAAACCATAAATCTATGAATAATTGAACATGATTTTGTTGATTTGTATACTTCCTAAATCATTTATATTTATATGCCTATGAGGAAACCTCTACTCTATTTGAGAATGTGAAGTATATGTTTGAACAAATCTTTATATACCTATGGGGAAATCTATATTCTATTTATTGATGGAGCTTAAAAATTGCCATATAAACTCAGAAAACCATAAATATACTTCCTCAATAATTTATATTAATTGATGGAGTTTAATAACATGTATATTAAATATATATTTTTTGTTTTATTAAATAATTTATAGTATATTAAAATACAATGTATAATACTTATACTTAATATAATTATGAAAAAAATTATTTTATTTTTTATTTTTTTATAGATTAATTAATTTAATAATATTAATTATAATAATACAATCTAATTTTATTATCTTATATTATTTAAAATTAATATAAATAATATATTATACAAAATATGTAAATATTATTTCTATTAATTATATCTTATATTTTATTTATATTTAATAAATATAATTAAATTATATTATTAAATAATAAATATAATTATAATATAATTTTTATATAAACTAAATATATAATAAAATAGTATCAAAGAAATACACCACAAAATATTTTTCAAATAAAATTATTAGGAAAAAATATATAATTTTTCAAAATTCCACTTTGAAAACCACATATATAGAGGGGAAGAAATTTTTTTAAAGTTATCTTTAAGTCTATAAATTAGTACAAATTTAAAATAATTACACATGTAAATTTAAAACTCAAAAAGAATAAGTATTGCTTCCATTAAATTTAAATCAAATAAAATTAAGCACATATGAAAATAAAAAGGGATGTTAAATATGTACGTGGCACACATTCTATAAAAGGCTACACTCACAAAGACATGGAATGGAAATAATACTTCCTGCCAGTGGAAAAGAGATGACAAGATTGAGGAAAAGTGGCAACGGACGCGCTGGCAAGACGAGAGGAAGAGGGGCGGTGGATGAATACTGTGTTTAATCGTCTTGCATCGTGTTTTGGAGGAGGTAGACCGTTGATCATCAAAGTTAACTTGAATACTAATTTGTATGAGGAGATGAAAGCCTGCCCACGTGTCACATATTTAAAGCAACAATAATGGCCGGAAAATGATTTGATTGTGCATTAATGTGCATAGAAATTCTATATTTTTTGTTAAAAAATTTACATGTTGATTTTTGAAAAGTTAAAAATTTATTTTAGATTGAAAATTTTAAAAACTTGATTGATTATCAAAGACAATCACTAATAACCATTTAAGACCATAGTGGATGCATAAATATTCCTGCCATGAGCAGGAACTAATAAAGCATTTCAATATTAAACGCTATTGAAAACCTGGTAGAATGCAGGTTTACTATTATCTCTAAAAGGACTTTGTTTTAAGATATCATAAGAAAACTTCCCTCCAACCCTCAACAACGGATATTATATGCGCTTAATGTTTTAGGTGCTTCCTCTCGCAGATAAGTAACATGCAATGATGAAAGAGAGTATGTGTTTGTATATCTAGGGGAAAGGACCCAGTAGTTGTGCACCCTAACTTCGCGCTTCTCAAAATCCTACTTGGAAATTTCAAATCACTCCGATTTTTTTACAGCAGCGTACTTGGCAAGTCCCCTACTTATAACTAAGGTTTCAGGGCCACATCATCAAATATGATGCCACATCAGCATGCTTTTTGCCAAGGTGTCCAAAACAGCGCCCAAAAAAAGTGAGACCAATAGGCGTGCAAAAGAGACCCCAATAGTTGTGCAGCTGATGTGGCATCCCCTGATTGGTTACTTTTTACAATATTAGGACATTTTTTAACAGCTATTGGTACATTTCCTAACAACTGTTGGTACATTTCTTAACAAAAAATGATATTTTTTGTTTCGAACAATAGGTTTTATTTGTTCAATTTTTGAAACAAAAGGTATCAACAACCCTCACAACAATTGGAACATGCTCAACTACTGGGTCCTTTCCCCTAGTAAAAGCGTATCGCATTTAACTGGGCTTAGAGGGCCGGGCTTAACCGGGACACTCGAAGCTTTGACTGCTTCGGTGTGCCGGGCCCACTGAGCTGACAATTCCCGTTTTCAGATTTTTGGTTTTCACCGTTTCTTCACGTAACGTCCGTTCCCTCCCGTCCGTCCTGTTCAAATAATAGTCGCCGTTAACTTTTGAATTTGAAAACTTCCCGCGCAAAAGTTTGAAAGCATTGAATGGCACTTAAAAAAGCGGTCACTCCCATTGTTTCACCGCTGTCATGAAAGACTTTTGTGAGGTGCAAAGATTTCAATCCCTGCTAGAATGCTTATGCCAGTGGTTTTTTCAGCATACAGAAGACATGGACATTTTAACGATGTTGTTGATAAATGAGAGTTTTTGGAATAGGGTATACGCATCCATCAAAACATAACAAAAGGGCAAATACTGTCAGATCTTACAATGCGAAATACTCTGGTAGACATGTACCCAAAATGTGGAAGCATAGACAGGGCATATGAACTGTTTGACTAGATGCCTCAAACAAATGTGGTAGCATGGAACTTGTTTGACTGCAGGATATGCACAAAATGGATTTCTTGAAAAAGATTCAGCAAATCTCGACCAAATGCCCAGACTCTGCAATCTTTGCCAGTACCAGTATCTTCTCAGGCCATACGAAAATGGAAGCTTTACTTATGGAACGTATTTGATTAAAGGATATTCACGAAATGCATTTCTTGAAAAGGATTCAACAAATCTCAACCAAATGTGATTGGTGGCTGTAAACCCAGACTCCGCTCTGACAAATTACATTTGAATAAAATCTGCGGTTTTCTATGTGTGCAGATGAGTCGACCTTATTATTAGAAAACAACTACTCCTGACATTTAGACAGGAAGATGTTATTATTGTAACCAATCAGGGGATTTTTTTTCATGTGTTTATCTATTTGCTAGGGTTGTGTATTTGAATATTATTTTTTATGCATTTGTTGTATACTTGATTTTTTTTCATGTGTTTATCTATTTGCTAGGGTTGTGTATTTGAATAAATTTTTAATAGATTTTTTTGTATGACAACATCAAATAGTATTAGAGCTTGAGTTATTATGAAAGAAAATGATAATCCTACAATAGAAATATGGTGCGTTGCAATATAAATGATCTATTGAAATCTCATAAAGAAATCTTGTGAGCATATGACTCCATAGGTGACCCATAAGAGAGTTGATTCACAAAAAAAAGGAGTGGGCAGGTGTCTATTAGTACTCTAATCTTAGGCAGAAGATATGCATGTGTGAACAGCCTCCAACTAGTGTGTTTGGTAGAGGTTGCATTAGATTGGAATGAATGCATTTGAGAGAATAAAATATCATCTAATACAGTGGTATTCGAATAGGATTGTTAACAAAGCACTAAAAGTGAAACAATCAACATTAATTGGAATTTGATATAGTTTTTTAAAAAGGGAGAACTATCAATTTGAGCACCAATCTACATTGAGATTTAAGAGTAACATCATTTTTTGCAAGTATGACTTGTGAGAAAGGTGAGCAAATAGAAGCACCAAACTTGAAGCAATTTTTAAGAGGTATGTGAGTAAATTGTATGTAAAGGGTAATTTGAACTAAGAAGTAATTTGGGGCACCATTTTGGCAAGATGTTGACTAGAGCATTGACATGGTTAGAGGCAGAGTTATACATTCTAGCTTAGAGAGACTCAGGAAGAAGAAAATTGAAAATAATATGGAAAGATGATAGAGATCATGAAAAACGTATTTCCCTAGATTGATCACTTAGAAAACTAGATAGAAGTGACGTAACATGTTGAAGAAACAAGAGAACCCATGAACACTTTTGCAAATTGAATTTCTATTTTTAAGGCAATTTGAAAAGGGAGCAATAGTACATGATGTGCTAATAGATGGATGGCGAGTCAACTAACATCATATAAAATGAAAAATCAATTTCACTATAGGAAACAATTGATTGTTTTAAGGGACAATTAAGGTATGTTAAGAGAACCAAATCTAAATAGTGTGAAGAATAACATGCCTATTCGCAACAAATGACTAGTTAAGGAAGACAAAATTTTAGTAATATTGCTAATGTTGAAACTAGAACAAATGACAAGTTTGATTTAGTGAATAATGTGGTAGGTAATTGGAAGAAATTGGTAAGAAGAATAATGCCAATGGCTAAAGCCATTAGTGCAATAGGCAAAGTTGCAAGGTGTGGCAACATATAGTCTTCTAGCAAATGTGTGGTATGATGACCAAGATTAAGAGGTAATGGAGATGAGTTTCTCCATGGATATCAAGTGTGTGTTCTAAGGTTTGGAGAAATTTATGGAGGTTGTGTGTATAACCAAAAGAAGAGGGAATGATCATTAATGTTGAGGATCAAGGAACACAATTAATGTAATAACATGGGAAGACAAATTAGCATTAGAGAATTATGGTATCCAAATTATTCAGACCTAAGGAGTTTTGGTATTAATATTTGAGGTCGCTAATTTTTATAATTGGTTTAAGTTTTATCTCCTTTGTTACTCTTTCTTTATCTTAGTCCAACATTCATATTAGATCAAAGAATATTCTTTATGGGCCCTCATTCTTGAAATCGTCAAAAACCTTGAAAGGTCCTAAATGCCTTTATTCTCTTATGAAATTGATCAATAATACAATTCTTTAATCTTAGACCCCTTTATTATTATTTTTTGGTTCCAAATGCCTAAGTTTCAAAGAATCCCTCAACTATAGAGAGGTGTCCGTTCTTGTATGGAAAAAGGCTGTAAGGTCACAAAGTTGTGTTATTCAAGATCACTTTTCATAAGAAGATTACACCCTTTCCAACAACATGTAAACTATAGGTATACTCTACTATTTCACCTAAATCTCCTATATTAAAACAATTATAGTATTTAGGACTAATGCCACATAACATATTGGGACAATTTCTATAGATTTTATGGGTGATTTATCATGCTAGGTACTTCAATCCCATCCCCATTAATATTGATAATGGTTGAAATTAGCGAAAAAGTATTCTTTGTTCATTGTACATAAATTGAATTGTATTGCAACATGATTGTACGAGTGATCAAAGGATAATAAATGTATAAAATATGTGGACAACTATTGCAAAAAATTAATCAAATGACCTATGTGTTTAATGCTAATTTGCATGCCTTCTTCGAGTTGGTAGTAATTTTTTGGGAATACCTAACGTGAAAAATCTCATTTATAAAGGGAATGAAAATAAAAGATAGAGAGTGTTTACAAAACCAATAGAAGGAAGAAAGTTTTCATATGAAGCCATCAAGTTTCACGTTCCATTTTGAGTATTATATTTTGATAGTCTGTTCAAGTGGGTTTGTTTGAATTTGTAATAAATTCCTTGTAACCTCTAAAGATTGAAGGCAAAGTGCATATTCAACCTTGATATATTGTATCCAATTGTAGCATATTCATTTCTAGATGTATTTGTGATTAGTTAATCAACTAGAAGATTGTAAACTATTCACAATATTTTATGAAGTCTCTTTTCAAAATGATAAAGTAATTGTTCCTGTTATGTAGGGATTACTAAGTATTTATCCTCTAATAGAGCTTAGAAAACTATATATTTTTAAAACATACCTACAAAACCTAGTTTTCTTTTATGTAAATAAAACTGTATAGCCCTTTGTGGGATCTTCATTACGATATAATTTTTGGTTTAGCTATAGTTGCATCATTTAAGTAAATTCAGTAAATCTATGCCTAGTTGAATAGAAAGAACATTCTATTATTTTTTCTATATTTCATCACCTTATTAACACACTAAAACAAACAAAACATTGTATTGATTATCAATTTGTGTAATTTTTAGTATTGAAAGTGTTGGATGTGACATTAAAAAAGCAGGCACTCCCATTGTTTCACCACTGTCATTGAGGACTTTTGTGAGGTGCAAAGATTTTCATCCCTACTAGAATGCTTATGCATGTGGTTTCTACAATAGACAATACACATGGGCATGCTCACGATGTTGTTGATAAATGGGAGTTTTGGAATAGGGTATACACATCCATCAAAGTATAACAAAAGGGAAACTACTTTTAGATCTTACAATGGGAAATACTTTGGACATGTATCCAAAATGTGGAAGCATAGACAGGGCATATGAACTGTTTGAACAAATGGCTCATTTGAAGAATAATAATACTTCCACGTTGTTTCCAAGTAGTTTCAAGATCATTTGAGAAATCATAGTGAACTTTATATTGTGGTGTTATCTCTTTTGAAAAATAATAATATGCTTGCCCTTATTCTCGGATGGATTTTTTTTCCTAAAAGGGTTTCTCTCAGTAAATCTAGTGCCTCTTTTGCTATGATTGTTTTTTATATTTATGCTAAATGGCATAATTACATGTTTATTTCAGATTTGTAATCACATAAGAAATTTAATATTGCAAGATTTCTTCACCTTGTTTCTCAACAAAAATAAAAAAGAGTTGTAAGATAGTTTAAGATGTCACAATTGAAGAGATTGAATCTAGTTCTCAATCTACACCAAATTTTGATTAAAAAAATACCAAAGTATGGGGAAGTGGCTCCACTACTACAATGAAAATCCTAACTTTGAATGTTATGAGCCTCATTGCATCTAGAAAAAGTAATGTAAGAGAATCCCTACACAATGTGGTAATATTGAATCATTATGAAAAAGTGGAATTTTTTAGTTTAATCAATTGTTTGTTTGTTTGTTAGTTGTAGTTATTATTCTATGGTGAAACTTGAAATTGGGTTTTATAGTTTTGGGAATAGTTTTAGTTATGATTTTTTAGTGTCATATTAAAATTTGAGAAGAATTTCATGAGAAAGAAGTTAGTCAATTAGTTTGATAGCATTTATCAAGTGGATAGCTATGTATAACTGGGATTATTTTCATGTATGTGGCAAGTGATTTATAGCTTGAGTCAAATAAAATAATATTTATATGAATTTATTGAGCCCTTGATGATAAGTTTTGACTACCACATGGAGGTTTGTTCATTATTTAATGCTTTGAAATTGTAGGCATGTTATTTTTGTTTGATGACATGTTACATGTGGTATTGGGCTTTATACTATATTGTGGCTAACATTGATAATTCAAAAATGTGTTGATGTTATATAAACTATGTTTTATATTAAAGGAGGGTCAACAAAGAAGTAAAGCAAGGACCAAATACGTAGAATGAAAAGAAATCATGAGAAATCTACCTAGCTAAAGGTGAAAAGAACATAAAGCATTTTCAAAACTTAACTAGGGAAAGAGGGAGCTAAAATAATCGATCCTATGAAATATAATAGAGGGGAATCTCTCACTAAGCCTAAAATTATTAGGGTTGAATGAATTTTTTATTTTAGTGAATTGCTTGGAGGTAAGGAGGATTTGAACTTTGAGAAGATAAGAGACTTCTTATAGTTCATTCCCATCATTATTACAAGTGAAGATTGTCAAATCTTACTAGAACCTTTCACTAAGGAGATCAATTTGGATTCCATGTATGTAAGCTCAAATAAAGCCCTAATGTCTACTAGATTTCATGTTGCCTCCTTCTAGGAATATTATGTTGCTAAAAAATAAGTTGTGGTGGCTTGTGGTGAAGCGTACAAATATAAAGGTGCTAGAAGAACTCAATTGTACTTTTATTATACTAATACCCAAGAATGCTTCCCTCGAGTCTATTATAGAATTTCAAAAAATATCGCTTTGTAACACTCTATATAAAATCCGCTTGAAGTCGAGGAAGCACAATCTAAAAATAGTGCCCCCTTTTCTAAATTCCCAAGAATAAAGTAGCTTAATCTTAAAAAGATCCATCATTGAAAGTATCAACACTAGACATGGAATCGATTACTCAATTTTTGAATACAAATAAAAAAGCATAATAATCAAGCTTAATATTAGCAAATCATATGAATTAGTAATTGGAGGTTCCCCATGAAAATATTAGAAAAAGTAGGCTTCTATGATAATTGAGGGAATCAATCTTAGAATAAGTAGAAGTTGAAACTCTTTTGTATGGCTTCTTATTGTTTAAATCACGCATCACTAACACAATAATAATTCAAGACAATTTTAGGGTAAACATTCTATGTATATAGAACAGATGCTCAATTAGTTAGAGAATAAACTTCACTTTGAATGAAGTTTGTGTGATGCTAGGTAGTTTAACATCTTTAATTTTCATGTGTTGGTATAATGGTTGGCATAGCCTTAGCAAGATATGGTACTAATAACACATTTAACCTTGATGTTGGTTTTGTGAGCATTCCTTGGCATCATGTACAAATCAATTCCTATATTGGAGTGATACTTCCCACATTTGGTTTAGACGAAGAAGGTTTTGGCCTATTTATTTTTTGTTAGATGCTTCTCACTCCTTAGCTATATGATAGTCATTTGTTTCACTATTTCTCTCCTTTCTAGGCTCTTTGTGGCAGTATAAACTCACAATGGAGTTGTTAATTCACCCTCGTGGTGAATTATAATAGATGGTCATCCTTGTGGAGATCAATAAAGTTAGATTGAGAAAATAATCCTTCTTCTAGGTGGTGAAATCTTGGTTGTCATTTTAGAAGAGCTTGACATGGATCTCATCAAAGGATTTATTTGACAAGATGTCAACATTGACATCTCTACCATGTTTGTGTGTAATGTCTATACCCTCATTAGTGGAAAGGAACTTGCCAAGTCTATAAGACAATATTACATTTTGAATAAGAGTATGATAGCATGGAAGCAATTGTTGACAACATTGCTCGTGCGAGTAATCTTCCTCTCAAAAGATTTGAATGCCACACCATAAACCTAAGAAGACATCCTCAGCCTGCAATCAAGGTGTTCCACGACGACATATTTCTTTGAGGCATTTTGTCAAACAGTTCACGTGCCTCACCTATGCTTCCACCTTTTGCGTATCTTGAATCATAGCATTCTGTCAAATAATTCTTCAAGCCATTATGTCAAACAGTTCACGAATCTTATCGAAGCTTACACATTTTGCATGCATTTCTATCAGGGTAGCTTCAGCTACAACATCTGGCAAAATTCATTTCCAGTGTACCATTGGGGATATCCATACGTAAAGCTCCCATTTTCGTATGGCCCGGGAAAGATACTGGCAAAGGTTGCAGTGTCTGGGTTTACAACTACTAATTGCATTTGGTTGAGATTTGTTGAATGTTTTTCAAGGAATCCATTTTGTGCATATCCTGCAATCAAATAAGTTCCATGCTAGCATACTTCTTTGAGGCATCTGGTCAAACAGTTCATATGCTTCCACATTTTGGATACATGTCTATCAAAGTATTTCCCATTGTAAGATCTGAAATTTTTAACCGTTTTGTTATGCTTTGATGGATGCGTATACCCTGTTCCAAAACTCCCATTTATCAACAGCATCGTGAGCTTGCCCATGTCTTCTGTCTGCTGCAGAAACCACTGGCATAAGCATTCTAGCAGGGATGGAAATCTTTACACCTGACAAAAGTCTTCCATGACAGCGGTGAAACAATGTGAGTGCCCGCTTTTTAATGCCTTCTAGAATATTTCTCTCCGAGATTAAAAAGAATTGAATAAGTCGGCCCTGAAAAAAATTCTAATATAAACAATGGAAATAAGATTGACAAAGATGAAATTGCTATTTAGAATCATACACTTATATAATGAAGGAATAAAATCCACAGAGCATTTCATTCTGTAACTGCTGTTATATATCAATCACGGTGACACATAATTTGTGCCTGTAAGAAATACAAGAGAGCAAAAGAACACCATGCAGTTAATCGAGAGACAACAGCAGACTGTCAATGTCCAACTCCTGGACTATGGCCTTGAGGATTATTCATGATGGAGATTCCTCTACCAACATCATCTTTACTTGATAGATAACCAACATATTTTTGTTTCATAGGTTGCAAACTTTGTAAACTTTCGTCCGCTACCAAATAGTTTGCCCTATCCTTTTGATTGACTGAGGCCACAGTATAGATGGGAACAGGAGCAAGTGCAGAGATTATAGCTCTAGTATTGCCTATTTTCATTGGGCGCGATTCACAAACTATAATAGCCGAGGAAAAACAAGACACACATAGAATGACAGCAAGACCAACTTTCATTTTGTCTATAAAGAGAAGCTACTCAGTACGACTATATTATGAATGATATAAAGACAGTACTTAAGAGACACACAAAGCTTCAGGACTTCACAGGCTGGGTATGTTGCATTTCTGTTTACTCCAGCGGGGTTTATATAGACTTATTCGTCTTGATATTCTCTAAGGAATATTTATTATTTTTATTAGAGTCTGTGAATATTACCTGCTACTGGGAAGAATAGGTGTGTAATGCACTACATATTTTTAATATCTAATTTGTTGCTATGATATTGTTAATACAGATAGTCACCAGCCAAAGGTTGTATTGACGGCTTTGAAAAATGGTCCTGCAGCAAGACAGAACGATTTCAGTTTTTGTCTTCGACAGCACATGCATTCCACATTCGTCTTTTGTTTTTATAATATAGTTTTAAATAGCTGATTACAGTATAGATTGTTTTCTTCCCCCTTTTTTAAACGTATAATAGTATATACTTTCACAACCATTTTGCTGTTTTCCAGTTGCCTTAATAGTGGCTGTATATTAAGACCACACACCATGGAAAAGGACAAACCATTCTGCGCTGGTTTTCATTTCTTAATATTGATGTTCCCAAGACGCTTGAAAGCAAGAAGGTAAACAGCAAATAATGATCAGCAGATTATATATAGTAAATATACAAGAAAAGGAGGTAACATATATATTCTAAAAGGTGTTAATATGTAAAAAAATATTATTTTACACAATCAGATTTATTTATATTTAATTTATATTATTTACATTTTGTAATCACTAAGTGAACTTAGTATTATTGATGCCATTTGTGTTTATAGCAATCATTGAGAAGGATTTGATGTAGAACTCAAAGTGTCTAAAATACTTGGTGAGTTAAAAGATTCATGAATATGTCTACTATTTGATACTATATACTTGTCAATATGTTCAATCCTACTTGAAGCCCTTGATTCCTTGTCATTTTAATTTTTTCTTGTGTCATGATACAACACATTAGATCCAAATGTAGTAGAAATCGTCCACTAACCATAACAAACATTTTATCTAGTAAGTTATTGATGTTGTATCATTTTCCTTTGTCTCTACTATAAAAAGTGATAGTTAATTGTTTCCTAGGTGTCCAAGAGAATACTTAATGGATACGAAGAAAAAATTATCCGTGGAACATGCCCAATCTATATCTATGTAGCATATCAGACTACTAACATTTTAATGATAAATTTTGATACCACAACTTAATGTCTATTTAGTTTATTCGTCAATGAGTAGTTATAACAAGCAACTCTCTATCAATTTCTCCAATTCCTTGGTGAAGGGTTATGTTATTATAGTAAGTTTAAAGTTTGAGGTCACTCAGGAGTTCATAGGGTAGGCAACTAGTTTGAGCTACAAAGGCCAAAAGGTTGCGAGAAGAATGAACAAAGACTATAAGGATTTTATGGATAAATTCTTCAAGGGAAAAAAGAGAATTAAAAGATACTATAATGGTTTTAGTATAACGAAGTTGCCTCCTCCTTCGGACCAAGTAAGTTACTATGTTATGAAATACTATACTTTAGAAGGGAGATTTACCACTATCCATAAGTATCATTTTTCATTGCTTGATCATACAAGAAATTGTGAATAAATTTTATTTCCATTATACATGCTATCATAAATTAAAATTATGATGATGATCGATAAAATCCTCCTCTCAACCAAGGTTTCATCATTTCCATCCAAAAATTTCAGCTAAGAATTATGTCCCAACTTCCCCTCATTAGTTCAATTTTGGTCAATTCTAACCATGACACTTTTAAAATCCAAAACTATGGTGAAAGCAATAGTAAGGAAAAAGCTTCCAACCATACTGTGGAGGCGAACCCCATGTTTTATCAAATATCACTCTTTTTATGTAAAATATATTAATGTTACCCCTAAAAAGATGAAAACCACCCTACCTAATTTATCACATCCCCTCCTAGGAGATTGAAAAATGATATGAAAACAATGAAACCTAAAATTATAGTGGACATTAGAGAGAATCCAGAAGAGAACCTTGATAAGAAAAATAGTAAGATAAGCAATGCTTGCAGTCAAGGTGGTAGAAGATCAATAAGAATCACTAATGCAAAAAATACCTTGGTAAGATGCAAACTATAGAGAATGAGGATGATGTAGAGGAGGAAAAGACATAAAGTGAGAAGGATCGTGAGGAGGAGCCTACTAAGAAGGAAGACGCTATCCATGAAGAAGAAGATGATAGTAGTGAAGATGAAAGAGAAAAGGAAGAATGTAATCAGGAGGATAAAAAATTTATGCATGAGGATAGGAAGAAGACAAAAAGTTAGAACACTAGATCCTACTCAAATGGAAAGGATAATAATAGAGAGAACACTATGCACAACCTTTAGAAAATTAAGAAGATACAAAATTCGGGAATGATCTCAAGAAAAAATTGGAGCAAAAAGTAAAATGATTTTTTTAACGGAATTGAACACGTCTCAACACAATCTTTAAGATTACCAGTAATATAATTAGTAAATTTGTCAAGAGGGTAGTCTGAACGAGCTCCAAGATTAAAAAATTTAGAGAAAAAAATAGAGCATTGAGGAAACTATTGATATGGAAGAGGATCATGTATTGAATAAGGGAGGCTCTGGGGACTCTTCAAACTCTCGCATTACGAACTAGAACCTCACCAAATGAAGATACTACTCTGTGTTGCTGTTTGGGTTTGTTGGTTTTGTATTTATACCGTTTTTAATTTGTCAATTTATGATTAGTCTGCATGTCTTATGTTTCCCCTGAATATTACTCTTAGTTTAAATGTTCTTGTGATGGTTCATGCTTAGACTTTGGTTCTCTTCTTGAGAACTAGTTGTGAGGTTTCTTCGGCTTACATTTTTCTATATTTCTATTATTTTTTGGGATTAGGGCCCTTTCCTACCTCATAAATTAGAAAAATAGCATATTTTTATTTTTTGATATTTCTATTAATTTCTATTTCCATCACTACAATACTCATTTTTTTCTCCTTTTCCTCAACTTCGTAAATAATTATCTCTTTTCACTATGTTTCCTTTAAATTGATTTATTTGGATTTCTTGTTAATTACACCATATTTTCTTATAAAAAATCTTCATTTCCAATAGATTATACAACTTGTATGATTTATTTTTAATCCATGCCTAATAATAATGCATTTTAGACATTTTTAAATTTTATTTTGACAATTATTTCATAAAATTATGTGAAAAAGTAACATGCAAAATTCCTGCAACTAATCAAATCTTCGATCAACAAAATATTATTTTTTCTCATGGTTTATTATATTAGTTCCACATTTATTAAACTTATATTTACAAGATATTTTATGTTGTGCATTGCTTCTAGTATCATAGTCACTATTTATTGGTTGTATCTGTTAATGCATTAGTAGCTTCTACAAGATAAGATTTTCCTATCTCATTAATCTCCTCTATTTTGATTTATTCATCTATGCTATTAGATTATCTAAACTGAATATGTTTATCAGACTGTAACCTTGATTTTGATTATGATATTGATAATGGATATGGATTAGATCGACAACCTGCTTAACTATGTTAAGCGACGATCTAAATGCTATCGGGCTGATAACCCGATAGCATATTAATGTCGATTCATTTATGAATCGACATTAATATACTATCGAGGTGTTAACCCAATAGCATATAATTCTATTAGTTATTGTTATTGTTTAATTTAACACCGATTCATTATCGGGTGTGATTATAACATAATCTGCTTTAACACCGATTCATTATCGAGTGTGCTTATATCATAATATGCCTTGACACCGATTCATCATCGGGTTTGTTTATATTGAACTATTAACATATGCAAATGATACCGAAATGTTATCATAAACACTGAAGTGAATCGGTGGACAGTCATGACCAAGTGACATCTTGGTCGGACATGTCTAAAAGACATGTCCGATCAAGGTGCCACTTGATCATGGCTGCCTTGATATATATACATCATTCAAAAGAAAAGGAATGACATTGAAATCGATACATGTTCATTCCTCAGACCTGCAGAAAAGAAATAAGATAATATTATTGTCATAGTAATAATACCAAAATGCAAATACACTATCTACCATATAACTTGTCCATTAAATTGGAAATTGCAATAACATTTACATGGTATCAGAGCCAAGTTGATCAAACTTGAGGCTATTCAATTTCATGAAACAAATTTAAGAACAAGTTTATATACTACATCATATTTCTCCAATGGCCATCGCTATCAGATTTGAAGACAGACTCAGAGGTGGCGATGATTTTTCAGCCTGGAAATTCTAAATTCAAATGATCTTAAAGGAGAACAAAGTGGATTCGTTTGTTCAAACTAAAAATGATCAACTCGAAAATGAACCTGACAAAACAACATGGATTGAGGGAAATGAAAAGGCAATAAAAATAATAGTTGATGGGGTGAGAAATAACATAATTCCCATCATAAGAAAACATCAGATAGCCTATAAAATGTTCAAAGCACTTGAAAGCACATTTGAGATATCAAATGCAAGTCAAACTCTAGCATTAAAACGAGAAATAAATCATATCACCATGAAGAAGGGGGAGACAATCAACACCTACTTTATGCGGATATCAGTTCTAAAAGATGAACTAGCAACTTTGGACTACGAGATCCAAAGCAAAGAGTTAACACTCATTTCTCTCGATGGGTTGCCTAGTGGATGGAGCACATTCGTCCAAGGCATCAGTGAAAGGTCCAAATATCCTAAGTTTGAAAGATTAAGGGATGATTGTCTCCAAGAAGAATCAAGATTGAACAAGATGGGAATGAAACATAAGAATATAGATGAAGACCTACAAGTCCTAAACACTAACTCCACCAAGCAAAACAAGAAAAAGCAGTTTAGAAAGAGAAAAGGTCGTTAAGGCAAGAATACTTCAAAGAAGGACTTATCTCACATTCAATGTTACAGATGTGATCAGTTCGGACACTATGTTGCAAAGTGCCCGGAAAGAACCAAGAAACATGCTACATTTGCCAAAGCAGGAAAGACTAAAGGGGAAGATGACTCCAAGAAATACGTATTCTACTCAACACTAACAAGCCAAGCTTCTAACAAAATCAACTCATGGGTGATTGATAGTGGTTCATCAAGGCACATCACTGGGTTTAGAGAAGTACTTGATTCCATGACAGAGGAGAGTGATGAGGACGTAACCATCGGAGATGACTCCACACATCCAGTTAGAGGAATAGGAACCTGCACCATCAAATTCAAGACATGCATATCCTTGCGGCTCGAAGGAGTACTATATGTCCTCGACATCAAAAGAAATCTAGTCTTTATATCGACACTGGAAGATAATGGATACACAACTTGACATTCATGGACAACAGAGTATTGGCTTGGCCAAGGAACTCCTCCATCAAGAAGGCAAAGACCATTGAACATAGACGGGGCTATTTGTATGAGTAGTGCATAGAACCCAACCTAGCCCTAATCCATGAAGCCACTAATGCAAATGAAGTTTGGTATAGAAGATTAGGCCATTTGAATTTTAGGGCTTTATCTTCAATGGGAAACCTTGTCATAGGTCTACCCAAGTTAAAGCAAGATCATTCAGGGGCATGCAAAGGATGTGCCCTAGGTAAAAATACCAAAGGTGCATTCAAAAATAGTACTAGGAAAACTAGTTAAATTCTAGAATTAGTTCATTCTGATGTATGCGGACCTATGTCCGTATCCTCTCTAGGGGGATTATTGTATTATGTAATATTTGTTGATGACTACTCTAGGAAGACTTGGATCTACTTTCTAAAAAGTAAAGAATCAGAAGAGATCCTCTCTAGGTTTAAAGAATTTAAATCACTAACTAAAAACCACTCAAGAAAAAAAGTTAAAACCCTAAGAACCGACAATGGGGGAGAATACACATCAGATTCGTTTAAATAATTTTGTAGAGATAATGGGTATAAGAGGGAGCTCACTATACCTTATAACCCCCAACAAAATGGGGTAGCGGAAAGGAAAAATAGGACTATAGTTGAAGCTGCCAAGGCCATGATCCTAGATCAAAACCTTAACACAAATCTCTGGGCAGAAGCATCCAGCACCGCTGTATATATACAGAACAGATGCCCTCACTCCCATCTTGAGGACAAAACTCCTGAGGAAGTATTCACTAAAATTAAGCCAGATATTAGCCACCTTAGGATATTTGGATGTCCTGTCTATATCCATATACCTAAAGAAAAGAGACTAAAACTAGAGCCTTCTGGAAAAAGAGGATTGCTTGTAGGATATAGTGAAACCTCCAAAGCCTATAGAATCTATGTCCCTGGTCAAAGAAATATTTAACTAAGTAGGGATGTAATCTTTGAGGAGGACCTAGCTTTCAAAAGAGCTCAGAACTTCATAGAACTCGATATCTATGTCCCTACCTCTAACTTAGATGAAAATCCTACCCCTGAGTTTCAGAGGGAAAATTTAGATGAAACTAAAAATGAAAATGAACACTCACCTAGAAATCTCAAGAAAAGACCACTATGGGCCACCAAAATAGTAGAAGAAGCTCAGAGGTTTGCTGCTCCTTCTGGAACCTTCAGAGAAAGGAAAAAACCTAATAAATTTACTATCTATGTTGCTCTTATGAATGATCTATCTAAAAACGAACCTGACAATGTAACAGATGCCCTTAAACATCAAGTATGGAAGGATGCTATGTCTAAAGAGTATGAATCTATAATAAAAAATGATGTATGGGAAATTGTTCCTAGGCCAACTAAGAAATCTATTATTTCTTCTGAATGGCTTTTTAAGATCAAACATGTAGCAGATGGTAGCATTGAAAAATATAAGGCAAGATTTGTAGCCAGAGGATTTTCTCAAAAGGAAGGAATAGACTATGAAGAAAAATTTGCTCCTATAGCCAGATATACCTCAGTAAGGACTGTACTAGCCATTGCAGCAGCAAAGGGATGGAAGGTACATCAAATGGATGTAAAGACAACTTTTCTTAATGGAGAGATATCTGAAGAAGTATACCTAGAGCAACCTGAAGGGTTTGAGATCCATCATATAGAGTCTCATGTGTGTAGACTCAAGAAAGTTCTATATGGGCTCAAACAGGCTCCCAGAGCATGGTATGAAAGAATTGACACATATCTATCAAAACTAGGCTTCTCTAAAAATGATGCAGATGCTAATCTCTACTACAAATAAAATAAAGGCGATATGCTAATAATGCTTTTATATTTTGATGACTTATTAATCCCAGGGGAAGATCAACTCATAGATCAATGCAAGAAAGAGCTATCCAAAGAATTTGATATGAAGGACTTGGGATTCCATCATTATTTTCTAGGGTTGGAAGTATGGAAAAATTCTGATAACATTGTTCTAAACCAAGGCAAGTATACATTGGACATCATGAAGAGATTTGGAATGCTAAACTGTAGACCCATGACCACTCCAATGGAAACGAATCTTCATAAACTTAAAGAATCAGCAGCAGAATGACCTTCTACTGACCCCACTCTATACAAGCAAATGATTGGGTCTCTTATGTATCTTGTAAATACAAGACCAGATATCTGCTATGCAGTAATACTTTGAGTCAGTTTATGTGTGAGCCAAAGGAGATACACCTGGTCATAGTAAAACACATTATGAGATATTTACAAGGCACCTTAAATCTTGGTCTCAAGTATGAGAAAATTGATCTTAATCTACAGGGATTCACAGATTCAGATTGGGCTGGAAGTGTGACTGACTGGAAAAGCACCTCTAGGTGCTGTTTCAGTTTGGGATCAGTCATGATATCCTGGATCAGCAGAAAGTAGTCTTCTATAGCACAAAGTTCCACCGAGACCGAATACATTGTAGCCTCCATGGCTTCCCGAGAAGCAGTGTGGCTTAGAAAGTTACTTATGGGATTTTTTGGTAATCCGATGAAACCTACTATCATCCATTGTGACAATCAAATCTGCATAAAAATTTCAGTGAATCTAGTGTTCCATGATAGATCCAAACATATTGAGATCCCATACCATTATGTACGAGACATGACAGACAAAAATGTGATCAAATTAAAATATGTTAGTACAGGAGATCAGATTGCAGATATTCTGACCAAACTAGTTTCCAGAGTGAAGGTTGATCACTTCAGAAAGGGTTTAGGTATGATAGAAAGGTAATCTGCTTTGTAAATAAGATGTTGAAAATGTAAACTTCTTTTGTCATGTTGAGACATTCTGGGTTTTACCCCCTGTGTTCATATCTAAGAGGCGACGATCTCTTAGATTATGAAAACTTGTATGCAGACATCATAAGGTGATGATCTTATGATTCTCAAACCAGTTACCATGTTGGATCTCTGGTATGTCATGGATGTGCCATGATGGTGTTGTGATAAAACATTTGTATAAAATGCTTGTGCACATATCAGAGCCTGGATAAGATGAGAATTTAACCATCCTCATATGTTCATCCTTAGTATTGCATGTTTAGGCAATACTGATATCATGTGTACAGGTGATATCTTGCCATAATAAAATGATGAATCTTTTATATCACATGGTTAGGTGATACTCTATGTCACATTCTTAGAGTGATGTTTTATATTTGTATCTTATGTCGTGATGGTACTTCATATCACATGTATAGATGATATATATTCTTGGAGACTGACATTATGGAAAAGAAATGTGATGCAGGTTACTATCTTCCAAAGCTAAGAGGGAGTGTTAATGCATTAGTAGCTTCTGCAAGATAACATTTTCCTATCTCATTAATCTCCTTTGTTTTGATTTATTCATCTATGCTATTAGATTATCTAAATTGAATATGTTTATCATACTGTAACCTTGATTTTGATTATGATATTGATAATGGATATGGATTAGATCGATGACCTGCTTAACTATGTTAAGCGTCGATCTAAATGCTATCGGGTTGATAACCCGATAGCATATTAATGTCGATTCATTTATGAATCAGCATTAATATACTATCCGGGTATTAACCTGATAGCATATAATGCTATTAGTTATTGTTATTGTTTAATTTAACACCGATTCATTATCGGGTGTGATTATAACATAATCTGCTTTGACACCGATTCATTATCGGGTGTGCTTATATCATAATATGCCTTGACATCGATTCATCATCGGGTGTGTTTATATCGAACTATTAACATATGCAAATGATACCGAACTATTATCATAAACACCGAAGTGAATCGGTGGACAGTCACGACCAAGGTGCCACTTGATCATGGCTACCTTGATATATATACATCATTCAAAAGAAAAGGAAAGACATTGAAATCTATACATGTTCATTCCTCAAACCTGCAGAAAAGAAATAAGATAATATTATTGTCATAGAACTAATACCAAAATACAAATACACTATCTACCATATAACTTGTCCATTAAATTGGAAATTGCAATAACATTTATAGTATCCTTCTTTTCACCATTTCCATTTCATTTTCAAGAGCATTTTTTTTTTTATCGATAAAAGGCCTAAGCTAAATAATTTTTATTAATTAAAAGGTAATTACAGTTACACCTCCATTCAGTGTGGGCACCGGTAGAAAAGAATGGATGAAAGAAAACCTTTGGTCTAGCACAGATCCATTAATGGATCAGAAAATATACAAGATTAAGGTTAAAGTAATGAAGATGATGAAAGTCTCATTGGACTCATGTCCTCAATGGTCTTGAAGAGGGCAAGTAAAATCCTCCACAAATAATTTGAGCAGAAAACTACCCTTCTCTATGGGTGACCCCCTTTCTTGTGAGTGACAACCCTATCTTTACCTGTAATGATTGAGTGAAGCAGGCCCTAGCCCCTAAGCTACACAAAATACTCATGACATCTTTTAAAAAGATGTTAGAGAAAAGAATAGAGATCAAACTGCTTAAATAGACTTCCCAACTGATCATACCTGTCAGGATGATCATCCTGTTAAATCATGAAATCTCAAGTCATTAGTCACAAATAAATTTCTGAAACATAAAATGTGACATAGCTCAAAAACCACCAAAGAGGATTATTGGATAAGCTCAATATTCAGACCAGTCCTCCATAACAAATTTTGCATAGAAACAGGGTGAGTTGCCATCCATCATAGAATTATGCAAACACAAATTCTTCCATGCCATAAATATTTAAAAGGAATAACTACTAAATGGAATTGCTTGACGAAAATGAAAATTCCAAAAAGACCCAAATCCTCTTGAACTAATGAACATTTAGAGTTCACAGATGAGCTGATTCTGTAGATAGCCAAGGTGAAGCTGAATTTAACTGAGTATGAATCTTAGTACATATAAAAGTCTAAATATCTATATAAATCTGAGTAAAAGTGCAAATGTTTATGAATATAAATGAACATATATGCATATATCTATATTTAAATATGAGTATATAGATATATGTCTATACATATTTTGTATATGTAGATCTATATTGCGGCCAAAAAAAGGCTCTGAAGCATGAAATTAACGAAATCCAATTATTCATAGAGAAGTAGATGTAGCATCACAAAAACATATTTATAAAGCTCGAGAACATAGATAATGTGACTAAGTATAAACATCCAGGTCTATAAAGTCTGTAACATTTGAAAAGGAGGCAAGCTTAAAAAGGAGTTCATCGAAGACAAAAAGCATATCCCCAAAAAAGATCAACTTAAACATTAAGAACCTGACATGCAAAAACCTGGAGGCTTGCCATCCAGAAGGAGCCTCATCCTTTCTTGCCTTGCTTGTGAGGATGCTTGGAGCTGGAATTCTCTAGCTTTGCTACTGGAGGGTCTTCAGGGGAAGGAGGGATAGGCATGTTATCTGGGATAACCGTGATATTCTCTGCCTCGAGATAGTTAATTAGCCATTTCTCTCAGGGGGGTTTTGGACTTGTAGAATCCATGAAAGGAAGAGAAAGTTTCTGCTTCTGATAGGGTGATAGGCTTCAAAAGCCGTGGGGTCCTCAATCATCAAGATGAGGAATTGAGGTACTGGGTTGTTCTTTCTGATAAGAATATCATAATCCCAGGGTTTAGGAATCGTAAGTTCCTCATCTATGTTGATCACTACCCTTTCTAGTTTGCCCAGGATGTCTTTTTTGATGACCTTCTTGCATAGCTTCACCACTATATCCCTATCTTTCTCTAAATGCATAGCAATGGCTAGAAATATTACTGCAATGTTAGGGTTTGCTCTAGTTTGATCCTCATTCATGATGAAGTCCTTCCCTAGAGTTTTCATCACCGCTCTTGTGATCAACGGGTTCTGTTGGGCAACAATGCCTTTCATTTTGTCTTCCTTAATTTCACCAACAAAGGCCATTTGGCATTTCAGCCCAAGAAGCTTGAAAGGGGTATCCATCGCAACTCAAATGAAAAATGATAAGGGGTATCCATCACAGCTCAAATGAAAAATGATAAGGGAAACCATCTTGGAATTCTAAATAGAGCTTGCAAGTTAATGCTTCATGACGAGAAGCTGAGCTAGTCGTAGATCGGAGGGTCATGATGCAAGGAATGCGATCTCTAAGGATCAAGGTAATAATTACCACTGCCTTTGGCCTTCAAGCTGAGGGTACTTCACCTTTCAAATCACTGAGGAAGCATCACTTTGGCTTTACTAGTGAGTACTCATGAAGATTTGCTCGAGGAGGGGAGGCTAACGTATGATGTCCGACCCGAGATAATTCTTATGACTGTTGGGGCTTTGCTAAGTTTAGCTTATCTCTAGAAAAATGGTGGAGAGGATAGCTAGGTAAATTTTAATCCTAGTAGAAAGCAATATCTATATGAATAGTAATACCTATATATCCATATCTACATATTTCTGAGGAGCGGAATATGCAAACATGTTTATATACCTATGCCTATTCCTATATGGTATTGCCTCATGCTAGCCTTAAAACTTATCATTTCAATGTCTATTAATTAGAAAAGGATATCTGTCATAATTCTATATGAAGCTCGATCGAAGAAAGACTTTATACAGGAGTCTTCAAGAAATTTAGAATAAATAAAGTCTGTGTATATAAATGACTATATATATATATATATATATATATATATATAAGTATACACACACACACACACACAAACACACATATATATATATGAATATGTATATATACATATATATATATATGTATATATACATATATATGTATATATACATATATATATATGTATATATACATATATACATATGTATATATACATATATACATATATATACAATATGTATATATACATATATACATATATATATAATATATATACACATATATGTATATGTACATATTCATATTCATATATGTATATATATAAGTATATATATATATACTTATATATATACATATATATATATATATATATGAATATCTATATATATATATGTATACATATATATATGTATATATATGTATACATATATACATATATATACATATATCTTTATGTATACATATATATATGTATATATATACATACATATATATACATATATATGTATATATATATACATACATATATATATGTATATATATATGTATGTATGTATAAGAGTGTGTATATATATATATGTATCTATTTATGTTTGTATACATATATCCAGGGGATATTTACATTTATGCATACACTAATGCATATATCTGCAAAGTTGATCCTATAAATAGACCTGATTGATGATTTGTCAATATGAGTATATGAGTGAAAATGTATATATATATGAGTGTATAAATATATTTATATATGTGTATGAGAGTTTATTAAGGGGGAAAATAAGGAAGGACTAGATTTTAGATGTTGCTCATATTAAGGAAGGAAAGGAAGAGTGACCTTCTAGCAGAATCAGAGCCAAAATAACCAGACAACATATTGGGATTGGTGGCCTTAGATGGGGCTTGAGGAGAGGTGGATGTCATCCTCTCCCATGTTGGCCAAATCATCTACTCTTTTGTTTCCTTCCCTATAGATATGATTGACCGTGAGCCTTTCAAACCCTCTGCATAAATCTATAGCCCTCGATAGCAGAGAGTTTAGTCTCCAATTGGGCATGCTGCCCTTTCCGAGAGCATTGACAACAATAGCCGAATCCCCTTCAATATCCAAATTTTTAACTCCTAATTTCCTACACAGGTGCAACCCATCCACCAAGGCCATCAGCTCCACCCAGTTGTTGGTTTTGATGCCTACAGGGGATGCTAGGATGGCAATTTCTTTTCTTTCCCAGTTGTGGACATAGCATCCTATACCTGCTATTCCTAGATTGGCTCGGGATGCCCCATCAAAGTTTAACTAAAACCATCCTTTTCCTAGGGGAAGCCATCTGCATTCAGCTCTTTTTTGAAGATTTTCATCAAGGCCATCCCCCATAAAGGGAGGGACAAATAATCCCTTCTAACATCTTATCATCTTTTCATCCCAGTAGGTTGCTGAGGCATTCTTTTTCATGCCAGATAAAATTTGATTATTTATGATCTCAATGGTAACAGACTCAATTATGTTGATTACCCTATGAACCTCAAGTTTTTCATTTTTGAAGAGATGTCTATTTCTTTCCTTCCATAGCTCCCACATAATGGAAGATGAGAGCGATATCCATAATCCTTTAAAGAGATAGCCTCGTCTAAGGAAAGGCCAAGCTTTGAGCATCCCAGAGATGGTATGAGGGAAGGTAGTAGACCACCCCAATTTATTGGTGAACTAGACCCGCCATTGGTGAGCAAAATGGCAATTGAGTAGGAGATGGTTGGAGTCTTCATCTGCCTCACAGAGAGGACACCTACTGGGTCCCTCATACCCCATTCTCCTAAATTTATCTGTCGTTAAGAGCTTGTTCTGGATAGCAAGCCAGGAAAGGACTCCAACCTTAGGTAGGCAGTACCTATCCCAACAAAGCTTCAGTGGTAACTCAAACTTGGGTCTTATATGAGCCTTGGAGATATGTGAGTACCCATCCTTGGAGTTATATTCCCCACTTAAGGAGCCATCCCATACAAGCTTATCCTTATGAAGGCCAAAGGCTTTATTACTTAACTTTAGAATTGTCATAAGTTTACTTTTATCCTTTGTAGGAATATCCTTATTATCCCTATCAATCCATTGCCAACCGGCCCCATCTAGTGAGGGGGAGATATAGTTTTTAAACAGAGAGCCTCTATGTGATTCAAGGAGGATACGAGTAGCTCCAAAGTCATAAATCTTCTCGATAACCTTATACCCACTCCATGAATTAGGCCAAAAATGAACTTAATCCCCGGATCCAAGGTTCCAAGTTAGTTTGTCTGAAATAATACTTCTGCATTCCAGCAAAAAATTCCATAGGTGAGAGCCTCGGGGGGGACTGATTTCTCTGAAGTTTTGGATAGGGTTGCCTCCACTAAGGTATTTATGGTGCAGCAACCTTGCCCATTTGAGGTTGGGGTTTCTGAACATTCTGCAGACCAACTTAGTCCTAAGGGCTCTACCTTGATAATGGAGGTTTTTAATGCCAGCCCATCCTTCCTCTACAGGTTTGCATATCTTGTCCCAAGATAGGAGTGATATTTTCTTGTCTTCATTGGCACCTTGCCAAAAGAAACATCTGAGGTGCTTATTAAGTTCAGCCAATTTGTTAAAAGATAGATTTTGACAAGAGAGCAAGTAAATGGGCATAGCTGACAAAACTGATTTAACCAAGGTTTCCCTGCCCGCAGATGACGGCCATCTACCTTTCCATGTGTTAATCCTAGATTTGATTTTGTCCACTAAGTTGTCCCGCAATTTTGAAGATATCCATCCATTGTCAACGGGGATGCCTAGATATTTGTAGGGGGAGGAGCCCCTGCTTACTCTCCAGGAATTTATAGATCTCCTCCCCTAATGTAGGATCTATGTTGAACATAAAAATTGTTGACTTCTCCAAATTGACCTCTTGACCTGATGCTATCATATAGGAGTTGAGGATTCCTTTGAGGGTGCTCACCTCCCTAGTGCTCCCATGACCAAAAAACATCGTATCATCAACAAATTGCTGATGGGTGAA
This sequence comes from Cryptomeria japonica, assembly GCF_030272615.1. Lineage (NCBI taxonomy): Eukaryota > Viridiplantae > Streptophyta > Pinopsida > Cupressales > Cupressaceae > Cryptomeria > Cryptomeria japonica. Next base: position 204,036,578 of record NC_081411.1, on the reverse strand, counting down.
GGAGGGGAGACCACTGGTAATGGGAATACCTTAGATTCCGCCCTCCTCTTTATCTTTTGTGATCGACCTCCCTAGGGCATATGCCATGATGATGAAGAGGAAAGGAGACAAGGGATCACCCTGCCTAAGCCCTCTCGAGCTGCTAAAGAAACCCTTCGGGGTGCCATTAACCATAATAGAGAATTTTTGGGTGGAGATGCATTCAAAAATTAGGTTGATCAAGGATTTGGAGAAGCCAAATGCCTCCAAGAATTTGCATAAGAAGCGCTAATCAACTTTATCATAAGCTTTACTTATATCCAGTTTGATTAGCATGCTTGGTGCATTATTACCTAGACCGAATGGATAGCTTCTTGGGAGATTATTACCCCATCATAGATTGATCTATCCACTACAAAGCCAGTTTGTTCTTCGTTGATGATGAGAGGGAGAAGATTATGAAGTCTAGCTACTAGAGTTTTGGTTAGGAGTTTATAAAGGGTGTTGCATAGGGCTATATGTCTAAACTCATTCAAGCTATCTGGTTTCTCTTTTTTGGGGATTAGAGCTAGAAAGGTACTGTTGATCTCCTTGAGAATCTTCCTTGAGTTCCTAACACCCTCTAAGGCTTCCACAATCTCCACCCCTATAAAACCCCAACATTTTTGGTAAAAGCTAGTGGGGAAGCCATCTGGGCCTGGGGCCTTATCCGGATTCATCTTCATAAGGGTGGATTTAATGTCCTCCTCAGAGAATTTCTTTAGCAAACATTTATTGTGGTCATCATTAATGACTTTAGGAAGATTATTGATAATTTTGAGTTGGACTCTTAGATTGGGGCCCTCAGTATTGTTTAGGATATTATTAAAGAACCTAACAGCTTCTAGGGCAATGTTGACCAGTTCAAGTAGGATGGAGCCTTGACAATTTTTTATACTCAAGATTCAATTAACCCATCTCCTTTGCTTGGTACTATTGTGGAAGAACTTAGTATTATGGTCCCCATCATTCAACCAAGTCTCCCTTGACTTTTGTCTCCAGAAGATTTCTTCATTTGACATAACCTTTTCATATTCAGATAGTAATGATTTTTCCTTAAGGAAGAGATGTTCATCCATCTCCTTCTCCAAAAATTCAGTGTTAACATCCTTAAGATCTCTTTCTATTAAGAGTTTCTTATCGAAAATATTACCAAAATTAGTCCTATTCCACTCCAAGAGCTTCCTCTTGATGAGCTTTAACTTGTTTGCCACAATAAACATTTTCGATCCTGAGAACACTGAGCCCCTCCACCATTTTTCAATAAGGCTTATGATGTTATCATCTCTAAACCACATGCTTTCAAATTTGAAGGGGCGATTTCTAGGAGAGTGATCGGACAATATGTTAAGTTGAAGTGGAAAGTGGTCAGAGCTTGATAAAGGAAGAGGCTCTGCTTCCATGGTGTAATTGAGCTCTGAGAGCCCTCCATGGATGAAGAACCAATCAAGTTTCTCCACAATGTTGCAGAAACCTTTCCTTCTATTATTCCATGTAAAGGCATTCTCTATCATCTGGATTTCCAAAAGAGAATTCCTATTGATCCAATGATTAAAGTCTATAGCTACTGGGGGAGCTTGATATTCCCTCCTCTTTTTTCTTCTACCTTAGTGATGGCATCGAAGTCTCCACCAATGATGCAGACTTCGTTTAGGTGATTATTAAGGAAAGCCTCAAGTTCCATCCATACCCAGGCCTTGTCCCTATTCTGGATAGGACCGTAAATGTTGATCAAATTAAATCTTAGCTTATTGTTATAGCTTGCTAGTATTCATCCTATCCAATTTTGTTTAATCTCTAATGGTGAAAATGAGATAAATCTAGAATCCCAGATGATTTCTAAACCTCCGAGGCCCCTATAGTCAGGGAATGCTTCAGCTTTCTAAAGCCTAGTTTCTTCTCAAAATTGTCGATCTCAAGGGAATTTATTTTAGTTTCTTGGATTAAAATTATGTCTGGTTTTGATTCAAAGATGCAACACCTTAAGATGCGCTGTTGTTAGGGGCGTTCAAACCCCTAACATTCCATGTTATGGTTTTCATGGCTTTGTGGGGAGGAACTTCCCCTCCCTTGCATTAAAAAGAGATGAAATTTTAGGCTGACCCTTTGCTTCTCCATCCTTAGCTCTTAGTTTAGCAAGGAATTTTCTACCTCTTCTCTTAAAGAGCTTGGCGCAGTCAGGGGAGACCTTGCTCTCTTCAGAGATGTGAATGCCTAAAGTGTTTGGATTATCATTTTCCAGATTGTCTAGTGTTATAAAGAGTTCTTCTATTTCTAAATTAACTCTGGCATTTTCCAATATATTTTTGACATAGAGTTCCCTTTGTCTCCCCAATTCCTCAAAATCACATACCTCATCTACAAATTGTTCCATTAAGTTGTTGACTACTTCTTCCCCTACAAAATTGGCAATGATGTTAATTTCCTTAGCTACTCGTTCCTTCTCAGATTTTGCGCTTTCTTCAAAATCATTCTTCATGGGAGGGGGACAATCCTTTGCCTCCTTAATGGCCTCCCCAACTGAGACATGCAAGGTTGGTTTACCCTGCCTAGGATCCATTCCCTTAAATGGAGAAAAACTTTCCATCTCCATTGATTACTCAGAGGGGATGATTTTAACGGGTGGGGAAGGCCCCGAGGGACTCAACATCTTTGGTTGATTATGAAAACCAGAAGGTGTATTTTTGACTAGTCCTGGCCGATCCTTCTTAGGAGGCAGCTCACTAATCTCACCTTCCTCAAAGTCCATATTACTGATCTTTGAATGAACTATTGATGGCACCAAAGCCACCGATGAAGGGGGAAGGGGACTGGGGTCTTGAAGAGGGAGCCATTGAGAGAGGATTGAGGACCTCGGTTCTTTAAAGGATCCAAGGGATGATGTTTAGGATTAATTTTTGCATCAAGGCCTTCCATAGGAAAACCACTCCCTTCCACAAATTTGAATGAGGTGCCCGCACACTTGAGAATAGGCCCAAGGTGAGGCACCTCAGGGGAGGATTTCCTTGGGATATATTCTTTGATGGGGCCATTATAAAAGTATAATTCTAGGGTTAAACTATAGTTATCGCATTTAAGCATAATGGGCTCTAAAGTTTTAATGTTTATATTCACGTTAACGATAAGAATTTGGTTAAAGAAACTAAGAGATGATTTCTTAACCTCTACAAATTCCCCAATTTGATTGCCTATTATTTTTAAGAAATCATTATTTTGCAATTCTACTAGTAATTTTTCAATTTTAATTGCTCTATTAACCATGCAAGATTTTAACTGGGATGTGAGAAAAAGGGGCTGCCATTCCCATCATTCGAAACTGAAACCCTTGTATGATAATGTGTCCCCATACAACAATCTATTTCTCAATCCCTTATTACCGCATTCAATAGCAAGGAAATTATTAGGAAGGAAGTCAATTTTTACTTGGTTATTGAAAGATGAAGACAATCAATTAGCAATTTGCTTGGACGTGATCCCCCAAACCTTCCATCGGGTAAAGATCATGCGATCTTTGCAATGCATTTGATACATGGACTGGGTTTGAGTATTGATTTCAATCATTGACCCTTTTGATGAAGCCAAAGGATTCATTGGTGAGAGGCGACCTAGGGTTTCCTTACTCTTTGTCCAAAAAATAGATGCATTCCTTGTAGGAGTGATATTTCGGTCACTAGAGCTTTTTGGATGGTTAGGTTTTACATAACCCTCCTCCTAGCATTGCTTAGAATTCTGACTGTAGCAATTTGGTTGACCTAATACCCTTTTATTTCTACGTTTAACCGACTACCAGTTTCGATCCCAACCTTCACAGGGAAGAGGGGGAGCCCTAACCGTATTAGTCAAAGCATATTTTGTTTTTGCAAAGAAAGTCTCTTGTTCGTGAGTTCGTGAGGCAGCCATACTAGATACCTTAGCCTAAGAGTTGTTAGCCAGAACATAGAAGTGGTTCGCGAAGCCCCATTAGGTACCCAGCGATGGTCTCGCCCGCATCGAAGTGGTTGTCAATGTTTTGCAGCAAATTAATGATTGTGGACTTAATTAAAATTGATCATAAAACCTAAAACATTTTTTAAGTGCATTATTTATATAAAATTTCATATTTGATTTTATTTTTATTCACTTCTTGTATTTAATGTGAATACTTTGATATAATTATCAATTTGAGTGTTAACCAACATCTTGAAGTCTTTAACCTATTAAATAAATTTTACTTTTCTAGTCAAAACATATGTCTATATTTTTCTCAAATAATAATCAATAAAATTTAATAAATTTATTGAATTTTTGAAATAACATGTTTTCATAATTCAAAGAAAATCAATATAAGTGATTTTACCTTTAATTTTGTTTTTCTAGAATTCTCAATTGAAAAGACAAATCAATATTGTTAGATAGCAATGTGATCTTTATTTAATATCAACAATAAAATAAATGTTTGATAAAAAAATTGATTTCATTTATTTCATTAATCATTAATCATTAATCCCTAATTTCTTTAATGATTAAGATTCTACAACAAGAAACAAATATGATAGAACATTAATTTATTTATAAATAAAATAAAAAACTTCATTATAAAATCTCAATATATAAGGAAGTATTATTACACAGAATTAAGTTTATCTTTATTTGAACTTCAATGCTTATGAAAAGAAAAACAAAAATATGTTAATAATAAATATTATAAACACTTTTGCTGTTTGAAGATACATGTATGCCTAAAAACTTATACTTAACCTAAAGAGTATATATATTGGAACAAGGACTAGTTCCCATTTCCTCGGAGTATTCGATTAATTTCCTTTTCTTAAAGAAGTATAAAAGTAGATTTGCAGTCTTCTTTTCAGAAAAGTCTCTAGTGCCAGTTCATGTGGTCATTACTTAAAATGAAGCCAAAAAGAAAAAATTTATATGAATGAGTCCTACCAGATGAAGTTAGGAAAAAAAAAATTCACAACTCCACCCCAACTTAAGTGTAAGTTATATAGTAAACAAACGCAAATGATGCAAGGATGTTGGCTATAATTATGATAATGGGTCCCATTTAGTAGGCCATTTTAGATAAGAATTGACAAATATAATTTACCACAAACAAAGAAAAGGGGAAAAGCCAGAGGGAGAAAAGTCCTCTCTAAATGAGTGAAAATTTAAAAATAAATATGAATTTGTGATCGATCAATAACTTAGGATCCATCATGGATGATATCCATCACAAGTATTGAATCAATTACCCATGAATTAGGGGGAAAGAGTAGGAATGCCTTCAAGAAAACAAAAATGGACAATTAAGAATATCATATTGATTCTAATTTTGGATGGAAAACGATAGGAAGGAAAATCCATATATATGATCATTATCATGTTTTTAAAATTTCCTTATGTGTTGTCATTTCCATGGAATTTGATTGTCCTAATAAAATCAGGTACATGTCTAAAGAATGGTGAAGGTGAAAAAAAAGTATTAAGTGATAATTAATGTTGAATAGTATCCAAAGACAATGATGACGTGAAAATAGTTATAATGGGGTTATCATCAAAGAGGAAAGATAATCTTTCCATTTTTTCTTAAAATTTATAATGTGAAACTAAAAAAACAAATCTAAACTAGTAATCAAGTAACCATGGGACAAAAATGACTATGAATGATAATGATTTAATTACTACAAATAATTTTTAGAATATTTTGACAACATATTTCTAAATTCTAATGAATCACTAGATTATAGATTTGTGATATTAATTGGAGAAGTGGGAGAGATGAGATGTAATTATTGATTATCAAGAATCTCAAGTGTTGAACTATATTCAAGCTCCTCTAACACATCATCAAAAAAGGGTAGATTACCAACATCATCAATTTCAATGAGGTGATTTGATGAAGCGTCATTTGGGAATGAAATTTTATGTATATCTCTATAGACATCTCATTTTTTGTCAAAAATGTGCATAAGAGCCAAATTCCTAAGATTTGATAATGTGTCGAAGAAGATGGAATAAAAATATGATTGTAACTAAAACCATATGATATGATCATTTTTATTTCTCCAAGAGAATTCATATAATTTTATATATGACTTAAGAATTAGTCCATAAAGATGGGAAAAATTAACCCATGTCTAATGAGTCAAGATGCCCTTTTTTTCAAGATTTGCAATATTTCAAGTATAAACAATTATGAAAGAGTGAATTGCATAACATATAACTTTTTAAATTAAATCCTTGTTAGATGATAAAATTATAGATAAATACATACTATGTAACTACAATTTTCATTAATTAAAATAGAACCTTTCCAAGTTGCAACATGTCTAAGAAATCATCCAAAATGCAAATTTGGAAAAAATGTGTAGGATTGAATCTACAAAAAGACTTGAATAGATGGTTTGATAGATCTTCTTGATACATTTCCAACATCATAGTATTCATAAAAATTGTACATTTAGGAAAGTGTTTATGGGCTTGGGACCAAAATCATATTCCAATGATAAGTTTATCGTACATATATCAAAATATTATTAAATGGCCTAAACTATTTTTGTATAATCATACATAGGTGCTTAGGTGACTTACTTATATTGGCATCTTTCCTAGTTGATAGGTAGTTATGGGCCTAGGTAAGACACCTTTCTTATATATATACCTGCATTTTAATAATGTAATTACATTTGCTAGTGCATCAATCTTCTTTTTCTTTTTTTGGCATTAGGTCTCTCATTTGTTGTTTCCACTTGACTAGTATTCTTGGGAATCTCACATGGTATTATAGAATATTCTATTATAATGGAGATGTAATAGATTCACAAGAAATTTCCTCATGGAGATTTGAAGTAAGATCAAAAAATTTGAGTTTGAAGGTTGCAAATTCATATTGACTTGTGCTAATTCAGTGTAACTCTACAAAGCTTGGTGAAATTTGCTGAAAATTTATATTTTTTCTAATACTTGTAGCAAATATTTTAGAGATCTATAGTTTTATGAAAATATTTGTAAAATATTGTGAAAGTTTTTCATGTTAATAAAAATATTTGCAAATACATTGATTGATTCATTTAAAATTTATTTAATATTTGAAAATTATTGCAAATTTTCAATAATTATTTATAAATCCTTGTAAAAAAATTTAACTCTAGAAAAACGGTCTATTATTACTCTTTTATGGATTAGTTGACTATTTATCCTTCATGAATGTCATGTATGTAGTCTTGGAGTTTACTAATCTCTCTAGTACTACAAGTAACTTAATGTTGGGATCTAGCATTTTTTACTATTCGTTGCTCACTTATTTATAATATAGTACAAAATATTATTATCAACACAAAGAAATAAAAAGAATCACATGTTTTCTATTATTACTATATTCTTTTTTTTAATAATACGTCCACTAAAGGATAAGTAACTAGCCCAAACTAAAAGGGTTCATTCATTTAGAGCAAGTTAACTATAATCACTAGAAATTTATTGATGAATTGGTTTATCCATATTTATGAACAAGTTATTCCTAGTATTGATGTCAGTTGATCCTTCTAGAAGTGTTAGTATCAACTTCGAGACTCGACACTTTTAACTCCTCCTTGATAATTTACTTCCAACAAAGAAAAAAAAGGAGACTACCCAAACTAAATATCTTAACAAAAAATTAACCCATTAAAACCATAGGTAGTACTTGTTAGTGTGTTGAAGAGATAAATACATTATAGAGGAGTGGCTTGTCTTTGGGACCCTTTTCAGATTACTCCTATGTTTTAGATTGCTTTTAAACTTATTGTATCCTTTTTGGAGACTTGATTTTCTTCATACGATTTCATTCATCTTTCTAATATTATTCTCAAATAAATCTTCAAGGAATAATTTGGCTATGTCCTCATATCCATTTGTTTGTTATTTAATTACTTCTATTCTAGCCTATCATAGATATAGGTTAGATTAAATTTCATAAAGACTGGATAGATTTTTGGTCTCTTATTTTTACATTTGTGATAATTGGGTAACAAATTCTTAAATTTGGAGTGACATGGCTTAAATAATTGATCGATCAAGCTCACTTCTCTTTTCTCTAGAAAGAAAAATCCCCCTTTCAATTTCAATTATTTTGGCTTCAAGATCAAGCTCTATATGAGAATATACCACAATGGTGAGTTATGGGGAAACATCTCTTTGTTAGTGCTATGGTGTTTCTAAGAGGATGCAACTTATAAAATTTCAACTTAAAAATGGTACAAATTTTGCTTTAATAATATCTTTTAGCAAAAGAAATAAGTTCAAGATAAGTTGAATGATATTTCTTTCCTTATTAGGGAATATTGTATGACCCTGGATTGCCTTTAAGAAGAGTGTTATTTTTATATAGACCCATAAATGTGCTCTTCATAAAGTTTTTTGAAAACAAAAATATTGTATCACTTGTCTAAGAGTGGCTAGCAAAAATACTTCTTTCTCTCGTAGCTCTATTAATTACAAGCATTGTGAAACTTTAAAAAGTACAAGCATTGTGGTAATTTTATCTCATCTATCATCTCTTCACAAGGTAACATATGGACTTCATTCGATGAAATAAATAAAGAGGTTATTCATATCGTTTCATTCCATTTTTTTCATGAAGGTCCTCCCTTAATGATGGAAGAAATAGTCATTTTAGACTATATTCCTTCTGACATATTAGTGGAAATGAATAAGATGTTGATAGCCCCATTAATATTGAACAATTCACATGGTGGTAATTGGAATGTATATTATATTAAATTATAAACCTTCATATTTTTACATTATATATGGGCCTTGTCCTAGTGTGCCTTTTATTGGGTCATTCCAAGTCTATTTGGGCCCTATCTTATCCTACTATTATCATATGCTAATGTTGAGACTAGATCCTACGTTTTTGGTCCTAACACTACCACCACCTTCTATAGTCCCTATTTGAGAGGATTAGGGAACCTAAAACCCTATTTAAAGTGATCAAGAGTTTCCACCACCCTAGTCCCTCCTAAAGGGGCCCAAATACAAACATGTCTAAGTGTTGACATCTTTCATTCGCAATCCAATTCTAATATTTAAATTTTATTTTTTGATGTTGGTCTAATTCGTAAATACCTTATGAACCCTATATAAAGTGATATTTTATCACTCACAAATTCTAAGAATCTATTATCACAATTCAAGTGTACTAGTTCAATTTATTCAAGATCATATCTAAGTACAAGGACAAGAAAGCTATTGAATCTGTCTTCAAGTATGATTTCAAGATGGACTATGTTATATTTTTTCATGTTATTGCATTAACACAAAGAGGATTTATATAAAGAGCATTGTCGCATCATTATTATCAATCATAAGGTGTAATATATTCAGTTTATAATTTCAATTATAGTTTAGCCTCTATCCTTTATAATGAAGAGATCTCTTTTCATAATTTATTTTTTTAGAGGTGCAAATGCCAACACAAACTTAGACTTAGGAAATCCCCTATATAGTACAAAATTTTTCTCTTATTTTCATGTGTGAAGGTATATGTTTTACATCAAAGTAATTTACAAGAGTGTAAATAAAATAAAGACATATAGTCTTAGAAATTGAATAGGAAAAAACTTGTAGAATAGGGTTCCCTACTCCAGTGTGTGGTTAGTTTTAGTAAACTTCCAAAGAGATGGATGTATAGATTCTTCTATCCTAGAATCTGGATCCTTCTGTTAGTGAGAATATTCCTCTTTCTATGTAATTTTCAGATCTAGGATATTGGGATGATTTCCAATTTTGATGTAGGTGTGTAATGCCTACCAAAATACCCTGGAGAAAATAACTAAATTAACTAGCAAATAGAGATAATTATTTCTGAAACATCTACTAAGGAAACATAATATAAACTATAATTACTTCAAGATCATAGATTAACATCACATGAATGCACATAAAATCATGAATATAACCATATCCATAGAAACATATAATGCAATTGGAAATAACAACATAGAAACTATCTCTTATTGCATACATTCATCTATTCATTCATTCCCTAGTATCTCAATGTCACTACTTAAAAATCTCTAACACATAAACATATCTCCATATAAAACATCATATACACATAACACAATCATTTCCTAGTCAATTGCATTCTTATTAACCATGATAATCACTAACATCATATGCACATTCTAACATGTCCCATTATCCTTTAAGTTCATTTTAAAGCACCAAATCAAATCTTCTTAACTTCTCCTTTCAAACCATCCAACATAATATTATCTTTCCCATGGAAGGCACCCCAAGTAATCATAGATTATTTCATTCTTTTATTATTCATCTATCACATCATAATCTAAATAATAATATTTCACAATAGAACTAGATCATTTCCTTAAGAATCACATTATATTTCACCAAGATAATCACTCACACGTATGTAAAACAATCATAACAACAAATACTAATTTCTCCCCAAAATGGGATTCCATATAAGAAGACTATTTACATGAACCATATAATATTAGAATAGCCATAAGTTAACTATTCAAGTCCTAATCCAACTTGGATTATAAATCTCTAACTCATGTAATGAATATTCAAATTACATCATAAGTCATTCAGTGAACACATCATCTCATAACATTACAAAGTAAATATCTCATCTACTATATCATGTTATAATGCTTATGAATACAAGAATAAGAGTACGTTTTCTCTTTTACGTTTACAATGCCATCAAGATACAATATTAATTTCTACAAGACATAGAAATCAGCTCCATAAACCACCTACATAATGAGGAATCATAGGATCCATATCCATGCATGCTAGCATCCAATGAAGAACATCCCAATGGAAGAAAGCATAAAACCACCCAACCATGTGGAACCAAATAGGAACCACCCTCCATTCTAGGAGATGACATGAGGTTCCAAATAACATTCTAGACCTAGGTTGACACCTAACAACCAAGGGACTGAACATGACATCCACAAGATAACAACCAAGAATAAAATAAAATCACATCACGAGGCTGAATCAAAAGCAATAAAATCCTAGAGGCATTAATAATCATGGCATAAGGGACATGGACACATGTAGGGAAAGAGTGTCATCACATGTTATCCTCAAAATAGAAGGGGTAAAGCCACACCCTAATAGACATGTGGAACAGTCTCCACCTTGGAGAAAATCAAGGGATATCGGTTTACTACTCCAACGACCTTCCCAAGATCATCTCGAGTGTCTACTCAAGGGCTATGAGGTGGGGCACCAAAAATCCAATTTCATTATCTTGATTAAGTGAATTCCTAATTACCCAAACCCACTAATCAATTATTAAGGTTATCACTTGCAATTATAAAGGAAATGTAATGCCCCACCAAGAAACCCTAAAGGATACAACTACAAACACTCAAAAAGAGTGAAAAATATATATATTTTTAAATAATTCAGAACATACAAACTTATGGAATGACATAGCAATAGAAGTTGCATGTGCGGAAGACTTAACTCAAACTCCTAAAGGGTTTCTCAATGTGAGTTACTTAATTAAACCAATCCTTACTTAAGATTAATTAATCCACTTAAGGAATATATTTAAGCATTAGGAATTTAGTTACACTAATCAATTATTGTTTTATTCTTTTCATGAGATAACACTAACATTTCTACACTTCATTTATGATTAAACATTCAATTACATTACATTAATGAACTTAATTAAATATATAAATCCTAACATCTAAATCACATCATTATACATTGCTTTTACATTACAAGGATAACAGAGTATTACAATTGCACTTAATACATCAAGTCTCATAAAATTACATAATGATTACATCAAATTACAATTGCCATGAAGAAATACATATAACATATGATACAACTAACCACATAAGTGTCCAAGAGACAAAAATATATGATTGAAGAAAAATAAGAAGGATCCAACTAGTACAACAAAATGAAGTGAAACCAAGAGATACATCTAGAGCACCTATGAAGCTAATCCCTCACAAGAAGACACGAACAAAATGCCCAATGGAAAGTGACACTACCACCTGACCATGTGGTCCAAAAACAAACCACCCCTCTGTGCTAGGAGATAGTAATAAGGCCTTCAATCAAGCCACAACAAAGCATCACATGGTCTAACATGTACACTACATACTCACATAAGGCATAAGAATACAAGTAAGACTCCCACAAAAGTGCTACAAGTAAAGCCAACACATGACTACACACTAGTGAATATAAGGGAAGAGTGTCATTGAATAGCTAGTATGGGTTATCCTGGAAGGAATCCATAGGCCCCAACCCCCATCCTAGGTTATCCTAGTAGCCTCTCCCGAATCCCCGGTCCTCATCCATGACTCATGCGGACCAAGAAAACCTTTCATGAAGACAAGGTAGTTTGTTTGCCATTCCAAGACTTCCCACTACATCTTGAGTCTATACTAGCACTCAACCATGAGCGGGGCACAATTAATCTTGATTATTGTTTAAAACCCAACCCCAGTTTATTAATTAAGTTATCACTTATTACTCAACTTCCAAGGGGTTATCCTAGAAGCCACTTTGGGCCCCAACCCCCAGTTAGAAGGCACTTTTATCTATGACACTACACAACCTCCAAAGAACTCCAAGGAAAAACACAAAAGGCAACTAACACAAGGAGTTCAAAAAGAAAACTGAAGAACAAATTGGCTATACAAACCTTCTATCAAGGTTAAACCAATTGGAGGTGTGAAATGAAAAGTGGTCTATTCACAAAATGAGACCACAACCAAAATAAAGAAAGTACGACCACAATCAAAAATCAATCAAATCAACTTACACGATAGAATTGCATTCAACATCATCCCAACATGATAGAGGCACGAGTCTTTCAAATCAACACCAAAATCAACCAATCAGAGTAAATACTCAAAAGAGGACATTTGCACTCTAAACACACCCATGTTAATGAATCATAATGATCACTCAAATATAATTAAAAAAATAATGTTATCTAATTGCAACTCTTTCAATAACTAACTCTTTCATTATAAGAAAACCACAATAGGGAATAATGCATAAAAAGAGTCTAAGTAAGCACACACCCAATTAGACTTGCACAATGCTTGATTTAAAAATCATACACCCTTTTAAAAGGATAAAAGCAACTCGCAGACTAAATGAGCCATCATTGAAAAAAAATATAAATCATTTCAATTAAAACCAATTTGGTTATAAACAATTTCCATTTGCCTTCAAATTTCTAATTAATAAAAATAACATTTAAATACCTTTGAAAACTAAAATAATTTTTTAAATCAAAATAAACCTTTTCAATTAAAAATGATATTAGCTAAATTCAATTGATGGCTATCAATATAAAATTTATTTTCCCAAATTAAATTACAGTTATATCCAATCAATCTTTAATATTCAATTGATATTTTCTAAATTCCAAAACTCACACACACACACACACACACACACACACACACACACACACACACAATAAAATAGATATATGTATATATTTATACATATATGTATATAAATATCAAACCATTATATTTACTCAACTGCTTAGAACTAATAATCTCATGATTCCACTAATCACCATATCCCATTAAAAAAAATACAAATTTATACACACACACACACACACAAATATATATATATATATATATATATATATATATATATATATATATATATATATATATATCATATTTAATTTATATTGAATTACACATTGTCCAACAAATTTCATATTAACAATAAAATAAATAAAAAAGGTTGAACATCATATTCATGGCATATTGCCCATGCTGAGGAGGGTTTACCCCCCCCAACCCACAACATGGGGAAGAGAGGTGCTCATGTTGTGGACGCCACCCCCCATGGTTGTGGAGGAAGGGGCACCCACAACCGTGGCCGCCTCTCCCCATAGCCGTGGGGTTTGGCTTCACACCACACCCCCCCACTTGTCCAATTTTATTTTTTTTAAAGGAAAATGTCTCCTCTATGATATGTAACAGAGTTATAATTTTTTTGTTTTTTAAAAGCCAAAATTCCAAAATGAAATTTCCAGCATCAGATAAAAATAACTAGTCCTCTGCCCAGAAAAAGGGTATAAAAATTTGCTAACAAATTGAATGGTAAAAAATTCAAAATATTGATTTAACAATCTGAATCCAAGATTCAAATATCAAAATTTTAAAGACATTTCATAGTCCAATTTTCTTCCCAAATAGTAAATTAAAAAAAATTCAAAAGCCCAAGAACCAATTTTTACTCAAATAACTTTTGTCAATTTCACTAAATTTGATAGAAACCCAGCTATAAGAGGATTCTCAATAACAAATTCTTTCAACCAGACAAAGGAAGAAAATAAACAATGACACAGTCTCAGACAATTTTAAAAAGAAGAACAAGCAAAAGAATCAAGTAGCCAACTTGCAAATGCTTTCTTGGAGGAAATTTGATGAAGAGCCAGTAGAGAGGAATAATTTCTCCAACATGAGAAAAGAATCCCCCTCTTTTGAAAAATTTCCCAAATTATAAAACAATTCACCCAAAAATCTATTTTAGGGCATAAATTCACTTTTTATAAAAATTGAAATCTAATTTTTTTATTCAAAACATTTACATGAATATATTAAAAAAAATCTATTATTCTTTTTTTAAAACACCAAAGTGATTAAATAATTTAATTACTCTAAATAAAAAATTAACTTTCTTTCTCTCTTTTTTTAAAACAAAACTTCCAAACAAAATATAAATTTCCACTAATAATTCAACAATCACTTTAACTAATCAATTAAGAATAATTGATTATCTAATTAACCACAAAAGTACTCTTAATTTAATTTAATAAGCACAACACACATTAATTATTAATAACATATGATATTAATTAATAAAAATAACATGTTGATTAATTACTCATTAACTAACACAAGAAGAGAATAATTAAATACACAAAATGCATAACACGTAGCACTCAACTTAAACAAAATAAAGACATGACCCACATACCAATGTCAAAAAAGTGGCCTACTGGGCGATCCGATAGGGTTGAAAAATTACTGACGACACTCACAATCGAGCAAGACTTGGGGTGACATTAGGGCCTTAAAACCATCTCCTCCACTTCCATTAGGTTAATTAAGTATGCTCATAGCTGTGGAGCCAGGTGGAGTCGGTCCCTTGTACTTGCAATTCTTGCATCACCGAACCATGCATACATATATATACAAACATGGTAAACTCACTAGTGAAGGAGAATCATGACTTTCCATGTCTCATTGAAGTGAGTGACGTGAAATCATCTCATCGTATCCCATACACTACTCACACATACATGACGACATATACACAACGAAACTCGCACATGAAGTAAATTTGTTAGTCCATCATTAGTAACACATAAATAAACTTAACATTTCATTATTTATAAGATACAATGCATAAACAAAGTTTCTATCTACTCATTCAAATAAATAATGCCTAATCAACATGTACTCCTCAATGAGCAATAATGCATAATCATATTCCCCAAATCGCACTCCAAAGCATAATACCAGAATAAAGAATCACAATCACAATAAATCAACCATCCACGTATGCCACCAAAAAGTCAACCATGGTCCATGGGGTCAAAAGGGTCTGATTAGGGTAGGGGTACTACAAGAAAACTCTTCATGTGGTTCCTAGCTAGGTCTAGACCCTAAGCATCCTTACAAGGAACCTTGTAGAAGTCTATTGCTCATGACCCAGTCCACACATGCAATATCCCACTCTCCCTAACCATGGACAAAGTCCTTAGGGTGAAACATAACCACAATGAAAACAAAATAACATCATGAAGGGTCAACATGAAATAATCCCATAATCACAACATCATTGGTACAAAATTGAAGCACAAAGTGATCAATAAAGCCAACATATAAGAAAGAGCCTCTACCAATCAAAACATAACAATAACAAGAGAAAGATACACATTCATCTTACTCAAACATATACAAATACATAATCAAGAATGAGGCATAGTTCTCTCACTAGATCTCACATATTTCATTCCTCTATAGCAAGACATTCTCCCTCTTGTTGGTGCTAAGCATCACATATGTACAATCCTCAATGGTAAGGCACAAAAATGCTTACCAGACCCAAAATTAATTAATAAATGATCCATACCACATCACAAAGACATATTTGAGATCTCAAAACAAACACAAGAATCATTTGGTAAAAGCCTACAATCTGGAAAAGTGACCACATTGGACAAAACTGACAAATCCAACAAGATAGGCCAGTTCAGTGCATACAAGGACCAACTTGGCACACATATCATGTATATTAGCACATCCACCTCATTCCTGTTGTATTTTCATCAAAATCTAGTGAATTTGAGTTCCAGAATAGGGCATTGAAGATAGAGAGAAAAAATGAAAGTAAATAGAAAAAATAAGTGACAGACATGCCTAGGTTTGCACATAGTCTCACAAAAAGGACCAATATCACTCCCAAAAGGTGCAAGAGGACAAAATAAGGCCATGATGACATAAAATTAGAATCACCAAATCACACAAAATAAATACAACATCAAATCCATGTGCACCTCCTTCACACTGTCATGCACATAAATACCACCAAACTCACACTGTAACACTAGGAGATGCAGTAAATTGCAATGAGGTATAAATAATCAATGCGAAGGAATTAATTTAAAATCCCAACAAGACCACAAGTAAGTAAATACACATATCCATAAAGGCAAATGCAGAACATATATTCCTGACAACACCTCGATTCTCAATTTTGCCAATATCACACACACATATACATAAATCAATTTCCCAAACCAAAATTACAATCTTCAAACACTAAAATCTTCCTTACAATCAATCTCTCAACAAATATATTTAAGATAATCTTTTCTAATTGAAATGCAGAAGTAGAATTGAAGCGCCAACCTAGAAAAATTAAAGTAAAGGAAAAGAAATTAAAAGTAGAGAAAGTCCAAATCGATGGACCCAACCAAGAAAACTCCAAATCCAATCATGAAATCTCCCAAAATACAAGCTTCAATCAAATTCGAAACTCCAAATGTAAGAAAAATTCTCCTAGAAGGTAACTTGACAACATTCCTAGAATCTCAATAAATAAATTTGAAATCAAAATATTACTATAAGCTATATTATTTACCTACCTTGCATAGTTTTGAGGAAAGTATTATAAAATAATTTTATTTACTTGCCCCTCTAAATCAACCAGTAGGAAATAAGGGTAGGTAACAACATATAATATAACCAATTACCCAAATAATAATAGGACAATAACATAATAAACATTAGTAAATTAGTAATAAATCATATCCAATTAATACATAAACAAATTAAATAAATAAAAACCAAGACAAATAAAATTCAATTAAATATAAAATCAATATTAACATAAGAAACATTTTTAAACAATAAATAACTAATAAATAGCCAATTAAATAATAAATGAAATAAATCAAGCTCAATGATATTAATCAATATAAAATAAATAAATATTAAATAATCACCCAAATAATAATCAAATAATCAAACTATCAAATAAATCAACTATAATACTGATACTATATTAATCAAACATCAATTAAATAATCAAATACTCATAATGCTTCATAGTAACCTGACACAAGGGTTGAACAACATACTGCAAGGCACCACAAGACAACTCAATTGAGACACAAGACTAACTAGGATGTCAACTAGGACCTAGAGTGTAAGAGGGAAACTATGCCATCTCCAACAACTTTCTATTGGGATAAGACACGCTTAGACACGTGAGACTAGGTGGAGTCAATGTCTAGTACATGCAATCCTTCAACCACCAATAACCACAATACAACATCTACAATAATATATCATAGATAATCAAGCAAGTGATAGAGAATCAGAATGACATGTCATGCTTGCAATGAGTGGTATGGAATTTTCCATATCACAAAGACAATAAAAGACAATCACAATCATTATACCATCAATTCAATCATCATAATCATGGAATAGGGTTAGCATAATCATAATATCATCAAGATCCCAAAATCAATATAAATCCTTCATGAACCATGAGCATATATAAGATCATCAAGTAAATCTATCATCATCATAATCCAATATATGTCAATCTTACATAGGAGTCATCATATAACATATGTCAATATAAAATGTTTGTCATCATCCATCACATCAATTCATATAGATAGTGTCATAAACATAAATCAAAACATGGCATAAGAGTAAAATCAAGTTTATCGATGCATAAATCAGAGGACAAGTCTAGGAGGGACACCACAAGGTGACTACCTATACACACCCAAACACATTCTCTATTCCATTAGATGAAGGGTTACTCTACCAAAGATTACTCTACATAATATTTATGCATAGCATAAAAAAGATAATAGCTCAAAAAAATTGCAATAAATAACTTGCCTTCTATTTCTCAAATGAAATGAATTAAAAATTATTCAATTAATAAATATTAACCTATTAGAGTTTAATACTTTTTAAGTTGGAAATACACGATATGCTTTTACACCCCATCGCTACTACTCCTCTTTATCTCTCAAGAGAAGAACTCCAATTTGAATGAGTAACCTCTAGGCTAGGCCTCTCTTTATAGCACTCTTGTGCCTCTTGGACATCCCACTTCCCCTCTTGATGAAAAATACATGGATATCAACAAAAAAACCACAGCTAATAGATGACCTCTCAACTTTACCAAGAGGGCTCCTAAAAAGTGTTTTGTCAAAAAAACAATTGTGACAATTAAATCACTGGAAGAGATTTTACCCATTTGATTAAAGAAATTTTTAAAACATTATCTATAAATATTCAAAGGAAAACATGGCCTTAGAGTCTAAAGTCCTTCTTACTTCTAATACAACATTCAACCTTTCTATATATTGTATTATTTATCCTTGAGCATGAGAACATTAAGCAAAGCCACAAAAGATCCACCCATTACTATAACACTATCCTGAAACATCATCTATATAGAGCAATCTATCTAATAATTATGATTTAAATTCTAAGCCCGACTCCCAAACCTCAAGACGCAACCTTCATTTCTTCATCTTCTATGGAGATCTCCATTACTAACTAGTCCACTTGAATTTACTCCTCGATGCCTTCCTATAGCACATATGTTGTTATCTATTATAGGTTTTCATTTAACCAAGTGCATGCATAAAAGATGTATTTTCTTATTTTTATGCAATTATTTGATAAATATGAGTGCATGACTCTTCCCCTTCCTTGTTCCCACATCCATAATGGTATTTTTATGATTTTAGCAACTATAAATGATAAAGGTTTTTTTTTTTTTTTTTCTAAAATTACAATTTACATTGAACATAGGCCACACATATCGCTCCTTATGCCCCTTAGATACTTTCCTAGGTACATGGAGACCTATATATTCTTGCATGTATTTCTAGCCACCTAATAATAATAAAAAATAAAAATAACGAGTTTTTTGGGAGATTCATGATTATCGTATGCCCTTAGATGCTCCTCCATCAAATTTTGTATTTCATTGATTATCCTTAAAGTTATCATTTACTTTCATTTAATATAGTTCATTTACACACACTTCACAATGTCAACTCCATTGCCACAAAGGAAACATAAATAACAAGTAGTGTTTAGCACTCCTATTGTAATAGTAGATAAAGATAGTTTATGATTTCAAGGACATGCAATGTAGATTTGAGAACTTAGATTGCATACATAGGCTAGGATCCCATTTTCAACATATCAAAATGGAAATAGGTCAAGTTCCTCTTCTAGATGGATTTCCCATTGACTTCTTCATATAATTTTGGGATCTTCTTAAAGGCAATTTATTAGAGGTCATTTAGGAGTCTCAAATTAGTAAGTTGATACTCAAAGCCATTAATACAATTATTTTTATGTTAATTCCAAAGAAGCCTAGTGATGATTGTTTTAATTCTTTCCAACCAATCGCTCTATATAATTTCACCTATAAAGTTATAACAAAAACCATCATTGATAGTATTAAGGATATTCTTGATTTCTTTATATTTCTTGAGCACCTTGGTTTCGTTAAAGGGCAACAAATTCTATATGGAGTTTTTATTGTAGCTAAAGTAATTCATTATATAGATTCTTGTAAGGATAAATCTATGCTTATTAAGTTGAACATGGGCAAGGCTTATGACATGGTTAGATGGTCCTTTTTTAATATATATTATAACTTGGGTTTTTCTTTGATTGAAAAAATTGAGTTATGAGTTATGTGAAAACATTATATTTTTTTTATTTTTATAAATGGTGTTCTTTCTCTATTTTTTCCCAATCATTCAATTTTTCAAGGCATCTCTTTTTACCCTCATCTTTTATTCTCATGGCTAAAGGTTCAGGAAGGTTTGTTAGTTATTATAAGACTAATGTATTTCTCTAAGGATTGAAGGTTGCTATGGATTATGCTTCTATTTCCAATCTTCAATTTGTTGGTGATGCTTCTTTGTTAAGTGTTTCTATAGTCCATGAAGCCATTCTTTTCTAAAAAACTTTATATATGTATTTAAAATATTCACATTAGTAAATTCATGAAGATACATCATTTATATGTTTCTTTAATACTCATATTTCAATTCAACTAAGGATTGCATCAATCCTCTATTTCCATATTGATTAGCTCCCTCTAGAATATTTGCGTATCCCTTTGCCAGTCAAGTCAATTAATCAAATTTATTAGAAAAATCTTCTTGATCATTTTAGGATAGATCTTAACCACTAGACTTTCTATTGGTTAACATTTTAGTGTTGTATTATTATATTTTCAATATCTATTTTGCAAGTCATTCTTATTTATAAGTTTATGGTTATATTCGCCTCTAAGAGTTCCTTAAAGGATTTTTATTCTCTTTGTAAAAAAAAAATGTAGTGTTGGAATTTAAATATTAAAAAATGAAATCATGTTATTTGCGATGAAGTTTGTTGACCCTAAGAAATATGGTGGTCTAAGATTTAGCCAATCTTAGATGAACAATTAAGATTTAGCTTCAACATATTATTGAAGATGTTGTACTCAACAAATTCAACCTCGAGTAGTTATTATTAACCATAATAATCTTCATGAAGTTGGTTTCAAGAGGCTTCTATATCTAACTTAATAAATTCTTGGGATATTTAGTCCCCAAATTTTTCTTTTCCTAAGCTCCACTATGTGAATAATATTTTCATGTAGGCTACATGGTGTAAAGTTTCTGATTTCTAGGAATGTCAATATATGGGACTTACTTCACTCTTTCACTCGAAAAATATGAGTAGTTGTCCTCTGGGTGGGAATAGTATATCTTAGGCTACTTGTTAGACCTTTAAAATAATGGATCGGTGGATTTCACTTCATAGAATAAGATTTGGGATAAATTTTGTGGGCTCAAATATAGCTTAATTGTTTGGCTTCTTAGTCAAAACATGTCTCTTACTTGGGACGATATCTACAAATAGGGATTTTAAGGACCTTCTAGGTGTGTTCTTTGTGATCTTCATGTAGAAGATTCTTCCCATCTCTTTTTTTGATTTCCCTTTTCTTTGGGTATTTAAGCTCAATGTTGGAGGTGTTGGTGTCATTCTTTTGTTCTTTCTACTTTGAGACACAGAAAGAATGAAAACAAGACCAATCTTCATCTTTTCAGCAAAAAGAAGTGACTCAGTCCGACTATATTACGAAAGGTATCAGGGCAGCGCTTGAGAGACACAAAATGTATCAGGAATTTCCAAACGAGTGGTTGTTGCATTTAAGTATACTCCAACAGGGTATATATAGAGCTATTTAGATTAAGATTCTCCAAGAAACTTTTATATTTTTCTCTGCACACGATGCTGTCGACATTCCCTGCCAGTGGGAACAGCAGGTGTGTAATGCGTTACATCTTTTTATAGCTAGCTTTTTAAAATTATATTGTTAGTCATTTTCTCCAAGATAATTTAGATCCTTTTAATCTACACTTACAGATTGTCATCAGTCTCAGACTGTATTGACAACTTTGAAATAAATTACCTCCTCAAAACTTTCCAGTACTATGACAGTACCTTTTCAGTTTATGCTTTCGATAACACATGCGTTCCACATTCATCTTACATAAGGCTGATTGTAATGTCGATTCTTTTTTCCCCCCTTTAAAACAAATTATAGCATATAAATTCACATGCATTTGCTGTTTTGTAATTCTATTTTATGTTCCGAGTATCTTAATTCACTTAACACTGCAGACCATGGTTTTCATTTGTTAATATTGATGTTCACAAGAGATTTGAGAGACACAAGGAAATATGAAATAATGATTTATGGGGTATAAATAAATAAATTTAGGGGCTTGAATGCTCTTATCAAACATTGCCTCATAAACTTTCAATTAAATTCTTGTGGGCCTGATATCATCTTATTACAAGAAATGAAATTCTTAGAGGAAGAATAAAGGCAACTATTCTCTACATGGAAAAATTGGGGTTTTGTGGCTTCTCCATCAATTGGAGCCTCAAATGGCCTTTTATGGAATAAGAAGCATATTCAGGTTCATAAGTTACAGGAAAAGGCTAACTTTATCAATGGTAGAATCATATTTTATAGCATTCCATTCCATCTTATAAACATCTATGGTCCTACTTTCATGGTGGGGAAACAAAATTTATGGGAGCTTCTTTCCATTACCTTAACCTACTTCCCCGAGGAGCCTTTCATTTTGGGAGGGGATTTTAATGTAATTTTATCTATCAGAGATAACAATAGAGGAATAGTCTTACCCATAGTTTTGATGCAGAACTTCAATGACTTTGTGCTTAATAATGATTTAAAATATTGGTCCCCCTCTAATGGCAATGTTACCTCGACCAACAGAAGAAGTAATTTCTTTCATATAACTGAGAGGTTGGATAGGTTTTTGTCTAGTCTAGTTTGGGTGTCTAAATTTGGCTCTTGTACAACCCTCATTCTCTCATTCTCTAGGTTGGATCATTTTACAAGTCAATTGGAATCAAATTTTGCATCCCTTCTCCCCAAGTCTAAATCTTCTTTCAAATTCCATCATATGTGGTTCAAGGAGCCATCCTTTACTTCTCTCCTTTAGGAGTGGTGGTAGAGTGTTCCAGTTTTCCAAAAAGTTTCTGCATATCAAGAGAGAAAATAAAAAATAGAATGTTAGGGACTTCAAAATTATTTTTGCATCAAAAGAAGCACTTGAAAATCAGCTTAAAGAAATCAATGATTTGATTAATGCTAATAGCATTGATGAGGATTCTAATTCGAAGAAAAAATTTCTTCAACTTTAGCTTGAAGAAATATTAGAAAGGGAAGAAATTTATTGGAGGCAAAAATCGAGGGAACTCTAGGTCAAAGAAAGTGATAGAAACACTATTTTTTTTAATTCTTCAGCCTCCATAAGAAAGGTTAATAATTCCATCATCTAGATTAGGGACTCTACAAGTCAGGTTTTACATGAGATCAACATAATCTAGCAAGAGGTTGTTACCTTCTTTTCTAATCTATTCACAACACCTAATTGTAATTCATGATTGAATTCTCAAGAGATCCTAGATTGTTTTCTGTCTATTATATCTCAGGAAGACAATCTTGAGTTGGTGAAATCTTTTTTTTATTGGAATAAGTGAAAAAGGTTATCTTTTCTATGTAGCTCAATAAAGCCCCTGGTCTTGATGGATTCACAACATTGTTTTCTTTTTCAAAAATTCTGGAATTTTTTCAGGAGGGATCTCTGGATGGCCATGGAGAATTCAGGAAAAATGGCAATATCCTTAAACAATTTCACACCACTCTTATCACCCTCATTCCAAAGTCCTCTTCTCCATCTTCTTTTGCAGACTTTAGGCCTATAACTCTCTACAACATCGTGTACAAGATCTTCACAAAGACAATCTCGTTGTGGGTGGCTAAACTAATTCCTAAATTCATCTTAGAAGAACAAGGAGGTTTTGTCCTAGGTAAAGAGACATCTGAGGGAACTTTGATTGGACATGAAATTATTGATTCATTTAATCAATTCAAGTCACAAATGATAATTCTTAAAATAGACATGATGAAAGCATATGATAGGGTCGGCTAGGAGTTGTTAGCAAAAGATTTGGATTTTCAAATTTATGGGTAAAATGGATCAATTCATGTATCTCAAGTTCCAAATCTTTAGTGATTGTTAATTGTATCCCTTGTGGTTTCTTCCCTTCCTCCTAGGATGTTAGGCAAGGAGACCCCCTATCTCCTTTTTGATAGATAATAATGGTTGAGGCATTGCGCAGATCGATTTCATCTCTCCATCTAGAAGACTTACGG
Organism: Cryptomeria japonica; assembly: GCF_030272615.1. Taxonomy (NCBI): domain Eukaryota; kingdom Viridiplantae; phylum Streptophyta; class Pinopsida; order Cupressales; family Cupressaceae; genus Cryptomeria; species Cryptomeria japonica. The sequence goes on along the minus strand of NC_081411.1, from coordinate 204,012,233 downwards.
TAAGTTATAAAGTTACATCACATGCTGATTTCTATAGCTCACATTACTTCTACAAATGATACTTTTATTTTTGGAGAAGCATCTTTGAGGGAGTTGAATGTCATCAAGCATTTCATTGACAAATATTGTACTGTTTCAGGGCAAAAAGTTAATGCTTCTAAGTATACAATTTTTTTTCTAAACTTTTCCCCCTTCCTCTCGTTGAAACTATCCAACTTTCCAAGTTTTAAATTGGATTCCCTTCCTTACAAATATCTAGGCATCCCTCTTTTTGTTGGGAAGAATAAGAGTAGCTTTTCAACCTTGGTTTCCTCCTCCATCCTCAATAGAATTTTTTCATGGAAGAATTCTTGGCTCTCCCTTGGAAGTCAAATTATCATGATCAAATTAGTGTTATCATAAATCTCAAATTACATCATCTCAGTGCTTCCAATCCTAAAAGAAGTGCTCTCGTCTATTTAATCTAGCCTTAAATATTTCATATGCAAAGGTAATAGAGAGAAGAAGTTAAAAACTCACCATCTAGCATGGGATAAATGCTTCCTACCCAAGCTCAAAGGGCGTGCAGGTATCCATAACTTGTGTTTGAGAAACATGGAATTGGTGAAATTGGTGTGGAGAAACTTTTATAACAATAATTATAACTGGGCCTCTATTATTTTTACAAAATATCTAGACTCTTCTAAGATGGAAAGATTTTTTATTGTTTTAGACCTCCCTCAAGGATCTCAAATGTGAAATTTTCTTATGAATTACAGAAAGCTTCTTCTACCTTATCTTTCCTTGGTCATTGGTGGTTAAAAAAAGGCCCTATTTTGGGAGGACTCATGGAATGGACACCCTCTCCTTGATTATATGATTACTATTCCAAACTTAAAACAAATTTTTAAAGATTGTTGGGGTTTGAAGGTATTGGATTGCTTTATAATCAATTAACAGAATGGAACTCATTTCTTCAATTGGAAAGACTTTTTCTCAGTTTGAATCTCCTCATGGGTAGAAACCTTTGTTATTTTAATCCTTTGTCTATCGTCAAATCCATTTATCTAATCAACAAGATAAATTGAGCTAGCCAAAGGCTAAGTTGGGTTCCTATTTAATAAAGGAGGGTTATGAAATCCGTAGTAGGCATTTCTCTCCCGTAAAAGGATAGCCTTTTAAACAATCCCAGTAGGAAGTGTAAGAGAAGAGATGTTAAATGGAAACCTTTTGATTACCCCTTTTGGAAAGTAAAATATTCATTTCTCCCCAATGTGAAATAGTAAAAATTAGTAAGATTATTCATAAAGCTAACACCTTCTACAACTCTAAATAGCATTCCAAAGGCAAAAACTATAGTTATGGTATTGGGTCATGCCATCATCATGTACTAGACTACTTAAAATCTGTGTCTACCTCTTACATTTTTTTCTTACAATGACAATAAAATATATACACCACAATATAAAATATGTAATTACTTTTCCTAAATAGACTCCTTATTTATTATTTCATTCACTAAACATCGACCAATTAATAGTTGTACATAAAAATTATTAATTATCTAATACCATTTGTAAAAAAGGATCAATTCTTCATTGATTATTATTTAATGAACCTTTGATTATGCTATAGGCTTTGGTGGATTATATCACAACACCATGATAATAAGGATCACCTAGTTGCCTTCACTAGCTGGAAACTCTTACATGCTTGAAAGAATTATACTACAACTAAAAGGGAGGACATAGGAATGATGTGTGCCCTATACAATTTTAGACATTAAATGTTATCTACACCATTTAATTTTATAATGACAATGAAACCCTAAGATATATACTTAATAGGTTATCCAAACAAGGAAGAATTTGTAGACAATTATTATTGTTCCAACAATTTGATTTTAGCATTATGATAAATATTGGACAGAATAATAAAGGTCCAAGTTACATTCCTTGAATTAATATAAGAGAAGAACCTAATGATCATACTAAATATTTACATGGTGAAACTTTAAATTCAAAATATTTGTAACAACCCAAGGGCTTGATGATGTAGCCACACTACTCCCCATAGGATGACATATTACAAATATGACACCACAAAGTAAATAACTATTGTTATAATAATACATTTCCTTTATACTACTACAAGATGAAATCTATAAGATAGAAAGTGATGATATCTTGTTTTGTGTTGTTTATGAACATGAATGTGAATATATTCTAAGGATTTCACATAGAGGCATATTTTATGGTAATAGTATTATATACGACACTAGTAAAAAAATAAAATTAGTAGGGTTGTGGTAAATTACCTTATTAAAGTATGCCAAAAAAATATATTAAAAGGTATGATATATGTGAAGGAGTTGGAAGAACAAACATAAGGGATAAAATATTGTTATAACTAGTATTAGCTTAGGGGCCATTTGAAAAATGATTTATAAATTTTATAAGACCAATAAAACCACCACATAAACTATCCAATACAATATTAATCATCATTGATATAGAATATCTCACAAAATGGTTTAATGTGGAAGCTACAAAGAATTTAACAACTAAAAATACTACCAATTGAACGTATCATCATTTAATTTGGATGCCTATTGAGCATAAATAGTGATTAAGGAAAACACTATCAAAAAAGTGGTACTAGAAAGAGAATAATTTTATGGTAGTCCATAGTAGGAGCACACCATATCATTGTGAAAATAACGGATCAACTGATGCTCTTAACTAAATCATGGACACAACACTAACTAAAATGTGTCCTACAAATATGATGGATTTGAACATATAACTAATTAAGGGGTTGTGGTCATATTATAAAGCCTACAAACAATCCAAAATTTTTACTCCATTTTAATTAGTTTATGAAATAGATGAATTTCTACTATTAAAGTTTTTTGTACCCAAATTTTATACATCCCCCACTCTCGAGTTGACAAATAGTGTATCTTTTAGACAGATAAATGAAGAGTTAGAGAGATTAGATAAGAATATATTTCTATAAATATATCACCAAAAATATAGTGAAGCTGACATAGATTTTTGTATGATCAAAACGTACAAAAAAAATTATTGAAAAAGGATGAATAGGTGTTTCTTTACAATAGTAAAATATTGAAGCTAGGTAAACTGATGTTCTATTAGTTTGGCTTATACTGTGTCAAAGGTATATTAGACTTTGATGTAGAAAAACTATACACACTTGATGCAATAGAACAATAATGCTATATTAATTTAAGAAGATTAAAATATTATAATCATTCTTGAACATTATTAAAAACATAGATGTTTCTTCTTTACTTCGCTTTTGTAACTTTATTTGTTAATCCTCACCTTTCAGTCACACATTGGCCAGATAATTATTGTATGTGATATTGCATATTTGGATTGTAATTGAAGTAAATGGGACATATTCATTAAAATAATAATATTCACCTTGGAAGAATGAAATAAATTATAGGTGTGTTGACTTGTTATATTGAATGATCTCATTTTGTTCATTATGATAAAATTAGGTAGTAATGCCACTTTATAACAAAAAATTTAGATATGAGAATCAATTCCAAATTTATAATACAAATATTAATATTTAAAAATATATTAATATCTACTTATAATTCAATTAATATCATGTATAACCTTTCAATGAAAAATTAATTAATCTTATTTTACTTAAATTACCAAAAAAATTACAAAAATATCATATAACCATTTTTATAATTCAATTGAGATAAATAATATGAATGGCGAGTAATTGACAAAAACATTTAAAACTCTTATAATAAATCTTATGTTAGACACAATGCAACACTGAGAGGCGGGGTGAATCAGTGGTTCTCAAACTTTTCCCTTTAACAACCCTATGTGAGTATATCGGTTAATAGATCTAACTGAATGTAGACTTACCGGTTAGTGGGGAGACTAATAAAAAATGCACTCACACAAAAAGGGACATCCCATAACACCAACATGTACAAGGAAAACCCAAGATAGGAAAAACCTCGGTGAGAAATGCTACTCGAGTCTACTGCTCCAATCCAACCTCACAATGAATCTTTGATTATAATTTTTAGGGCACCAACCCAAGGAGAATCAACCCGTGATTTAGGGAACCAACCCAAGGAGATACAACCCCTGCACCGAAATCCAGCTCATTGAATACAAAAATAATCTTTTCAAGTTAATAGCCTTGTTACAAAAGGATTTTGTAACACCTCGATAAATATCTCTCCTAGATCTCTTGTCCAGTTCACTGTCAATTTTCACTCTATCGGTTCTCTCTTGTAGTTGCTTCTTCTCTTTGCTTCTCTCCACTGGTAATACACTGTGCCAGTTCTAGGTCTACCTTCTCTATAGTTACCTTCACTTCCTCTCTTCTGGTATGCACACTACCAGTTTTGCACCTCTGTTGCCTATTGAACACTTCAACTTTGTTCTCCCTGACACTTAGTCTCTTCTCTTTCTCCTTGCTAATCACTTGACTGATTTATCTTTACATACAACAACACTCCCTCATCCAGCGGCTATGTTCTCTCCTTCAGCATCCTCTTCAATGATTTTGGCTTAAATATTTATAACCCTATTTTCCAGTCAAAAGGAAACTCAAATTCAGGGGGTTAGGGTTTCTTCTTCGACCCTGATTCAAACCAAATCCAATCAAATCTCATACAATCTAATCTCCAATACATTTGTCAACACATCACTGCTTTATGTGAGTATATCGGTTAATAGATCTAACTGAATGTAGACTTACCGGTTAGTGGGGAGACTAATAAAAATGCACTCACACAAAAAGGGACATCCCATAACACCAACATATACAAGGAAAACCCAAGATAGGAAAAACCTCGGTGAGAAATGCTACTTGAGTCTACTACTCCAATCCAACCTCACAATGAATCTTTGATTATAATTTTTAGGGCACCAACCCAAGGAGAATCAACCTGTGATTTAGGGAACCGACCCAAGGAGATACAACCCCTGCACCGAAATCCAACTCATTGAATACAAAAATAATCATTTTCAAGTTAATAGCCTTGTTAAAAAAGAATTTTTTAACACCTCTATAAATATCTCTCCTAGATCTCTTGTCCAGTTCACTGTTGATTTTCACTCTATCGGTTCTCTCTTGTAGTTGCTTCTTCTCTTTGCTTCTCTCCACTGGAAATACACTTTGCCAGTTCTAGGTCTACCTTCTCTGTAGTTACCTTCACTTCCTCTCTTCTGGTATGCACACTACCAGTTTTGCACCTTTGTTGCTTGTTGAACACTTCAACTTGGTTCTCCCTGACACTTAGTCTCTTCTCTTTCTCCTTGATGATCACTTGACTGATTTATCTTTACATACAACAACACTCCCTCATCCAGCGACTATGTTCTCTCCTTCAGCATCCTCTTCAATGATTTTGGCTTAAATATTTATAACCCTATTTTCCAGTCAAAAGGAAATTCAAATTCAGGCGGTTAGGGTTTCTTCTTCGACCCTGATTCAAACCAAATCCAATCAAATCTCATACAATCTAATCTCCAATACATTTGTCAACACATCACTACCATTAATGTACCTTTTGATACATATTTTCTAAACTTAGCAAGCATGGCCATGTATCTCAATCTTCATCTATCAAAACACTATAAATATCTCAGTTTTATCCTTCTCAAAGTCCTTCTGCAATCTGATTTCCTTGCTTCGATTCAGGTGCCAACAACTCTTTGATCTTTCTCTATCGTTCAGTCTTCTTCTAGCCACACTCTATTTTGATCCATAAAGCATGGGATCATCATTAAATGCACACTTGTAGTAACACCTATCCCTATATGACACTTCATCAACCTCTGCAAGCTTGCCACTTCAACTCCACATGGCATCCATGTTGATATCCACTTTAGCAAAGGTTTCTATGTCGCCTACACTTGGTCATCAACAATCCACACACAACCGGTCCTTCCTTTTTGTCGGTTCACTAACCCTGTCCGTATCTCACACTTTATCGATTGCCCTTCATGTCTACACTTTCCCGATCTATCTGTTGAACACCTAAACCGGTCGCTAAACATGTCTATCCATAGCATGCTCCTTCTCATCAGATAGAAGCATATCACTTAGCCTCTTTGTTTCCTTACCGATTCGCATACTCACCAGTACTCAACCTAATTACATCAAGTCATCAACATTCAACTGATTCCATTTGAGGAATCTACATAGTAGCTACATACACTCTTTGTAGGTGTACCCGTTTTCCTTCTTCCTCATCAGCCTAGACCATATCTCAATTGGTTTTGTCAAAGTGACAAACCCATCACTCTCTATCTGTACCGACATCTCAACATGCCTTCTTTGTCGGTCCAGTGCACATCCCTGATCTCATGCACTTGAGGCATTCCTTTGATTCATCGGTAGATCCAGTGTGAGCCTTCAAACACCTGCCTTTACCTCTTATTTGTTATGTCACAAAACTATGATGCACACTATGCATAATAAGAGATAAGCTCCACTTACTGGTGGTAATGATTCCTTGTCATCTGCATCCTTGAATGCACTCATGTCGCTTCCTTGTTTTTGGAGCATATCTTCAAATAGACACATGTGATCCGGTGTGGGCACATTCACTATCAGTCATCCCTTCACATGGTGATCGTATCTCTATTAGGTGGGAATCCTATTATTCTGCATCCACATAACATACTGGTGACCTATACTTCCTTCTTCTCATGTGTTGATGTGATCTAGATAACATTACACCTCTTCATCACAATCAACATCCAAGCATCCTACTCATTGTCAACATATCACTTACCAGTTGACAGACTCTCCTTACCAATAATCCTTTCTATTTCATCCACACAATTGAACCACACACTTGTGTACTGGTGAGGCAACTGTGACCCCAATGATCATTCATTTAAACGACATTCTCTCCCTTACCTTATTGATGTTCTACAACACAAGGTGATATCAAGGATATCCTAACCTATATTCATCCATGATAGTGTTGCACATACATCTCGTATACCGGTAGTCATCCTATATTGGTTGACATCAATGACAACATAACACCAACAATCTCCCCCATTGGCATTGATATCAACTCATGTAGTATTCATCATACTACCTAATCTTTCTCCTCCTTTGTGTGATCCAAATCTTCCCCTTTGAGTAATTCATGGATTCTCACACATGTAGTATATGACATACCTAAAAATATTTCTACCCCTTTGACAACAATCAATCCTTCCTATATCTATTGGGAACTAACAGAAATCTCTCCTCTTTTTATTTACCAGATGTATATCCCCCTTTGATACAATTTGTTACCAATTGTTACATATTGTTACATCTTCTCAACTCACAACACTTGAGATGGAGGAGTCAATCATCAACTAACACCAATTGAGTATGCAAATATGATACTGTTTGTTAAAGCACTCAATTACCAAAGGATGTGTCAGTAAATACTACTTACCTGCTGGTCAAAACTGCATCACCTCCCATTTGATCCCAAATTTCTTTAGAATCAAATGTGATTGTACTATGAATACAACCAACCAAATGGAAAGTAGATACCCTTAACCAGGAAATTCTCCTAGCTATTCCTACAACAATTTCCATCATCTATAGTTTATGTAGTCAGTACACTCATAGGTTCAAGCATGTTGTCTCTGCTTCATCTCCATATACCAATTGAGCTATACATATGTGATCAATTGATGATCTTTCAGCTCCATCTTATTCACCACAGCCTATGACATGATCCTGGATCTTTGCAATGCAATACAATATCATCATCATGCCATAAATCAAACTGGTTAGCCCAAAAGAATGCATTCCTGCATGATCAACAACCAAGCCACCATATGCCATTCAGGTCTTTGCCAATACCACTTGAGACATAAGCTTCACATTCCAAGTTACCAGGGCTAATGCAATGATCTCCAACCTCATTGTCTTACATAACCTGCAAGTACCTATTAGCTTTTTTATCGCTAACATCCTGCACATACCAATTTCTTGTACTAGTCCATCAACACTACTGGAGGACCTTCCTATAACTCCAAACATTTTGTGTCACAATGCATCTGATTTCAATTGATAATCTCCATCCATTGACAAGTGCAGTAGTGATCCAGCTTTGATCTGTAGGTGTGTAGCCAAGGCAGCCACTAAACACACTTATCATCGCATTTTATTCCTTCTTACCCATAGCAATTTGTTCTTCCATGTGTCCTCTTCTACCGAAGGGGTGAATGATATGGTCAGTGTACTACTCCCCCTAAGGTCCTGCATTTCCTTTAAGCCTTAGGAGATATCACCTATGCATTGAATGCATAGTGCTGCTCCAAGGTCTTCTTCCTCCACACCCACTTGGTCTCATTATTCTTCCCATTTTCAGTCTTGGGAGCAGGTCTTATCTTCTTCTACTGATAATTCCATAGATTTTTGGACTCTACATCACAACCAGAAGTAGTTCTATAGTAGCACACAACATTCATCCCAACTTCATGATTAGGGAATCTCTTCACATACTGGTTTAACCATCTTCTTCTGGTTATGTTAATGTGACTAGCAACCAAAACCAGTGGACCTCTTTCTCCTGTGGGGACATTTATTCTTTGGTTTCATGCAGGTCTCTAACTTTCATATGCTCTGTATCCACTTTTCTACAAAGCATAGTTGCTATACTGGCCTCAATATGACTGCAAGTTCCTCTTCCTGCATTCAAACTCTCTATGGCCAATTCCATTCTAGTTATAACAAATAATATTTGCATAACCGGGAAAGGGGACATGAAGGTATCTACTCCTGGATACATTTCGCTCATATGCATGAAATCTATGAGATCCTAGATTATTCCTTTGAGATATTTTTCTACATTCTTCTTCCCTATGGCCATGACCATTACATGCAAGGCAATAACCGAATAAGGATGGCATATGACTTACAAATTTATTCAGCCATGCATGGCGAGATCTTACTAGTTTAGCATTTCCAATTCTGCATCTCTGAGGATGGATCATTGGTTGTCCATTTTGTGCAGCCCTTCCTTCTGGTCTCTTCTTCTCCCACACTTGTCTTGACATATGGGTGGTAGAATTTATTTGTCCTCTATCGGTAGGAGGTCCTCTTCATTGTCTTCCCTTCCCTTTACCTTTGGGATCTGCATTGTTCTTCTTTCTTGCAGCACCGGTCATCATTCTTGTCTGCAAGTCCTCACTAGTTGTGTTTAGATCAACCTTCTTTGGGGAGCATTTTTAATAGTGAAGGTCTATCTCTTGTTTTCTCCATTTGAGGAGACAAACAAAATGTCATTGTGGGGGACATTCTTGCTGGTGGAGCATTCACCGACACCACTTCCTAAACGTTTAGTGTCCTCAGAATGCTTTTGCTTCTTCAACATCTTGTCCAAGGCATCACTGCTACTATCAAACTAAATTCTTACCTTGAGCTCATTCTGACACCTCTCAAGGCCATTTCAGAGAACCTCCATTTCTCCAAGAAATATTTGATATTCTTTATCTTTTACTTCTAGTATAAATGCTAGATCACTGCACAAACACTCCTTGGTGTCTCCTTCTTCGGAATTCAACTCGGAGATACATTTCTTAGTCTCTTCAAGGAATTTTGTCAACCCATTCTTCTCCACAATAGCAGCATTCTTGAATATCATGTATTCATTCCTTACTCTTCTAAGTTCTTCAAGTGCATTTACAAGCTCTCCTTCAAGATCAGCTTCTGCTTCATCTTCCTCTTCACCTTCACTTTCATTTCCAAACACATCTCATTGATAGGAGTGATCTACATGATCATTCTCAGATGTGTTCCTCTCATCTTCTGATTCTTGAGACATGATGATGGGATGGGGTTTGGGATAGACTAGCCTAGTCTATGCTCTTAGATCCTTTCCTTGGATCACCAGGTGTACTAACCACACTCTAGGGTCTCTAGGACTTCCCCTACTTGTTGAATCCCCTGACCTTGCCCAATCCACCCACCAACAACTTGAATTTTTGCTCCTAAGCTCTCACCTACTCATGAGATCTTGAGAACCCTTACTTACGCTAATAAGGGTTTGGCTTGTTCCACACCTTTTGAGCTCCTAGCAAGGTTAGGATAGGTCTAAGACGTGGTTTTCCACCCATTCATGTGCCACCAAGAGGTTTCAAACTTCCTACCCCTTACCGATTTCACTATTTTGTCTTTTACCTACAAAATGGGGCTACAAGGATTGTGACCAATTAGGCCTCCTATCCGGACTTTTAGGGCTCCCTCTTGCAGATGATGCACTTGCTTGTGAAAATTCCTAGAAGACCTACTATTCATTTCACAAGGGCTCAAGGATTTTCCTATTTTTGGGCCTCCAAGTGTCTGTACACTGCCCTAGGTGGATTTTAAGGTTTTTAAGGGTTTTAAAGAGGGTTTTCAGGCCTGCCAGGGTCACAGTGTAGGTTTGGTGTTCTATCCACCTTGTCTATATTGGTGGAAGATCCTCCTTCACATCAATGGTACTCCACTCACCCCTCTACAACTCCTCCAAAGGGTGCCTCCTCCTCTGTCCTTCCTTGCTCTCCAAGACCTTTGCAACTTAACCCTTCCTAGTCGGGCACTGTCGAGTCTCGCCTAGGAGTGGGTCTTTAGATAGCCTCCCTACATCTTAAAGGGCCCTTCTTGCTTTGGAGTATTTTATAAGGTCTCCACTCTCATTTTCCATGGTTTCACGGTGATTCCACAATGGGGAATGTAGTTATGAACCCATTTACTCAAACCAGTCCAAAACTGGATAGTGAGAAGCAAGTTTACAAACTATTTACAAACACACACAACCTAGAAAAGAAAACCTAATCTAAATACTCACAATAAAATTAAATACACCATACAAGACACTCAATATAGTTTTACTCGACAATCAATCCATTAATGATCTTGTCTTACTCCATTTGTGCCGACTGGCAACAAAATTGCAGTCACAGTCAAGTCACTTTTCTTTGGCCATACAACAAATGACATCCAACCCATTCTATTAGGGTTTGAAACTACTTATACTACCCTTCCCTCAGTCTATGTTCCCACCTTAGGGTTTTCCATGCTAAACTAAAGATTGTGACCTCTAGGTGGAAAAGTTGCTTGACAACTTTGAAAAGTTGTCATGCAACTTTTGCAACTTTTGAGCAACTTTCTCAATGTTGCTTTTCTTTAATCCTAGGCCAACATTGGGCTAACCTATGGACACCACCATGCTAAGAAGGACCCTAAAACACCTCAAAGGCACACATACCCTCTACTTTCAAGAAAAACTCAACTTTGACTTATGACCCTAGGGCCCCAACTAGGACCTAAACTAGAACTAATGAGCACATGGCTCTTATTTTATATACAATGGATTCTTAAAGAAGCAATAACACAATCAAAATCAAATGGTGGGAGCCCTTTGAAGGGTTCTCCCGCACCATACTCCCCCTCTACAACAAACTAAGGAATTAGGGGAGTGAGAAGAGCTAGATCAATGTGAAGCTTCTTGAACTTGCTCTCTTCAACCCAGGTAACTTCAGACACTGGTTGACCTGCCCACTTCACCAAGTGCTCCATGTAGACCTAGTGTCTAGTAGACTTCTTCACCCTTGACTCCAAGATCTCCTCTGCTATGGGCTGCTTCACTTGAGGTAAGGCATTTACATCCATGTCTTGCAATACCTTGGCTTGATTCTTAGTCTACCCTGCTATCTCACCCTTGTACATGATCAGATCAGTAACACTGAAGACTGGTGAAATGGCCAAGTTTGAAGGAAGATCAACCTTGTAGGTGTTCTCACCATATTTTGACAGAATTCTACAAGGTCCCATCCTCTTCATTTACAGTTTGGTAGGCTTGCCACTTTGCATTCTAGCTTTTCTCAAATGGACCATCACATAGTCACCCACCTTAAACTGAACCTCTCTCCTTTTCTCATCCATTTTGGCCTTTAATTTTTGAGTGGATTCAAGGATGACTTTCTTAACTTGCTCTTTGATCTCTTTGATGGTTTGAGTGAAGTCCTTTGCTTGCCCACTCTTCATCTCCATGGAACCAAGTTCCCTGAGTTCACACACTCCTCTTGGATGTCTACCATAGACAACCTCAAAAGGACTCTTTCCAGTGGTCCTATTCACACTGTCATTATATGCATACTCTACTTGAGGAATGACTAGGTCCCATGTCTGCCCATACGCCTTAGTTAAACACCTCAACAAGTTGCCTAACACCCTATTAATGACTTCAGTTTGACCATTAGTTTGTGGATGGTAAGTTGAGCTAAATGATAAGTTAGTTCCTAGTCTCCTCCATAAAGTTTGCCAAAAATGGCCCGTGAACTTGTTGTCCCTATCTGAAACAATGCTTAATGGGAGTCCATGAATCCTAACAATCTCCTTAAAGAAAAGATGTGCAATATAGCTAGCATCATGTGTAGTGCTACATGGAATGAAATGGCTCATCTTGGAAAATCTATCTACTACCACATAGATACAATCCACACCTGTCTTAGTCTTGGGGAGTTCTACTACAAATTCCATGCTTATACATTCCCAAGGCATATTTGGGACTGGCAATGGTTGATAGAGACTGACATTACTTGATCCTCCTTTTGCTCTTTGACACACACCACATAGCTCCACATACCTTTTCACATCTCCTGGCAACTTGGGCCAATAGTAGTACCTCTGTACTAAATCCAAGGTTTTGTTGACTCCAAAATGTCCACCTAAACTACCATTGTGTTTTTCTTGGATGAGGTTTTCCCTCATGGATCCTCTAGGCACACATAACTGATTACCTTTGAACAAGAGACCATTTTGGAGAGTGTAATATGCATACTCACCATGGAAATGGTTCTCAAACTCCTTACAAACCTTGTAGGCTGATGAGAAGTCTTCATCTCCTTCATAGAGGTCCTTAAAACCTTCTATTCCTATGCTCTGCAACTGTAACTCTTGAACTGTCAACAACTTCCTGCATAAAGCATCTACCACCTTGTTGAGTTGCCTCTTTTTATGCTTGATGGTGAAGGTGAAGGATTGGAGGTATTCCATCCATTTCAAATGCCTATTGCTAAGCTTCTCTTGAGTGTTAATGTAACTCAAAGCCTGGTTGTCTGTGAACACCACAAATTCCTTTGGGAGTAGGTAATGCCTCCATTTTTTAAGAGACTAAACTAATGCATACAACTCTAGGTCATAGGCTGAGTACTTCTTTGCTTCATTGAGCTTCTCACTGAAAATTTCACAGGTCTTCCCTCTTGACTCAATACACCCCGTACTGCAATCCCACTTGCATCACACTCCAATGTGAATAGCTTGTCAAAAGTAGGTAGAAGTAGGATAGGTTTTGTGGCTACTTCTTCCTTCAATAATTGAAATGCTTTATCAACCTACTCAGTCCATTTGAACTTAGTTTTAAGGCCTCCTTTTATGGTGTTAAGTACTAGTACACATATGCCACTGAAGTTCCTCACAAACTTCCTATAGAATTGAGCTAAACCATGGAAACTCCTAACTTCAATCCCTGTTATAGGTGCAGGCCAATTAAAGATTGCCTCCACTTTGCTTGGACCATCTTCAAGGTTCCCTTAGACACCACAAATCCTAAGTACACCAGCTCTTGCTTCAAGAATTCACACTTATCTAGGTTGATTGACAACTTCTCCTTATGCAACCTCTCTAAGACTAACCTCAAATGCTCAAGGTGCTCCTCTTTGGTTCTGCTATAGATGAGAATGTCATCTAAGTACACCACCACAAACCTGCCTGTGAAGTCCTTTAACACCTCATTCATCAACCTCATGAAGGTGCTTGGGGCATTGGTGAGTCCAAATGGCATCACAAGCCATTCATACAACCCTTCTGTGATCTTGAAAGCAGTCTTCCGCTCATCACCCTCCTTAATTCTAATCTAGTGATAACCACTTTTAAGGTCCAACTTGGTAAAATACATAGCACCTCCTAAATAGTCCATCAAATCCTCTATTCTAGGAATAGGAAACCTATACCTTATGGTAATCCTATTGATTGCCCTTGAATTAGTGCAAAGTCTCCACTTGCCTCCCTTCTTTGATGCTAGCACTACCGGGACTACACATGGGCTGATGCTCTTCTTAATTAGTCCTTGTTCCAATAACTCCTGCACTTGCCTTGCCACCTCCTTGTTTTGGTTAGGTGTGAACTTATATGCAGCTTTATTAGGTAGGGATGCACCGAGAACAAAGTCTATTTGATGGCTTATAGACCTTCTTGGTGGGAGTGTTGCAGGTGCTCCATCACTCACTATGTTCTTATACTCTTGCAACATTTGCTTCACCTCCTTGGGTATCTTTGCCTGCAACTTGTTTTCCTCCTCCTTTGGCTTCACAAAGATAGCACACTTCACTATTTCCTCCTCATGTAGCAAGTGTAAGAACTCTTTACCAGTAGCCAATAAGACACTAGGTGTTCTTGAGGTTCCCTCTTCATTCTCTATCAAAGACTGAATCTTAAAGGTCTTGCTATCCTTCTTGAAGGAAATGGAGTTATCCTCTCCATCATAGATCACCTTCCTATCAAATTTCTAGGGTCTAGCTAGCAGTAGGTGACAGACATCCATGGGTAACACATCACAAAGGATCTTATCCTTGTATCCTCCAATAGAAAACTCTACCCAAGTCTATTCATTGACTAGCACACTCTGCTCTTGATTCAACCATGTCACCTTATATGGATTAGTTTGGGGTATCCTTGTAAGTTTCAACTTCTTGGCTACCTCCTCTGATATTATCTTATCAGTTGAGCCTGAATCAACTATCACCTTGCAAACTTTACCAAGGATCTTGCATCTCACTCTAAACAATGCTCTCCTATGCTTAGGTTCATTCTTAACTGGCTATCTTATCAAGACCCTATTGAACATTAGATTTTCTCCAATCTCTGATTCAATATGGTCCAACTCAGGTGTCTTGTTGCTTCATGTGTCTTCATGTGCATAAGAAACCCTCTTTCCACTGTTTGATGGGGTAGGCTTGTCAGGGCATCTATAGGCCGGGTGTCCCAATTGTCCACAGTTGTAACATTTCATATTTGCAAAGTAGGAGTTACCTCTACCGGTACCTCTACCCCTACTTGGACCACCTTGTGTACCTCTTCCTCTAGAATGGCCCCCTCTAAGATTGGTTTCACTGCTATGCTCAGTCAACTTGGCTTCTCCTTGGTTCCTCTGCTCATTTGCCTTGCTTTGGTAACCACTTTGGTGATTCATTTGTTCTCTTTACCTTTGCCTCTACCTCTATTATTAGAGTTTCCTTTCTTTTTGTTCCTCTCTTCCACCTTGGCAACAAGCTGATGACATTTTTGGATAGTGGTAGGAGTCCATAGGCTTATCTCCTCTTGAATGTTCCACTTTAGGCCGCTTAGATACCTAGCCACCTTGATAGATTCATCTTCTTGGACTTTGGATCTAAGGCAAAGTTTTTGAAATTATTTATTGTAGGAGGTCATATCAAGGTATTTTTGCTTCAATCCCTATCTCTTCTTATGAAGTTGGACTTCATAATCCTATGGTAATTAGTTCTCCTTGATCTTACTCACCATGGCCTTCCAATTGGCAATAGGTAGCTTCCCCATGCTAACTCTCTCTTCTTGCAAGTACTTCCACCATGTCAAAGCTACACCCCTTAGTCTTGATTTGGCAACCTTTACCTTTTGAGCTTATATCACTCCCTCACACTCAAAGTGGTTCTCCATACCCTCAATCCATTCCATGATAGTGTCAATGTCCATCCTTCCACTGAAATGTGGCAATCCTTCAAAAGCTTTGGTGTTCAAGGCCTTAATAGCCTTTACAAAAGGTTCTTCATTGAACAAGGGATCAGGTTTAGGTATAATGTCATCTATGTCTATAGTTTTCTTGCCTTTATCCTTGGTGTCTTCACCCCAGGGTCCTTGTGTCCTCTAATCCACCACTTCCTACAGCTTGTCCCTTATCTCACTCATAGCTTCTTCAAGGAGTCTATTCTTCTCCTTCTACTCTTCTGCCTCCCTAGCCAGCTCTGCATTAGTGACCATTGTGCTTTCCCCTACTGATTCACCAGAGTGCAAAGACATACATGGTCCACCAAATCTTTAACTTGCTCTGATACCAATCTGATGGGATGGGGTTTGGGATAGACTAGCCTAGTCTATGCTCTTAGATCCTTTCCTTGGATCACCAGGTGTACTAACCACACCCTAGGGTCTCTAGGACTTCCCCTTCTTGTGGAATTCTCTGACCTTGCCCAATCCACCCACCAACAACTTGAATTTTTGCTCCTAAGGTCTCACCTACTCATGAGATCCTGAGAACCCTTACTTAGGCTAATAAGGGTTTGGTTTGTTCCACACCTTTTGAGGTCCTAGCAAGGTTAGGACAAGTCTAATACATGGTTTTCCACCCATTCATGTGCCCCCAAGAGGTTTCAAACTTCCTACCCCTTACCGATTTCACTATTTTGTCTTTTACCTACAAAAAAGGGCTACAAGGATTGTGACTAATTAGGCCTCCTATCCAGAATTTTAGGGCTCCCTCTTGCAGACAATGCACTTGCTTGTGAAAATTCCTAAAAGACATGCTATTCATTTAGTAAGGGCTCAAGGATTTTCCTATTTTTGGGCCTCCAAGTGTCCGTACACTGCCCTAGGTGGATTTTAAGGTTTTTAAGGGCTTTAAAGAGGGTTTTTCAGGCCTGCCAAGGTCACAGTGTAGGTCTGGTGTTCTTGCAACCTTGTCTAGATTGGTGGAAGCTCCTCCTTCACACCAATGGTACTCCACTCACCCCTCTACAACTCCTCCAAAGGGTGCCTCCTCTGTCCTTCCTTTCTCTCCAAGACCTCTTCAACTTAACCCTTCCTAGCTAGGCACTGTCCAGTCTCGCCTAGGAGTGGGTCTTTATATGGCCTCCCTGCATCTTCAAGGGCCCTTCTTTTTGGAGTATTGTACAGGGTCTGCACTCTCATTCCCCATCATTTCATGGTGATTCCACAATGGGGAATGGACTTATGAACCCATTTACTCAAACCAGTCAAAAACTGGACAGTGAGAAGCAAGTTTACAAACTATTTACAAACACACACAACCTAAAAAACAAAACCTAATCTAAATGCTCACAATGAAATTAAATACACCATACAAGACACTCAACATATTTTTACTTGAAAATCAATCCATTAATGATCTTGTCTTACTCTATTTGTGTCGATTGGCACCAAAATTTCATTCACAGTCAAGTCACTTCTCTTTGGCCATACAACAACTGACATCCAACCCATTCTCTTAGGGTTTGAAACTACTTATACTACCCTTTCCTTGGTCTATGTGCCCATATTAGGGTTGTCCACACTAAACTAAAGATTTTGACCTCTAGGTGGAAAAGTTGCTTGACAACTTTGAAAAGTTGTCATGCAACTTTTGCAACTTTTGAGCAACTTTATCAATCTTGCTTTTGTTGACTCCTAGGCCCACATTGGGCTAACCTATGGACACCACCATTCTAAGAAGGACCCTAAAACACCTCAAAGGCACACATACCCTCTACTTTCAAGAAAAACTCAACTTTGACTTATGACCCTAGGGCCTCAACTAGGACCTAAACTAGAACCAATGAGCACATGACTCTTATTTTATATACAATGGCTTCTTAAAGAAGAAAGAACACAATTAAAATCAACTCGTGGGAGCCCTTTGAAGGGTGCTCCTGCACCACATGAAGAGGTGGGTTCCTTATTCATCAAAGTTGTGGCTAGTAGTAGATCTGCCTTCATCATTTGTAGATACATGAGATGCATTTCTCATCTTATAATCACAAGCTAGTTTTGCATTAGTAGGCTCATTTCCATAGAGCTTCTACAATCTATGTCATAAGATTTTGGTAGATCTCCATCTATTCACATGCTAGAGGATACCACTAGATAGGCCACTGAGTATAGCCTTCATTGTTGCTCCATTGCACTAGTTTCTTCTTTCTGCATATGAATCGGTCGAAGGACTGACTTTACTAGGGCAGCCATTTACAATAGACATCCACACATCAGACCCTATAGAGGATAGATAGAATTCCATTCTACAACTCCAAATAGAATAGTTTAAACCATAAAAAAATGGAGCAGGGATTGACACTAAACAAACCATTGTATCCTTAAGCCAAAATCTACCCAAGTTGGAGAAAGCTCGTCTGACTGGGAACCTAGGATCTGATACCAATTGTTAGACACAATGCACCACTAAGAAGGGGGTGAATTAGTAGTTCTCAAAATTTTCCCTTTAACAATCCTATGTGAGTATACTAGTTAGTAGACCTAACTAAATGTAGACTTGTTAATTAGTGGGGAGACTAATCACAAATGCATTCACACATAAAGGGACATCCCATAACACCAACATATATGAGGAAAACCCAAGATGGGAAAAACCTTGGTGAGAAATGTTGCTAGAGTCTACTACTCCAGTCCAACCTCACAATGAATATTTGATTATAATGTTTAGGGAACCAACCCAAGGAGAACCAACCCTTGATTTAGGGCACCAACCTTCTTAGTTTGTCGATTTTGTCTTCTAGTTGCTTCTTCTCTCCATTGCTCTATTGCTCTCCACCAATACTACACTCTATTGGTTCTATGCCTGCCTTCTCTGTAGTTACCTTCACTTCTTGTTTGCCAGTATGGACATTGCTGGTTCTGTACCTTTGTTGTCAGTTGAACAATTCAACCTGGTTCTCCCTCACACTTAGTCTCTTGTCTTTCTCCTTGATGAGCACTTGACTGATTTATCTTTACATACAACAACACTCCCTCATCCAGCGGCTATGTTCTCTCCTTCAACAGCCTCTTCAATGATTTTGGCTTGCATATTTATAACCTGCTATTCCTACCAAAAACCAATTCAAATTCAGTTAGTTATGGTTTCTTCTTCAACCTCAAGGCAAATCAAATCCAATCAGATCTCCAATACAGTTGTCTTTACATCACTACCATTAACGTGCCTTTCGATACATGTTTTCTAAACTTAGAAAACATGACCCTATATCTTAACTTGCATCTGTCAAAATGCCATAAATATCTCAGTTGTTTCCTTCTCGATCTCCTTCTGTAATATGATTTTCTTGGTTTGATTCAAGTGTCAACAACTCCCTAATCTTCCTCTCTCATTCACTCTTTCTCAAGCTGCACTCCTCTGATCTGATCCACAAATCATGGGCCCCTCACTAAATGCCAACCTGTAGAAAAATCTATCCCTACACGACACTTAACTGACCTCTGCGAGCTTGCCACTTCAACTCCACATGGCATCCATGTCGATATCCACTTCAACAAATATTTTTGTATTGTCTAGACTTGGTCACCAACAATCCACACACAACCGGTCCTTCCTTTCTGTCGGATCAATAACCCTATCGACATCTCACACTTTAATGGTTACTCTTCATGTCTGCACTTTGTTGATCTGTCGGTGGAACACCCAAATCAGTCACTAGACATGTCTATCCATAGCATGCTCCTTGTCATCAGATAGAAGCACATCACTTAGCCTCTTTGCTTACTTACCAATTCTTATACTCATTGGTAGCCAACCTGACAACATCATGTTATCAACCTTCAACTAATTCCATCTAAGGCATCTGCATACCATATGCATACACTATATGTAGCTCCACCACTTTGCCTTCTTCATCATTAGCCCATACCATATCTCAACCGATTTTGTCAAAGTGACAAACCCACCACTTTTTATATGTACGGGAAGCACAACATGCCTTCTCTATTGGTCCAGTGCACATCCCTGATCTCATGCACTTGAGGCATTCCTTTGATTCACTGGTAGATCCGTTTTGAGCCTTCAAACACCTTCCTTTACCTCTTATTTCTTATCTCACGGAACTATGATGCACACTATACATAATAAGAGATAAGCTCCACTTACTGGTGGTAATGAATCCTTGTCATATGCATCCTACAATGCACTCATGTCACTTCCAAGTTTGTGCAGCATATCTTCAAATAGGCACATGTGATATAGTGTGGGCACATTCACTGTCAGTCATCCCTTCACATGGTCACTATATCTCTATCCAGTGGGAGTCCTACTATTCTACATCCACACAACATACTAGTGACCTGTAGTTCCTTCTTCTCTCGTGTTGATGTGATTTAGATAACATTCTGTATCTTCATCACAATCAACATCCAAGCATCCTTCTCATTGTCAACATATAAGTTACCAGTTGACATACTCTCCTTACTGGTAATCCTGTCCATTTCATCCACACAAGTCAAACACTCATTTGTGTACCAGTGACTCAACTGTGACCTCAATGAGCATCCATCTGAATGACATTCTCTCCCTTACCTTACTATTGTTCTGCAACACAAGGTGATGTCAAGGATATCCCAAGCTATATTCATCCATGACAGTGTTGCACATACATCTCTTATATTGGTAGGCATCCTATACTGGTTGACATCAATGGGAACACAATGCCAACATCTTATAGAAAGATTTTATAAAAATTATTTATTGTTAATAAATTTAGATTATAGTTGAAAATTTGTATAAAAATAATCATATTATTTATAAATATTATTAAATAAATTATTTAAACATAGACAATATAATACCTTATCTAATTTATAAATATTTAAATAAATTATTTTAAATATATATAATATAATAAACTATCTAATTTTTAATCATAATTTAACATAATTATATATTTTAATTTTCAAATAATTAAATATTTATGAAAATGGGAATTCATTTACTCACCTAAACAAAACTTATATAAAGCCAAAGTACAAATTACATATATTTAAAAATTAAAAAAAAAAATTAGAAAGAAAGTAACAACCGTCTAATGCTTCATCTTTAAGACAACTTCTCTTTTGAGTTTTGCTGATTCTAATTCACAACCATAAACAATAATAATCATTAAAAATTTAGTTAGGGTGTCTACATACATCACTTCTCAATGTACCAAAATTTAAGTACTTCTATAAAATAATAATTCGACACAATCTAATACATATATATATTTTTTAAAATGGGTATCTTATGTTCTTATGATGTCATTATCACTTTTTCCTAGGATATGGCAAGTCATATTTAAAGGTTAAAAAAAGGGAATTAAATATATATGAAAATGGGAATTCATTTACTCACTTAAATAAAACTTAAAAAAAGCCAAAGTACAAACTACATATATTTTAAAGTAAAAAAAAAATTAAAAAATTTAGAAAGAAAGTAACAACCATATAACAAAAATAATCATTAGAAATTTAGTTAGGGTGTCTACATACATCACTTCTCAATGCACCAAAATTTAAGTACTTATATAAACCAATAATTTAACACAATATAGTACATATAATTTAAAAGAAAATGGGTATCTTTATGTTCTTATGATGTCATTGTCATTATGTTGTTATGATGTCATTATCACTTTTTCCTAAGATGTGGCAAGTCATATTTGAAGTCTAAATATGGGGTTGTCTTTCATAATTGACCACGCATTAAAAAAAAAGATAACACTAAGTGGTCTCCCACTGATGTGAGAACCACCATTGGATACAATAATGTCTACAAAGACATATTTATATGAAATGCTAATGTTAAATGTGAAAAATATATATGATATCTTTAATATAAAAGCCTCAAAATATTTAATATTTAATGGTAATGGAGACCACGAGCTTTATTTATTATTCACGGTGGGCCCTCCATAAAGAGGAGAAAAACATACAAAACATAAGGGGTGCCTCTCATACTACTAGTGCTTGGCTTCAATACTTAATCAAAAATTTTCAAGCAAACAAATATTTTTTTCCTGGATGCACGTACAGGGGAGATTCCTTTAAGCCGTTGGAACAAGAGAGATGTTTGCTTTAGTACACTATATATAAAGTAAAAATATTAAAATGTTTAAATTGACCGGTAGAGATAGAAAATGGATTTTAAAAAATAATAATGGTCGAGTAAGTTAGCAGGTCGCTCTCAGGTAAATGCGCTGACAAAAGTTGCGGCGCCAACCAATATGCTTTTCAGTAAGCATGTTTGTAAGAAAAAAGAAATTTCAGCATCCTTAGAAATTTGGGAAGGATAAACAATTTGAAAGCTGAATATTTTTTATTTAATCCATGCCTTTACAAAAAGTTCAACAACAATTATTAAAATTATAATATAAGTATATATTTAATGTTTATATTATATTAACTCATAAAATAAAATATAAAGTTAATAAAAATGTTACAAATTTTTAATTTTCCTAGTGAAATATCATATTCCAAATTTAGTATATTTAAAGGTAAGTAATGCGAATTACAATAAATCTCAGTGAAATTGAGAACCATCAAGTAAAATAATCATAAATTTTTCTAGTTAGACATTGTCTACATGCATGGCTTCTCAATGCACCAAAGGGCAACACTTTCATAAAACAATAATTTCACATTGTATAATACATGTTTTTCTAAAGGAATGGTTTCTTTTATATTTTTATGATGCCATAAGATTCTTCCATATCACTTTTTCATAGGGAAGGAACAAAGAATGTTCACTATGTTGGATCTAGGAAGAGGTTGTTGTAGCCAAAAGTAGTCAAGTATAAATTTTCATATGTACATAAGAGTTGGAACCTACTATTGAATATACTATATAGTTTTCCTTCAAATGAGAATTTCAAACACTTCTGGACTTTAGAAGGGACTACTATCATGGAAGTGAGCCAAGGATGGCCTAGATTTACACGAAATTGGCTTGAGGTAGGAACTATGCAAAGAAGAACTTCTTAGCTCATAGGTCCAACTATGACTTGAACAATTATAGGACCAATTATGGGACAAGTGAAATCATCATGCACCTTAATCAAGACTTCAGATTTATCACAAATTCCTTGATATAATATAGTTTGTAAAGAAATTATTTTTAACCATATTAACCACACATGCTACAACCAAAAGAACCTAATAGGTTGTTTTTCCATTAGTTATAGTAGTAGTATATAGTGTTGCATCCGATAACTTAATGATGAACCACTAGTACCAAACCGGTACTAAGAGGGGGGGGTGAATCAGTACAAACACAAATTAAGTCCAAAACTTGTTTGATAGCAAATGCTCCAAATGACTGACAAACAGGGATACCTTTTCCACACAGACTGCAACCGGTAAAGCCAAGAGTGTCTAAAACAAGCATTGACCGGTTGATCACTTAGCTTTTTACTTAACTCCAAACAACACTACCATTTCACTTTTATGCATGAACAGGTAAACTATCATTTGATCATTACAATAGTTAGTTCAGTATGTTTTATAGACAAGCATAAAACACAAAACATCATATGCTCAATAGGAAATAACAAAGCATCACACATGACACACATATTTTTCACGTGGAAACCCAACTAGGAAAAACCACGGTGGGGATGAATACCCACAAGTTGCTTTTGAACTCTTTTGAAGTCCACTCTGTTAGGAGCCTTGTTCGATTAAAGACATTACAATAGGTTCTGCTAGGAACCGATCCTATTAGGGATCACCTAGTTAAGGGATGGCTATAATACCCAGTTAAGGGTTAAACCTAGTAGGGTCACCTTGTTAGAGGATTTCAAGAACTCAATAGCTAAAGGATCTCCAGAGCTTTATAGCTTCTCAGAACTCATTAACCTCGAGTTACCCGGTTAGGGGATTTGAATCAAGCCTGTTAAGACCACCATGTTAAGGGATTTTGCATCAAGCTAGTTAAGGCTACCCAGTTAGGGGATTTTACAACTGTTGAAGTGGTTTGAGATCAATAGGAATTACAATGATCTGTTAACAACACTCAATGCTAATGCACATCCGTTTAGGCTCCTCTTCTCCTTCTGCACATTCACCTTGTAGGTATGTCTTATCTCCTTTGGTCTGGCAAGAATCACGTATCACTTCCTCTTGGATACACATTCACAAATTTTGCCAACAACCTTAGAAAGAAACACAACATCGACCTTATAGGAAATAAACAGGTCGATAGCAAAAACCTTAAACCCTAAACCTGTTAGGTTAAGCAATTCAAGTGGTTCAATCTTGACTGTTGAATCATACTGCATTAAATGCAACAATCTTGAATCGATCTTAAGACATTCTCCAGTGTCCATTTTCCACAAATTTCATGGCAGTTGATAACCCATCACGCATTATCACCATTTGACATACTTCACACATTCTCGAGGTAGATAGGAATAGTTCTTCTTCATGCAAGATCCTTCACGTGCACAAAGCTTACGTGGCAACATGATCTGTTCTCCATTATACTGCTAACTCATCACACAAAGATCACTGATTGAGTCACACAGGCTTGAGATACTGAAACTGGAAATCCTAAAGTGGAAACTACCTACCAACCAGCAGTAACACAATGCTTTCATGAGCCGGTTCCCATAACTGCATGCCAGTTAATCTTGAACAAATATGTTGCTTCACTTTGGCATATAAACCGATTCATACATATGTCGGTTCCTCTCTCTTTTCGCCTATCACATGTGTCGGTTCCAACCATGTCACATATTGACATCAATGACAACATACAATATCATTATGTCTTCATGCCAGTTCACATAGTGCCAATAATCTCCCCCTTTGGCATTGATGGCAATATACAAAGATATCTTCTTCGCTTCACATCTTCTCCCCCATTTGCTACAGATATCTTTTCGCTTCACTCCTTCTTCCCCTTTGACAACAATGCCGAAGTGGAGGCACAAGCATCTTTGTTCCATCATGCTGCTCCCCTTGAGGAGTAGCATCCTTCAACACATCAATCAAAAAAAATTTGATTGTACAATTCTTGACTGATGTGGAACCAATACTTTAGTTCACCTCCTAAAGGGGCAATACCCCTAATTCACCTCTTAAGTGTACAAATGTAGTCTTTGGGAGAGGCTTGGTGAATATGTCTATTAACTACTCCTTACTGGAAACATGTTCGAGTGTAATCTCCTTATTCTAAACCTTTTCCCTCAAGATATGATACTTAAGCTCAAAATGCTTGGTTCTAGAATGTAAAACCAGATTCTTTGATATATTGATAGCACTTGTGTTATCACAGAATATACTTACTAGTTCATATACAGGGATCTTGAAGCCTTCTAGTACATGCTTCATCCAAATTGTCTGAGTGCAGTTCATGAAAGTTGCAACATACTCCACTTCTGCTGTAGACTGAGAGATACAACTCTACTTTTTACTCATCCAGGAGACCACTCTACCACCAAGAAAGAATGCACCACTGGTTGTGCTTTTCCGGTCATCCACATTACCTACCCAATCAGCATCTGTGAACACTTTCAGATTGAAATTATTGTTATATGCTTACCACAATCCATAGTCAACTGTTCCCTTCAGATACCTAAGAATCTGCTTGACTGCAATCAAGTGGGATTCTCTTGGACTCTTCTAGAACCTTGCAGTAATCCCAACTGCATGTGCAATATCCGGTCTGCTATGTACTACATAATGCAAGTTACCAATCATTGATCGGTATTCCTTCTCATCAACCAGTGTGGAATCATCCTCTTTTGTCAATTTGCAACCAGTCACCATCGGTGTACCAACCGGTTTGCTATCTTCCATGCCAAAGGTTTTCAGTACCTCTTTGACATAGTTGGACTGAGTGATAAAGATTACATCTTCTATTTGCTAGATCTGCAGTCTAATGAAGAACTTAATCTCCCCTATGAGTGACATCTCAAACTCTTTCTTCATCACATCAGCAAACTCATGACTCATCTTGTCATCTCCTCCAATGATAATGTCATCAACAAAAACCTCACAGATCAAGATATGATCTCCTTCAGCCTTCAGGTAGATATTGCTATCTTCACTAGTACTCTCAAATCCAATCTTCACAAGATGGGAATGTAGGTGCTCATACCATGCCCTAGGTGCTTGCTTTCGACCATATAATGCTTTCTCTAGCCTGCACACCATATCACTGTCTCCAGATAGGGAAGACCCATCTGGTTGCTCTATATATACCTCCTCTTCATGTATACCATTTAGGAATGCAGATTTTACATCCATTTGATATACTTTGAACCTTTTAAAAGCTACTTATGCAAGAAGCATATGAACTCATTCCAATCTGGCTATAGGAGAAAAGGTTTCTCCATAGTCTTCTCCTTCTTCTTGAGCATATCCCTTGCATACCAATTTGGCTTTATTCCTAATCACTGTGCCATCCTCATTCAACTTGTTTCTGAACACCCATTTGGTGCCAATAACATTTTTATGCTCTAGTCTGGGTACCAAGGACCATCTACCATTTTTCTTTATCTAGTCAAGTTCCTCTTCCATTGCCTTGATCTACTCTTCTTCTTTATGAGCCTCTTTGAATGATCTAGGCTCAAATTCAGAGATCATACATGAGTTTTCTCTGATCTTTCTTCTTGTAAGGATTCCTGCATCCTTATCTCCTATGATCTACTTAGGATCATGATTCAGCTTGACATACCGAGGAATGGTCTTAACTAGTTCTTCTTGCTTTTCTTCTTCATCCTCATATTCATCAGTATCAACATTCACCGGTTCAGGAACACTATTATTGGTACTTGGTTGACTAACAATCGGTTCCTTGAAGGTTGCAACTGGTTCATTTATAGCTTGCTTACTGCTAGTTTCCTCAGCTTTCTTAGAGGATTCATCATCTCTTACATTGATACTTTCCATAATTCTCTGAGTTCTAATGTTATAGCACTTGAAGGCTTTACTCTTGGTGGAATATCCTAGAAATATTCCCTCATCACATTTAGCTTCAAATTTTCCCTGATGTTCACTCCTCTTGATGTAAAATTTGCTACCAAATACCTTAAAGTAGCTAACCACAGGTGTCTTACCGGTCCAATATTTATAAGGAGTTTTGTCTTTACCTTTTTTGATGAGTACCTGGTTCATAGTGTAGACTGCAGTGCTCACCGCTTCTCTCCAAAAGGTTTGAGCTACCTTTCCTTGAATCAACATGGTTCTAGCTACTTCAACCACAGTCTGGTTATTCCTCTCTGCTAGGCCATTCTGTTGTGGAGTCTGAAGGGAAGACAACTATCTCTTGATGCCAAATTCTTCACAATACTTGTTGAATTCACTGGAAGTGAATTCCCCTCCTTGATCAGTTCTGAGAAACTTGATCCTTTTACTACTTTCCTTCTCCACTAATGCTTTGAAAGCTTTGAATTTCCCAAAAGCTTCAGACTTGTCTTTCAACAATGTGACCCACATCATTCTTGAGTAGTCATCAGTGAGGATCATGAAGTACCTATCACCTTGCACACTTCTAGTTTTCATAGGACCACATAAATCAGTATGTACAAGATCAAGCAAGTTGTCAATAGTGAAAGATTTACCTTTAAAAGTTGAGGAAGACATTTTCCCCAATTGACACTCTCTACACAAGGTATTATCTGGTTTGTTTAGCACCGACAACCCTATAACTACCTTGATCTTACTAGCCTTTACAATGTTATCAAAGTTTATATGATAGAGTCTCCTATGCCATATCCAACTATCATCAAGCTTAGCCATAAGACAGGTACTTACATTTGCATTCAACTGAAATAAGTTACCTTTGGTCTGCATGTCGGTGGCCACCAATTTACCATCTTTCCTTTGATTCTGCAAACTCCATTCTTGAATTGTAGAGTGAGGCCACTGTCATTTAGCTAGGCAACACTTAGAAGGTTGTGTCTAAGACCATCAACCCAGTACACATTGTCAGCACTACTCTTTCCATTCCAAGAGATGGACCCTCTTCCTTTGACCATACATGGTGCATCATTGCCGAAGTGAACCACACCACCATCATACTCCTCTAAGGATAGAAACTTGCTCCGGTCACCAGTCATATGGTGAGAACAGCCACTGTCAATGATCCACTCATTTGAATTATCAAATTGGGAGACAAGAGCCTTCTTGTCTGCCAGATCTTCCTTTACAACAATAAACACAATGTCTTCATTCTCTTCATCTTCTAATTCCTCATTTGTGACACCTTCATCAACTGCCACAAAACAGTTTCTCCGATTTCCTCCTTTGAATTTCTTGAACCTTTTTGGTTCATCCTTTTTGTCGCTATTAGGACAGTTCAAAGCAATATGTCCTATCCGGTTATAGGAAAAACATTTCAAAGGTAGCTTACCTTTGTATTTACCAGTTTCTTTTGAAAATTTCCTAGCAAGAAGAGCTTCAAATTCCATTAGAAACTCCTCATCATACATTTCTCTGCTCTGACTAGGTTCCCCACTAGTGCTAGCCTCTTTTCCTTTTCTGGATGGTATAGCAGAGGCTTTAAATGTTGATTCAGTCTTTTGAACACTGCCATCAAAACTATTTAGGTCATAGGCTATTAACTTGGCTATGATGGAGTCCAAGGATACTCTAGACTTGTCTATTGATCTCAGCTCCTGAATAGCAGTGATCCTTATTGCATAGACCAGCAACAAGGAACTCAGGACTTTACTTACCATAGTGGAATCTTCTATTTTGCCACCTGTACTCTTGATTTCTCCAACAACTATTTTGATTCTTATTCCATACCATTGAATGGTCTCTCCTTCAACCATCCACATGTCTTCAAACTTCCCTTTCAGGCTTTCTTCCTTAGCCTGTTTTACATGCTCATCACCACCATAGATATTTTCAAGAGCATCCCATACCTCTTTGGGATTTGCCTTGTCTTGAACATCAATAAACTTGATGTCAGAAAGACTACTAATAAGGGCTTCCATGACTTACCCATTTTCTTGTATCTCTTTCTTTTGGTCATCGATGAGAGTATCGGTAGGAACAACATAGACATTCTCAATATAACTCCAGTGTTGAGCACCCATGCTTTTGATGAATATCTTCATCCTATCTTTCCATATACCAAAATTTTCCCTATTAAACTTTGGACCTACCCTCTTCATCATTTGCCTAGGATCTTTTCCTCAAGCGGTAAAGCTTACAACATAGAGGACCTAGAGGTGCTTTGATATCAATTGATAACTTAATGATGAACCAGTAGTACCAAACCGGTATTGAGAGGGGGGGTGAATCAGTACAAACACAAATACAGTCCAAAACTAGTTTGACAGCAAATGCTCCAAACGACTGACAAATAGGGATACCTTTTCCACACAGACTGCAACTAGTAAAGCCAAGAGTGTCTAAAATAAGCATTGATCAGTTGATCACTTAGCTTTTCACTTAACTCAAAACAACACTACCATTTCACTTTTATGCATGAATAGGTAAACTATCATCTAATCATTACAATAGTTAGTTCAGTATGTTTTATAGACAGGCATAAAATACAGAACCATCACATGCTCAACAGGTAATAACAAAGCATCACAAGATAGAAGCATCATACATGACACACATATTTTTCACATGGAAACCAAACTGGGAAAAACCACGGTGGGGATGAATACCCACAAATTGCTTTTGAACTCTTTTGAAGTCCACTCTATTAGGAGCCTTGTCCGATTAAAGACATTACAATAGGTTCTGCTAGGAACCGATCCTATTAGGGATCACCCAGTTAAGGGTTAAACCTAGTAGGGTCACCTTGTTAGAGGATTTCAAGAACTCAATAGCTAAAGGATCTCCTGAGCTTTATAGCTTCTCAGAACTCATTAACCTCAAGTTACCCAGTTAGGGGATTTGAATCAAGCCTGTTAAGACCACCATGTTAAGGGATTTTGCATCAAGCTAGTTAAGGCTACCCAGTTAGGGGATTTTACAACTGTTGAAGTGGTTTGAGATCAATAGGAATTACAATGATCTGTTAACAACACTCAATGCTAATGCACATCCATTTAGGTTCCTCTTCTCCTTCTGCACATTCACTTTGCAGGTATCTCTTATCTACTTTGGTCTGGCAAGAATCACGTATCACTTCCTCTTGGATACACATTCACAACTTTTGCCAACAACCTTAGAAAGAAACACAACATCGACCTTATAGGAAACAGACAGGTTGATAGCAAAAACCCTAAACCCTAAACTTGTTCAGTTAAGCAAGTCAAGCTGTTCAATCCTGATCATTGAATCATACTACATTAAATGCAACAATCTTGAATCGATCTTAAGACATTCTCCAGCGTCCATTTTCCACTGATTTCATGGTGGGTGATAACCCATCAAGCGTTATCACCGTTCGACATACTTCACACATTCCCGAGATAGATAGGTATAGTTCTTCTTCATGCAAGATCCTTCATGTGCACAGAGCTTACGTGGAAACACAATTTGTTCTCCATTATACTGCTAACTCATCACACAAAGATCACCGATTGAGTCACACAAGTTTGAGATACTAAAACTGGAAATCCTAAAGTGGAAACTACCTACCAACCAGTAGTAACACAATGCTTTCATGAGTTGGTTCCCATAATTGCATGCTAGTTCATCTTGAACAAATATACCGCTTCAGTTTGGCATATAAACCAGTTCATACATATGTCAGTTCCTCTCTCTTTTCGCCTATCACATGTGTCGGTTCACACCATGTCACATATTGACATCAATGACAACATACAATATCATTATGTCTTCATGTCTGTTCACATAATGCCAACAACATCATGTGCATGCATTTAATTATCACTTTGGATAAAGTTTCAATATTAGTTTCCAACTTAGGTTTAGATTCTCTCACTTAGGACAAGATTGTATAACCTTAACTAGATTTCAACATGGTTGGTTTGGACATCATTGTATATGTAATTAAAATTATGCTGAATAACATTTGTCTAGAATGATAAGCTAATGGATTAGTAAAAATTTATAGGATTTAATTATTATGTGATACAGATTTATTCACTTTATCACTCACAACATCCACCTATACAATATTGGAGTCAACAAGGTCTTGGAATTCATGTTTTAGATGCATACATGACTCACTATCATATCCATGAGTATAATGATATTGACAAAAGTCCTTTGAGTTAAATGGAGATAAAGGTTTGGAAGTGTCTACAAGATGGATAGGACGAACTTTAATTAGATTTTAGTAGTTTAGAAATTAAAGTATAATAGAATTTAAGAACTCAAAAAGAAATTAAAATTCTCAATTCTTTGATATAGAAGAATAGTTAGCTAAGATATGAAGTTTTGTAGCTCTATAACTTGATTTTTAATATTATTAGGAGATTGATTCATAATAATTTTTCGTTCTATTTCTAAAATGCTTGATAATTTGAAGAAGTCTCTTTAGATCTATCCACTAGAGTCATAGAGGAACAACCCTAAGATCAACTAGCTAAAATTTGTTTATCATGAAGTATTGTGTATAAGTGTTTGAATAAAGAACATTTTTAGAAAAATATCATATCTCTAATTTTATTTATAAGTTTCTAACAAAATATATTTAAACATCAACATCAAGAAGAGAATAAGAAATTTTTGAATATAATATTTGATATCTACCAATGAAATTAGTCACTTTTTTTGACAGCTTATTTACAATTCACCAAACTAGCCTAAAGTTACTTCTAATACAAATTATTTTGAAAATTCTATAAAAAAAGATTAACCCATTGTGAAAAAGAGTTAATTTTTTTTACTACGGAAAGAAAAAAACTAATTCAAAAAATATTATTTCAATGACCAAGTAATTTTTTTACAAGAAATTACACTACATGAGTGTTAGGTTCATGTTTCCTACCATAAATATGAAAATGTCGTACCTCTATGTGTTGTAGGATGGGATTATTTAAAGTTGTATATTAAAGTTGGATACTTATGCAATGTTATGGAAGGATGTGTGGGAACTAGGTTTGGATTATTTTGGCTTATTGTTGTTCTAATGATGACACATTTTGTAATAGTTGGTTAATGACAACATTGTTATTTGAATTGTCTTGTAAAAAGTTAGATTGTGATGTTGTATTGGAAGGGAAATTATGTGAGGTCAGTGTAACATTATGGAAAGCGAGATTTGGAGAAGATTGGTGGTGGTTATTTCGAGAAACAAAAAGGAGAATGGAGGAAGGTGAAACATAGGTATTCTGTAGGGGAAAAAGTGGGACTAAGTATGGAAACCCTAATCCCACTTTTACACACTCATGGAATACGAAATAGCCTAGGGAGGTAACACACTTTGGCTACTACTTATGAGAAAGAGAGAGTCATGGATTACCTCTTAAGGTTTCCATTCATTTGCCATAAAAGAGAGAGAGGAATGATGCAAAAATATAGTTTAACCTAGAATGCAAGTAAGAAAGAAAACACTAATATGGAAATATAGATCAAAGGACAACTGATATAATGCTGAAAAGTACAGAACAAAAGGCAAAATTAGAGGTGCACATGCATGTGAAATATGAGCAGAAATGTCTAAGACCAACATGCCATGCCACTATCCTGATTCTGGAAGTTGGGAGCTGCAACTAACAGGATGAGTTCTGAAGCCTTCAAGACACTATTCTACTAAATCTTATTGATAGAGGGCAGGACCATGGTGCCATGCCATAGTCCTGGGTAGGACCATGGCGCCATGCCACAGTCCTAGGCAGGACCATGGCGCCACTCCATTGTCTTGGGTAGGACCATGGCACCATGCCACTGTCCTGGGCAGGACTAGGGAGCCACGTGCCTATCCTTAGGGTTTTTACTGAGATCTGCAACCAAGAACTATCCTTGCGTGCTCTTCTGGTCCTAACACATCCTGTGATGCTCGGATTTGAACCTATACCTAAAGCTCAAACAGAGGGTTTGGGGTGGCTATATAGGGTTTTACCTTAATCAAACCCCTGTGTTGGTGATTTCCACCTCCACAAATAGCTAATAATGTACTGAAAATGTGTTTGCAAGAACCTTGTATACATGCAAGATCCTAAAATGAAAGCAGACAATCTAGAGAAACCCTAAAGAGTAAACCCCAATTGCTTATAATTGACAAAGTAAATTCTCTAAATCCATGATGCAAAGTGATCTAAAACATGAATATAAATCAAAATGAAGCTTATGTAAATACATGAAAATGACATGAAACCATACCCAACCCCAAGGGAGAGGTACAAGCCAATCATCAGTCGATGATCTCCTATTGTTCTTCTATATCTTCAAAAGCACCCAATTGATAAAATGATGCTTGATGAGTGTTTGGTGGATGAATTTTGAATTTTTTTGAAGACTTCAAAGATCTATTCTTTCGCTAAACAGAAGGCTCTTATGCTCCAAAAACCCGCTCTTAGATTCTTAGTAGAAGACCCCTTCAAATGAAGAAATAGAGCTCTTAAGTATGAAACCCTTGATTTTAATTTCATGTTTAGGCCAACCTAGGATTTGAATTTTCTGCTAATATTTTGGGGTTAAGTATTATTATATCATAGGATTGTGCTCTTAAAATTTTGGGAAAAAACCGAGGACCATGTGCATTCATGCCACAATTTGACCAACTTTTCACCAAATTTTTGGGGGCCTTAGATATGATCATATTAGAGTCCATTCCAAAGTTATGACTAATTTCAAGATGTTTTAATATACTAAATCGGGCCTAAATGGCTGAAATAAGATATAATTTGGGTTTATGAATAAATGATTTATTGATGGAATAAGATGAAAAGCGCCATGCTTAGGGTAAAGGGCCTAACTTTATAACATGTAAAGTGATGAAACATGACTTTAGATTTAATTAAATTCTTAAAGGGGAATTAGAAATGCAATATGCAAGACACACTAAGGTGGGTGTTAACCTAAGTATGGAATTGTACCACCCTAGCAAGGGTGTACAATTTATGACAATAAATTTAACCCCCACTTTAGCAGTCATATGACACTACGTGCATCTGCAAGCTAAAGTACAAAAAGGTAAACATCTTTTGAAAAAGGATATAGCCATAAGTTGTCAAACGAAGCCTCCAGTGGTATCTGCAGTACACAGTTAGGAACCACACCCTACAAAACCACAAGTTCGATCATAAAATCACCTAATTGTTACTAAGGAATGTGATGAAATTTGCAGATAGCTATATGTTCCCCTTTTTCAGCTTGCTTATTGGTGAGATGAAACAGGGTATCATGTTTACAACAACATATTATGATAAAGATTTTGACAAAGAAAGTTTGCGAAAGGGCTTGATTACTCATCCAAGCATATTATGGAACTAATGTAGAGTGACAGGGAAAAATCATGATTCCAATGCCATCGATGGTGCGAGAATTGGAGCTTCCTATCTTAAGATATGGTAGATTGAAGAAAAAATGCAAAAATTAGGGTTTTAACTTAAAAAAACATAAAGTGAAAAAGTTCATAATACATAAATATGAAAGTGACACCTTCATTTTTCACTTTTTGACTTTTTGGCACTATTCACTATAGAGGAGCCCACATATTAGCCATCTTGCCTCGACATTGACCTGAGAAACCTATGAGGATGGAGATCCTATGCTAGTCCATACTCGTTGGCTAACCACTCGATGAGGTGACTTGACCTTCTGTTGAGTTTCTTTTGACTTTCTTTTTTATGCTTTCACCAATTTAGAGATGGTGATGTCATCTCCAAGATTGGGTCCATGCCACCCCTTTGGGTACCTTGGGCTCCTAGGGCACCCTGGTCCTCCTAGGGTTCTTTGGTCCCACCTGGGCACCTTGATCCTAGTAGGGCACCCTAGTCCACTCAGGGCACCTTCGTCCCAGTAGGGGGACTAGTGGCGACACAGGATCAGATGATTGACTATTAAAATAGATAAAATAATTGTTTTGATTACATGATGATGACGACCAATTATTAATGATAGGATGCTTCACCTTTTTCATAGTACACTTCCATACATCTGTGAGCATACTATTGGGCTCACCTTTCAGAGCCTTCGAGAGTACATCCCAAGGCTAATAGCAGGGGAGAGTAGTTGCTACATATAGTGGGCTTATGGTATGCGATGAGTATGC
The DNA here is from genome assembly GCF_030272615.1 of Cryptomeria japonica. Classification (NCBI taxonomy): domain Eukaryota; kingdom Viridiplantae; phylum Streptophyta; class Pinopsida; order Cupressales; family Cupressaceae; genus Cryptomeria; species Cryptomeria japonica. Next base: position 203,977,312 of record NC_081411.1, on the reverse strand, counting down.
TGACCATTAGATTCTATTCTATGATGTTAATAGCATTGATCTAGAGAGATGGGATGCAGACACCTTGATGTTCATGTTACCTATGGAGGAGATGACGATCACCCTCGAGGATGTATAGTGCATAATGTGCCTTCCCATCAGGGGGAGACCATGAGATATCGATCTGACTGTACTGAGGAGGATTATAGGAGAGAGTGGGTGTATGCTATGGGGAGAGTGATACTCGGTGAGACGAGGGGCCGTATCATGGTCAGCTAGCTCCTACACTCTACCTGCAAGGTTCCATTAGTGAGGCGACTCCAGATCATGACCCTTAAATTAACCATGTGTCCTAATGGGAATGACACACACATGCATGGAGGAATCATCTACACTATTTGAGTGATGGAGAGACATAAGATGGGTACACTCTTGGGGTTGGAGCATGCTTCCACATCTCTATCATGACCTTAGGGAGTATGTATTTGGGCAAGGATGTAGCCTGATGACATGCATGCTACTACAATTGTGGATGTTCAAGCATATTACCTGCACTAGGCTTGTTGAAGCCCTTATAGACTTAGTCCTAAAGCATCCTAGGGTATTTACTTATCCACTTACCCGCGAGTGGCGATTCGACGATCTCCTACATTGGAGGTGGAGCTTAGACATATCGATAGTAGGAGGGGTCATTTGGAGACCCTACCTTTGGATGTACATGTGGGTAAGGATACACATGCAGTCTTTTAGCATGTAGAGGAACCGTCTACTAGAGGGGTAGTACAACCACATATTTGTTCCCTTCTACATCGACTGAGTTCGGTGATAGTTCAGGTTAGAGTAGTGTGTTCCTACTAATGTGCCTCTCTACATCCGACAATTACACATGATTTTGAGGCTAGGAGCCATTCCTAGGCCTACCAGTGATGGGATTGACATCACAGATATAGACAGGTCGAATCAGGACATTGTGATAGACTGTAGAGATGATGTGGGCATGCACCGGTCGTACATCACATGGTGGAGGAGGACATACCCTCGAGCCATATTTCGAGTAGACTTCCCTGGAGGGAACCCCGAACCATGGAGACAGACTGATAGAGAGGGATCTGATACATCCAAGGAGGGCTCAGATGATCAGGCTGACAAGACAAGAGAGCAAGAGGAAGGAGGACACAAAGATGATCCTGACACCAGAGAGGGAGATCTGGATGGAGATGATGACGAGGATAGAGAGGAGGAGGAGAAGGAGGATCAAGAGGAGGATGATGAGGAAAAGTATGAGGAGGAGGAATAAGAAGACAACAAGGAGTAGGAGATTGAGGAGGAGGATGAGTCAGATCTAGTTCCTCATCATTCCGTGGAGGAAACCGTATTTCTAGATCCATCGAACCTCCCATTATAGGTGGAGAAGGACCCTATAAGGGTTCCTCATCCTAGTCCCCATCGACCCATACCCACTATACAGAGACAATATGACTACGGAGAGCCTAGCAAGTCCCAGTCTCAAGCGGTCTCTTTCCATGATCCCTACTGGCAAGAGGATGATCCAGGTAAGGTGTCTCAATTTTTATTAATTTATGAGTCTTACCTGCTTAGATTTGATGATATAGAATGATACTAATAAAAAATTCTCTTTCTTGCAGCTGCCATCTAGGAGTGGCATTCTCTTATTTAGAATGCAATGACAAACTTCATCATGACTGCACACATTCCTAGCTCCTCACAAATAGCGCACAAATCCCAGAGGAGTGTAGGACGACATGCAGACCTTTTCTCCTCTATTTGGATGGAGATAGAGGTCCTATGAGAGAGATTACAATAGATAGAGAGTGACCTAGCAACGTCACAGACAGAGGCAAACACATATTGCGGGATTATGATGGAGAGGGATCGCATGAGCTCCTCGCAGTCCATATCATGATACACCCCCATGAGGCCACCCCTATGGCTAGATCGGGAGGGTGCATCTAGCTACTAGTCCTAGGGATAGGAGATGATATTTCTATAATGATGTATATATTATGATACTCATGAATATGTTATTTTAATTCTTAAACAATATATGCATTGCTTAGATTAGATGTAACATATTTAGTGATGAACATGTATGTCTAATTTAATTTCCATATGATTTATTTATCAATGCTTCATGATTAAATTGATATATGTGTGATTTAATTAAATGCTACTTTCATTATGTAGAAGATAAATGTGTTAAGCTTAAGAACTATATGACTAATGTGATTTATTAAACTCTAATTAAGCACAACATGATATAATCCTACTTAACAAATAAAAAATTGTTTAACATACTAGCACATATAAAATGTAAATCTATTACAATTTACATAAAAGAATCCAAGACAAACAATAAGGTAATGAAATATGCTTATCAAGAATGAAGTAATGTAGACCAAAACATTTAACATCATTTAATCCTACATAATTTAATGAAGACATGCTAACATATTACCCAATTTGAAGAAAGAAAAGATACAGAGAGAACAAAAAGTAGACTAGAGAGAGAGAGAGAGAGAGAGAGAGAGAGAGAACTAGGAATAGTATCTACAAAGGTGCATAGCATTTATGGGTTCCTTGAGAGGCGTACCTTTCACATTTGCTATCTTGTAAGCACCTGATGCATAGATTTCGACAAAAATGTATGGTCCAAGCCAATTAGGGCTGAATTTTCCTTTCTCCTCAGGTAAGCCATTCACATTACACTGATTCTCATAAAGGACTAAATCACCTACTAAAAAGGAACATTGATTAACCTTATCATTGTAGCATTGTTGCAACATTTCAATATATGCTTGAATATGCTCGAGGGAATTTATATGTTGTTCATCCAGCATCTCAAATTGTTGAATTATTTTCTCTCTATAGGAATCATTATCCACTATACACCTAAGAGAAACTCTCAAAGAAGGAATTTCTAACTCCAAAGGCATAATGGCATTAGCACCATAAACAAGATTATAAGGAGTACAACCCGTACCAAAATATACACTCATGCGATATGCCCAAAGATCATAGGTTAACGAAGTATTCCAATCCTTACCATGCTTGTTTACAGTCTTTTGAAGAATTTGTTCAATTATCCTATTAGAAGACTCAACTTGACTGTTTGATTGAGAATAATAAGGTGTAGAAAATTTATGTTGAATATGATATTTCTCGAGAAACTTCTCCACATCCTTATTTTTGAATGATGTTCCATTATCTGAAACTAAAGCAGAAGGTATACCAAATCAAGAAATAATATTTTCCAAAATGAATTCACAAATTCTTTCAGTGGTAGTGGATCGAAGAGAAATGAGTTCCACCAACTTCACAAAGTAATCTGTTGTAGTTATAATGAAAGTATGTCCTTGAGATGAAGGAGGAGATATTTTACCAATGAGATCCAAACCCCATATAGAAAAGGGCCAAGATGCCACTTGAGATCAAAGTTATTGGGCAGGGGCATGGATCAAATTGCTATGTTACTGACACTGATGACATTTTTTTAAAAATGCAAAGGAATCCCTTTCCACGGTTTACCAATAATATCCCATTTAGAGCAATCTCTAAACTAAAGATCTAACCACAAAATGCTCCCCACAAGAACCTGAATGTGCCTCCTCAAGAGAAATAGAAATTTGAGCCTTGTTTAGGCATCAAAGGAGAAGACCATTATAACATCTCCTATAAAGAACATTAGAAAGGATAATGTATCTAGCAGCCAATTTGTGAATCCTAGCCCTAGTATTCTTATTCGTAGAGTAAAGAAAGGTACCATCACTCAAATATCTCACGATATGCGAGTACCATTCATCAGAATCTATAATGCAACAATACACCACATCATTAGGATTATCAGCAACAACCAGGGTAGTGAGGTTGTGAATAGTGAATTTAGACCTACTAAGGGGTCCTCTAGAGACACAAGAGAGGAAACACATGCCATCGCATTAGCATATCGATTATCTTTTTGAGGAACGGGCTCTATGGTATAAGAATTGAATTTTTGCAACAAAGATATAGCTAGATCTCTATATTGTGATAATTTGTCTTTCTTAACTTGATAAACTCCTATCACTTGTCTTATTCTTAGTTGAGAATCTCCAAAAATATGTAGATTTTCCACATTTAATGCCAAGGATTCTTTAATTCCAACTACAAGAGCCTCATATTCAGAAATTTTGTTGTTACATAAGAAATTGAGATGATATGATAAAGGAATGGGCTTCTTTTCAGGAGAGATTAAGACCACCCCTACCCCCAATCATGTACGTCACTTAGAGCCATCAAAGTACAATTCCCAAGTCTCATCAACCTCAGTGGAAAAAATCTATTCATCGGGAAATGACTCTGGATTAGGTAGAGAGAATGGTGAAGGAGGATCAACTAAGTGATTAGTCAATGCTTGACCCTTTATTTCCTTTTGTGAGATAAACTTAAGTTCAAACTCGGTCAACATCATAAGCCACTTAGCTAAGCATTCAAAAAGGTCAATTTTGGAAAAAAGATGTTTAAGAGGATCAAATTTAATGATAACATGGACCTCGGCATCCAAGAGATAATGGCTCAACTTCTGGGTTGCAAAGACTAAAACAAGGCATTGTCTTTCTATTGCAAAATATCAGGCTTCATAAGTGAGTAGAGTGCAGCTTATACAATAAATTGGGTATTCTCTACAATCCTCATCACTTTGTGCAAATAGGGTTGCAAGAGCTTGAGGAGAAGCAATGGTGTATAGAAGAAAATTCTTAGTAGGATGAGTAGGTTGAAGAATAGGAGGATTGGCCAAATAGATTTTTAGGTCTTCAAATGCTTTATAATAATCCTTATTCTATTGGAAAGTAATATTCTTTTAAAACAATTTTGTGAAGGGAAAGTTACGATCAACAAGTTGAGAAATGAACCTACGAATAGCTTTGATCTTTCCTTGCGAACTTTTTAGTTGGGAGACATTCATAGGAGGTGGCATGTTAACAATAGCATCTATCTTCTTTGTATCCACCTCAACACCATGATGTGAAACTATGAATCCTAATATTTTTCCACTATCCACACCTAAAACACATTTTCCGAGATTCAAACGCATGTTATACTTATGAACTCTCTCAAAAAATTGATGAAGGATCTTAACATGATCTGTACGAAGAACAAATTTGGCTAAGATGTCATCAACATAATATTTTAAGGTTTTATGCATATAGTCATGGAAGATGAGAGTCATAGCATGCTGATAGGTGGCACCTGCATTTTTCAACCCAAAAGGCATTACAATCCAACAAAACATACCCTAAGGGGTGGTAAAAGTGGTATTATATTAATCTTGAGGAATAATGAAGATTTGATTATATCCTGAGAAACCATCCATAGAGGATAATAAAGCATGCTCTATTACTGAATCCACTATCATATCAATATTCGAGAGAGGAAAGTAATCCTTTAAAAAGGCCTTATTTAAATCACAAAACTCCGTACACATCCTAATCTTATTTTCATCCTTAGCCACAACCACAATGTTCGAAATCCATGCGGAATAATCAATAGGATGGATTTATCCAATAGTTTTTCAATCTCATCTTTAACAAGTAATGCCACTTTAGGGTGAATCTTTCGAATATTTTGCTTCATAGGTTTAGCATAAAGAATAAGGAAAATGTTATGAGTGACAATCTTAGGATCTACACCAAGCATGTCAGAACATATCCAAGCAAAGATTTTAGAGAATTCATATAACAACTCGGCATACTTCTTTTTCTCTTCTTCATCAAGACATTTCCCTATCTTGATGATTTTATCTTTTACACAAGGATCCATCTTGATATCAATGGTGTCATTTATTAGGAGATTTCTTTATTGAGAAGCAACTTTTAATTGGGGAAATTCTTTAACTATCTCATTGTTATTTCCTTCTTTCTCAAAGTAAGCTTCTGCATTTAGACAATAGGGAAAACTGCAGTTATGGTGAAAATGAGGAAGGTTATCATAAGATCTCAAGAATTCAGCTAAGGAATCATCCGTAGAAAAAACATTGAAAGCAAAGATACAAGAAGGATCATAGTCAAATATATTCTGAATATTTTAGAGAGAGAGAAGAAGAAATGGCATTAACACTAATAGATGGTCTCTGGGAGGCTTTAGTACACTTGAAAGGATCATAACCAAGCCCAAATGTCATATCACAAATTTTTTTTTCCAAGGGAACCTTAATCCCTTGTTCTTGAACACCACTTCCATTTCCATTATATCCACACCTAGCCAGGATATGACAACTAGGACCATAAAGGTTAGTAATTTCCTAAGATGAAGGAGGATTTTCATAAAGTGAAGAATCAAAATCCTCTAGACCAGAAACCAAGGGAGATGAAGTATGAAAAGCCACCACAAAGTTATTATTCAATGGCCTAGACAAAGTGGATTGCTTTTTAGGGTCTTCTTCTTCTTTCTTCTTTTTGACCTTAGGTTCTCTTTGGGAAATTTTGTATTCCCCTACAAAAATAGGATTAAAATCAAGGGATCACCAATCATCTTCTGCAAGAACCTTCTTAGCATAAAAGGTGCCCTCAGTATTAGATTCGGGCTGAGAAGACTCTTCCTCAAGAACCTTAGGTCCACTTGAGGAAGTGTTGGGAATCGATTCAGATATAGAAGATATGTTTGATGAAGTGGTCACACTAATCAGAGTAGAAGATTTAGAGGATTTATCTAAGATAGCTGGGGAAGAATTGGTTGAAAATGATTTAGAACTTGATGTTTGTAAACAAACCTGGAATATTGTGTCACCTAGCAAGGTATATGTTGTATTGTTGTAAATAAATTTAATTTGCCTATGCAATGTAGAGGGAACAACTTGCATGCTATGAATCCAAGGTCCCACTAGCAACAGGTTGTATTTAAATTCTCTAGACAAGACATGGATATGTGTGATTAAAGTAGCAGGACCTACCTTAACATGAAAGGTGATGATACCTAATGAAGATTTAGCAATATTATCGAAGCCATGGATAGTGAGAGAATCAAGCTTAATAAGAGATGCATCAATATGTATCCTATGCAACAAGTTAATGCTACAAACATTAAAGCTAGAACCATTGTCCACTAGTGTTCGTCTTATCACACTATCATTTATAATAATCACAATCATTCAAGGATCATATTGTTGTTGAATTTCACTATAGGGCATCTCATCTTGTGTAAACACAATGAGCCTTGGGTGTTGTAATAGAGTTAATCAAGGAAGCCATATTATTGGATGTCACTGGGGATGGGACATTCAATGTTTTTAAGGCATCTTTTAGCATTCCATGATGATTCGAGGAAGTTTGAATCAGATCCCAGAGGGATATCTTGGTAGAAGTAGCTTTAAGTTGTTTAGCAAGATCATATTCCTTACCAAGGGTTTGTGAAATGTGAGGTGCTTAAGGAAGAATAGGTTCAGGATCAGGTAGAGAAGTTGGAACAACCAGAGGAGGATTAGGTTTCCTATTGTTTATCATTTTATAGGTATGGGCAACTACATTATTGCTCTCCTTGGTTATTTTTCTAGCATAGCTATAAGGACTCTTAGTGTGATTCCTTCCTTGAACTGTAATGATAGGTTTGTTTGGAGTGCTAAAGGAATCATGACCATATCCATCTTGAAGCATGAAAAGAGGTTGATTAGAAAGAGATGAAGATGGAGAAGGACAAGAACCTTGGACAACAAAAAGAGGTTTTCTATGTTCATTCACATTGATCATATTGATTAACTTTTTAGATGCATTATTCTTGTTTGAAAGTTTAGGCAAAGACATAAAGTCATCAAGGGCATCATCCAATAAATAATGATCATAGTGATTGAAAGGTTTATCTTTGGACTCAAAAGGATACATAACCTCATAAAGGGAATTGTGAAGGTCAACCATGTCATTACATTTATTGGAGGAGTAGATAAGAATGTACCCATGAGAGTAATCATTCAACATATCTTTCTAATCACCACAAAATGGCGTTGTAACAAGGTTGATTATTTTTTTGGAAAAATGAGGGTCTAGAAGGCTTAGGGTTCAAAAAATCATCTAGAGATTCATCTAATTCATCCTTACTAAACTCATAATAAACAAAATTGTATACATAATCAAAAGCATGAACATCTTGCAAATAGAAATCTTACATTTTTAAAATGAAAATTGCATGAAACTTAAGCACACAATGCAAAGGAAATGAAAGAAAACTATTTTTTATTTTTGTTTTTTCTTAATGTTTTGAAAGAAAATGAAATAAAATAGATCTAGATCAAAAAATTTAATGCAATGAAAATGAAATTGGATTCACATTGGGTTCACCCAAAATGTGTAGGGGAAAAAGTGAGACTAAGTATGGAAACCCTAATCCCACTCTCATACACACTCATGGAATATGAAAGAGCCTAGGGAGGTAACACACTTTGGCTACTTGTTATGAGAAAGAGAGAACCATGGATTACCTCTTAGGGTTTTTATTCCTTTGCTGTAAATGAGAGATGAATGATGGAAAAATGTTGTCTAACCTAGAATGCAAGTAAGAAAGCAAACCCTAATATGGAAATGTAGATCAAAGGACAACTGATATGCTACTAAAAAGTGCAAAACTAAAGGAAAAATCACAGGTGCACCTATGTTTCAAATCTGACCAAAAATGTCTGGGACTAAGGTGCCACACCATTGTCCTGATTCTGCAAGTCGAGAGTTGCAACTAACAAGATGGGTTCTGAAGCCTCCAAGACACTATTCTTGCAAATCTTGCTAATAGAGGATAGGACCATGGTGCCATGCCACTGTCTTGGGTAGGAATAGGGCATCACACCCCTATCCTTAGGGTTTTTGTTGAGATCTGCAACCAAGAACTATCCCTATGTGCTCTTTCAGTCCTAAAACTTCCAGCGACACTCAGATCCGAACCTGTACCTGAAGCTGAAAAATAGGGTTTGTGGTGGCTATATAGGGTTTTGCCTTAGTCAAACCACTGTGTTGGTGATTTTCACCTCCACAAATAGTTGATAATGTGTTGAAAATGTGTGTGCAAGAACCTTGTGTACATACAAGATCCTAAAATGAAAGCAAACAATCTAGAGCAACCCTAAATAGTAAACCCTAATTACTTATAATTGACAAAGTAAATGCTCTAAATCCATGATGCAAAGTGATCTAAAACATGAATATTAATCAAAATGAAGTTTATGTAAAGGGGTGAACTCACAAAGCTGGTTCCCACTCTTGCCAACGAAGGAAATTGGTGAAAGTGGAGAATTTCATTTAGGGGGGGTTCGAGCGAAGGGGGGGTGTTCGAACGGACTACCCTTTGGGGTTCGAGCGAAGCCCCCACTTCGCTCAAACCCACTCTTTCAAGCGAAGCACCTTTAATACTTGATTATATAATTTTTTAATTATATAGGGGAGGTTCGATCAAACTCCCCTTCATTCGAACCCTCATAAAAATGGGGGGTTCGCTCAAACCCCTTTTCATTCGAACCCCTTTTTTAAAACTTCTTTGGAGCTTTCTACATTTTTTGTATATTTTTGGCCTTCAAACCTCTGGTTGAAGGCTCAAATGGAATGATCTTGACAACCCAAAATGTAGTATTGTAGTCCTCAAAGAAATCTTTCCAATGAATATAATATTATTACATACTGAATTTATTATGATCTTGTTTTTTAATTTTACCTGTAGACGTATAAAAATGACCATATTCCTAAATGAATATTTTATGTTCATTTCTCTATTTAATTAAATCCAATTTAATTAAAAGACCTGCATTCCTCTATTTAATTAAGTAAATTACTCAATTTATTTAAATTAAATTCACAATACCATTTAATGAATAAATCATTTTATTCAATTAAATTCCCCCTATCCACTTTTAATTAAATACAAATTTAATTAAATAGTTATCCTAAATTGAATAAATCTAATTTATTTAATTTCCCCAAATTGCAACCAAATTGAATTAAATCATTAAATTCAAATAAATCCTATTATCCCTCCATCCACTTGCAAAATCCTGCATCTCCCACTTGCCTTCCTAAACTCCTTTCTAATCCCTTCTAGACTCTTCTAATTGCTTCTAATTAGCCTAACCCATCTTCTAAACTTTGTCACATCCCTAAGCATGGGGAGGTCACTTCTCAAACCCTCAAAGTCTTTGATAACCATTAAAGGCTTCGAACCTTCAACCACTTAATTCCTCAAAGTCTTTGATAACCATTAAAGGCTTCAAGCCTTCAACCACTTAATTCCCCAAAGTCTTCATAACCATTAATGGTTAACTCAAACCCTCTTACATGGTTAAAGAATTTCTTTTAACTCAACCTTCATCCAACCCAAGGGTCTCATCAAGCATTTAATGCTTTGACCATGATTATCTCTTAATCATTTGCACAAAGGTTTATCCTTGGATTAACTCTTAATCCAGTGGGTAATCCTAACTTAAGCTTGACCCTTACCTTCTAGATAACCCTAAGGTCTTCTCAGGCATTTAATGTCTCCAACCCCTTCTCTCAACCCAACCCTATGTTGACACTTGTCACCATTTCATTGGTGCAAATTGCAAACATGGATCCCCAACTTTCAAACTCAACCCTTGATCAACTCTTTCAATCCTGACCATCCATTGCCCTGTTTTTGCTATAAATAGAGCTCTCATTCTTCCATTTTAGAAGATTCCAAGTTTGTAGTATCATACTTATTCTAAAATACATTGAAGCTTTCACATTTCATATATGCTCATCATTTAGCCTCTCTTTTCAATAAGAAATAGTCTAAATATGCATGTTTAGAATACTTTGTTTATCATTTAGCTCAATCATAGACTAATATAGTATGTTAGGATAGTATTTATACTAACCTTGTCATCTTATAATCTAGTTTATTTCATTTCTAGAATCATTCATAGCTTAGGATGCATTTCATACTAAAATCTATCAAAGCATCCCTCGTCCTTGCATTTGCCATCCCTAAACCATTTTGCTCAGTGATCTGAGAGCAAAAACATTGGTTTGAGGGACATTGTGAGATAGAGAACCATGGGATAGACCTTGGGAAGCTGAGTAACACTTCATTACTCCATAGCTTGCACCAAGAAGTCTTATGTGTGTGTGTGGACAAGTATTCTGGAACATTTTCACATATTAAGTTCTATCGACCCGCTTTTCCCGCATACATTTCTGGCACCCACTGTGGGGCTCAACCCCATATATCAAATCGGTTTTTAAAATTAACCACTTTTGCAGGTCCGTGGGAAACATGAATCAGTGCATGGGAAACATTCCCTGGCGCATCCGGTTAACAGTCTAGCGCATCCCGCCTACTGTTTAGCGTGTGGGGTCTCTACTCTAGTGCGTAAAGTTTTTTTTTAGCGTATGACTTCCACTAATTTTTTCCTGTAGGTCTCAGCGTAGAAGAAAAATAGAGTAGCGCATCTGAAAAATAGATTGGCACGTCGGGTCTATTAGATAGCGCATCCAGTTCACCATCTAGCACATGAAGTCCATCATCTAGCGCGTAAAGTCCATCTTTTAGCGCATCCAGTCATCACTTTTCTTGTGGGTCTCAGCGCGGGAGAAAAACAGAGCAGCGCTTCCAACGCACAGAGTAGCGCATCCAGAAAATAGTGTAGTGTATTTAGACATAACTTTAGCGCATCTAGATTATATTGTAGCGCATACAGTCCTTTCTGTAGCGCATCGCAGACGGAAGGCAAAAATAAAAAAATTGTAATCGAAATTAAATTTAGACTTGTAGAAGTCCACCAAAATCCGGATTTTTCTAACTATTTAACTGGAATTTTGTAGGACTCTGACAATTTCTTGCAGGTAGAGCTAGAAAATTTTCTTTTATCGATTTCTTTTGTTGACCACCAAAGATCAAAATTTTGCTTTGTTGACCAAATTATTTTCCTAGATTAGAAAATCATTGCTATGAAGGGTTAAAAAGAACATCATTCTTGTTGGAGCAACATCTCCAAATAGAAAACAACAAATCATTGTCTGAAAGGCTAAAAAGAACAACTTGATTGCCTTGTCTCGAAAGTGGAAGGAATATGCTCTCCCCTTAACTCGGTGATCAAAAATCCAGACCACTCTTAAAAGCTTTCTTTACTTCAAGCATTGAAACCTTTAGCAGGTCTGCCTTCCCGAAGAGTTGACATCAACTCTTAAAGCCGTTTATGGCCGGTGTGAAGGGAACGACCTAAGTGGACAACGACTTTGACGCCAAGAATTCCAACCCATTATAATCAAATGTGGAAAGTGACAAAAGTCCTTTTCAACGGTTGCGCGCAGCGATTAGCCTTCCTCTAGTATCCTTAGATACGTAAAGCCTTTGTTCTAAAGGTTGGGAAGCCTCCTGAGGGAGTTTATCATTGACGGTCGAACAGGAAGCCTATTTACGAACCTTAGAAATAGAAGCTTTGAACCGAGTCAGTAACCAGACATTTATAACATCATAGTGCAAGGGTGGGGAAGAATCCGCCCCCAAGATTACTCACCATATATTTCCCAAGATAACTACTCAACAGTGAAGCGATTCACTTTGGGTTATTTTCTGGTAAAAGGAAAAAAAACGGTCGCCCTCTAGGGGGTGACACGGCTGTTTGAGCTAACGGAGTATCGAGACTAGTGGGCTATGATGTTATTTATAACCCTTGACTAAAGAGTCTTTCTGAAGTGTATTTATTCGTATCAAAACCTGTTAAAACATTGAGGATTTGAACACATCCTTGCAGAACATACACTCTTTATTAGATTAGGAAAAATGGTTGTACTTTTTGTGTCGTGCTTGTATTTACTACTTCAGAAAATCATCCATCAAACTTGAAAATTTCACAACCGAAGTTCAAAATTTGAAAAAAATCAACCAAAGGAAAAATTAGGACAGTTTAGAACATAAGAGCAACCTCTTAGCACGTGCATACATTTTGTTAGTGCATCCAAACCTCAAAATAGTGCATCGATTCAAAATAGTAGCGTTTCATCTCAAGGAAAAATCGTGTAAAATCCTTTAGCGCATCAAAGAAACAGTCTAGCACATGGAAACATCAGCTTAGTGCGTAAAAGCTAAACAATAGCGCATCAGATTCACAGGTTAGCGCGTTGTAGGCCCAGCGTAGCGCATAGCTTTTTCAAAATAAATAGAAAACATTTTTGAATATTCAAAACTTTAACGTGTGTCTGGGGGCAGCCTAGCACATGTGGTCCGTATTTTAGCGTGTGGGGTAAATTTGGTAGCGCATATAGCCTCTATTTTAGCACGTGATCCAAAACACAAAAAATAGAGGGCAAAATAGTGAGAAATTTTAAAAATTTCAAAAACATTTTTAGAAACCTTCTCCATCAGACATCATTTTTCATCAAACGAGAGTAGCGAAAACAAACCGTTAAGACTGTTTCTTAAGCTAATTTGTGTCAAAACGAACGTTGTAAAATCCTAAACAAATCACACAATAAAATATGTCTATCTTATCATAATCTAGAAACCTCATCATTAGTATCAATAGAATCCTTTACCATCTTACGGATTTTAACTCACAAAAACCACTTGTTTAAAATTTTCAAATTATCAAATCAAGTTTCCATATCGGGAAGCTTTTTTCCATATCATTTGACACACTTTGTCATGAAGGGGCATCTAAACCTTCACTCTGATAAAGTAAGATTTGAAATTTTTCAAACAAGATCAACTGAATCCAAATAAATCAAAGGAAACCATTGATCACTCATGCATGACTAATCCTCATATTCTAAGAAGAAAGAACCTTTATCATAATATCACGTTGAAGAAACAACAACCTAGTTTTTCCAAATTCATCAAGAGAAACAAGTTCTTATACATCAACCGTCAACTCTTCAAATCTCATCAGGTATTCCTTCATCATGTCAAACGTTATATCCAAAACAAATCCAGAATTTGATAAAGAACCCTTGAAGACAAGAGCATACTGTCAAAAGTCTGCTTTTAATCAAATCATAAACCGCGGAGGAAAAATCAATCCAACATTCTTGCCCGACGACTGTATCACTTATAACACATCTCGACCAGAACCACTCACCCCTGAACAACATATCAACGAGGCTTTTGTCCCTTTCATCACAGAGAGTTTCTACTAAAATGCTTGCTACTTGCTCTCAAGGAAACAAACAAAGCGAGACACACCCTGAGTCTAGTATGAATTGAAGATTGTCAAATCCTTTTGAAGTTCCACCCTTAGAAGAACCTAAAATTTCTAAAGCACTTCTTTAGGAATGTCAGGAAAACCCTTCATTCCAAAAGCTTGTAGAAAAGCTCATGGAAAATGACAAAGAAAAATATCTGCTCATGCTTACAAGTAAAGGCATTAAACTTCCCGAAGATCTAGATTCAAACATCTTTAAAACTGGATCTCGAAAATATGCATATCAAAAACAACAAAGAGAAGAAGAAACCCGTAACTTTGAATAACACATTCCAGAACAACGCATACCAGAAATGCATATACCTGAGCTAGAAACACCAGAGAAAAATATACCATTTACCACACCTTTTCAGCTGAGAACAAATACAAGGGAAGAACTTTTCCCTCAACAAGACAATATACCTTTGGCAGCCCTTACTCAACAAATGCAAATGTTGCAAAGGGAAAGACAGGATATGCAACAAGGGACAACAGTGCGATACTCTTTAAACGAAATCTATCCTTATCCATTTGACAGAAAATTGAACATGGTGCCTTTTCCTCCAAACTCAGACGTTCCCAAATTTGATAAATATGATGGGAAAAGTGATCCCCGAGATCATGTTCAAGAATTTTGCACACTGAGCCTTGAATTTGCTCATAATGACACCTATTTGATGAGGTTATTCCCCAAAAGCTTGGGAGGGCAGACCATGGAATGGTTATCCAAAATTACGCCACCTGTCAGATCATTTGATGAATTGGTTAACAAATTCATAACCCAATATTCCTATAACATCCAACATGCCATAACCATGCTAGATGTTTGCAACACCAAACAAAAGAACAATAAAACATTCATGGTATTCCTTCAACGCTGGTGACGTATGGTATCCAGATATCCTCAAGATATTCCCGAGAAGGAGAAAATGGAAATCTTCATCGATAACTTGAATAGTGAAATGAGTTAGAGACTAAAACTTCAATGCATACCATCTTTCGCTAAATTAATTGAGAATGGCATTCAAGTAGAAGAAGCATGTGTCAAAAAGGGAACACTCAAATTTTACAAGGAGGGAACAAACTCATCAAATTGCAATAACCAGAACAACACCAACCTTGACAAATCTCGATTTTGGACTTGAAACAAAAATGAAGGTAACAATGAATCATATGATCCCAAATCTAAGAAACCAGTGCTCGCATTATCTGGAAATCCTCAAAACACGAAAAATCCTAAAAATGCTAATCCAAATGCTAACACATATGCACCAAACACCGATCAAGGACAACTCAACACAAACAACACCAATTTGATACTCAAAGCAAAAACATGAATCCAGGACCTAGCAACAATTCACGCAACAACGCAAACAATTTCCAAAAGCGTATCTTCACACCACTGGGGCAATCACTAGAATCAACATTCAGAGAACTTTTGGCAAACAAGATTCTTTTCTTGCCTCCAATCAGCAACTATGAACCTCGAATCAAACCACCTTGGTGGAATGATTCACACTATTGTGATTACCATCATAACAAGGGTCATCAGATGAACGATTGCATGAGGTTAAAACATGTGGTGCAAGATATGATTGATCGAGGTGACTTAACAATAGATGGTCTCAAAACAAATAGTGATCATGGAGCCTTTAAAAATCCTCTTCCAAATTACAAAGATGGAGCTTCAACCTCGGATAATACACACGGAGCTCGTATCAACCATATCTACAACAACACCATAAATCACATATCAGCTGAAGATCATCAAGTAAATGTCATCACCATCTGAGATAAGCATGATCATGAATCTGTCAATGTAACAACCCGAACTCAAAAATATGTCTTGAAAGGACATATTGCACCTACAACTATCACACCAAAAATCCAATATGACTTGGTTAGCCAACTCCATAAAACTCCAGCACAGATATCTATACTAGAATTGTTGAAACTATCACCAAAGCACAAAGACATATTAGACCAAGCGCTATTGGAAACCAATGTACCTCAAAATTTGGATCCGAACAGATTTCAAGCCATGGTCGCCCATATGACTGGACCTCATAACCTTACCTTCTCAGAACATGAGGATGCTTCATTAATCCATCCGCATAATACCCCTCTCCATATCGAAGTCATTGTTTGCAAACACCGAGTAAAAAGAGTCCTAATAGATGGAGGAGCCGGCCTTAATATATGTAATTTAAAGCTTATCCATGCATTAGGCTTCTCAGAAGAATCTATTGATCCCTGCAAGAAAATTACCATAAAGGCATATGATGATGAGGAAAGGTCCTCTAAAGGAACTGTGATATTACCTATTCAAGTGGGACCAATACAAAAGGATACTGTATGTCAGGTCTGGGACATAGACCTTACCTACAATATTTTATTAGGGCGACCTTGGATACATGAAATGCAAGCAGTGCCTTCCACATATCACTAGTGTGTAAAATTTCCTTATAACGGACAAGAAGTATCCATATCTGCTGATCATAATCCATTTCAACATTGCAACGCAATGGGGCCAGCCCAAGACAGTTTGGTTCCTCATAATAGAGAAAAGCAGCGATCTTCAACATCAGATCAACAAACAGCAAAATCTAACTCCTTATGGGGAGACTTCAAACAAAAAATGCAAATCAAAGACCAAGGTATGGGAGAATACTCTTTGGAGCCTTTATGTTTGGCCAAATTGCCAACATCACCTAGATCTCATGGATTTCCTACTACATCAACACATCTGGTCACTCAGCCCATCACCAAATTTGATGGCACCTTCATCCAATTGGGTACTCTAGCACATGAATCAGAAGACAAAGATATTCTTAGCTGGTTATACAAAAATGAGAAAGAAGATAATAGAGAAGCCGCTCTAGACATTGTTCTACCTACACACCTATATGGAAAAGGATACTTAATCATGCAACAAATGGGATATGATGGTAAGGGACCTATTGGGAAATGGAAGGAAGGAGTCACTGAACCTATAAATCTTCCTTCCCAACCCAATAGAAACAAAGCAAGATTGGGTCGTGAGCTCACCTTCCTATTAAAAAGGCCACCCCACCTAACTACAAAACCTCAATGGAAAGTAAAGATGAAGTACAAAGAACAGTCCTGGCAAGAAGCACTCTTTGAATCAGCAGAAACAATCCGCAAGGCACGGGAACGTCAGAATCAGAAGTTACATCAGGAAAAGTTCTAAAACACAAAAGGGCCATATCTGCAGCAGTAGCTCATATTCAGACACCAATATCTCAAGAACAAATAAAATCATCTTCGGATACCTTTGTTTCTCCCCGAAGAAGTACAGTCTATGAACAAATACAAAAAATAGAAGACGGATCTAACACAGAATCAACAAAAACTATCAAAATGGTATCTATCATCAAAGATTTGTTTTCACCATACAACATACTAGTTTACAACACTAATAGAATCTGGGATGATGCCTTAGAGACTGATTCCAATGAATATGAATGGGGTACCTGCTCCAACGCTACTATAGATATCCCTAATGATACTGATTCTATATCTCTTTCTCAAGAAGAACATAGCACAAGAGATAGACCTCTTGAATTTGGACCGCAGAATATCTATGACGCCACGGAAAGCGAACAGAAACATTATGAACAAGTCTATGTGGAAGATAATACCATCGAACACCTCGACGAAATCCTAAACTTCTTTAAAACCAAGCACAATCACGATGAAAACTTTGTCCTAACACTCACAGTAGCTGAACTTGATCCACCTAATGATTCCTTACCGCTTGTCTTTCCTGACCTCATCAACTGGGATGAACCTGAAATCCATAATATACCAATTTTCCCAGATGATGAATCTATTATCCATTACCTATGTACCGTAAATCCGGAAACAGGCTCTACCAGTGAACGAAATAATGATGTCTACAAACCAGGGAGTGCCAAGTCTCTCAGTCACAAAAATAAACCAAATAAAGGATCTGATGCTGAAAACCAGTCAATGGCAGCTCTCGATCACAAAAAAGTAAAAATAAAGGACACATCTGAGGGTGAAAACTTTTTTAAGGCACCCAACGATGGGAGACTTGACACTCTTCCTGAGCACTTTCATGAGCAATCACCCATATTGATTGAGCCCACTCAATCAATCAACATTGGTACCACGGAAGCAGTTAGAAACCTACACCTTGCACAATCTCTGACAGAGGAAGAAAGATCAACATTCATCATTTTTTTTAAAGAATAGAAAATTAAATTTGCTTGGTCATATGCTGATATGCCTGGAGTGGATCCACATTTAATCATGCATCACTTGTCCATCTCCTGAGGAGTTAAACCAGTCAAGAAAAAACTACGAAAGATGAATCCATAGGTGGCACTCATGGTCAAAACTGAACTAAAGAAATTATTAGACGTCGGATTCATCAGACCCATTGACTATGCAGAATGGATTTCCAACATCGTTCTAGTATCAAAACCAGATGGTAGTATCAGAATCTACACTGAACTCAGAGACGTCAACAAAGCTTGTCCAAAGGACAACTTTCCTCTGCCTAGTATCGACATAATTGTTGATCTCACAGCAAGCCATGCAAAGCTCTCACTAATGGACGATTTCTCAGGCTATAATCAAATCAAAATAGCCCCAGAAGATCAAGATAAAACCGCATTCACCTGTCCTTGGGGAACGTACTATTGGAATGTTATGCCTTTTGGCTTAAAGAATGCAGGGGCCACCTATCAAAGAGCAATGACAACAATATTCCATGACATGATGCATACATTTATGGAAGACTATGTGGATGATTTACTCGCTAAATCCTTCACCAGAGCAAAACATCTCAGCATCCTAACAAAGATCTTTGATTGATTGGAGAAATTTCAAGTCAGGCTCAACCCTAAGAAGTGTGTCTTCGGGGTTACATCAGGCAAGTTACTAGGCTACATTGTCTCAGCTAAAGGTATTGAAGTAGATCTAGCAAAGGTACAAGCCATTATGGACATGCCAACAACCAAAGAATATTAGTCAACTCAGATCTCTACAAGGATGACTTCAATCAATCAGGCAATTCATCGCTCAGTTAGCAGATAAAAGTCTACCATTTAACCATTTACTACACAAAAATGTACCCTTCAAATGGGAGACCAAGTGTGCAGAATATTTTTACCAAATCAAATAGTACCTGATGAATCCACCAGTTCTAGTACCACCAGTCGTAGGAAAGCCTCTTATCTTATATATCTCTGTAAAGCGGAAAAATTGAACCCTAGTCGTTCTCCCCTCCCCAACTCCAAGGAGAGAGAAGGGAGAGTCACTAGGGTTGATGGTTTTCACTTAGGGGAGACTTTACATTCAAAAGAGGGGTTGAAACCCACAAGATCCAATCCCACGCAATGCAAGATTGGATTCTATATGAATTTCAAGGGTTAAAACATCAAGGATACCCTCTTTTGTAAAGAATGTAGATAGAAAGATTGAACTAGGAATGCATGTAAAGTAGGAAAGATTCACTTATAAACAGAGATAGGGATATGGGATGAAGCTGCGGACCTGGAATTAGCAATAAAATGTCGAGACGGTGCTGTTCTACAAATTTGAGCAAAAGTTGACGGGACGATGGTGCCCGGCGTGCACACGGTCCTCCGAAAAATCCACGAAACGAAGGGGGATCTATTCGTCTCTGCACAAGGATTCCAGATCTTCAATTACAGCCGCGTACCTGCAACCTACACACAGAAAAGAGAGGATGATTGGGGGGTTAGGAATGAGGGGTTTGCCTTTAAGTCAAACCCCGGTTTTGGAATTAACCAAGAAATGAGAATGCTGTAAATGTAAATGTTTGTAATATAAACAAGTACTGATACCTTGATGTAAGAATGTTTGTATTCTTACATGCGAAGGTGTAACGTATGTAGTATGTTGTATGTTGTATGTGATCTCCTCTTCAATGGTTGAATCCTTGTCTTGAATGCAACACTTAGCCTTGAATGGAGACTTAGAATGCTCAATTGCTTGAAGGAATGCTTGAATGCTTGAATGCTTGAATGTTTGAATATCACTTTCGCCTCTTGCTCACATATGTCCTCTTCTCCTTTGGAAGAGGAAATGTAGTTTATATACTTGTCAATTAGGGCTGATAGACTTATTTTCCCGACCTTAGGCCGACCAGGAAACATTATTTCCCGAATTGCAAACTTAAAGACCCGATGCCCAAAAGAGATCGAGCCCAAAATAGGGCCAGGGACCAGGGCACTGGGCGCCCTAGGCCAGAAGGACCATGGTGCTGGGCGCCCTAGTCCCACCTGCTGGGACAGCAGGGTGCAAGGAGGGATCAGGCCAAGGTGCAGAAAAATGCAGTTTTTGGTGTTACAAGCAGGTTTCGGGGTCTCCATTCAGGTTCAACGTTGCGCCGCCATCGTGAAGACCCAAATGGAGTTGAAATTTCAAGTGTCGCAATTTTAGGATGCTACATTTAGCCCCCACTTTAGCGGGAGTATAAGCGTACGCTCATACTTCCGATAAAGTACAAGGAAACAACATTGAAAAACTTTCACCACGTCGAGGCAAGATAGACCAAGCCCCCAGTGGACTAAGGATCTTACGACTTCAATTGACAAAGTAAAAGGGAAGATCACGAGGGAGAACCATGACTGTTAGTACTAAGGTTCCCTCACTATGAGTCATGCAAGAAAGATATCAAAAATTTTCAAGGCAAAGTTAAATTTGTCAAGAAATTTTCAAGTATCTTGAAGAGATATGGACGGGATGTATGCCCCCCTACGTTAAAGCAATCGCACAGACCTCACTGGGGGTGATTGCTTTAAGGTAGTGATACATATAAGAAATGAGAAAGGAGCATGTTATCACAAGGATTTAGCCCCCAGGTGTGAGATAAGCCCAAGGATAATAGACACAAAACACAAAGCACAAGGTGACTTCGCTTTCCTCGGGGTCAGTATGCTATATGATAATTCATGTATATCATATGTATGTATGCATAATTGTTCTTTATTCCCCAATCAAGGAAGGTCACCTAGAAGAAGGGAACACATGTGTCTTTTGAGTCAACATGAGAGAGACCAAAAGAGATCTCAATGCTTTGCATCGTCCTCAAGTAGACAAAACTAAGGACAACAAATAGAAGAATGAGCATAACACATAGAAGAAGTAACGAAAGAGATCAAGAGAGGAGGAGAGAGTTTGCTATGCTAATGAAACTAGTCTAGCACGTCATCTACCCCCCGATCTTGCTGATCAATATTTCGGGAAGGTAGGAAACACGCTAGAGGAGGAACATCCAACATAGCAGATGGAGCTATCACAAGATCCAAACAAGGGCTATGTTCATGTTCTGAACCACGTTGTTCTTGTCTAGGAGCTAGGATAAGTGCTTTAGAAAATTCGTTAGATAAATGGTTATCAACATCAACATATTCATATTCACTATCAGAATGAATAGGAGTAGCATTTTCATCATGAATAATATTTTCATCATGAATAACATTTTCATCTATATCATCATCAAGATTTATAAAAATAGGATATTTACAGGATCAAGACCATCATGCATCTTATGTTTAGGAGATTTCGGCTCAATCGTCGGCTGAGGAGAAAATGGAATAATACTGGCTGAAGGTGTTTTTGGGGATTGCAAACTTTGAAAAGCAGCTGCCTGAGCTCTAAGACGACGCTTTCATCGGCGTTCACGTGCCGAACGATTTCGTCTAGTCTTAGTAGGAAGTTGAGAAGATTGAGGAGGAGGAATGCTCTCATCCTTATCACTTGGGTGTTTAGGTTGTGGTCTCTTAGGTTGAATAATAGGAGAAGAGGAAGGTCTCTTCTCTCCATAAGAGGAAGGAGGAGGAACTGGTCCATATAAGGGAGGAATATTCAGTTTAGGAAGGAGACCAAGTCCATCATGACGAGGAGGTATAGGTCTACTTTTAGGAAGTTTATTAGATATAGGCATAGTCACATTCATAGGAATGGGTTGGGAATCTTCTTGAGGAAAGACATTAGTTTTATCTTTCAAAGGAAAAACTTCCTTCTCAAGAACGATAGGAATGTCAAGTTTGGGTGTTCTAGGTTCACTTAGACATAGGATCATATCTTTCTTCCACTTTTGATAAGATTTGAAAAGATGATCACTCCGCAGTGGAAGAGATTGGAACTGTTTAGGCCAAAAGTAATCAATAGGAACGCTAGAAGTTCTTTCAGCTGGTTTAAAGAGACTATGATTGACAGTAACAACTTCACCATTATGGGGAAATTTCAAACACTTATGAATAGGAGAAGCAATAGCTTTCATGGAAGATAGCCAAGGATAGCCTAGCTTCACACGAAATTGTTCGGATGATGGAATAATAGCAAAGTCCACATCAAGGGATTTGTTATGGACCTCAATAGGTAATGTAATAGAACCAATTGTAGGAGAAGAAAATGCATCAAATAGTTTCACAACCACATTTGTTTCATCATAGATCACTTGATTCAATTGCAAAGTAAAAAGAAATTCTTCAGTAATGATATTAACCATACAAGAAGGATCAATAAGCACTCCACGGCAAGGTGTATTCTTGACTGTTGCAACTATATATAAAGGACCATCAGGTGCCCTGATAGTTTCACTGGAATCAAATGTGATGGAAGGTTCTTTAGGGATTTTCCGCTATTCCACAAAGTTAATCACATTCGGAGTCATAGACACAAGATCATCAGGTGAGACAGAGGAATCAGTAGTATCAATCGCATTAGAGGTATGAGAAGGTAATGGATCGGTAAAAATTTGAAGATTTTGGTTAGGGGGAGCTACAGATGTGTTGCCTTTATCATTCACTCCAGAAACAGAAATAGTATTATTATCAATCAAATCTTGAATTTTACCCTTTAAAGCAAAACATTTTTCAGTATCATGCCCAGGTTGGCGATGAAATTGACAAAAAGATTTGTTATCAAAATAGGGTGAATTAATCTTTGTAGGATCTATTTGCCTTATAGAAGGAAGAGTAAGCACATTTTGTTCCAATAACTTATTCATAATACTATGCAATGATTCATTCAAAGGAGTAAACTTTCTTTCTTTCTTGAAAAACTTAGAAATAGGAGGCACACTTGATGCTGCATTCACATTGTTGTTGATGATGTTTTCATTGAATTTAATTGACTCTCTGTTCGGTTTAAACTTCCCAAATGGTTGTTGACTACTATCACCCTTATCACTCTGAGCCATAGGATTTGCTTGTTCCATTTGACTCACAGTCAGTTGATAATTGTGAAGAGTTGCGCACAACTGTTGGAATGAAGTAAACTCAGAAAACAAAAGTTTTTCTCTAATATCTTTTTGTAAATTAGAAATAAAGATTCTTTGAATATCATTGTCAGGTACTGGAAAAGAAATTTGAGCATACAAATGCTTATATCTACCAATGAAATCAGTCACTTTTTCTTTAACACCTTGTTTACAATGCATTAAATCAATCAAAGTAACTTTAGGACTTATATTGTTTTGAAATTGTTGAATAAAAGCATTTGCAAGTTGTTCGAAAGAAGTAATAGAATAAGAAGGCAACGAGCAATACCATTGTAGGGCTTTATCTCTTAATGTTCTAGTAAACAGTTTTGCAAGCAACCTTTGGTCATAAGCAAAATTAGTACATATTGTTTGAAAGGTCTTAACATGTGTTAGAGGATCACCCTTACCATTATAAAGCTCCAAATGCGGAATTTCAACATGTTTAGGGGGGATAGCTCGAACAATGTCAAGAGAAAGTGGGCTCGCAACATCAAATGTGGGCACACTAAACTTAGATTGATTCATAGAGGCAATTTGTTGCTGTATATAAGAGACAGTTTGTGCAAGATTGTTAATGGTCGCTTCAGTCGAAGAGTTCATATTAGATGTGTTACATTGTGATGGAGGTATTATGTTATTGAAAGAAGGTAGAGAGTAAGGTGGTGGGACACTATGATAGTTAGTCATAGGAGATGATTGGAAAGGAGGAACACTACAAGGAGGAATGGAAGGGTTAAATGAATTGCCCCCTTGCGTCATG
Organism: Cryptomeria japonica; assembly: GCF_030272615.1. Lineage (NCBI taxonomy): Eukaryota > Viridiplantae > Streptophyta > Pinopsida > Cupressales > Cupressaceae > Cryptomeria > Cryptomeria japonica. Next base: position 203,953,123 of record NC_081411.1, on the reverse strand, counting down.
TTCATTTGTGGAGATATAATAGGAACACTCATTGAAGGAATGAATGAAGAAGTCAGATTGAAAGAAGGAAGAGGGTTGATTGAAGAAGAGGGATTGCCCCCATGATTGGTGATCATAGGTGGAATGTCTTGTACTGAAGTAGTCATTATGTTTGATGTAAAAGTAGGTTTACTAGCAATAGAAGTTGTTAAAGGAATAGAATGATTAACTTGAGTAGGAGGTTGTGTATAACCTAAAGTTTCGGCACAACTCTTCATAAGCATCACATTCGAATCCACAATGTGTGCAATACCACACAAAATATCAATTCCATTCTTATCACTTTGAACCATACGTTTTAGACCCTCAATTAATGAAAGAGCTTCACTATCAGGGTATTCTTGAGACATCCATTGTCGAAAATCATCAAATTGGTTATCCAATTTCGAAATTTGTTCTACAGAAACCTCATGGAGAGATTCTTCATCATTAAGAGGATTAGAGGAATTACCCATGTCCTCATTAAAAAGGCCATTCAAATTAGGTTCCATCTCCTCGGTAATTACACCTTGGAAAGACTTAATTCTAAGGCTTCGTCTAACGGGAATAGTGTAAGTAGGGCTTATTGTTGTAAAACTCATGCACTAAAGAGAGAGAGAGAAGATTTCGAGTTTTAGAGGTAGCAAATTTCAGTCAAATCAACCAATCTCCTAGATTTAAGCTGTTAAATGCAATCAGGACAATCTCTCAAAATTTCGGAAAAAATGTCTGGGACCGTGGCGAACGGAGTGCACATGGTCCTTGCAAATTTTTTTGAAATTTTCAGGGATGAAAGTTATGATGATTTTAAAGCCAATCTGAAAAAATTGAGTGATTTTACGATTTGTAGATAGGCCAAATTAAAGTTGCAATCTCAAAATTGAACCCTACCAAGATTGTTGAAAAATGCAAATTTTGAATTTTGAAAAAGAGAGGGAAACTGAAATTTTGAATTTTATGATTTTAGAGGGAATGCTGAAAGCAATGCAGGCTTTGAAATTTAAAAGTTGACTCAATTTTATGCAAAATTCGAATTTGAAAGTGGAAATCAAAGTTGTTGCAATTAAACACTTAATTTCAAAAGTCACAAATTGTAAAAATTTGAATAAAACACTGAAACTTCGAATGAATGCCAACACACTTTTCAGATTTAGGACAGTAAGAAACACAATTTTGATATGAATTTCAATTTCAACAATTTTTGAATGATTATAAGCCTTTATCCGAGCAATCACTAGACCAACTTTGACTTTAATTTTGAAAGTGTTAAAATTGATAAAATCAGCCAAAATTCTGGATTTTAGCAGAAAAATACAGTAAGATCTAGCTCTCGAAATTTCAGAAAAAATGTCGGGGACAATGGCGCTCGGGGTGCACATGGTCCTCGCAACTTTTTTCCAAATTTTTAGGGATGAAAGATATTGTGATTTTATTGCGGAATCCAAAGTTAGAGCCGATTTGGAGGTGTTTTGATTAGTGAAATTATCAGTCAAAGATTGAATCAAGAAGGTCTTAAAAATTAGGGTTTTGACATTTAACCACTTAATTTTCAGAATTAAAGCACAAATATGAATTGAAAATTTGCAATAGAAGGGTAGATCTGAAACAAGCATTAAAAATTAAACATTTCACAAGCTTAATTACTAAAAAGAAAATTTTAGGGTTTTTTATGCAATCAACCTCTAAAATTTGCAAAAGATCAAACATGGAAATGTAATTAAGGAAACAAAATTCTCAGATCTAACCATGAATAATCTAAATGAGGATGTTCACGTCGGGTTCACCAAAATGTAAAGCGAAAAAATCGAACCCTAGTCGTTCTCCCCTCCCCAACTCCAAGGAGAGAGAAGGGAGAGTCACTAGGGTTGATGGTTTTCACTTAGGGGAGACTTTACATTCAAAAGAGGGGTTGAAACCCACAAGATCCAATCCCACGCAATGCAAGATTGGATTCTATATGAATTTCAAGGGTTAAAACATCAAGGATACCCTCTTTTGTAAAGAATGTAGATAGAAAGATTGAACTAGGAATGCATGTAAAGTAGGAAAGATTCGCTTATAAATAGAGATAGGGATATGGGATGAAGCTGCGGACCTGGAATTAGCAGTAAAATGTCAAGACGGTGCTATTTTGCAAATTTGAGCGAAAGTTGACGGGACGATGGTGCCCGGCGTGCACACGGTCCTCCGAAAAATCCGCGAAACGAAGGGGGATCTATTCGTCTTTGCACAAGGATTCCAGATCTTCAATTACAGTCGCGTACCTGCAACCTACACACAGAAAAGAGAGGACGATTAGGGGGTTAGGGATGAGGGGTTTGCCTTTAGGTCAAACCCCGGTTTTGGAATTAACCAAGAAATGAGAATGTTGTAAATGTAAATGTTTGTAATGTAGACAAGTACTGATACCTTGTTGTAAGAATGTTTGTATTCTTACATGCGAAGGTGTAACGTATGTAGTATGTTGTATGTTGTATGTGATCTCCTCTTCAATGGTTGAATCCTTGTCTTGAATGTAACACTTAGCCTTGAATGGAGACTTAGAATGCTCAATTGCTTGAAGGAATGCTTGAATGCTTGAATGCTTGAATATCGCTTTCGCCTCTTGCTCACATATGTCCTCTTCTCCTTTGGAAGAGGAAATGTAGTTTATATACTTGTCAATTAGGGCTGATAGACTGATTTTCTCGACCTTAGGCCGACCAGGAAACATTATTTCCCGAATTGCAAACTTAAAGACCCGATGCCCAAAAGAGACCGGGCCCAAAATAGGGCCATGGACCAGGGCGCTGGGTGCCATGGTCTTGGGGGACCAGGGCACTGGGTGCCCTTTTCCAGAAGGACTAGGGCACTGGGCGCCATGGTCCCACCTCCCGGGACAGCAGGGTGCAAGGAGGGATCAAGCCAAGGTGCAGAAAAATGCTATTTTTGGTGTTACAAGCAGGTTTCGGGGTCTCCATTTAGGTTCAACGTTGTGCCGCCATCGTGAAGACCCAAATGCAGTCAAAATTGCAAGTGTCGCAATTTTAGGACGCTACAATCTCAACAACAGATATATCGCTGGGGGCACTATTGGAACAAGAAGATCAACAAGGGAAGGAACGCGCCATATATTATATCAATAGGACATTGAATGGCTATGAACTCAACTATACATTCATTGAAAAGGCTTGCCTAATAGTGTTTTTCACATGTCAGAAGTTCTGACATTATATGCTAGTAAACACCATCAAGCTAGTCATGAAAATTGATCCTCTCAAATATCTACTTAGCAAGGCAGCTCTTACAGGCCGATTGGCTAAATGGGTCATGATTCTCTGTGAATTTGACATCCAATACATAGAAAGATGAGCCATCAAGGGACAAGCAATTGCAAATCAGTTGGCTGAAGTACCACTACCAGGCAAACACACCATGGAGATTGAATTTCTAGACACAGACATTCTTGCTCTTTCTACTAAACAATGGACCCTATACTTTGACAGATCCTATACACAACATGGTTCTAGTGCTGGCATTCTGTTCATCACTCCTGAAAGACACACTATACCAAGATCATATAGGCTTATGTTTCCATGCACAAATAATGTGGCTGAATATGAGGCACTAGTTATAGGCATCAAAACGGCCGTAGAATGGAAAATCACAGAGTTAAAGGTCTATGGAGACTCACAACTAGTCATCCATCAAATCAACAACAACTATCAGATAAAGGATGACAAGCTACTACCCTACAAGCGAATGGTAGATGACTTCAAACAGTATTTTGTACACATCACCTTCGAGCAAATACCAAGATTAAACAACAAAGCAGCCGATGCAATGGCTACTATCGCTTCACTATTACAAATTCCAGAGCAACAGAGTCATTATGAGTTCCTGGTAGAGCAACTGTTCTCCCCCGCCTATGACCACTCTGAATCCCAGGTTATCTATGCCTTGACTGGTTCAGATTCTCCGTTATATGGACTGATATACGACTACCTCAAGTACAATATCTTACCAATTGACCAATCCCATAACCAAAAATGTAACTTTATCCGACAAGCTGCCCGTTACACCCTTACTGCTGATACTTTGTATCATCGAGGTCTCGATGGTACTCTTCTTCGTTGCCTTGATCGTAATGATTCCGATTCTGCTTTACACGAGCTTCACAAAAGTATTTGTGGCACACATTCAAGTGGTACTACTCTTTCTAAAAATCTTCTAAGGATGGGATACTACTGGCCTACAATGGAGAAAGACTCATATCACTTCACTAAAAAATGTCCTAAATGCCAGATCCATGGTATTCTGATACATGCACCAGCACAGGAACTGCAGCCATTTACAACATCCTGGACCTTTTGTCAGTGGGGACTGGACTTAGTAGGCAAAATTCATCCTTCATCTTTAAATGGAAACAAGTTCATTATAACAGCAACAAAATACTTTACCAAATGGATAGAAGCAGTTCCCATGACCACAGTGACTGGGAAACAAATTGCCTCTTTTATCCTCAATTATGTGATCTGCAGATATGGTATTCCAAGTTCAATCATCACAGATAATGGATGGCCTTTCAAGAACCAAGATATCTAAGAACTATGTGAAAAATTCAAAATCCAACATAGGTTCTCTACACCATACTACCCGCAGGGAAATGGTCAAGCAGAAGCATCTAACAAGACAATACTAAAAATCCTCAAGAAAATAGTGAATGATGCAGGCAAAGATTGGCACGTACAACTCAATCCAGCACTTTGGGCATACTGAACCAGCATCCGCACACCTACAGGAGCAACACCATACTCATTGGTATATGAATCAGAAGCCATTTTACCCCTGAAAGTAGAAATCCCATCTCTCAGAGTCTCTTTGAGAGGCTTAATCCCAAATGAAGAGTATCGAGTTAACCGACTGCAAGAACTTGAACTATTAGATGAAAGACGTCAGCATGCTTATACTCATCTCAAAGCATATCAGCAATGTATGTGCAGGAGCTACAATCACAGGTCATCCCCTGCAACTTCAAAGTTGGTGACCTAGTCCTCAAAGAAAATCCAAGAAATCAGCAAGATCGAGAAAAGAAAGGGAAATTTGAACCTAACTGGTTGGATCCCTATGTTATCATATCAGTCTATGGATCAGGTGCCTATTAGTTAACAAATTTAGAAGGAGATGTGCTCGACAAACCAACTAACAACATCCATCTGAAGAAATACTACACTTAGTAGCCTAGTGCACGGAAAAAGCCAAAAATAAGCAAAAAAAAAATTTTAAAAAAAAAAAATTAAAAAAAAAAAAAAGGAAATCCAGAAAAAGCAAAAACAAAGTACAATAAAAACAAATGGTGAAAACCTAGTAAACAGGCGCTCTAGTGAAAGAACGACTCCTCTATCAATCTCCATGCTATTTTATCCATCAAAACACTAACGGCCATCGCCCGACACTTAGCACATATCCATTCAGGACACACTTAGCATAGTCACTATCCTGGGTTATTCATATATATCCTTTTACCACATTCCACCATGGCTTGAAAATCACTGTACATATTCACATCAAGAGGCACACTCAGCTAGGGGCATTCCAATCGTCTAAATATGGTAAACATGCAAGACATCAAGGCTATTTGCAAAACTCAACAGCATGGCATCCAACAAACCAAAAACGACTCTTCATTGCAAAACAAAACAATTCACAAAAATACCAAGGATGGATGATTTTCTAAAGTACTGGATGTTGCATTGTAGCATAAAATCTTGACTAGTTTTGCATTTTGAACTTTTTGAATTATTGGATTCTCTTCCTTGTCTCACTAAATGCTTCACAGCTAGAGATCATGAGGAAATTCCAATATTTTCTTAGTCTTCTGTCTAGGAAGCAATCACTTGTACTGTGTGAATACTTGCCTTGAGATGTGATACGTCGAATATCACTGAGGGCCTGATTCCACTTCACACATACAAATAATCTAATCTTGTCTGTTTACGCAATACGCACTCAGGTCGTCTTAGTTCAATTATACCTTGATGCTTGTGCTATCTTGCAAAATCAAATATCATGTAGATTTTTCTTAGGTCATTATGGTTCAATTATACCATTATGCTTGTATAAATTTTCAACATATCCTAAACAAATCAATGCTCAATGATGATATCTATAAAGAAAGCAAACAAATGGCTATATCGGATGGCAAATACAGAATGAGGATGCTACCAAAAAAATCATTGCATATCGTTTTAACATAGTTGCATATCATTTTAACATAGTTGCATATCATTTTAACATCGTTGCATATCATTTTACATTTAGTTGCATATCACATCATACATCTCATTTTTAAGATACATTTAGTTGCATATCAAATCATACATCTCATTTTCAAGATACATCTCATAGCATATAAAAGCATACATCCTGCATCATACATTATATCATCTATTTAAGCATTGCATCATCATGAAGAAATAACCCACATCACATGCATCCATATAAACACACCACATGATCAAAGAAAATGGTGCCGTATATATATATATATATATATATATATATATATATATATATATATATATATATATATATATATATATATATATCTAAAAAATGATCAAAATGTACAAAATATGTCAAACACTATGTCCAGTACAAAGAATAACAATGATCAAAAATACAATAGAGACCACGTCTCTCAAGTATGACTATCCCCTGACGGAGATGGTCTAGCTCTAGATGCACCCGCCCCTAGATCCCCAGGAGGGTCCTGTCTCGGTGGCCCTGTCACACCTCGGCTCTCCGACCACAACCTAGTATCTCGAGATCGACTAGATCTTGACTGTGCAAAGCTCTGTACTCGCCGGTCCCTGGGTACTACAGCCTCATAGTGCCACCGATAGTACTTTGCCTCCTGAGCTCTCAATGCTAGCTCTCTCAGGGTGTCTCTCATAGGATCACCTACCACTGCTCTCTGCATACTAGATACCACCTCCTCCACTCACCACCTTCACTCTATCTCAATGTCCTGCTCAGTGGTCAACTGAGAAATGTGTCGCTGATATGTCAAAATCTGTGCCTGCAGCTGCTGTACAGTCACCTGTAGTGTCCGGATCTATGCATCTTCAATATGTGTAGAGATTCGAACCTATAGCGGTACCTGTGCAGGGGCAACTCCTCCTACTCGGCCTATCCTCGGTGCTGGAGGTGGGAGCACATCTGTTCTCCTCCTCTGTGCTAGTCGCCTCGCCTCATCAGCACCCCCCACTGCAACTAGCACCTCTCCCACTCTCCCCTCTCCACTAGCTCTAATAGCCAATCCACCTCTCCCCCTATCTATCATCCCCTGTCTCACCACTCTCTCCACACCCCTATCTCCTCTCCTAGCTCTACCTCCCTGCCTCGCTCTAGCTCCTCTCCCTCATCCATCTCCTCCATCCTCTCCATCATCATCATCATCATCTCCCTCTCCCTCCTCCTCATCAGAATCAAAAGCTGGCCTCATCTCATCAGGATCAAATATCCTAGCCACCGCCCACGCAGCAAACAATCGGGCAAACTCATCAGTCATGCCCACATCCTGAATCTCAGGGGCATAATCCCATATCTGCCCAGCCAACCCAACAAACTCCTCCAACGCCACTACACTATCAATGGTTAGCCCCCAATCTGCTACATCCTGCCACCGCCATGCATATAGGCACGCTCCCTGTGGAATACCTTATCGGCGCCCAAATTGCCTCAAAACTTGAGTCACCACAAACCTCTCGATCACAAACAGGGTCTTCTCGATCAGGTATCTGGTCATGAAAACAAAGGGCATCTCCAGCCCATCTTCTGCCCACACCTCGCATCCTGTATATGGTCACCAAGTGACCGTATCTATGTCATCAAGCACTCTCCTCCAATGCTCTAGTTTGCCTAGCTTACGCTGGACAACTAGACCCCTGTATCCGTATGCATATGCGCATCCCACGGGCCTGTCCCTGTCTGCTAGTGGCCTCACCGCTGGAATGTGCTCCTAGCACCATACCTATAATAGTGTCACGCCAGCTGACAAACTGCTGTAACCAAGGCATACCACCTTATGTAGACCCCTATATGGATGGGCCAGCATAGCTGATCCCCATGAAAACCATCGGCCCTGTGTCACCATCTCCTCCAATACCAGCCCCCATCCCACTAAGAATCCCTTTGACCTGCAATCAGGACAAATGAATCCACCAATAAACCCTGCTAGTACAGATGGCAGGGGTACTCCTACCACGGGATCTCATAGCCACAGACTGTCTCGTCGTGGAAGATACGGCGCAGTGCCTCTGTCCCACCCTCCTCCGACTACTCATATGGTAGTAGTGCACCTACTACCAGAATCCGTAGAATCCTATAACAGTCCTCTAGGGTGACTGCCATCTCTCCAATAGCAAAATGAAAGGTGTTTGTGTCACTATGCCACCTCTCTGCTAGTGTTGTCAGTAGCCCTTGGTTCACAGTGAACCGAGGCATATCCAAAAGGAAGGTCAACCCACATCTCTCAATAATGTTGAGATCAGCCTGAGACAACCATGGTATCAATGTCCACGGTCTCGGAAATCTCTCTCTCGATTGAACCACACCCAATCGCTCTTGTCAACAAGGAAACAAATCCAATATCAGTTTCCACATCAAAACAAAGATATCAAAATCAAACTCACATCAACAACATGAAACAATTTGCTCATCTACATCAAGTTCAAAATCCTATCATTTCATATCAACTTGTAAAACAACTCAAGTTATCAAAAACCATATCAAAACTTGTAACACAACTCAAGTCTCCACAATCACATAAACTTGTAAAACAACTCAAGTTTCCCACCCATATCAGCTTGTAAAACAACTCAAGTTTCCAACCCATATTAGCTTGTAACACAAATCAGGCTTCACACATTGAATTTGAAACAAGGTATGCAAATCAATTATATTTTGATCAAAACACCACATTGGTGTCTATACATAACTTGAAATATTGCAAATCAAAACAAGTTATATTAACACTCATATTTGACAAATCCATACAATCATGACAGCACGACACAACAAATTTACAAATCGGCTCATCTCGCAAATTTTTTTTAGATGCACTAAAACAGACTCCAGATGCACTAAAACTAACCCACGCGCTAGGTTGTCTTTCCTACACGCTAATCTGTTTACTATATGCGCTAGACTGACTCTACGCGCTAACTCTTTCCTCCCATGTGCCACCTAAACCACCTTATGCGCTAGACTGACTCTACGCGCTAATCTATCCCTCCTAGGCACTACCTGTTTCACCCTATGCACTAGGTTAGCCCTACGCGCTAAACCCCCTTACCCATGTGAACCCCTGTGACCCCTATGCGCTAGGTTAACCCTACGCGCTAACCTGCTCACCTGATGCACTACCTGACTATCGCCATGTGCTATTCTGCATCTATGCACTAAACTCTATTTCCTATGCGCTACCCTATTTTATTTCGGACGCACCCCCTAAAATAGACTTGATGCGCTACTTAAAAGTTCGTATGCGCTAATCTACGACTTTGACGTGCTAAAACGGTACAGCCGTGTTTTAAAAATTAAAAAAGGGACTAAAAATGACCAAATAAAAAATCAAAAAGGGGTCAAAAATGTTGACTTACTGGTGGTCCATACGCAGCAAGTCTCCGGTACCTCCGAACGTGCTCGAAACGGTGTCTGGAATATGGAATAGGCATTTTCTCTTCAGACCAAATTCTCTTTCTCCAAAGTCAACAAAGCACAAATGAATCAAATCAAAGCTATTTTCCCCCTTTTATAGGAGAAAAATGAAATTAGGGTTAGCCCAACAGACATGTACTATGGTCGTGGTCTCCCCTATACCTTACATGTTGTACATTATCAAGAGATGAATCAATTTACACACATTTTACATCGACGAAATCCTACACATCACACGCAACTCATCAAATCAAATAAATTTTTTTCAAAATAATTGATTCATCTCCTGAGGGGGCATCACCATCAAATATCGAATCTGGGGCATCACGCATCAAATCAAATCTGGGGCACGACTTGCAAATCAAAAGAGCAACACAAAAATTGCATTTGATCATAAATCATGATAAAGCATCATTTTCTTTGAAATAACATGTGCACACACGTCACTTCAAAGAGGGGCTAAAATCACCATCAAATATCGAATCTGGGGCATCACGCATCAAATCAAATCTAGGGCACGACTTGCAAATCAAAAGAGTGACACAAAAATTGCATTTGATCATAAATCATGATAAAGCATCATTTTCTTTGAAATAACATGTGCACACACGTCACTTCAAAGAGGGGCAAAATGTAGACGTATAAAAATGACCATATTCCTAAATGAATATTTTATGTTCTTTTCTCTATTTAATTAGATCCAATTTAATTAAAATACCCGCATTCCTCTATTTAATTAAGTAAATTACTCAATTTATTTAAATTAAATTCACTATAACATTTAATGAATAAATCATTTTATTCAATTAAATTCCCCCTATCCACTTTTAATTAAATACAAATTTAATTAAATAGTTATCCTAAATTGAATAAATCTAATTTATTTAATTTCCCCAAATTGCAACCAAACTAAATTAAATCCTATTATCCCTCCATCCACTTGCAAAATCCTACATCTCCCACTTGCCTTCCTAAACCCCTTTCTAATCCCTTCTAGACTCTTCTAATCGCTTCTAATTAGCCTAACCCATCTTCGAAACATTGTCACATCCCTAAGCAAGGGGAGGTCACTTCTCAAACCCTCAAAGCCTTTGATAACCATTAAAGGCTTCAAACCTTCAACCACTTAATTCCTCAAAGTCTTTGATAACCATTAAAGGCTTCAAGCCTTCAACCACTTAATTCCCCAAAGTCTTCATAACCATTAATGGTTAACTCAAACCCTCTTACATGGTTAAATTTTTTTTTTTAACTCAACCTTCATCCAACCCAAGGGTCTCATCAAGCATTTAATGCTCTGACCATGATTATCTCTTAATCATTTGCATAAAGGTTTATCCTTGGATTAACTCTTAATCCAGTGGGTAATCCTAACTTAAGCATGACCCTTACCTTCTAGATAACCCTAAGGTCTTCTCAGGCATTTAATGTCTCCAACCCCTTCTCTCAACCCAACCCTATGTTGACACTTGTCACCATTTCATTGGTGCAAATTGTAAACATGGATCCCCAACTTTCAAACTCAACCCTTGATCAACTCTTTCAATCCTGACCATCCATTGCCCTGTTTTTGCTATAAATAGAGCTCTCATTCCTCCATTTTAGAAGAATCCAAGTTTGTAGTATCATACTTATGCTCAAATATATTCAAGCTTTCACATTTCATATATGCTCATCATTTAGCCTCTCTTTTCAATAAGAAATAGTCTAAATATGCATGTTTAGAATACTTTGTTTATCATTTAGCTCAATCATAGACTAATATAGTATGTTAGGATAGTATTTATACTAACCTTGTCATCTTATAATCTAGTTTATTGCATTTCTAGAATCATGCATAGCTTAGGATGTATTTCATACTAAAATCTATCAAAGCATCCCTCGTTCTTGCATTTGCCATCCCTAAACCATTTTGCTCAGTGATCTGAGAGCAAAAACATTGGTTTGAGGGACATTGTGAGATAGAGAACCATGGGACCGACCTTGGGAAGCTGAGTAATACTTCATTACTCCATAGCTTGCACCAAGAAGTCCTATGTGTGTGTGTGGACAAGTATTCTAGAACATTTTCACATATGAAGTTCTATCGACCCGTTTTTCCCGCATACATTACCAAACATAGGTTTTTCACCAAACATGAACTTCTTTGTTCAACGCATTGGGAAAAATAGGAAACTAATTCAAAAAAATTTTGAAAAATATCTAAGCCCTAGGTATTGATGTCTTCTTTAAAACAAAAAAAAAATATTGAATTTCGATATATGAATTATGACTAGTCAAACTTCAAAACTTAATAAAATGAAAAATATTGAACATATCACTATCAAACCAACTGCAAGCCCTAGATATTGATGTTACAAACCAAAATTCGAAATAATTGAGTTTTTATCATTTATAGAAAAAAAGTTATGCTTTTTAGGAGGCACATCACTCTTAAAAAATGTAGTTTGTTGTAAAAAACTACTTTTCGAGGGAGATGGAAATTTTTTAAAAAATCCTTCAAAACAATTTGAGAAAATATATATAGAATCTAGAGACAAAATGCTACAAATCACTAATTTACATCATCTTCAAATTCTTTATAGTGTAAAACTTATAGTTGTCGGAAGTTGAAGATTATTTTAAAAGTGTTTATCTCAATGTCAAAAGTCGCAAAAAAGTGGGACCATTATTGGAGTTCACCCAAAGACATTAAAACAACATGAAACCATACCCAACCCCAAGGGAGAGGTAAAAGCCAATCATCAGTCGATGATCTCCTATTGTTCTTCTACATCTTCAAAAGCCCCCAATTGATAAAATGATGCTTGATGATTATTTGGTGGATGAATGTTGAATGTTCTTGAATACTTCAAAGCTCTACTCTTTCGTTGCAAAGAACGCTTTATGCTCCAAAACCTTCTCTTAGATTCTTAACAGAAGACCCCTTCAAATGATGAGAGAGATCTCTTAAGTATGAAACCCTAGATATTAATTTCATGTTTAGGCAAACATAGGATTTAAATTTCATGCCAATATTTTGGGGTTAAGAATTATTATATCATAGGATTATTCTCCTGAAATTTTGAGAAAAAAGATGAGGACCATGTGCATTCCCACCACGGTCCGACCAACTTTTCACCAAATTTTTAGAGCTGTTAGATATGATGATATTAGAGTGCATCCCAATGTTACAACTGATTTTGAGATGTTTTGATATAAGAAATCGTGCCTAAATGGTCGAAATAAGACATAATTAGGGTTTATGATTAAATGATTTATTAAAGGAATGCGATGAAAAGGTGCACGCTTAGGGTAAAGGATCCACCTTTATAAAATGTAAAGTGATGAAACATGACTTTAGATTTAATTCAATTAATCAATTAAATTCTTAAAAGGGAATTAGAAATGCAAGATGCAAGACACACTAAGGCGGTTGCTAACCTAAGTGTGAAATTGTACCACTCTAGCAAGGGTGTATAATTTATGACACTACATGTAGATTAATTGATAATATTAAGCTAAGAAATAACATGGGTGGATTTTCCATTTTATTCAGCAATGGAAACACAGAGGAAGTAAATTTATGATTTTAAGGTATCATTGTGGTAATTGGTACTTGTGTCTCTACCTGGTTTTTCAGAAGATGTATATGTAAGAATTTTTGTGCAAATAGCTATGGTCATACTATTTTCATCCCCATCCACTATGTGGGATATTCTATGTAGGAAATCAACACCATACCAACTACCTTGTTTCAATATCCTTAGAATGTCAATCAAGGGAACTAGCTCTCTAACCAAGTGTTTTGCACTAAAAATTGGTTGAAGGCCTTCTAATTCCCTGTCAAGTTTGTTCAAGTGTTCATTAGACACATGAATTGTAGGGTTATCCTCATCATGTGAGTGACAAGGGCTATTATGTTTAGGTATATTAGTAAAGATGTGTGCTCGATCAAGGAATTATTTCTTTCCTGAGATTCTTGGTGGGAATAGGTCAACACGTGTGCAACTTAGGCCCAACACCATTATTCATCAAAGCATGGAAAGACATGAGTTAGTAAATTTTCCTCATAGGAATCTCAAATTTAGAACAATAATTTATGAAACAAATACACAAATATTGTTAGGTCCCAGAGGCAACTGAGAGGGGGGGAGAATCAATTGTCCAATAAATACAAATCAAAACTAATTTAACCAAACTTAATGGTTAATTCTAGTAAACCAAACTTTAATGCCCGTAGACAATTCAACAGTTAATTGCAATACCAGTAAAGTTTAATGCATGAAACAGAAAGACAAATAACATACACAACATATAACACAATTATTTGTACATGGAAACCTTGCAAGGGGAAAAACCATGGTGGGAAACCTTACCCACAATCAAATGACTATTGCAAATAGTATGCATGTACAATATGGATCCTGCACATGCAGAAAGGCCAACTACCTAGAGATCACTTACCAATCACAAAATGGGAATCACACTGACTAAAATTGGATGGTTAAATCCAATGATAATGTATTGCTTAGAATAGCATCTTTATATGGTGGATTCAGTACCGATTATGCTCTGATTTTCCTTCTTCAAACCTTCCTTCAATCTTGAATGATGTTTTCATATATAGCTCTTCTTATATTTGCATATACCTTATTACAATCTTGTTTCTAATCCTATATTAATCTCATAAATAAGATCTTACATGTATACCATAACCAAAGACCAAATGTGTAGGTCGGCTCACTAAGATATTACAATAAAATCAATTACAAATCAATCAATATGTGATGCACGATGTTAGCTCAATGCATTTACAATAATAATAAATCACCTTCATGACATGCTGTGTTGATCTGGAATAGACATGCTTGTCAATCCATAACCTAGACCTATTTTTCGGTAACAACAAATATACAAACCCAATTAGACCAATGAATAAATCACCAAAACAAAGCGTCCAAACAATGTCCTCGAAATAACAAGTAATCTCCAAGTCATTCCAAATGTCGGTGAACAATATAACCTACTGGTGAACCAGATAATGATGACTATGCATAAGTCGTTGAACATGCCAATGAAAGGATCTCCAAGTGCTAATAAGTGTTGACAAGTGTTGACATCAATGAAAAAACCATATCAACATATCCAAAATACTAACAATCTCCCCCTTTGGCATTGATGGCAACACAAGATGGAAAAACTACCAAGGTGCCAAAACAAAAATGCCAAAAACCAAAAACCAATAATCTCCCAAAGAGATCATCAAAATATACATATAGAGGGTAACAATCTCTCCCCCAATGAATAATCTCTCCGCAAAAGATAAAGTGTTTTTCTATAGATATCTCTCTCCCTTTGACATCAAATGCCAAAGCAATACAAAACCAAATACAATTAGTTCAAAAAACTTATCACAAAATACCAACTTATCAATTTATCCAACTACTCCCCTTGAGAAGTAGCTCTCCTCATCAAAGCTGGAAAAATATTTCTCTATTAATTCTGTCAGTTGATGGCAATCATCAATTGCCCAAGTCTCTACCGGTGAGGATATTACTTCAAGTTGCTCTCTAAGATACTCAAAAGGCTTAGTAAAGATATTTGCAATCTGTTCTTTAGTATTTACATAAACCAGTTTCACTTCTTTTGCTTGAATATTCTCTTTCAAAAAATTGAATAAGATAGAAACATGTTTAGTTTTTGAGTGAAATACCAGATTCTGTGATATATCAATTGCTGCCATATTATCACAGTAAATTGTTATAGGTTCCTTGCATTTTACCTTTATGTCCTTCAACATTTGCTTGATCCATAATACTTGTGTACAGTTAGTTGTTGCTACAACATATTTTGATTCTGCTATTGATAAAGATATGCAACTTTGTTTCTTGCTCAACCAAGAGATTAATCTGCTACTAAGAAAAAATACTCCGTCGGTGGTGTTTTTTCTATCATCTATATCTCCTACCCAATTTGCATCTATGTATGCACATAAGTCAAAATTTTCATCTCTAGGATACCACAAACAAGGATTTGTAGTTCCTTGTGGATACCAGAAAATCCTTTTCATTGTTTATTCTTGATTTTCTTTAGGACTACTCTGAAATATTGAAACAATACATACTGCATTTATAATAACAGGTCTTGTTTGTATCAAATATAGTAAACCTCCTATCATAGATTTGTACCTTGTCGGATTAACAGGTGTTAATTCATCCTTCAAAGATAGCTTATCAGTTGTAGTCATAGGTGCGCTTACCGATTTAGAGTATTCCATGCCAAATATCTTTGGTAATTCCTTAAAGTACTTTAATTGATTTATGAATATACCTTTATCAGTCTGTAAGATCTGCAATCCTAAAAAGGAATTTTATCTCCCCAATCATAGACATTTCAAATTCTTCCTACATTGTTTTATTAAAGTCTTTACATAATCCAGCTTCTCCTCCAAAGATTATATCATAAACAAAAACTTCAATAACCAAGATGTCATCATTAGTCACTTTTTAATATATATTACAATCAGCATTACCTTTAGTGAAACCAAACCTCAAAAGATATTTGTCCAATCTAGTATCCCAAGCTCTAGGCGCTGGCTTCAATCCATATAAAGCTTTCCTTAACCTGCAAATCATATCTTTGTCATTTGTCAAATAAAATCCATCAAGTTGTTCAATGAGAAATTCTTCTTCTAGATCACCATTTTGAAATGCACGTTTAACATCCATTTGATATACTTTATAGTTCTTGTGTGTTGCAAAAGCCAAGAATAATCTGTCTGCCTCAATTGTAGCTACCAGTGCAAAGGTTTCATTATAATCAATTTCTTCTTTATGTGAATATCCCTTACACACTAATCTTGTTTTGTTTCTAATTACCTTAACATCTTCATTAAGTTTATTTCTGAATACCCATTTAGTTCCAATTATATTTTTGTCTTTAGGCCGGAGAACTAATGTCCATGTGTTATTATTTTCAATTTGTTCCAATTCATCTTTCATAGCTTTAATCCAATGTTTATCTTCACATGCCTCATTAATAGATGCTGGTTCAATTTGAGAAATAAGACATACCTCTTCATTTGTTAGTCTTCCTCTAGTCATAACTCCTTGATACTTGTTCCCAATTATCTGATTTTTAGAGTGATTCAATCTTACATACTAGGGTGTTTTTACTTGTTGTTATTCTTCAGTCACTGTGGAATTTTCAGATGATTCCGGTGTGACTAGATCAACATTCTGTACCGGTGTTCTTACAGTAGGTTCATTTGTGATTATCTCAACTGCTAGTTCAGAGTCTATGTACCTTCTAAAGTGTTCATCAATCTTTACATTTGCACTTTCAATGATTTTCTACAATCACTTATTAAAACATCTACATGCCTTGCTCTTAGATGAATAACCAAGAAATATTCCTTCATCACTTCTAGGATCAAATTTGCCAATATACTCATCTATTCTAATATAGCATTTACTTCCAAATATTCTAAAATATTTAAGCGTAGGAGTATTACCAAACCATAGTTCATGAGGGGTCCTACTGGTTTCACCTCTGATGTGAACTCTATTGAATGTATAAACAACTATATTGACTGCTTCTCTCCAATGCATATGAGGTAGCTTTTCTTCTGATATCATACTTCTAGCTGCATCCAAAATAGTTTTGTTCTTTCTTTCCACAACTCCATTCTACTGGGGTGTTTGAGGTGCTAATAACTATATTTTGATTCCATTCACTTCACAGAATGTATTAAATTCCTTGGATGTGAATTCATCTCCTTGATCTGATCTCAAGAATTTGATTTTCTTACCAGTTTCATTCTCTACCATCACCTTGAATAGTTTGAACTTCCCAAAATCTTTTGATTTCTCCTTGAGAAAAGTAGCCCAACACATTCTAGAATAATCATCAATGATTAACATAAAATATCTATCTCCTTCTAAACTTCTAGTTCTTGTTGGACCATATAAATCAGTATGAATTAAGTCAAGAACATTATTGGCTTTTTTTGATATACTCTTAAAAGTTGTTCTAACTTGCTTTCCAAATTGACATTCCTCACATACCGGATTGTGAGGCTTAACAATCTTAGGTAAATCTCTTACTACCTTAATTGTACTGATTTTTACAATGCAATCAAAATTTACATGACACAGTCTCTTATGTCATAGCCAACTTTCATCAAGCATGTCTTCTCATTGTTATTCAAATGAAGGATATTACATCTAGTCTGATTATTGGTTGTAATTTCCAAACAAGTTATATTCACAATTTTGCATTTACCATTCTTGAATTGTAATTGAAGTCCTTTTTCAACTAATTAACCAACACTCAAAAGATTATGCTTCAAACCTTCAACATAGTAAAAATTGTCAGTATTATGCTTACCATCAAAAGATATAGTGCCTTTTCCTCTAATCAAACAAGATTTATCATCTCCAAATCTTACTAGACCTCCATTGTATTCCTGGAAGGTTAAGAATTTACTCTTATCACTAGTCATATGATGTGAACATCCGAAATCAATAATCCATTCATCTTTATCTTCAATTTTAGCTGCCAGAGCCTGCTCTATCGGTTGAATAGTAGGTTTAGGTTGATCTTCTGTTATAGCAACAAAAGCCTATCCGTTATCTATCGGTTCCTCATCAGGATCATCAGTAAATCCTTCATCAGCATAGTAACAAGATTTGTCTCTATTCTTCTTAAATCTGTACCTTTGATATTCAAGGTTAGTCTTATATGATCTTTTAGCTTCTTCTTTCAATCTTGCATGTCTATCAGGACACCTAGAAGCCATATGACCAATCTTATTGCAAGTAAAACATTTAAATGGTGCTTTACCTTCATACTTACTTCCAACTGGACCTTCAGGCATTTTCCTTGCAAATAGTTCTTCAAGTTCTTCCAGTTCTTCATTCTCCTTTCTAATTTATTCAAGTTCTCTTGCATAAAAGGGTTTCCAATCAGATTTCTTAGATGATGATGATGATGATGCTTTGAAAGATAAATTTGTCTTAATAGTAGCAACAGGACCAAATTTCTCAAGTTCAAAAGATGAAAGTTTTCCAACCCAAGTGTCTCTAGATACTGATGTATTAGGCATTGTTCTCAATTCATTAATAGAAGTAACCTTCATTTTATATGCTGGTGGCAATGCTCTTAAAACTTAATAAACAATTTCATCTTCACTTAAGTTTCGTCCACAACACTGTATACCCAAAACAATTTCATTTACTCTTTCCATAAAAGAAGAAATTCTTTCATCTTCTTCCATTTTCAGATTTTCATACCTAACCCGAAAGCATTCCAGTTTTGCAATTTTGATTGTGGTATCACCTTCATTCAATGTTTCCAATTTATCCCAAATAGCTTTAACAGTAGATCTATTTGATAATCCCATGATTTGTTGATCAGACAATGCACTCAAAAGTGCTTATCTTGCTTTGCAATCATTTTCCTCATCTTTACCCAAGGTTGGTGGAATAGGTTGACCTTGAGTAGGAACAACAAAGCCATTCTTTGTAACATCCCAAATGTCCTTTCCAATGCAATTCAAATGTGTTTCCATTCTAATCTTCCATATACCATAGTTGGTTCCATCAAGCTCCAGATTGTCCTTCCTGAAATAGTTAATAGACATTGGATCTCCTCAAGCTGCTAGACTTCTGTAAAAAGAGGACTAGGCTTTGATACCAACTGTTAGGTCCCAGAGGAAATTGAGAGGGGGGGGGGGGGGCAATGAATCAGTTGTCCAATAAATACAAATTAAAATTAACTTAACCAGACTTAATGCTTAATGCCAGTAAACCAAACTTTAATACCGATAGACAGTTAAACAGTTAATTGCAATACCGATAAAGTTTAATGCATGAAACAGAAAGACAAATAGCATACACAACACATAACATAATTATTTGAACGTGGAAGCCCTGTAAGGGGAAAAACATAGTGGGAAACCTTACCCTTGAGAAGATGATACTACTATGGATAGTATGTGTGTACAATATGGAGTTTGCACATGCAGAAAAGGCCAACTGCCTAGAGCTCACTACTCAATCACAAAATGGGAGTCACACTAACTACAGTTGGATGGTTAAATCATATGATAATGTACTAAGAATAGCATCTTCATATGCTGGATTCAGTACTGATTAAGCTCTAATTTTCCTTTTTCAAACCTTCCTTCAATCTTGAATTATGTATGCGTGTATAGCTTTGCTTATATTTGCATATACCTTATTACAATCATTTTTCCAATCCTATATTAATCTCATAAATGAGATCTTACATTTATACCATAAACTAAGACCAAATGTGTAGGTCGGATCACTAAGATATTACAATAAAATTAATTATAAATGAATCAATATGCGATGCATGAAGTCATTTCAATGCATTTACAATAATAATAAATCATCTTCATGACATGTTGTGCTGATCTGGGATACATATGCTTGTCAGTGTTGGCATTATGTGAACTGGTATGAGGACATAATGACATTGTATGTTGTCATTGATGTCAATATGCTGAAGAGAAGAGAACTGGTATAACACTGTGAACTGGCATTTGTGCCAAAGTGAAGCGGTGTGTTTGTTTAAGGTGAATTGGCATATGGTTATGGGAATCTACACATGGAAGCTTTGTATGAATACCGGTTGGTAGTCTCAACTTTAGGGTTTCCAATTGAAGTGCTTCAATCCTATGTGGCTCAACTGGTGACTTTGTGTGAAGAGTTAGCATTGTAATGAAGAATAGATCGTGTTGCCATGTTAGCATTGTAATGAAGAACAGATCGTGTTGCCATGTTAGCCTTGTGCGCGTGAAGGATCTTGCATGAAGGAGATTGTTGCCATCTACCTTGGGAATGTGCGAATCCTGTAAATGGTGATAACGCATGATGGGTTATCAGCCGCCATGAAATCAGTGGAAAATGAACGATGGAGAATGTCTTGAGATTGGATCAAGATTGTTGCATTTAATGCAATATGCTCAACGGTCAGAATTGAACCATTTGAATTGCTTAACCTTACAGGTTTAGGGTTTAGGGTTTATGCTATCGACCTATTTGTTTCCTATAAGGTTGATGTTTTGTTTCTTTTTGAGGTTGTTGGCAAAAGTTGTGTGTGTGTATCCAAGAGAAGAGATACGTGATTCTTGTTAGACTAGAGGATAGAAGTGATACCTGCAGAGTGTAAGTGGAAAAGGTGAAGAGGAGCTAAAGTTGATCTACACTGGCATTGAGTGCTGTTACAAGATCATTGTAATACCTGTTTATCTCTAACCACCTCAACAGTTGTGAAATCCCTTAATAGGGTAGCTTTAACCGGCTTGCTGTAAATCCTCTAACAGGGTGACTCAAAACCACTGAGTTCTTGAAATCCTCTAACAAGACAACCTTTAACAGGGTTTAACCCTTAACCAGGTATTGTAGCCATCCCTTAACCGGGTGATCCCTAACAGGATCGGTTCCTAACAGAACCTATTGTATCAGTCTTTAACCAGACAAGGCTCCTAATAGAGCGGACTTCTAAAGAGTTCGAAAACAAGCTTGTGGGTAGTCATCCCCACCGTGGTTTTTCCCAGTTGGGTTTCCAAGTGAAAAATATGTGTGTCGTATGTGATACCTTTTTCATGTGATGATGTGTTGTTTTCTGTCAAGCGATGAATCATGTTGATCTAGTTGTTTATATATATATCTTTGATGGTAGATTACCTGTTCATACACTAGGGTGAAATGAAAATGAAGTATTAGATTGTATGAGAAGATAAGTGTCAACCAATTTATTCTTATCTCAGTTACTCAGGGTCTTGCCGGTTGTACTCTATTCAAGATCGGAGTTACTGTTTATCTACCTAAGCATAGTGTTTGCTAACAAATTGGTTTAGGATTGTGTTTTTGTCTATATTGATTCACCTCCCCCCTTCAGTACCTGTTTGGTACTATCTATTCATCATTGAGTTCTCAATTGGTATTAGAGCATCCTCTAGGTCCTCTATGTTATAAGCTTAACCGCTTGAGGTAAAGAGCCCAGTCTAATGATGAAGAGGGAAGGTCCAAAGTTCAACAGAGAAAATTTTAGTATATGGAAAGATAGAATGAAGATATACATCAAAAGCATGTGTGCTCAACACTGGAACTATGTTGAGAATGGCTATGTTGCTCCTACCGGTACTCTCACCGATGACCAAAAGAGAGAGATGCAGGAGAATGGGCAAGTCATAGAAACCCTAATTAGTAGTTTATCTGACATTGAGTTTATTAATGTCCAAGATAAGGTAAATCCAAAAGAGGTATGGCATACTCTTGAAAATATCTATGGTGGTGATGAGCATGTAAAACAAGCTAAGGAAGAAAGCCTTAGAGGGAAGTTTGAAGACATGCGGATGGTTGAAGGTGAGACTATTCAATAGTATGGAATAAGAATCAAAACCGTTGTTGGAGATATCAAGAGTGCAGGTGGTAAAATGGAAGATTCCACTATGGTAAGTAAAGTCCATCTCTAATGACGGTGTGGTTTGCTTTTCTAATGATGCACAACGTATGGTCAAAGGCAGAGGGTCCATCTCTCAGAATGGAAAGAGTAGTGCTGACAATGTGTATTGGGTTGATGGTCTCAGACACAACCTTCTGAGTGTTGCTCAGTTGAAGGATAGTGGTCTCACTCTGGAATTCAAGAATGGAGTTTGCAAAATCAAAAGAAAGAGTGGTGAATTGGTGGCCACTGGTATGCAGACCAAAGGTATCCTTTTTCAGCTGAATGTAAATATAAGTACATGTATTATGGATAAATTTGATGATAGCTGGATATGGCATAGGAGAATCTACCATGTAAACTTTGATAACATTGTGAAGGCCAATAAGATCAAGGCAGTTAGAGGGTTGTCGGTCCTGAGAAAACCGGAAAATACCTTCTACAGAGAGTGTTAACTAGGGAAAATATCTTTCTTAACCTTCAAAGGTAAACCTTTCACTGTTGACAATTTGCTTGATCTTGTGCATACTGATTTGTGTGGTCCTATGAAAACTAGGAGTGTGTAAGGTGATAGGTACTTCATGATTCTCACCGATGACTACTCAAAGATGATGTGGGTCACATTCTTGAAAGATAAGTCTAAAGTTTTAGTAAAGTTCAAAGCCTTCAAAGCATTAGTGGAGAAGGAAAGCGGTAAAAGGATCAAGTGCCTGATAACTGATCAAGGATGGGAATTCACTTCCAATGAATTCAACAAGTACTTTGAAGAACATGGCATCAAGAGGCAACTGTCCACCCCCCGGACTCCACAGCAAAATGGCCTAGCAGAGAGGAATAATTGGACTATGGTTGAAGCAGCTAGAACTATGTTTATTCAAGCAAAAGTTGCTCAGACCTTTTGGAGAGAAGCGGTGAGCACTATAGTCTACACAATGAACCAAGTACTCATCAAGAAAGGTAAGGATAAAAATCCTTATGAGTATTGGACCAGTAGGACACCTATAGTTAGCTACTTTAGAGTGTTTGGTAGCAAATGTCACATCAAGCGAAGCGAACACCAGAGCAAATTTGATGCGAAATGTGATGAGGGAATATTCCTAGGATATTCTCCCAAGAGAAAAGCTCTCAAGTTCTCCAATAATAGGACTCAGAGAATTATGGAAAGCATCAATGTAAGAGTTGATGAAACCTCTGTGAAAATTAAGGAAACCGACAGTGAGCAAGTGATAAATGAACCAGTTGTAACCTTCTGGGAACTAGTTGTCAGTCAACCAAGTACCAGTAACAGTGTTCCTACACCTGTAGATGTATATGTTGATACTGATGGAGATGAGGATGAAGAAGAAAAGCAAGAGGAATCTATCAAGACCATTCCTCAGTATGTCAAGCTGAATCATGATCCTAAGCAGATCATAGGAGATAAGGATGCAGGAATCCTTACAAGAAGAAAGGTCAAAGAAAACTCATGTATGATCTCTGAACATGAGCCTAAATCATTCAAAGAGGTACATAAAGATGAAGATTGGATCAAGGCAATGGAAGAGGAACTTGACCAGATAGAGAAAAATGGTACATGGTCTTTGGTACCCAGACCAGAGCATAAAAATTTCATTTGTACCAAATGGGTTTTCAGAAATAAGCTAAATGAGGATGGCACAGTGATTAGAAGCAAAGCCATACTTATGTGAAAAGGATATGCCCAAGAAGAAGGAGAAGACTATGGAGAAACCTTTACTCTTGTAGCCAGATTGGAAGGAGTTCATATGCTTCTTGAATATGCAGCCTTTAAAGGATTCAAAGTATATCAAATGGATGTAAAATTTGCATTCCTAAATGGTGTATTTGAAGAGGAAGTGTATATAGAACAACTAGATGGGTTTGCCCTATCTGAAGACAGTAACATGGTGTGTAGGCTACATAAAGTCTTATATGGTCTAAGGCATGCACCTAGAGCATGGTATGAATGCCTGCACTCCCATATTGTGAAGATTGGATTTGAGAGAACAAGTGAAGATAGCAATATCCACTTGAAGTCTAAAAGAGATCAGATCCCTATCTTTGAGGTATTTGTTGATGACATTATCTTTGGTGGAGATGACAAGATGAGTCATGAGTTTGTAAATGAGATGAAGAAAGAATTTGAGATGTCATAGGGGAGATTAAGTTCTTCATTGGACTACAGATCCAACAGATGAAAGATGGATTCTTTATCACTCAGTCCACGTATGCCAAAGAGGTGTTGAAGACCTTTGGCATGGAAGATAGAAAACAAGTTGGTACACTGATGGTGATCGGTTGTAAATTATCCAAAGAGGATGACTCAGCATTGGTTGATGAAAAGGAATATCGATCAATAATTGGTAAGTTAGATTATGTAGTGCATAGCAGACTAGATATTGCGCATGCAGTTGGCATTACTGCAAGGTTCTAGAAAATCCCAATTGAATCCCACTTGGTTGCAGTCAAGCAGATTCTTAGGTATTTGAAGGGAACTATTGATTATGGATTGTGGGATCCATATAGCAAGGATTTCAACTTGAAAGTATTCACAGATGCTAATTGGGTAGGTAATGTAGATGACCGGAAGAGCACAACTGATGGCGCATTCTTTCGCGGTGGTAGACTAGTCTCATGGATGAGTAAGAAGCAGAGTTGTATCTCTCAGTCTACAATGGAAGCAGAGTATGTTGCAGCTTTTATGAACTGCACTCAGACAATTTGGATGAAGCATGTATTGAATGGATTCAAAGTTCCTACATCTGAACCTGTAAGTATATTTTGTGACAATACTAGTGCAATTAACATGTCTAAGAATCTGGTTTTACATTCTAGAACCAAGCACTTTGAGCTTAAGTATCATTTCTTGAGGGAAAAGGTTTAGAACAAAGAGATTGCAGTGGAACATGCTTCCAGTAAGGAGTAGTTAGCAAACATATTCACCAAGCCTCTCCCAAAGGCTACATTTATGTACTTAAGAGGTGAATTAGGGGTGCTGCCCCTTCAAGAAGTAAACTAAAGGTATATGCTCCACATTAGTCAAGTATTGCATAGTCAAATTTTTCTTCAGGATTGATGTGTTGAAGGATGCTACTCCTTAGGGGGAGCAACATAATGGAACAGGGAAGCTTGTGCCTCCACTTTGGCATTGTTGTCAAAGGGGGAGAAGAAGAGAAGCGGAGGAGATATCTGCAGAAATTTGGGAACAAGATGTTAAGCGGAGAGATATTTTTGTATATTACCATCAATGTAAAAGGGGGAGATTGTTGGCATTATGTGAGCCGA